>NC_140953.1:62592248-63229748 GCF_014529385.1 Adiantum capillus-veneris | reverse complement strand
GTGTGAGAGAGAGAGAGAGAGAGAGAGATCGAGATCGAGATCCAATAACCATGCTTTTCTTGGTCGCAGCAACGCGCGAGTCACATACTAATTTTTATTATTTTAGAAAGCCATCGTGACCCTTTCACTTGTTTTTAGAAGAATGTGTATGTTTTTGGTTTCATTAGTTTTCATAAAATCACATACTGATGCCATGTGGAAAACTAAAGCAAAAGGATTAAGGTGGGAAGGGAAACAAAGGTTTTTAAGTTAAAAGGGGGGAGGAAGGCACGTGGAGGGGGAAAAGAGAGGGAAATTAGTAGGCGAATCTAACAAAGAGTCGCATGGTTTTGAAGTGAGAAAGAGGTGTTGGGGAGGGAGAGAGAGAGAGAGAGAGAGAGAGAGAGAGAGAGAGGTCGCACGGATGCCATGCATTGGGACGTGCATGGAGAGAGAGGGAGATATTTTCTATGGGAGGATAAGGTGTTCTTGTGTTGGGGCACTTGCAAGAGGATGACGGTGTTGTGCTCTACAACAGGTCGGTCTCCCATCATGTATCGTTTTGGAGACGAAGGGAGGTAACCACATGGTCGAAGCTTCGTTATGCCAATGGAGGGTAGATAATTGTGTCTCGTGAAGTAGAGAAGGGTAGCTAACGGAGGGAAGGATTGTTTAGGTACAGGCGAACGACGGGCCTCGTTTCCCTTCAAATTGCCACATTTCGAAGGAATCTTCATAGCAATTAGACCCAGTATTTGAGCGAGAGTCAACGAACGAGATGTCGCGTCAGAGTGAAGATGGAGAAGGCGAGAGTGAGCCCGTAGCCAGTGAGAGAGAAAGAGATGGGAGCTGAAGCACATTTGTCTGTGCAACAGTGGCCATGGACGACGATCACGCACAAGGAGTGAAGGTGATGCTGGGGTGGGGCTTTTACATCGCAAGAACGGGCTCCAAATGTTTTTGCTTCAAATTCAAAGATTCCAAAGGGATTGAATCACACAAATTAATGCATTTCTTGTAAAATAGACTAGTAACTTTGAATTAGAAAGGAAAAAAAGGGAAAATACATTTACCCACAAGTAAGGGGAGGGTCACCCCATTGCTCAACCATTTATGCTAACTCATTGATGCTATTTAGTATTGATGTTCGTCAAGTCTTGCGATTGAGACTATATGTTTAACATGTATTGGAGTGTAGTAAAGAGAAATAGGCATAGATGAAGCATAAAATATTTGAGATAAAATAGAAGACACATCACATGGAAAGAAATCTTAATGACAGGAGGCACAATTACAATTTATAAACCATACAACTTAATGAGAATGTGCTCTCAAATCACAAGTAGACAAATGTATAGTGTGTGGCACAATCTCTATGCAATGCATTTACTTCAAACCACAAAGTAGCACATGGCTAGTGAGCTAGTTGTATGACGCTAAGTTCAGAGTCTTGCACGGCTTGAAATCCTCATCTTGAGATTTGACACAAGACAAATAGTCGGCAACAAAATATGTATACACGTATATCTATCAAATGCATACAAAGACTGACATCAAGAATCTCATATTCTTTTAGGAAAACATGTGGCTAAAGCAACTTATAGGAAGTGAGAGCAAAATGCAAAAGAATGAAGTGGGCTATTGACTTGGTAATTGTGTGCGGGTCTCACGTAAGTGTGCAAGGCAAAGGACATTGTTTTGTCAAACTATAAGAAAACCATGCGACTAGTTTAACTCATCATCATGCAATGAAGGAATGATACAAATTGAAGACTAATATAGTGCACGTCATACAAAAGTGCCATATAGAAGTATGGTGGAGATTCGACATCGTGTCTCCCCAAAAATAATAAAGAATGGAAGCCATGCAACAAACACATAGACATGGAGATCTGGATGCAAATGATAATCTGTAGGGCCTCTTGACATGAACTTTTATCTATTGTTTTGTAGACACCCCTATCATTGAGTTGCTAAGCTTGTAGTGAATGTAAATAAAGTTTGCTATGGCACAAAGGCTAAATAAAGAGGCCAAGGTTAGTAATGGTCAATCCACAAAGAAGATGAACTTGTTTAAAATGTATACTCTTAAAGCAATGTATATAAGTGTGAATCTCTACTCTTATCCTTTTCACGTGCTAGTGGGCTCCAAATTCACTTGTGAAATCTAGAGTGACTAACAACACCTTAAGTTTAGGCAATGGGTTTTTTTTTGCATTGGCAAAGTGAACGCCATTTTTAAAAGAGTACCCCTCATAAGATCAATCCTTATAGGGATTTTCTTTTTGAGTGTCACTGGAAGAAACAAAGCCTAGGTTTTACATACAAAATTTAAAATTTACTTCTAAATCAATTTGAATTTGACAAAACCTACATTTTTTAAAGAAAATAGTGGAAAAATCTTCAAATATATTCAAATTATTCCTCAAGATCATTTGTTCTCTTGCGCAAAGCCATTTGCACTGCGTGAGTGGAGTGTGATGATGCCATGGAGTGGACCATCGTGGAAGGTGTGGTCACGAGTGCACCAAAATAATTTGAGAGGCCGTTCTTGAGCTCTAAATGGTTCAATGACATGAGGAGCGCATGTGAGAATCTCAATTGCTTCAATCCTGCAAAGATGGAATTGTCACATTTGCAAGCCGCATGAAGAACTCATCCAGTGGCTTCTAATGGCTGCTTCATTTGCTACAGCACTAATATGCCAAGGTTCTGTTGTACACTTGCCCACACAAAGCCGCGTCGATATCTGGAAACACTTAGAAATTGCTATTCATTCCTATTGCACATCCCTTTGGTCACTAAAGATAGATAAATTTCTACCTCAAATTTTTTAGTGCTTCTCGTGCATATGGGTCGGTAGGCATTGAAGTTGAGGGTGAATGCTAGCAAGGACCGCCACTCCTTATCAAAGACAATTGGGTGTTGGGTAGTAGACATGGTTAGAAGGGAGTCTAGTATTGTTCTTTCATGTGCTTCATCAAGCACATGTAGATCTCTCACAAGCATTCCATTCCTCATATACATATACTTGATTATTGTCACAGGCCCCATGCAATCCTCAAACCTAATTGCATAACCAACCTCTTTATCACCAAGCCTACGAACAAATTCTTCAACAACCCCCTTGAACTATAGACATTGTGGCCACTCTTTCAAGTTGTGTGCAACCAATCTTTCCTTTTGTTATACCTTGCTTCTGCTAGATATTGTGTAACCTGTCATCTTTTCTATGAACTAGTTTCTCCAATCAAAACTAAAACCTACTTCTCATAGACTGCTCTAACCGTCTCAGTTCAACTTGTAAATGGGAAGACTTTGTCTTCAACCTTGTATTGATAGCTTTAACTGCTTGTCAAATGTGGGTGTCTTTTCAAATGTAGCCTTTTTCCAATCCAGCATGTCATATGTAAAGAGTCCTACACCACAAAGTTCTCCAATTTGTGGCATGGGATCTTTCCAAGGACGATTCAAATCCTTTTGGACGGAATCAAGCATGGTTCTTTGCTGCTACTTGTGCAACTCTCTCCGCTCTTTGGCTAAAGTAGATTGTGACATTGCAACTTTTTTCGAAGTGAGCCATTTGGATTTCTCACAATTTTCACAAGTAACATATCAATGAATTACCTTGTTTTCCCTCTTAAGGAGGATGATTCATCAGCTCAAATTTCAAGATCCTCTTCAATGCCTTTGAAAAGTTACAAGAGTCTAGATCCATCAGCATCATAATTGGGTGATGCCACACGTCCAAGGGGCGTCCAAGGCCCTCACCCCAATAATATCATCTGCTTAGCTTCCCATCTCTCAAGTGAACTCATTCTCTTAAGTGGTCGGAGAGTGGTCGCCTGAGCCATTTTCATCCTCCTTTGTGATGATAATTGTTACCACCAAGCAACCACCTTTTTATGTAAACATGGGCCGGGCTTGTCGGACCCGCTAGTAGTGTATTATGTTATTGGCTGGGCTTGTCGGTTAGGTAGGAATGGTTAAGAGTGATCTCCAATGAGAGGTGCACTTGAAAACTGGAACCTATAATGTTTGGGTAAGATCGGCTAAGTGTTGGTGCCCAAATGTCAACGGGCAAGCCTATATAGAAGTCAATCTAAACCTAAAATAGGGCATTTTCTCATTTGTGCAATGGAAGAAGAGTGCTCTTGCTCCATCTCCTTCTTCGTCTCCTTTATGTACTAGTGTGTGTGTGTGTGTGTGTGTGTGTGTGTGTGTGTGTGTGTGTGTGTGTGTGTGTGAGAGAGAGAGAGAGAGAGAGAGAGAGAGAGATCGAGCATTGCGGCGGCACGACAGCGGCGAGGCGGTTGAGCGCGGCGCTGTCGGGGGATAATTGTGCGAAAGGTGAGCTGGGAAGGCACCGAGCCCCTGGCTGTGAGAGGTGCGGGAAAAAAGGTGCAGCAGACGCGATTACCAACACAACATATTCAAAGCAAACAGTTCGCCTAATTCCAGTTAATTGACAGAATCTATGTTTAATCAATCACTAATGAAGCTTAAATGCTCTTTACAAGAAGAAACCTGGCTTAATCTAGGTGCTAATCAAGAATTTAACAAGACCCGATTTGCCCCGCCTTCTGCTTCTTTCCGTTAAGGCACAGGAGTTTCCTTCCAATGGCCGTTCGTTCTGGCTTCTGCTTTCCGATTCAACTGGCCAATGATGGCTTAGAAGCTTGGCTTAGGTTAGGCTCCGCTATTGGTTGAGTTTAGGCTTGATTTAGAGAGCTTGGCTTATGGATTCGAGAGATTAGGTTTTATTCCTCTCTTGATAGCTTAAGAGCTTTGGCTTATGAAGGTTAACAGAGGCTTTATGAGCTTAATCTTGAGGGATTCAAGAGGTTAGGCTTTTGAAGGCATGAGGCCTTGCTTCCGAGCTTCTGAGCTTAACTTATAATGAGGAGAAGGAGAAGAGCTTAAGGCAATTTTGGTTATGAAGAGCTTAAGAAAATTATGAGAAGTTGAAGGAAATTATGAGAAGCTTAAGGAAATTATGAGAAGCAGAGAACTCACGATGATGAGGTGAATCCGGCTTGTAGAGCATTTGAAGCTTAGCTTGGCTATGGTTATTAAGATTTCCCCTTTCGTAAGCTTATGGTGATCCCTTGGTTCCTGAGTCTCAATAGCTTTGGCTTGTCTTCCTTCTGCCAAGAGAGTTCTCCCCAAAAAGAATCACCTCCCCTTTATAGGTTGCAAGCCATTCTATTCCCGGCTAACCCATTAGCGATATAACCCATTAGCGATATCGCTAATGGGCACGACCGCTTAGTGACATGGCATGTCGAGTTGGACCTGCTCAGAAACCAGCGCCGCTCGTGCCGACTCAAATCACGACGGCTCCTGAGAGATTCCCGTTTCTGCGGTGAGGGCATTCGAGGCCCGTGCTGGCGAGCGCGAGCTCTGCTTATGTCCTCGCTGCCTGCGGCCTTTGCTGCCCGCCATTCTCCTTTATTTTGCTTGCATCTTCACACCCTTAATAGTTAGGGTCCCCATTGATCCAATGGGCGGCCTTTTTAATGGCCCTTTGGCGGCTTAGCCTAGTGGCATGGCCTTTGTAAGGGCCTCACCACATTTAGTATACATGTCGGCTAAGAAATGCCAAGCACGTTCATTGGGCGGCCTTGCTTTGGGTTGGCACCACATTAAGAATACATATCAGCAAGCATTGCTATCTCAAGCACTTTCTTCAGCCGCCCTCGACTGACATCATCATCGAGATTTTTGTTACCCAGTTTAGTGTTGCAGACCTTGCCACAACCGTGTCGGCATTCCCTGCAATCATTGCATTCCAAAAGACGACATTCCGAACACGAGACTCCTCAAGCACTTGCTATTCCCGCATATCAAAACCCAAATAAAGCTAAAAAATTCTCATATGGCACTCCGATCGAGCCGACTAAACTGACACGGAACTGGCCCCCGGAGAATCTTTAACGGCCCGTAACTTGGCAAGCGCGGCTCCGAACACTGATCTGAAAAGACCGACGCGCTTTACAAAGTGAGGCACTTTAGCCCAACGCATTCATTTCATTCTTGCCCCCTCAGCTGCAGTTGTCCAATCCGGTACGGATCTGCAATAGACTCAACTTAAAACTGCCATAACTTCTTTATCGTAGCTCCAATCGACGAGCCGTAAAGACAAGCATGTGGAGCTTTTTGAGTACTTCAACTTGGATTAATAAAATCCTAGCTATGACCACTCTAGGAATCTCACTGTTTATCATTACCAAGGCATCAGTTGGCCCTTTAAAGCCTCTTTTGGCATACATTAATCATTAAACTTGGCTTGTTATCAAGCCCTGATCATTGCTCAGTAAATGTGTAGGCTTCAAAGAATCTTAGCTTGCATTTCTCTGCTCCTTTTCTCATCATGGCAGCGGAGTTGCACGACATCCACCCCCTGTGAACCTGCACAACCTCTGGTCTGTGCCGACAACACTTCAATCTGCATCTGCTACAGGTACCTTAAGCTTTTTTCCATCATCAGACTCACGTAACTGGTAAAGATATGAAAAATGAAATAAGGCTTATACCCTATCATCAATGTTCTAGCTTAATCATTAGGCAGCTACCCATCAAAAATCTCTGAACCACATCTGTCGTATCTTCAAAGCATTCAATTATGGATAACTTGTTTAGTGAACCCCGCCAGACTCAAGTGCTCTAGTTAATGATGCACACGGCTTGACCATTAAGCTCTCTTTAAGGAACCTTGTCAAGCTCAAGTATGCCTTACTCTATCTGCAGACGGAATGGCCGTCAAGTCCTTTACCTTAAGTTCTGGTAGCAGAACCAACTCAAAAGATGTGCAGATACTTCATCAATTGTCCAAAGAAGTCAGTTGGAAGCCAGCCATGTAATCTTATTGAACGCATAATCAAAAACTCTTCTGACTTAGCATAATCTAGGAAACAAAACCTTGTACTATGCAACCTGCTACAACAGATAATTGGTACTCTTCAAATCTGGAACTTGCACTTCAGTAGCCCCCGGGATCAGACGGGAAACTAATCATATGTCCCACTGTGAGCATTCCTTTAAAAAAATTGCACCATCCTCTAGGATCATAGGGAATATACAAGAATTTCCAATCATTACAGCATAAACAAAAATTTACCCACAAATCTTCATGCAAACCGTTTAGATCATATGGCATATAGGTCCATTGTCCAGGATGCATATATCTGTCACCTCCTGGGTCAAAAGCTTGCTCAAAATCCCCTACATCATAAGGTAACATCAGATTCCATATAGCATCAGGTAGCATCAGATACTGCCATATCCCCTGTGCAATTGGCTCATCCAATTGTCGATCATCAATCACATGTAAAAGCATTGGCAGTGCACCTTCACTCGCACTAGTATTGAAATCTCGATCATGCATATCTGGATACATAAAATCCTCTTCGTTAGGCTCAAAAGATGCATCTGAAAACAATTCTCTATCTTGTAGAGGCTTAAAATCAAGTAGTGCATCATCTAACAACTGCATAAGTTCATCATCTACTGCATCTGAACAAACTTGCTCATGCATGAATCTAGATTGATTGGTATCCTTAGCAACCCTTCCAAAGCTTCATCGAGTAAGCACATAAGATCTAGGTCCACCGCTAGAGAAGGTTCCTTCATCTCGCACATCTCAGGCTGCTGCAGTAAACCAAGATTTTCACATATGACATACATACTAAACGCATCTGCTGCTGCAGACTGCTCTTTAAGTTTTTTACCCTCATCCAGATATCTTTGCACTTCTGTAGCACAAAGTTCAACATGCACATTGAAAATTTCATCTACTGCCCTGTCTGTATCATCGGCACAATGAAACCAATCATATTCATCAACAAGAGATTGCACTTCACTATGCACCCCCTCTGAATCAGCATCATCAAGTTGATGATCATCCTGCCATAGTATGAGCCCTGTGTCACAAATTCTCGATAGAGAGGAAGTTTGCTCTCTCTCTAAATCACCATCATCAAATTCAGGACCAGTTTGCCAGATGTGTAGCTCTAGGTCATAGAAACTTATCAAAGGAGTCTGCACCCCCTCTGATTCAGCATCATCACATTCGAGTTCAATTTTCCACTTTGATAGCTCAGCTTCACAACAGCTTTTCAATGAAGGAGTCTGCACCCCCTCTAAATCAACATTTTGCAGATCTTTAAGCACATAATCTTGCTTAGCCAAGTCCTCAAAATTTGGTACATCCAAATTCGATAAATCTGGTATACCAAAAACCATGGTCTTGTTGCTCTCAACAGCAGCCCTGCTTTGACCTATGACATCTGCATCATTAATCAACTCTTTGGCAAAACCTGTACCAGTATCATCAACCACCTCTATGATAGAATCTGTACCAGGAAAACTTCGCTCTGATTCTGAGTCAGTAGCAAACGTATTAGTTGTAACCGAATCTTCATGCATGTCTACTTGAACATGTCTACCTGTACGATTTTCTCTTGAGCTTTAGCCACTTCATTGTTTTGATTTCCTGATCTCTTTTCCTCCTGTACTACATGTATATGTTTTAGGCAAAAATCACCTTCTGTATCTTGAAGCTGTAAAGACTCACCCTCAAAGGCTTCTACTTCATGTACGGCATCTGCAAGACCCAACTTTGCATACATAGCTTTGACTATGTCTTCATCATTAGCCTATAAGAAGGTAGCATCCTGCACAATAAACTCATCAATCATAATTGTGATTGTACTTGTCCTCGGATATCTGCGTAGTCCGGTAGACTTGTACTATGTTCTTGATAGCTTTCATACTGCACATAACTTACTTGCACAATAGCTTCTTTGAAATACTCCCAATTTCCGCTACAGGCTCTGGTAACCTCTTGAATCTGCTCCTTCATATCTGAACTCACTAACTGCTCAAAATATTTGACCATCAACTCTTCTGGTATCCCTCTTACCTTGGTCTCTAGCTCATAGCACTCTAGGTAGCCCTCTGGATCGTATCCATCAAAGAGTCGTCTCTCGTCATATACTGCATCCAAAGCTTCATCGATTTGATTTTTCTTCTTTACGGTCTCCACTTCAAGCAGAGATCCTTGAACCAATTGAAGCATCTTCGAAAAATTTGGAACAGATGACTTATCATCAAAACCGTTTGCACTTAATTCTACAATCAACTTCATCATCTGCTCTAAGTTCTCCATCTTTACCTCCCACCACGGCTCGTTTCGCGTCGGGTTCACCAAGAATGTCGGGGGATAATTGTGTGAAACGTGAGTCGGGAAGGCACCGGGCCCCTGGCTGTGAGAGGTGCGGGAGAAAAGGTGCAACAGACGCGATTACCAACACAATATATTCAAAGCAAACAGTTCCCCTAATCCCAGTTAATCGACAGAATCCATGTTTAATCAATCACTAATGAAGCTTAAATGCTCTTTACAAGAAGAAACCTGGCTTAATCCAGGTGCTAATCAAGAATTTAACAAGACCTGATTTGTCCCGCCTTCTGCTTCTTTCTGTTAAGGAACAGGAGTTCCCTTCCAATGGCCGTTCGTTTTGGCTTCTGCTTTCCGATTCAACTGGCCAATGATGGCTTAGAAGCTTGGCTTAGGTTAGGCTCCGCTATTGGTTGAGATTAAGCTTGATTTAGAGAGCTTGGCTTATGGATTCAAGAGATTAGGTTTTATTTCTCTCTTGATAGCTTAAGAGCTTTGGCTTATGAAGGTTAACAGAGGCTTTCTGACCTTAATCTTGAGGGATTCAAGAGGTTAGGCTTTTGAAGGCATAAGGCCTCGCTTCCGAGCTTTCGAGCTTAACTTATAATGAGGAGAAGGAGAAGAGCTTAAGGCGATTTTGGTTATGAAGAGCTTAAGAAAATTATGAGAAGGTGAAGGAAATTATGAGAAGCTTAAGGAAATTATGAGAAGCAAAGAACTCACAATGATGAGGTGAATCCGGCTTGTCGAGCTTTTGAAGCTTAGCTTGGCTATGGTTATTAAGATTTCCACTTTTGTAAGCTTATGGTGATCCCTGGTTCTTGAGTCTCAAGAGCTTTGGCTTGTATTCCTTTTGCCAAGAGAGTTCTCCCCAAAAAGAATCACCTCCCCTTTATAGGTTGCATGCCATTCTATTCCCGGCTAACCCATTAGCGATATCGCTAATGGGCACGGTCGCTTAGTGACGTGGCATGTCGAGTTGGACTTGCTCAGAAACCAGCGCCGCTCGTGCCGAATCAAATCGCGACGGCTCCTGAGAGATTCCCGTTTCTGCGGTGAGGGCATTCGAGGCCCGTGCTGGCGAGCGCGAGCTCTGCTTATGTCCTCGCTGCCTGCGGCCTCTGCTGCCCGCCATTCTCCTTTATTTTGCTTGCATCTTCACACCCTTAATAGTTAGGGTTCCCATTGATCCAATGGGCGGCCTTTTTAATGGCCCTTTGGCGGCTTAGCCTAGTGGCATGGCCTTTGTAAGGGCCTCACCACATTTAGTATACATGTCGGCTAAGCAATGCCAAGCGCGTTCATTGGGCAGCCTTGCTTTGGGTTGGCACCACATTAAGAATACATATCAGCAAGCATTGCTATCTCAAGCACTTTCTTTAGCCGCCCTCGACTGACATCATCATCGAGATTTTTGTTACCCAATTTAGTGTTGCAGACCTTGCCACAACCGTGTCGGCATTCCCTGCAATCATTGCATTCCAAAAGACGACATTCCGAACACGAGACTCCTCAAGCACTTGCTATTCCCGCATATCAAAACCCAAATAAAGCTAAAAAATTCTCATATGGCACTCCGATCGAGCCGACTAAACTGACACGGAACTGGCCCCCGGAGAATCTTTAACGGCCCGTAACTTGGCAAGCGCGACTCCAATCACTGATCTGAAAAGACCGACGCGCTTTACAAAGTGAGGCACTTTAGCCCGACGCATTCATTTCATTCTTGCCCCCTCAACTGCAGTTGTCCAATCCGGTACGGATCTGCAATCGACTCAAAACTGCCATAACTTCTTTATCGTAGCTCCAATCGACGAGCCGTAAAGACATGCATGTAGAGATTTTTGAGTACTTCAACCCTGATTAGTAAAATCCCAGCTATGAACACTTCAAGAATCTCACTGTTTAGCATTACCAAGGCATCAGTTGGCCCTTTAAAGCCTCTTCTGGCATACATTAATCATTAAACTTGGCTTGTTATCAAGCCTTGATCATTGCTCAGTAAACGTGTAGGCTTCAAAGAAGCTTAGATTGCATTTCTCTGCGCCTTTTCTCATCATGGCAGCGGAGCTGCACGACAGCACAGCGGTGGCTCCCTCTTCTTCGCGACGAGGAATCCTCCACGACCACAAGCGTAGAGCGGTGAGTGATACACCATTGTCATCTTTGAGCTTACTAGTTTAGGCTAGTTACGTACTTGGAGCCATCTGTGGCTTGCACACAGTGTGAGACAAGTCCCTTGCTTCAATACGTGCAGCAGAAGCCCATATTTTTGGCGCCGTTGCCGGGGAATCGCCCTGCACTAAGCTCAAGAGGCACTCTGTGCTTCTTTTGTGAGTGTTTGTGTTAGGAAGAAAGAGGAAGAAGAAAAAGTTATTTTTTGCAAGTTTTTATTTCCTGCATAATCTCTGTTTTCTGCCAATGTCTGCTTGCACATAATCTTTTGCATAGTTAGTAGTTAGTGTGTTAGTAGTGAATGAGTAAGTAGATAAAACAGTTAGCTTGTTTTCAATGTCTGCTTGCACACAGTCTTTACATAGTTAGTGAATAGCTTGTTTTTTGCCAATGTCTGCTTTTACACAGTTTTTTTTAATTTGCACAGTTAGTAGTTAGTGTGTTAGCTAGTGAATGAGTAATCAGTTAGCAGAGTAGGTAGCTTCACTGTCAGTTAGTAGTCAGCAAAGTAGTTAGCATAGTAGTTAAGCTTAGTTAGTAGAGTAGTTAGTTGTAGAGGAGATAAGGTTAGGTTAGTTAGGAGAGTAGGTAAAGGTTTAGTGTGTGTGTGGCCCAAAAAGGCCATTGAAACTACGCACGACCGTCCGTTGTATTCTTTAAAAAAAAAAAAAAAAAACTCTCGGGATATTTGGTACCATAAATAAATTTGAGAAATAAAATAAAAAATTTATTATCGTAAAAGGAAGGGATCTGGATCATTCCCCAAGTTCAAGCCTAAGCCGAAGCCCAGGCCCAGGCCCAGGCCTCAGTCCTCAATTTTATGATATACTACTTACACTACCTTCCCCTTGGACTTACTAATTATAGTCCTCTCTCCACCTAGGAAAAGACTAGTTTTAGGATTCCGAGGGTTGTACGTAACCAAATCGAGGGTTGTAAAGCATGGCACGTCCCTCTAGCCAAGACGCTCGTTTTGAGCTATCGCACGTCATATTCTGTGGCTCGGTTTAAAAAAAGGGACCAAAAATACAAAAAATTGTGTTGTAAACACCTAAAAAACTTGGTGAGCGGCCTTCACAGGCACTCACCAACACCTCTAGAGTGTCGAGGTCACATGCACCTACGCTCTGGTCATATGCTAGAGAACGAGCACATCGAGAGTGTCTCCGTTTATGCAGGCACTCATTATTCCTCTACCTTAGGCTCTAGGCCCTCAGCGAGAACCCAAGGTAGTACCACTCAAGACCCACATATTGCGTCTAGTGATTCTTCCTCTGACTACGATGTCATGGAGGGTTACCTGATGCCTAATCCTGATAGCTCAAGCCAAGACATGCATGCCATAGGCCCATAGTCTGGGTCGAGCATGCTTAGCCGCTTGAAGGAAACCTTTAGTAGAGCCACTCACTCCGAACATGGGGCTAATGATGTAAAAGAGGGGGGTGGGGAAGTAAATTTTCCATTCATAACCAACGTAGATCCCATGCTCCTGGAGAGTGTGCACATGAATACTCCATTCACTACACCCCCTGACTCTTCAGAGCTATTCCCCTCCAAGGTTATATCACTTGATGGTAGAAGCCTTGCCGAAGTACAAGAAGTTGAGCGGTATATCATTGCGGCTAGGGAAAAGGAAATCGAGAGCTTATGCAAGGTGGAGAATGAAAAGAGTTAAAAGCGAAAGCCCCTATGTCAATATCATTGCTAAGAGAGCAATCGAGTGCTCCTGAATTAGCGACCACTAAGGGTGAACACATAGAGAGCCACGTTGCATCTAGTTCAAAGGACACCCCTAGCACCTCAATCCTAGATGGAGTATTCCTAAATGAGAACTGGGAGTACGAACTACAAACGAAAACTCTAACCGATCTATACACAGGTCACACTTATCACGTGGGTTGGTTAGATGTCCTACAATCCACAACGGGTGCTACTAGTGTGGAGGATCAACAACAAAGAGTTTGTGAGGTCATCCATAGGGTTATTGAGCTAGAGAGACAAAACAAAGGGATCCACATGCCTTCAACGGGTCTCATGAGATTCTTGGATACGGGGAAGGCTAAACAACCAAACTTGTCACAAATGGAGACTCCCTCGGTAAGTCCGATGGATCCTCCATATGTTGTTCCGCCAGGGGTCTCAGTGCAATCTGAGCCCACAAGTGATAGCTTTACTTTTCCAAGCCTAGCTCATCTTTCCCTTGATGACACCACGGCTACCATGCCTACCCCAATGATGGGCATGCCAAGAAACATGCCATGGACCTCATTTGTTAGTAAAGCACAGCTACATGGTAGCTCAATGCCGACAACAACCCCTACAAGTGTGTATCAATTGTACGCACCGAGGAATCTCAAAACTCGAGCGAGATTTTCCGAGCAATACCTAAAGCGAGCAAGACTGGCCAAAGCACACTATACAAAACAAAAACCAAACAGGACTTTTTAAGTGACTTCAAGCACAACAAAAAAAAACTAAAACAAGATTACACCTAATTTTAATGGTAAAACAATCACAAATTTTTGACAAAAAAACCCCTTAAACAAGGGTTTGGTAGAATGTTTCCATTGATGGGCTATAACAATTGGAACCCATACAATGGCATGTTGATATTCCTCTTCTTAGAACTAGTTGCCCTCGATATTAAAAGATCATTCTACCACCATTGATACTTGTTAGGAATAGTGGCACCATGATTCCAACGGATATAAATCTCCTATTCCTACCTCCCTACATGTAGGACCACGAGACTTGCACTAAAAGAGAAAGGTTGTTGCCACTCGAACAAATCGCATGAATAAGGAGAGTCTGGGAGCTTGAGCTTCTCTTCACTTCTTCTTCTTCTTCTTCTCCTGTCTCTTGCTCTACCTCAGGTTATTGTGGGTTGATGTACGATAACATACTATACATTTTAAGTTACTTTAAAACGGTGGAAACTTGAGAATAATTCTATTAATGAGGCTATTCTTTTGAGAAAATTCACATCATGGTACATATTAAAGTCTAGATCACACCATCATAGGTAGCCTTCTATCGAGAGGGGGGGGGGGGAGTGGGAGTTAGTGGTGTTGCCAAAAGTGGTGGTGACAAACGTGTCAAGGGAGGTGGTAATGGTGGGGGATTATAAAGAGTGCTTTTATAGAAGAGTACACAAGGTGATAAAGCTATGAACAATTTTCTTATGACAACTTTGTCCACATTATTGTTCTCTTTTACCTACCCATATCGATAGAAACCTAGGTTTAGTGTAATTCCACCTATAAATTTTGAGATTTATCTTCAAATTCAAAGTAGAAGGTAAATAAACCTACAAACTTTAGAGAGATTTAGTGTAAAAACCTTCTCTTAAATTTTCCATGTTAATATGAGCACAACTCAGAGCTCCTAAACTAATCGGGGTTCCTAGTCTGCTGAGTTGTCCGTCATGCCTCAACCCAGATTACTCACCCAACGTGTGATGCCCCTATGCTAAATACACTTCTTAGAGCCATGGCGTACGATTGTCATTGTAGTCCTTTGAAATGCTTTTCCTAATGCGGCTTAGCCCTCCATTTTTGTTTGTACTCTATTTACTCTTTGGGAGTTGTACATCCATCAATGCCTCATAGCAATTCAAATGGATGGTAGTCTAGCATTGCATTTGTCATCCTGCAGAATGATGTGGACCAGGCCTCAGTCCTTAGCACCCCATAAGGTAACCCCCTTAAAGGGGTAACTGGGAGGTTGGTTGTGCTACAACAAACAACATTGTGCCACGTTCAGAAAACTGTGTTGGCTAGGAAAGGTAAATCTCAGGGTCCCTAATCATTGATAAATTTGGTTTTTGAAGGAGATGGGCAAGGAAACTCACAATAGACGAGGCAAGAAGGTCCTCAGGTTCAACTGTCGTCATTTTCAACAACTAGATAGTATAAACAAAACCCTTCACAAAATCTATTTGAAAGAGACGCGGACTCTTTCACGTACGGGCAGGGACCAGTGCTTGAAAAAAGCTTTGTTCTGAAAACTTGGCAAACCTCCTATGAGAATTTTAGTGGTAAGTTGACTAAATTTGAAGGTTTTTACACCAAATGACGCTAAATTTCTCTAGATTTTGTAGGTTTATTCACTTTATAATTTAAAATTTAGAGGTAAACCTCAAAATTTGTAGGTGGGATTACATTAAACCTAGGTTTTTTTCTCAACCCCTCCCCCTCTCTTTCTCTCTCCTCTCTCTCTGTCAATCTCTTTAAAAAAATTCTCTGAAAGAGCCCGCACCGGCGTGGACTTTTTGTTAAGAGAGACTGAGAGAGATGAGAGAGAGAGAGAGAGAGAGAGAGAGAGAGAGAGAGAGAGAGAGAGAGAGAGAGAGAGAGAGAGAGAGAGAGAGAGAGAGAGAGAGAGAGAGAGAGAGAGAGAGAGAGAGAGAGAGAGAGAGAGAGAGAGAGAGAGAGAGAGAGAGAGAGAGAGAGAGAGAGAGAGAGAGAGAGAGAGGAGGGGAGGATCGTATATGCACGAGGGAAGTTTGGAAGGGAAGAGGTTGAGGAGGCGGAGATCGTGCATGTTGTAGGATCAACATATCTGTGCTGATGTGCGTCACGCGACCTTGTACTCTAGGGAGAGCTTCTGCATGTTGATGCAACCCAGCCTTATTTTTTGTTGCACCATCATTTTTGGTGTTGCGGCTTGAGTAGGTTTTTCCCAACCCAATTAAGAATCAAGTGTGAAGAATCGTAGTGGTTGTTGGACTAAGCGAGGTAGGGGAGGGAGAGCACGTGCTCCTGCGTTGCGAGGCAAGAGTTCATAACTTCTATTGGGGATGCGTAGAGACAATGAAAGGAGACCTTCAAACTCTAGAGAGGCGCAGCTGCTAAATAGCACTTCTCTCTCTCTCCCCCCCCCCCCCCTCTCTCTCTTCTCAAATTCTCTTAGATAACAGGTCTTGAGTTCAACTCTCCTCATCGGCTAGATCTTTAAGGTCTCTTGGGATAGTTTCCTACGATGTTAAAACTCTCTTCTTCTCGGGTGTTTGTGTTAGCCCATGCTTCAAAAAGAATTGGTGCATGAGATCGAGGGTTCCAATCCAAGCTCCTCAATGGTGCCCCCATTTTTGGGTAGGCATGCCTACCTCGAGATACCCGCCAGCCTCCTTCACCGTCGATCCCCTTACCCGCCGGCCCCTTTGTCACTTAGTGTCTCAACATCAACACCAACTGCTGAGAAGTACCCTCAACATAAACACACCACTGTATAGTTCTAGACATTTTGCCATGCCTGTAGCAACCACAGTCAATGCGTGCTCATAGAGCCTGATGATATAGCGGCAAAGTAGCCTAATGTCCCTGCGATCGAAATCTTGCTTCTCAAGCCCATAATCACGGCCTCCTCGCAGGGGGTCGGTCTAGCATTCACTTGCCGGAAAGCACTCAACATTGCTGGAAAGAGTTGGATATGGCAAGTTATAGGGTGGTTATTGGGTTTTGCAAAGAGGCGACGTAAGGATACGGGCTGTGTGAATTTAAAAACAATGACAGAGCTGGCCATGGGTGTGCGTTGGCTTGTGAGGAAGAGAAAGGTGAGATGGCGTCGGCAACAACATCATTGTCGTAGCGAATGCCCACCTACACATTTGTGTGTGTGTGTGTGTGTGTGTGTGTGTGTGTGTGTGTGTGAGAGAGAGAGAGAGAGAGAGAGAGCGCCCCTAGGAGCGCAGGGGCACACGGTACAGAAGCTTACAGAAGCCTCTCTCTCTCTCTCTCTCTCTCTCTCTCTCTCTCTCTCTCTCTCTCTCTCTCTCTCTCTCTCTCTCTCTCTCTCTCTCTCTCTCTCATAGTAAAAAAAAACTCTTTGAAAGACCGCGCGCCGGCGCGCGATCTTTCAGAGAGTTTTTTTAAAACTATGAGTTAGAGATAGGCTGCGCATATACGTGCCGCCAGGCGGTAGCTACGTCCTACCTTCACCGAATGGTCGAATGGCACGATTTGCGCACATGCATCAGGACCGGCCGAGTGTTCGTCAACCCAAAACGCCAATGCTGTTGCTGCACACCCTGGTTGCTGAACGCAGGGGCTGCTGCTGCACACCCTGGTTGCTGAATGCCGAACGCTGCTGCCTGCTGCTTACTGGCGACCCTGGTTGCTACCGCATGCTTGCGGGGAAGGTAGCTGCACGAACACCTGCATGGCGTTAAGTGGATTAAGCATGGCTTTTACTGGATTAAGTAACTAACGCAAGGGTGTAGAGCGGGTGCAGGTACCTTACGAGCTGCACAGTGCCGAGCAAGGGAGAGGAGAGGCACAGGATGCGTGCGCAGCAGGCATAGTGGAGCCTGCCCATAGCAAATATGCTAATAATGGAATGGCACAGCTTCAAATAGGTTATTAACAGAGCTGGACAAGGAGGTTATCAACAGAGCTCATCAGACCATGACTTGCACTAGTGGCAAATTGCAATCTTCCCCAAATATGCCTTTCCCTCGACATTGAGCTGTTTGCCAGTAATCCCCTCACACACTCTTCTTAACTACTTGAGGATTATAACCATCATAATTAAGCTATTTTGCCTTGATGTCCACTTTGAAGTTTACTCGTTTCATTTCTTTGCCCTCTACTGTCTGCATCGCCAACAACCTGATAACATCAACAAAAAAATGTGCTGACAAGTGGGGACTCAAGTACTTGAGCACTAACATTGTCTCGTCCAAATGACTTCTTAAGGGGAGGATCACATAAGATCTGTGATTTCTCAGTACTAATGTGGAGGTTGTGAGCCTTGATGTAGTCCCATACTCGCTTGAGAGCATCAGGCCATGTGGTCTCCGAGGTTTGCAAGATGGGAGCCAAGCTGGAGGAGACCCTATAGAGGATCTGAGCGCCACCTCTGGGCCCGGGCTTGGGGTCGAGCTCGAGAGTGGTTTTGAGTTCGGCCTTCGACACTTTCTTGCTCATCTATTCATCAACTCATGCAATACGCAGAGCAGTCACACACTAGACTAGGGGCAAGATCCCGATTGATGGCAAGACAAAGGATCGTGATGGAAAGCAAGAAGACGGCTTAAGATTGTTGGTTGAGGTTGAGCGATCAAATCTGGCACTTGCACATACAATACCCCATACTGTAGCAAGAAGGCTACATGATACAACCGAGCATTGGACTGCGAAATTCAAGTAGTGCTCATGCAGGTGCAATTAGGAAGCAAGAGCTAATTGGCCATCCGATATTGGGAAGAAGCAGGAGGCATGAACAGCATCTTGCACTACTATGATATGATTCCTGCAGCCGCCAATATTTCAGTTGACTACAAGTAGTAGTACTAGCACCAACATACAACATTTGAAGAGCAAAATATCTCATTGCTTATTAGATATGATGTCGATCACTGCACTACAAAATTACAAAAAACTCTCTTCTAAAAGAGTCTTCTCACATACAATCGGCCACAGAGCGTATGATAAGGCATATGATAGAATTGAATAGGATTTCATACTTCAAAGTCTATATGATATGGGTTTGGACAGATCCTTTTTCAGATTCTTTTTGGGAATGCGTCAGCTAGAATTCAGTTAATGGTACTCTTACAGATGTTATTCCATTGCATAAATCCATAAGACAAGGGTGCCCTCTTCCTCCTTTGCTCTATGCTATCTCATCTAATGCCTTGGATTGGCTTGTTAAAGATGTTATGCAGTAGGACAAACTCATTGCCATAGACGTACCTGACTCTATGAAGCAAATGTGTCTCCAAAAGTGTTTTGATCATACCAATGCAATTGTGAGACATGATGTACATGCAAAGGAGAATTTTAGGGCTTGTCTCATTTTCTTGCAAGTGGATCGATTATTAACCATGCTAAAGGTTTGGTTTGATGGGGTTGTCTGCTTTGTTCAAGCCAATTTTTACTAGAAAGACTTAAACTGCTGCATTGGGGGAAAAACATGCCCATGCTTCCTCTGCTGACTGGTGTTTTAGGTCGAGCCATTATCTGATAGTTTATAGTTTAGCTTCTTTTTTATGTGCCATATCCGTACGACAGGCTAGTCATCACCATTGATGGAGTCATGCTATAAATATCCACTTTCTACCAAGACAATTTGAACGATTGGAAGATCTAGACCAATTAAAATTGTAAGTGGAGGTCTAATTAATACTAAAATAGTTAATAGGATTTTTTGTTATGACTTGAAAAGTAACGGTGCTCCAAGGATCCTCTATCCTCTTGACTAAAAGAGAGAGAGAGAGAGAGAGAGAGAGAGAGAGGATCCTGCAAGGAAGTATTCACCAAAACCTTTTGTAGGAACCAGTGGAAAAAATAAAATTGAATATCTTGACAAAAGAAATTTGGATTTTTACCGAGTTTTACACTAAAATCCTCCAAATTACGTACAAACACTTGCTCGGGTTTGTCTTTGCTCGGAAAAACTCGCTCGGAGCGTGGTAAGACTCGTACGCACCTATGGATCCTCATGCTCATGTACCTCCTACCCCTCCCATTGTTTCAATAACTTATGCTCCACAACCACAACATCCAAGCTCTTATTTCAATGGGACCATACCGGCTAGCATTAGCATGTCACATTCGACGCCTGCTATGTCTAGGGCCACACATATGAACTTTGGGCTACCACATGGCAGAACACCGTATCAAACGTGGAACCCAAGGGCTTCCTATGCGCCAAGCCCAATGCCAATATCTACTCCACATGTAGTCTCTGGAGCGCCTTCACTCACGGTGCCTGCTCACTTAGGTGACTTGGCACATTTGCTCAAGCTATCGATCGATCTATTGTTGAGAATATACGTAACACGCCTGATAGAGAACCTAAAAGTAAGGCAATACAAATAGACAAGCTCACGCAAAAATTTAGTGAAGACGGGGATGTGAGAAAGCATATTGAAGTGTTTGAACAAATATGCGATTCTCTAGGAGAACACAATGACCTGCATAAGAGTAATGCTTTAAGCCTAACCTTAAGTGGGAAGGCAGGGGATTGGTATAGAACCCTAAGGGTAGAAGAAAAAATGATTTACCCGGATACTGCTCTTGAAAGAATACATACGAGAGGGAGTGCTTTGGGGTGTAGCCCCTCAGCTCCAGAAATCCCAACGAGAGGAAGGAGAGTCGGTGAGAGACTTTATTAGTCGCTTAAAGCATTTGAATTCTTGTTGTAATCCAAATGAGCGCTTCAATAATAATCAATTGCTTGATAGATTCATTAGGGGATTACGACATGAGGATATCTACAATGACCTAGTCATTAGAGGTATCACCACTTGGGAAGCAGCCACACCACCAATGCGATCCAATTGGAGGATATTTTAATGATTCAAGGAGAAAGAGTGTCTGTTGAGCCTAAATCTACTAGCTCGCAAGCATCGGGACATCAGCCAATGACTCTAAATCCTATTGCTAAGGAGCCAAAGATATCTGAGTCGATGACTTTAGCAGATCTCACCAAGGTCATTCAAGAGAGTCTTAGAGACAATCGTGCTCCGCAAAACAATCATATGTATCCAAGAAGAGAACAACAATGGTGCTCAGTATGCTATGGTCCACATAGTACCAGTGAATGCCCTACTTTTGGAGTAAAATTCAATGGGAATTGCAATGCCTGTGGGAGGTATGGTCATCAAGCTAAGGATTGCATAGTATTTAAGCACGCGATGGCCAATAGACAAACCTTAGCATGGACAGACACACCTTGAGTGCCTGCATTGATGCTGGCTCCACCTCTTGAACAAATGTCACAACACATGGTCCCTAGGGCCCAAAATGTTGCTCAAACAACACCCTTACCACCTCCAGTGCTAGGACCATAACCACCACATTCGAGAATCACTTCTGTGAATCAAGTGGGTTGTGAGTCATCTATTGCTTGTTTGGAAGGCTGTGAGGAAGATATAGACCTTAATATTACCTATGGGATGGATGCGCTTGAAGAAAGTCCACAATACTACATGGAGGACTATTGGAGACAAGTCAAACTTGTCTATCAAGTAGCTGCTCTTGCTGTAAGAGGCCAAAATATCAATTACACTGCTAAGATACCACCTCTTCAATGCTATGAGTATGGAGGTCCACATTGTGTGGTCGAATGTCCTGTTAGGCTACAAAAGAACGTCACACTAATGCAAACCAATCAAGCGAGCACATCTACAACGTCGATACTCATGGGTAATCAATGTGGCATAGATCATTTGATTGCCAAATGTCCGAATAATCCAAATGCATCGAAGATCACGCCATTAAACTTGATTGAGGTTACCGAGGATCCATCACAAAGTACGCATGTGGTACCAGTAAACGTACTCACATGATCGATGCTCCAAAAACAAAATTATATTCTTGAGGAAAGAAACATGGCATTAATAGCTTAATCTCAAAAGAAGAAGAAAACACGAAGAAAGAGATTGCAAAAAGCAGCGAAGTCAGACCCCAATTCAAAGACCAATATAGGGACTGGTGACGACCCCGCATATATGAACGACGCTGAAGAGGATTCTGATTCAGGTGAAACCGCGAAGACCAAAACAACCACTAAGAAAGAAACCAGCAAGGGAGATCGTCATGAGCCACAATGGCCAAGGTCCAAAAAGAAGATAGGAACTTATCCGAACCCTACAGAGGAGATCGAGCGGGTCAAGCAATTAAGGCGTTTGGTAGAAGATACCCAAAGGGATCTAGAGCTAGTACCTAGGCAAATCTAGATTATAGACACAGTGTTCCCTACGCAACAACAACCTCAGAAAGTCCATAGACACCTAGCCATACCTAGTGTCATCCAAGAAGAAAGTGACTTGAAGTCATGGGAAAGTGGGCATATTCACTTCTTGTTGGAAAGAATGTTTACAAAGGGACTACCTGACCCTATCGAAGAAATGGAGATCCCATCTTCCCCATGTCAAGGGATTGAAGCCCAAAAGGTGCTGTTAAATATTGCCAAATTGATGGATTTCATGGCTTCAGAGGTTAGAACCACCATCATGTCCAAACCATATGGAAACCCCGAGCTATTCTTAGCTCTTCGAGCTTTCCTCAATGGAGAACTGAAGGTCGGGCTACCACAATTTGCACAGATGGATGGAGTTAGGGAGATGCCAATAGAGGAGGAACACTTAGATCCACAACCCAACCTAGATGAGAGCCCTATTGTAGAAATACCTGTTAACAAGTTGGGACAATACTTTGAGGGAGATGAATCCAATGAAACCATACCAATCACTACTAAGGGATTAACTGTGAAGGGAATCCTTGATGGTGGAACTGGGGTTAGCATTGGGACTGAAAATTGATGGGAAACTATGGGAAGACCTCACCTTGGAACCGCAACCGTAGTACTAAAGATGGCTAATGGGTCTATTGTTAAACCTATTGGGATGCTAGAAGATCTCAAGATCAAGGTCTTTGGACGTAAAATAAGAATTACCTTCATTGTTATGGATTTCTCCAAGCACACTATGGCATCTGAGATGACCTTAGGACGTCCTTTCATGAGGGAAGCAAAAATGGTGCATGACTGGTCTAAAAACAATGTCTACTTGCAGTTCCAAGATTCTATCATTCAAGTGGATCTTGTAACTGGTCGAGCACATCCTCTAGGAAACAGGTTTATAATTCATCATAGATCTGACACCATAGTTCACTCGGTCCCATTGCATTACTATTCCACGTGTAAAGCAGATACTGATGTTGGGGAAGATTCTCCTTATATGGATGTACTACCTGGCATGACTGAGTCGGACAATGTGGATTGGGTCCACCTAGCAGCAACCATAGACACTTTGGGAAACAGGGGGATGACCTGGGTAACACCTGAGGGGATGAAATGCCACCACTCGTATCCTTAAATATGCTAGAAGCAATGCATATAGCTTCTGATGACCTACAAGATGAAGGTCTGAGTGGCATTGGAACCAGTAGCGTCTTACAAGACTATAGCCCACACGATTTGGGGTCAAAATCATCAATTGAAATTGACTATGAGGACAAAGAATCTGAGTTAAATCTTAGTGCGAATGTGGGGACAAACCATTCAAGGCCCAGTGGTACCCTAGATGACAATCTATCAAAGGGAGGAGAAGACACAAGTAGCGATTCATCTAGTGACTCTTCACTAGAGATTGGCCGTAACAAAAATTAGACAAGTAGAGTAAGAAATGTAAGAGGTGACGATATCGAGCAAATGTGTGTGCTAGATTAAAGGAAAAGAAATCTATTGCAGAATGGCTTAATTATATTGGGGCATGTGATACTCATAAGAAATTGGTAGATAACTGGGGTGAATACCTTCAAAGTGTTATGTGGTGTAGTCCACAACCCATTGACATCGCACAAGTAGAAGCTACAGAGAAGCCAAAGTTGAGCCGTACTGTAAGGAGATGACAAAATCAAGAGTTAGCTCAACAACAAAAGGAATCAAAAGTGAAATCACAGTCCATAGAACAACAGAACCCCACAGAATTACACCCTGCACCTGAACATTTCAAATCCTACACCACAGAGGAATGTAAAGTTGTGCATACAAAGGCTCAAAGAAAACCTATTGATGGAAGAAATGGAGTTTATGATGGTCCCGCGATAGTTAAGGAAATAGAGTTAGCAGACCCAGGAGAAGAGCCCAAACCTGTCTTCATTGCCCAAGATCTGACAGAGACTGAGGAGTGTGTACTTAAAGAACTTCTCAAGGAATGTATGGATATATTTTCTTGGACATATCATGATATGAAAGGTGTTCCACCTTCCGCGGTGCAACACACAATCCCCATGAATAGCATGGCTAAACCAATTCAGCAACGATCCTACCCAATGAATCCTAAATATGCAAAGATCGTTCAAGAAGAGATTGAAAAGCTTGTGAAATGCGGATTCATATACCCTATTGAGCACTCAGAATGGGTGTCTCCAATAGTGATTGTACCGAGAAAGAATGGGAAACCCAGAGTGTGTGTGGATCTCAAGAAGGTCAATGCCGCGACTACGAGGGACCATTACCCCTTGCCATATTTAGAACATGTGCTTGAAAGAGTTGCAGGAAAGGAAGCTTATAGCTTTTTAGATGGGTACTCTGGATACAATCAAATCACAATTGCGCTAGAAGACCAAGTTAAAATAGCCTTTATAATCGAATTTGGAGTGTTCGCATTTCGTGTTATGGCTTTTGGCTTAACCAATGCCACTGCTACCTTTCAAAGATTAATAAACACTGTTTTTAGAGAATATTTGAGGGAGTTTTGTGAAGCTTTTTTAAATGACCTTTGTGTTTATTCCTCTTGAAAAGAACATGTATCATGCTTACAAAAAGTGTTTGAGAAGTCAGATTGTATCGCATCTCCTTAAACCCTTTCAAATGCCAATTTTGGGTTAAACTTGGAGTCATTTTAGGGCATATACTGCCCAAAAATTGGATTTCCATAGATGAGAGCAAAATTAAAGCCATTGCTAAATTGCCACCACCTACAAACTATAAAGGAGTTCACAGGTTCATGGGCCATGTTGGTTATTACCGATGGTTTATTTTAAACTTTGCTGAGATAGCTCGTCCTTTGTACAAGCTTCTTATTGAGTTCCACTGGACCACGGAGTGTGACCATGCTTATGAGTCATTGAAAAAGACCTTGACAAGTGCTCCCATTTTACGAGTGCTCGATTGGAATATAATTTTCCATGTGTATATTGATGCATCAAACTTTGCTATTGGGTGTGTTTTAGCTCAACCACGAGAACATAAATTGGACTACCCCATTAGCTTTGCAAGTCGTCAATTGAATGATGCGGAGAGAAATCACACACTACGGAACGAGAAGGTTTAGATATGATTTACGCAGTGAATAACTTTTTCTACTACCTTCTTGCCAACAAGTTTGTTTTCTATGTGGATCATCAAGCCTTGTTGTATCTAGTAAATAAACCTTGTTCCATGGGAATAATTACACGATGGTTGTTAATTCTCCTTGAGTTTGATTTTATCGTTGTGGTGAAACCTGGTAAAAGACATGTCATGGTGGATCATTTGTCTCGCATACCCAATGGTGAAGCCCCTACTAGAGTCGATGATAAATTGCCCGATACTTCTCTATTCGTAGTCGAAACCATACCTGAATGGAGTGAGAAGATTGTGAACTTTCTAGTTAATGGTTTTCCACCCAAAGAGCTTTGTAAGGACATAGCTCAAAAACTGTTAAAGGAATGTGAACCTTATTCTCTCATTGCAGGAACTCTCTATAGGCTAGGGAAGGATGATATTCTTAGATGTTGTGCCCGTGAGGATGAGTATTTATACATACTGCAAGAAGCCCACATGGGTATAGCCGAAGGACATTTCTCAGGGGAACTAACAGCTAGAAAGGTGTTGCAATCAGGCTATTGATGGCCTACCTTATTCAAAGATGCATCAATTTTTGCAAAAGGATGTGATGAATGCCAACGTTACAAGATCACACAACGAAAGGATAAGATGCCCTTACATCTTGTTAAAGTGACTCAACCATTTGAAAAATGGGGATTGAACTTTGTAGGCCCATTAGTGCGGCAGCTCGTAGCACTCATTCTCGGTATATTATCGTTGCCACTGACTATTTGACAAAGTGGGCGGAAGCCAGGGTTGATGCAAGGTCAACTGCCAAGTTTCTCTTTGAGAAATTATTACAAGATTTGGTTGTTCCTTTGAGATTGTGAGTTACAATGGCACTCATTTTATAAATGGAGTGATAAAAGAACTCACTACTCACCATAAGTCCACACCTTATTATCCACAACAAATGGCCAAGCTAAGAGCACCAACAAGACCTTAATCTCTATCTTGACCAAAACGATGGAAGCTCATCGCACAGATTGGAATTTGAAGCTGACTTCAGCCCTATGGGCTTATCATACTTCTTACAAAGTGTCTGTTAATTGTACACCATTCAAAATAATATGTGGCCAAGAAGCCATTATGCCATGGGAGTTTGTAATTCCTAGTCTGCGTGTAGCTTCACAAGAAGGTTGGGATGGTAACCCTTTAGTTTAGTGCTTATATATCCTTGAAAGGTTAGATGAAGAAAGGCAATTGGTTGTGCAAAACGCACTTGTGGAGAAAGATAGGAGGAAGAAATGGTTTGACCGTCATCTAAAGAACAAGGATATCAATGTTGGTGATAAAGTTCTTATGTATGGAGTGCGTAACGAAAAGAAAAAGTTGAAATATGCGAGAAAAGGACCATATAGAGTATGTGCCATTGTGTGGAGACTCTTGATGGAGTTGAAAATATTGGATTCCTCAACAGGAGCAAATTTAAAAGATACTATGATCCTTTAAGCCAAGAGGAACTACATGCCATCCATAAAAAAAATGCAGCCAAGGCACAAACAGAATTGAAGAATATACAAGCTCGAGCCGAGGCTAAGGAGCGACAACAGCACATAAGATGCCAATGAGAGGCTAACCTTGGAGTTACACATGCATTCCACATTGAAACCAACGAGGATTGGTTGGAATCTGACACACCTCTATGATACCCTATTGAGCTAAACAGCGCTTATGCAAAAGTACTATATAACGCCTTATTGGACACGGGTGCTAAGTATAACCTTCTATTATATGGGGTGTGGTGTCAGTTAGGAAAGCCACCTCTATCTAAGAGTATTATCCAAGTCAAGGGTGTCAACAAGAAAAAAACCACAATTTTTGGTATCTGACACACTTCTGTCAGTTATGAAAATGGGGTTGTAGCTCAAGACTTTTTGGTCATGCCTGTTGGAACTATGGAAGGCAACATAAACCTTGGACGCATGTAGATGTTGGCAACCAAATGCACTATTGATTGGGGTATTGGTAGTGTCACGACGCGACCACCGACTCTTATCAACACTTGGTCATCAAAAAGTACACCTAAATCGTGAAAAATACACCTCACCTTGAATTTGGCCAAAAGTTCTCCAAAAACTAAAACCACATCAATTTTTAAGGCAACTTTAAAAAATAACAGTGAACATTGTCAAAAAGACTTCAATTTTTTAAAAACTCAATATAGAAAGTTTTATAAGATGAAAAAGTGTAAATATTCCTTAAAAAATTACACAACATTCCACTAAAAAAATAATTACATCCTCGAAAGCTTACAATTGAAGACTCAAGGCTTTCAATTACAATCCTAAAAAATTTTCCATCAAAATTTTTATGGTTTGTTGATAAAGATGACCAAACTTCTTCAAAATGAAACCATAAACAAGAATTTTCATATCCTCCAAGTTTAATTTATTGATACGTAGTTTGCTATTTTTTGTTTTCTTGTTCTTAGTCACCTTGATCACCTCAAGTAGTACTTACTTGTATTTGCATCTTCGCAAACTGCTTTGTATCAATGAACATCAATATAATACAAATTTGCAATACACTTGTATTGTAGAATACTCAAGTAGGAAGATTTTTGTTCATTTGTTGTGTATAAATATTTTAGGATTCAAGTTTTTCTAATTCTAGAAGACAGGAGTACTTCAATCTTGTATTCCGGAATACAAGTTTTAGCACTTTTCTATTTTAGAACACAAGATTGTAACAGTTTTGTATTTTAGAATACAAAATTACAACACAAGTGTATTTTAGAATACAAGTTTGTAACCCATGTGTATTCTGGAATACAAGTTTGTAGCACAAGTGTATTCTGGAATACAAGTTTGAAGTACAAGTGTATTCTAGAATACAAGTTTGTAGCACAAGTGTATTCTGGAATACAAACATTTGTAGCATAGGTGTATTCTAGAATACAACTTTGCTGCAATCTTGTATTCCAAAACACAACAAGAAGGTTTTGCTCTCTCCAGAGGTCGTATCTAGGTATGTCTTTTCCATCTTCATCTCCATCTTCATGTTCTCCATCTCCTTGTTCTCTGTGTGAGTTTGGTTTATCTTCACGTGTGTACTTTGCGCGGTTATGTGCAAATCGTTTTTGTGTTTTCACGCACGCGTGCAAAGTTTAAAGGCAATTTTTGGGTCCAGAACTTGGATAAGCATATTCAACATTCCGAGAAATTCTCCAGCAGGTGTTGTGATGTCCTAGGGTTTTACCCCCCTTTCGGAGCTGTTTATGCCCTCAGAATTCTGTTTTGAGCATCACAGCAGAAGATAGTTTTCAGCCATACAAAAAAACTTCTTGTGTATCTTACAGAAAACATGTATTGTGTGGAGGTTAGAATTACACATGCATGATGGATTGTAGATACAAAAAGAGAGCTATATTTTGTCAATCCTGTGCAGAGAAATTTTCCATTGGTTGTTTGTTACATTGGTTATGTAGATCTTTGTACACATGGTGCGGATTTATTGTTATATGCATAAGGACACAACAAGAAAGCAAGTGTGATTCTTCTATTCTTGATGTACTTTTCAATGAGTGTACGTTGGATGCCTAAATTACTCTCTTTGGTCTTCCTTGGTCAAACAATACTTGTTATAAGAATTTTGTAGGATTATGTGGTTGGCTTGGAGATTGAACCGTTAAGTGTTGCGTTAACCACTCCGTAAAGAGATAGTGTGAGTACTATTGTAGCACCTATTGTTGTTGAGACACTAGAGCAAGGGAGATGTAACTAACATAATACACTTGATTTTGGTATCATTTTGTTAATATATAAAGATCTATTGTGCCATAACTAAAGACATTCTTTGATTTTTTGCTTTAAATACACATAAATTCTTAATTGTCTACTTAAGAAAGCCTTGAAATATGAGGGATTTTTTAATCTTCTTTGTTTGATTTTGTGCAAATTTTATATCCTTCTTGTTGTTTTTAAGTATATATTTTGGATTTGGCATGCTTGATAGCAAGAATTTATGGTTCTTTTGTCGATGTTTGCAGGCTTGCAGCTTCTTCTTTGTAAAGCCTTCTCCTTGTGGTGATGCTCATGTTTTTAAGAAGCAAAGAAGAGGTCAACAATCTAATCTCACTAATTAATCTTCATCTTCTCTAATTGATTTAGGCCGTACAAGTTTACTCACTCCCTCATGTAGTAAACTTGCTCCCATCAGTCCTCACTTTCAAGCACGTAGGATGCGTGTGTCAATCGTTGGAGCAGATTCTAGAAGACAATTGCTTCCACCTCCTTTCGCTTTTGAAAGTGGTGCAACTCGATGAAATTTGTTAGCTGCTCATCAATTTTTAGAACAAGCTCAAGGTATTGACGAGACTTTACTGATGGTGCCTTTACAGAGAGTCATTGTTCCCCCTAGAGATATGCTTGCTACCTCTCATAAACAAAAAAAAGCATCAACTCACGATGTTCAAATCCTTTGGGAGCATGCATGACACAAGAAGCCTGAAGGTCATGCTTGGTCAATTCGAGTAGGTGTTTTTGGGCACAATCAAACAATTATTAAACCTCTTATTTCTTTATGTCGTTGATGATAAAGGTCTCAACAATGAGAAAAGTGTTTTCAAAGTGGTAGGTTATCTTGTTGATATTAGAGAAACTATATTGCACAATATCTTATATTGTCTTCTAGAAGGGAAAGAAAAATAAATTGTGAATGAAAAAGAGAAGACATATGCTTTCAAACTTACTTCATAATTTTAGTTTTTAGTTTTGTTTATGAAACTTTGTTGCAAAAGTAGAGATAATCTTGTTACTTAACTTTTTGAAAAATTAGATGAAAAATTTGGGGTTTGTAAGTTATAAGCATGTGTTTTATTTGCATTTTTCATCACAATAGTGAATCACAAAGTTTATATTTTATTAATTGGTCAAGAAAAAATTGATGTGATTATGGGAATGTAATTTTTTTGAGTTAAACATGTGATTGTAAATTCGTCAATTCTCCATTGTTTTCAAGATCATTCATTGTTAAATGAAGCATGACGTAGAAATTCTAAGATTTTTTAGCCATAATTTTTTTATAAAAAAAACTTGCGAGCTTAAATGCTCATTTTTTGAGTTTTTTGGGCTATTTTTGGGTATTTTTGTGGCAATCAAAACTACACCTCATACCCTGTTGTAATTTTTGATGACCGAGTGTTTACCCCTATCATTGAAGAAAAGTCACCTATGTTGCAGACTCTAGCGAAGTTGCAGGATAGCCAAGATTCACAAACCAAAGTGGTTAACTCGTCCTTGTCGGCTGCCCATGAACCTAGCACTTCAACACTTAGAGTTGCAACAAGCAGTAATATTGCAAGTACTCAATCTACACGACCTAAGAGTACATACCAATGGGTCCCCAACGCCTTACTTACAAATACCTCAACCCTTCCATCCACTTCAAGAAAACTTTCTCATGGAAAACCAAGAGCGCGCTCTAGGAGAGACCAAATCACGATGGATTCCAAAATGACTATTAGAAGCCCAAGGCTACTATGATGAAAAGGATCAAATTTGGGTACCTAAATGTAAAATGTGTCTTTCCCTATCACCTAAAAAACCATGTGAGTCAATTACTGTAACTCCAAAGCCAATGGCAGACCGTGGAAGGGGAAAGATCACAGAATGCTACACACCTATTCCAGAGCTAGTTTGAGTTCCAAAGCAAAACCAAATTATTCCACCTAGATCAGGAAGGGGGGAGTCCCATGAAGCTTCTAGCTCCTCATGTAATGGATCCATAGAGGTAAAAGCTTATCCACAGCCTCCACCTACAATAGTGGACATCCATGAAGCTACAAAGGAATCCACACCTCCCAGTATTCAGCAATCACCTGATGAACCACTTCAAGTTCGATCCTGGGAGAGTACCTTACCACCCTTGAAACTCGATAAGGCACCTAAGGTAATAGAAAACTAATGGCGAAAATCCTCACCTATTACCAACTGGAAAAATTGGTTTAAAAGGGTGACAAATACATTTCAAACAGTATGACCTACCCAAGGAAGGGGGGAGTCCTCACTCATGTCAATATTTTTGGATCCCCATCCTCTTAAATTTTATTCCCTGACATCTAAACTCTGCAATCGAGGGACTGAATATACATAGCCTTTTACTAGTTCTAGCAAAAAAAAAAAAAAACAAATAGTAAAAGAGCAAGAGCGACTAGCAACGAGAGAGTACCCTATCACATCCTACACATAAGTCCAAATTCACCATGTCACATCAAGCAGCAGATGAAAACAACTCTTATGTTTTAAAGACCTAACCAAATCTATTTGTATTCTCAGAGATGGCTAGTTCACCAGAGACATGCGCTTCTATCTTTGATGAAAGGTACCCTTTTAATTTTTCTCAAGTGTTTCATATTTGCTACCCTGTACTTTCTTGCAAATGGGATTTGGTAGAGAGACTTGCGCGCGAGAGAAATTTTGAGGAGTTAGAATGACTGATACGTCTATGGATAGATAATCGCTGCTTCAAGTACGGGGAGCAAGGGCATGCTTATCATGCTTGCCCCCACAAGAATACATGAAACGAGCTCTCTCTCTCTCTCTCTCTCTCTCATACACACACACAAGGAGAAGAAGAAGAAGAAGATGGAGATGGAGCAAGAGCACTCTTCAATTACACAAATGAGAGAATAAGTGTTTTTTAGGTTTAGGTGACTTTTATATGAGCTCGCCCCATTCACACTTGGGCGCCCATACTTAGCCAACTAACCCTTGATTGTTCTTGTTAGAGTGCACCCTCATCGGCGATCACTCTTACCCTTTTCCCATTGGACCAACAAGCCCGACCCATGACTCAAAACAATGTAATGTCCGTGGATGTGCCGACGCCTATTTGCCAAAGTCAGCACCAAGCGATAGGTGGCTTTGGGCAGTCCCCAAGCCTCATATTTTCTTGGTGTTGACTTCACTGCCGCCTGTCATGTCTTTGTCGCCAAGGTCAACACCAAGCGATAGGTGGCGTTGGGCACTCCCCATACCAAGGTCAACACCAAGCGATAGGTGGCGTTGGGCAGTCCCCAAGCCTCCTATTCGCCTAGTGCTGACTCACTATCCGACTTGTCAATTAACACTGGACCCAGCTCCAGGAGTGGTTCTATCACTATACAACCCAAGCTTCTTCTTCTCCATCATCATCTCTCTCTCTCTCTCTCATATATGTGTGTGCTTTGATGATGGTTGTATGTGTGTCAAGAAAAAGTAGTAAATGGTTCTATCACTATACCACCCAAGCTTCTTCTTCTCCTTTGTCATCTTACTCTCTCTCTCTCCCTCTCTCTCTCTCTCTAGGAGTCCAACGCAATGTTTTCTTACATTTCTTGGAGCGAGCAGGGCATCTCTTATAAGGCTCCTGTTTTTTAGCATAAAAAATGGTCGCTCAACAAGCTTTAGGGACCCATTTGTATGTTTTCTTTGTTTTATTGTGACTGAGTCTTGTGTGTCTCATGTTTGTTTCAGCAAGAGAAGTTGAATCTCTAGAGGGTTGGGCTATAGGTATAAATGGTTCAACCTCTTGGACATGCAATGTTTTGGGTTTTATTTCCTCAAGAGGTGATATCTCAGGGACTATCGCTTGAGTGGCAGGGCTAAGAGTTTGGTTTTGTGGTGTGACACTCCGAGTCCCCCAATCAATAGTGCATTTGGTCACTCTCATCCACATGCATCCTAGGTTTATACTGCCTTCCATAGTTCCAGCAGGCATGACCAAAAATTATGGAGGTACAACCCCATCGTCATAATTGAGAGAAGTGTTTCCAGGTTCCAAAAACCGTAGTTTTTTTCTTGTTGATACCCTTGACTTTGATGGTACTCTCAGATAGATATGGCTTTCCTAATTGACACTACACTCCATATGACAACATATTATATTTAGCACCCGTGTCCAATAAGGCGTTAAATAGCACTTTCTCATAGGTGCTATTTAACTCAATAGGGTATCGTAGAGGTGTGTCAGAGTCCAACCAATCATCCTCTGTTTCAACTTGAAATGCATGTGTGACTCCAAGGTTGGCCTCTCGTTGGTGTCTAATACTTTGTTGTCGCTCCTTAGCCTCAGCTTGAGCTTGTATCTTTTTCAATTCCGCTTGTGCTTTGGCTGCCTTTTTTTGATGGATGGCACGTAGCTCCTCTTAGCTTAAAGGATCATAGTATCTTTTAAATTTATTCCCATTGAGGAATCCAATGGTTTCAACTCCATCAAGAGTTTTCACACGAATGGTGGCTTGTGGGGTGATTTCGCATACTCTATATGGTCCTTTTTCGACATATTTCAACTTTTTCTTCTTGTTATGCACTCTATACATAAGGACTTTATCCCCAACCTTGTTATCTTTGTTCTTTAGATGACGGTCAAACCATTTCTTTCTCCTATCTTTCTCCACAAGTGCATTTTGCACAGCCAATTGCCTTTCTTCATCTAACCTCTCAAGGATATATAAATGCTCAGCTAAAGGGTTACCCTTCCAACCTTCTTGTGAAGCTACCTGCAGACTAGGAATTACAAACTCCCATGGCATAAGTGCTTCTTGTCCGTATATCATTTTGAATGGTGTACAATTAATAGCCACTTTGTAAGTAGTATGATAAGCCCATAGAGCTGATGTCAGATTCAAATCCCAATCTGTGTGATGAGCTTCCATTGTTTTGATCAAGATAGAATTTAAGGTTTTGTTAGTGCTCTCAGCTTGGCCATTTGCTTGTGGATAATAAGGCATGGACTTATGGTGGACTATCATGAAGTTTGCCGTGAGTTCCTTTATCACCCCATTTATAAAATGAGTACCATTGTAGCTCACAATTTCAAAGGGACAACCAAATCGTGTAATAATGTTCTCAAAGAGAAACTTGGCAGTTGACCTTGCATTAGCGTTGCGTGTCGCCTCGGCTTCTGCCCACTTTGTCACATAGTCAGTGGTAACAATAATATATCGAGATTGAGTGTTACGAGCTGCAGGACTAATTGTATCTACCCACTTTTCAAATGGTTGAGTCACTTTAATAGGATGTAAGGGCATCTTATCCTTTCATTGTGTGATCTTGTAACGTTGGCATTTATCACACCCTTTTGCAAAAAGTGATGCATCCTTGAATAAGGTAGGCCACCAATAACCTGATTGCAACACCTTTCTAACAGTTAGTTCCCCTGAGAAATGTCCTCCAACTATACCCATGTGGGCTTCTTGCAGTATGTATAAATACTCATCCTCACGAGCACAACGTCGAAGAATATCGTCCTTTCCTAGCTTGTAGAGAGTTCCTGTAATTAGAGTGATGCATCACACCCTTTTGAAAAAAGTGATGCATCCTTGAATAAGGTAGGCCACCAATAACCTGATTGCAACACCTTTCTAACAATTAGTTCCCCTGAGAAATGTCCTCCAACTATACCCATGTGGGCTTCTTGCAGTATGTATAAATACTCATCCTCATGAGCACAACGTCGAAGAATATCATCCTTTCCTAGCTTGTAGAGAGTTCCTGTAATTAGAGAATAAAGTTCACATTCCTTGAACAATTTTCAACCTATATCCTTACGAAGCTCTTTGGGTGGAAAACCATTAACTAAAAAGTTCACAATCTTCTCACTCCATCCAAGCATAGTCTCGACTAGGAATAGGGAAGTATCGGGCAATTCATCATCGATTCCAGTAGGGGCTTCACCATTGGATATACGAGACAAATGATCCGCCATGACATGTCTTTTACCGAGTCTCACCACAACGGTAAAATCAAACTCAAGAAGAATTAACAACCATCGTGTAATTCTTAAAGTGGAACAAGGTTTATTCACTAGATACAACAGCACTTGATGATCAACATAGAAAACAAACTTGTTGGCAAGAAGGTAGTAGCGAAATTTCTTTACTATGTAAATCATAGCTAAACCTTCCCGCTCTGTAGTGGTGTAGTTTCTCTCAACATCATTCAATTGATGACTTGCAAAGGTAATGGGATAGTCCAATTTATGTTCTCCAGGTTGAGCTAGAACACACCCAATACCAAAGTTCGCTACATCAATATGCACATGGAAAATTACATTCCAATCGGGAACTTGTAGAACGGGAGCACTTGTCAAGGCCTTTTTAAAAAACTCATAAGCATTGTCACACTCCGCAGTCCAGTGGAACTCAATAAGAAGTTTGTACAATGGGCGAGCTATCTCGGCAAAGTTTAAAATAAACCGCCGGTAATAACCAACATGGCCCATGAACCTTTGAACTCCTTTGTAGTTTGTAAGCAGTGGCAAATTGAAAATGGCTTTAATTTTGCTCTCATCGGTGGAAATTCCACTTTTGGACATATATGCCCTAAAATGACTCCATGTTTAACCCAAAATTGGCAATTGAAAGGGTTTAATGAGATGCGATACAATTTGCACTTTTCAAACACTTTTCGTAAACATGATAGATATTATTTCCAAGAGGAATAAATACAAAGGTCATATAAGAAAGTTTTGCAAAACTCCCTCAAATATTCTCTAAAAGTAGTGTTTATTAATCTTTGGAAAGTAGCAGGGGCATTGGTTAAGCCAAAAGCCATAACACGAAATGCGAACACTCCAAATTCGGTTATAAAAGCCGTTTTAGCTTGGTCCTCTAGTGCAATTTTAATTTGATTGTAGCTAGAGTACCCATCTAAAAAGTTATAAGATTCGTTCCCTGCAACTCTTTCAAGCACATGTTCTGAATATGGAAAGGGGTAATGGTCCCTTCTAGTGGCGACATTGACTTTCTTGAGATCCACACACACTCTGAGATTCCCATTCTTTTTTGGCACAATAAATATTGGAGATACCCATTCTGAGTGCTCAATAGGGTATATGAATCCGCATTTAACAAGCATTTCAATCTTTTCTTGAATAATTTTTGCATACTTAGGATTCATTGGGTAGGGTTCCGGTCTAGCCATGCTATTCATGGGGATTGTGTGTTGCACCATGGAAGGTGGAACACCTTTCATATCATGATATGTCCAAGAAAATATAAATTCCTTGAGAAGCTTCTTGAGTACATATTCCTCAGTCTCTGTCAGATCTTGGGCAATGAAAACAGGTTTGGACTCCTCACTTGAATCTGCTAACTCTATTTTCTTAATTATCATTGGACCATCATAGACTCCATTCATTCCATCGATAGGTGTTCTCTGAGCCTTTGTATACACAACCTTACGCTCCTCCGTGGTGTAGGATTTGAAATGCTCGGGTACAGGATGTAAGTTTGTGGGGTCTTGTTGTTCTGTGGACTGTGATTTCTCTTACGCTTCCTTTTGTTATTAAGCTAACTCTCGATTTTTTCGTCTCCTTATAGTACCACTCAACTTTGGCTTCTGTATAGCTTCTAGCTGTGGGATGTCAATGGGTTGTGGATTGCACCACATGACGCTTTGAAGGTATTCACCCCAGTTATTTACCAACTTTCGATGAGCATCGCATGTCCCCATATGACTGAGGCATTCTGCAATAGATTTCTTTTCATTTATCCTAGCACGTACATTGGCTCAATATTGTTGCCTCTTATATCTCTTACTCCTCCTATCTAATTTTTCATTATGGTCGATTTCCAGTGAAGAGTCACTAGATGAATCGCTACTTGTTCCTTCTCCTCTCTTGGATAGATTGTCATCTAAGGTTTGTCTTCTCCGGACAAACTTCTGAAGCCATGAAATCCATCAATTTGGCAATATTTAATGGCACTTTTTAGGCTTCAGTCCCTTGACCTAGGAAAGATGGGATCTCCATTTCTTCGATAGGGTTAGGTAATCCCTCTGTAAACATTCTCTCCAACAAGAAGGGAGTACGCCCACTACCCGATGACTTAAAGTCAGTTTCTTCTAGGATGACACTAGGTATGGCTAGTGGTCCATGGTCTTTGTGAGGTTGATTGTACGTAGGGAACATTGTGTCGGTAATCTGGATCTGCTTAGGTGCTGGCTCTAGATCCCTTTGGGTCTCTTCTACCAAACCAATTAATTGCTTGACTCTTGATCTCCTCTGTAGGGTTTGGTTAAGTTCCTATCTTTTTCTTGGGTCCTGGCCATTGTGGCTCATGAAGGTCTTCCTTGTTTTTTTCTTTTCTAATGGTCGTGTTAGTCTCGATGGTCTCACCTAAATCAAAATCCTCTTCAGCATCGTTCATATATGTACGGGGTCGTCACCAATCCCTATGTTGGTCTTTGAATTGGGGTCTACTTTGTTGCTTTTTGTGATCTCTTTCCTCGTGTTTTCTTCTTTTGGGCAATTGATGGTGTTTCTCTTTCTTTAAGAATATAAATTTGGTTTTGTAGCATCGTGTGAGTACATTTACTTGTACCACAGGTGTTCTTTGTGATGGCTCCTCGGTAACCTCAATTAAATTGAATGGTGTGATCTTTGGCGTGTTAGGATTATTTGGACATTCGGCAATCAAATGATCTATGCCACATTGATTACACATTAGTATCAGCATTGTAGATGCCCTCGCTTGATTGGTTTGCATTAGTGTGGAATTGTTTTGTAATCTAATAGGACACTCGGCTACACGATGTGGACCCCCACACTCATAGCATTGAAGAGGTGGTCTCTTGGCAGTGAAATTGCTATTTTGGCCTCTTGCCACAAGAGAAGCTACTTGATAGATAGGTTTGACATGTCCCCAATAGTCCTCCATGTAGTATTGTGGACTTTCTTCGAGTGCACCAATCCCATAGGCAATATTAGGGTCTAACTCTTCCTCACAGCCTTCCAACCAAGCAATAGATGACTCACAACCCACTTGATCCACATAAGTGATTGTTGGATGTGGGGGTTGCGGTCCTAGCATTGGAGGTGGTAAGGGTATTGTTTGAACAATATTTTGGGCCCTAGGGACCATGTGTTGTGATGGTTGTTGAAGAGGTGGGTCCGACATCAATGCAGGCACTGGAGGTGTGTCCATCCATGCTAAGGTTAGTCTATTGGCCATCACACGTTTAAAGACTATGCAATCCTTAGCTTGATGACCATATCTCCCACATACATTGCAATTTCCATTAAATTTTTCTCTAAACGTAGGGCATTCACTGCTACTATGTGGACCATAGCAAAGTGAGCACCATTGTTGCTCCCTTCTTGGATATATATGATTGCTTTGTGGAGCACGATTGTTTGTAAGAATTTCTTGAATGACCTTGGTGAGACTGCTAAAGTCATCTTAGATATCTTTGGCTCTTTCTCCTTGAATCATTAAGTTGTCCTCCAATTGGATCGCATTGGTGGTGACTACTTCCCAAGTGGTGATTCCTCTAATGACTAGGCCATTGTAGATATCCTCGTGTCGTAGTCCCCCAATGAATCTATCAAGCAATTGATTATTATTGAAGCGCTCATTTGGATTACAATGAGAATTCAAATGCTTCATGTGACTAATAAAGTCTCTCACGGACTCTCCTTCCTCTCGTTGGGCTTTTTTGGAGCTGAGATGCTACACCCCAAAATACTCCCTCTCGTATGTACTCTTTCAAGAGCAGTCTCCTAAGAGTAGGGTAAATTGTTTTTTCTTCCACCCTTGGGCACTATACCAATCCCCAACCTTTCCACTTAAGGTCAGGTTTAAATCATTACTCTTATGCAGGTCATTGTGTTCTCCTAGGGAATCGCATATTTGTTCATATACTTTGATATGCTTTCTCATATCCCTGTCTCCACTAAATTTTTGTGTAAGCTTGGCTATTTGTACTGCCTTACTTCTAGGCTCTCTTTCAGGCGTGTTACGCACATTTCTAGAAATAGATCGACCAATAGCTTGAGCAAACGTTGCCAAGTCACCCAAGTGAGTAGGTATAGTGGGGACATGTGCTCTCGGGACTGCATGTGGAATGGTGGTTTGCATTGGGTTTGGCATATATGCAGTTCTTAGGTTCCGAATTGGGTATGATGTTGTGCCATGTGGTGGCTCAAAGTTCATATGTGCGGCCCTAGGCATAGCAGACATCGGATGTGACATGCTAATGCTAGCTAGTATGGTCCCATTGAAATAAGGGCTTGGATGTTGTGGTCGTGGAGCATAAGTTATTGAAAAAATGGGAGGGGAGGGGTAGGAGCTACATGAGCATGAGGGCCTATAGGTGTATATGATTGATACACACTTGTAGGTACTGTTGTAGGCATTCGGCTACCATGTAGTGGTCCTTTACTCTAATAAATCATGAATGAGGTCCATGGCATGTTTTTTGTCATGCCCATCACTGGGGTAGGCATGGTAGCCATGGTGTCATCAAGAGAAAGATGCACTAAACTTGGAAAGGTAAAGCTATCACTTGTGGGCTCAGATTGTACTGAGACCCTTGGTGAAACAACATATGGAGGATCCATCGGGCTTACCGAAGGAGTCTCCATTTGTGATAAAGGTTGTTCCTTAGCCTTCCCTGTATCCAAAAATCTCATGAGACCCGTTGAAGGCATGTGGATCCCTTTGTTCTGCCTCTCCAGCTTAATAACCCTATGGATGAAATCACAAACTCTTTGTTGTTGCTCCTCTACACTCGTAGCACCTGATGTGGATTGTAGGACATCTAACCAACCCACGTGATAGGTGTGACCTGTATATAGGTCGGATAAAGTCTCCGTTTATAGTTCATACTCCTAGTTTTCATTTAGAAATGCTCCATCTAGGATTGAGGTGCTAGGGGTGTCCTTTGAACTAGATGCAATGTGGCTCTCTATGGATTGACCCTTAGTGATTGCTAATTCGAGAGCACTCGATTGCTCGACTAGCATGGATGTTGACATAGGGGCCTTCACTTTTAGCTCTCTCCATTGCTCTACCTTGCATAGGCTCTTGATTTCCTTTTTCCTACCTACAATGATATATCGCTCAACCTCTTGCACTTCGGCAAGGCTTCTACCATCAGGTAATATAATATGAGAGGGGAATAGCTCTAAAGAGTCAGCGGGTGCAGTGAATGGAGTATTCACATGCACACTCTTCAGGAGCATGGGGGTTTACATTGGTCATGAATGGTGAATTTACCTCCCCACCCCCTTCATTTACATCGCTAGCTCCATGTTTGGAGCGAGTGTCTCTACTCAAAGTCTCTTTCAAGCGGCTAAATACGCTTGGCCCGGACCGTGGGTCCATGGCATGCATGTCTTAGCTTGAACTATTGAGATTGGGCATTGGGTAACCTTCCATGACTTCATAGTCAGAGAAAGAGTCACTAGATGAAATACCTGGGTCCAGAGTGGTACTACCTTTGGTTCCCGCTTAGGGCCTAGAGCCTAATGTGGAGGAATAATGGGTGCCCGTGTAAACGGAGACGCTCTCTATGTGAGTGTCCTCTAGCACATGACCAAAGCGTAGGTGCATGTGACCTCAACACTCTAGAAGTGTTGGTGAGTGCCGATGGAGGCCGCTCACCTAGTTTTTTGGGTGTTTGCAATCCAAGTTACTCTCAATTTTTTGTTTTTATGGTCTTTTTTTCTACCTAAGCCACAAAATATAGCACGTGATAGCTCAAAACGAGCATCTTGGTTAGAGGGACGTGTCATGCTTTACATCCCCCTATTCAATTACTTAAAGCCCTTGGAATCCTAAAAATAGTCTTTTCCTAGTCGGAAAGAAGACTAAAATAAGTAAGTTCAAGGGGTAAGTGTGAAGGGAATGGTGGAGGACTTGAAGGACTTGTCCCACATGCCCTCCCCTCACTTCAGGTTCTAGTCATATATATATATATATATATATATATATATATATATATATATAGTAGTGTCTATACTATATCATAAGACTGAGGACTTAGGCCTTGGGCTTGGACTTGGGGGAAGAACTCGATCCCTTTCTTTTGAAGTAAGTTTTTTTAAATTTTCTTTTTTGCTTTTGAATTTTCTTTTTGGTCTCAGATTTTTGAGCGTTTTTTTTCACACAAAAAACTTCTTTCAAAAAAAACTTTTGTGGATAATGTTCAACTGCGTGGACGCCGAGCTCGCGTGCACGCAGATGCTGCCTCATGGTGCACATAATTGCACCTAGCAGCTCTGTCTAAGCTACCTATAGTTAAAAATACTAATTAACAATAATTAGCATTGTACACACACTTCTTAACATAGCAAACTGCTCAACACTGTCTACTACATAATGTCCACTGCACATTACAAAAGAGCGACACTAACTAATAGACCCGCTAACACCTGCACATTACAGAAATTAGCAGATCTAACAAAACATGTACGTTGCATCACTTAATAAAGCTAACAAATCCTGCTAAAATCTGCACATTGCAGCCACTAACAGATCTAACACAACTCAGACAAAAGCTGGAAATAGATGAAAGAATGACTTCAAGAGGTAGCACTGAGTGCTCCTCAAGCTTAATGCAAGGCAGTCCCCAGCAGCAGCGCCAAAAATGTGTGCTTTGCCGCACATATCAGAGGCTGAGTACTTGCCAAACACCGTGTGTGAGACACAAATGGCTGCAAGCACACAACTACACAGTCCTAGCAAGCTCAAAGAGACAATGGTGTGTCACTCACCGCTCAATACTTTTTGTCGTGAAGGATCCTGTGCCGCGAAGAACAAGGAGCCGCCGCCGCCACCCACTCATCCGCTTGGCCGCCGCCGATGCCGCCACAATGCTCGATCACTGTCTCTCTTTCTCTCTCTCTCGCATACACACACACACACACACACACACACACACACACACACACACACACACACACACACACACACACACACACACACACACACACACACACCCATGAGCACATGAAGGAGAAGGCGATAGAGGTAGAGCAAGAGCACTTCTTAGCCTGCACCTCAATGAATGAGGATTATAGGTCAAAATGGACCTTTTATAACAATCTAACCCATTCACACATGGATGTCCACAGTGGCCGATCATAGTAAAATCATATAAAAATGGGATAATGTTGAGATAGGCATGGGACATCTCTCTACACCTCATTTGAGTTGATGTTGACACCTTAGCATATTTGCTGTAAACAGAGGAATAAGCCATGTATAGGCATTTGTGCCAGCCATGTAATATCAAGGCCCTATATAAAGCCTTGTGTTGTACATATAGTATACGCTATGCAATATGATATCCTACTTTTGTGTGTACATCAATTTGTCCCTTTAGTGATTGTGTACCTTTTATTATTTGTGTGTAGCTCACTGTGTAACAATGGAGTCTTTCACCTTTGAGCCTCCTTGAGCTCTTTTCCCCTCCCGATCCTTACAACTGGTATCAGAGCCAGCGAGCACCATAATTAGCTTAGCAATCTTCTTCTCATTGCATAGACACCCCAGTTGCCCACTTTCTACTAACCACACAGTCGATTAGAAGCCAATTAACATCCTTAATCACCCTCCTAAATTGTGCAAAATTTGCCTATTCACTTGGAATTACGCCAATCGGAGTCCACGGATGGGAATATCAAAGAGCGGCACTTTGTCTTGCAACTTCTGATCAAGAAAAGGAGCCAACCTTGCAAAGCAAATCAAGGTCGTCGACATCTAGGAGGAGAGTAAAGGAATTGAATCAAGGAAGCCGGGGTTTTGCTAGTTGCAAAGCTTGAAGTTAAATCGAGCTCAAATCAATTCCTTGCTGGGCAGCGCTGGGAGCATCAAGCAGCAACATTAATAAGCATCGAAGTGCATTCAATAGAGCCTTGCCATCAGCACTGACTATTGCTGCAGCACTGTTTTTTAAGCACACACACAAGCTTAGAATCGGATTGAGAGCGAGCAGGATCTTGATTGAGAGCGAGCAGGAGCTTGATTGCTTCTCTCTCTTACACACACACACACACACACACACTTTGCAGCGCTATCTTCATAACACACACACACACACTCTCTCTCTGTCTCTCTCTCTCTCTCTCTCTCTCTCTCTCTCTCTCTCTCTCTCTCTCTCTCTCTCTCTCTCTCTCACTTGCAGCCGCTCAAGGCACTCCTCTGGCAGCCCCTATCCACATCAAACCTCACGGATGCAAGCACAACAGTAGGGCGATCTCATCTACAGCATCAAATCCCTCAAAAGCTCAAAAACGCCATCGACCCTCTTTGGACGGTATCTGTTGCTTATTTTTTGACAGCTTCTGCTCGTCGAATTCATCAAAATCGTCAAGCTTTAAGATTTTTTTTGTTTTCAAACCCTTGGTCCCCTTAAATCCCCTTAAGCAGCGTTTCCCACATGCATTGTGCATTACAAAGTCCTTTGCAAAGAAAATCCTCATCTCATGGCAGCTCGACAAACTCCGCAACATAGCAACAAACGACAAGCTTTTTTTTTGTACAAAGTTTTTTTAAAAGCTTTTGTAAATTCCCTACAAGCAGCTAGTGCAAAGCAGATAATCAAAGCTCTCCCTCGACTTCAGGGCTAAACCTTCTTTGTTTGTGAAGAGGAACTTTGCAAATCCTACTTGCAAAGAGTGATTTCGCAAATTAAGCATAATCCGACATTCATATTACCTCCTGTAAAGGGCAAGACACTGCCATAGAGATAGTATCTCTATTGGTAAGACCGAGACCCTCTGCGTTTGGAACCACTTTGCATCATGGGAGAGAAAGGGATTGAAAAATTCAATGGAGACGGTCTCCACACTTGGCAGACCAAGCTGCCAGGATATCTTATGAAAAAGCAAATATGGTCGGTTGTAAAACCAAGAATAAGCGAACCATCCACTTCTGCTGAAGGCACTCTCACTAGAGCCCAAATCGCACAAGCACAAGCTAAAGATGAACATGCACTCGGCATAATTATCACATCACTGCATGATAATTATGTGCATTTTACAGATAGCTGTACCATTGCAATCCAAGCATGGGATATTCTGGAACATAACTTCGGTGCTAAACAAAAGCAAAGTAAGATTAGCTTAAAGAAAAATCTTTACAAACTTACATGCTTCAAGAGGAGGATGTTTCAAGCCTCGTTAATAGACTAATGAGCATAATCACACAACTCACTTACATTTAGTGCCAAGTCCAAGAAGAAGATCAAGTCGCTGTGCTGCTAAGTGCTCTACCTGAAAGTTTTGACAACATAGTAACAGTCTTAGAGCAAAAGGAACCCATACCTTCTCTGCAATATGTTACAGGGGCAATCCATGAAGAAGAAAAGGAAACTAAGAAGAAATCTGAATCAGTGGGAGGAGCTTATTTCACATCATCATCATCATCATCATCTAGGGCGTCATCATCATCACCTAGATTAAATAACAAGAAGTGTTATGAATGTGGGAAGCCTGGACACTTCTCCAAGGACTGCTACAAGAACAAATATTGTAGCAATTGCGGCATCAAAGGTCATCCACCATCAAAGTGCCAAGGAAGCAACAAAAATAGAGTCAATCTTGCAGAAGAAAAGGACGGAGATACAGCTCAACAGGAAGAGAATTGTCTCCATGTGCGTGCCGCCCCCAACTACTTTTGCGAATATACTGATGTACTGTAAAAATGGATAGTCTTCCACCTTCTCTGTTTAAGGGGAGGAATTCTTAGTCTGTGTGACACCATGTAATGAGACCACTCAGTCTGTGTGACTATAGTCTGTGCGACTACCTCGGTCTGTGTGACCATTAGCCTGTGTGGCCTTAGGTCTCGATTCAGCTTCATTCAGTATAGTCCATGCCTAAGGGGAGGATTGTTGAGATAGGCATGGGACATCCCTCTACACCTCATTTGAGTTGATGTTGACACCTTAGCATATTTGCTGTAAACAGAGGAATAAGCCATGTATAGGCATTTGTTCCAGCCATGTAATATCAAGGCCCTATATAAAGCCTTGTGTTGTACATATAGTATACGCTATGCAATATGATATCCTACTTTTGTGTGTACATCAATTTGTCCCTTTAGTGATTGTGTACCTTTTATTATTTGTGTGTAGCTCACTGTGTAACAATGGAGTCTTTCACCTTTGAGCCTCCTTGAGCTCTTTTCCCCTCCCGATCCTTACAGATAAGTGGTGCACCTGTCATCGACGATCACCTACACACCTATTGGACTGACAAGCCCGGTCCATGACTCAAATAAATGATAATGTGTCCATCAAAGAGGATAGGGTGTTTGTAAGAGTTAACAGTTTAGGTCTATCCTGAGCAGTTTTTGAGCTTTGACGTCCCTTGGTCGTGCCAGGGGAAATGGCATCGGTGGCAGGCTGATTTCTGGTGACACTTCTGCTTTTGCCCTTACCCTTAACCTTGTTGTGCAATGTTGCAAGTCCACAAAAAAGTGAGGACACTATAGCAAATTAAACACATTACTTGAACAAGAAAAACAATACTTACCGTTGTATGCTTCAGCTTCGTCTTCGAGAAATTCGCCATCCGCATAGTCCAAAAACCATGGACAGTCTCTCCATGTTTCCTTACCATGGAGCTTCTCTATCCATTTTTCAGGATAGAGACCGCTCTCGTCTCTCTCATACTCCACCCACGCATCCCTGGGATGCTCGAGGTATCGATTGCGAAGGCCTATTTTGAGGGCAGTCAGCCACCATCTACAAAAAACAAGAGGAATAACTCCACCATTCATAACACACAATTTTAATATTGTATAGTTCAATACATGTATAGCATGCGTCAGACAATACAAGCAAAATGTGGCTTCTCCTCTGTGTTGTGGGTAGCTCGTATGGTTTGCTTCCATCACACAAAAGCCTTGCCAAAGTGGTTTTGTCGAAAAGCCTACAATGCATCGCTAAGGGACATGCCACAAACAATCACGTGTGATGCCGCATGCATGTAGATTCTTTAACGTGGAGTTCTTGGCCTCCATCTTTTCGGCCACACTCAATACACCCCTACACATCAAGTATTAGCAATGTGGCAATACTAGATAAGACCCCAAACTCTAGTGCTAGTATGCTCACCTTTCAAACTGCCACCAATATACGTGCATTCTATACCATTGTGAGAAGGGCTTCTCCTGCATCGGAATAGATGCTTCCACTAACGACACATTGCCCTTTGCCAATATATCGATCGGGCGGTATTTTTTGCAATGTATCATTGGAAAACATTCTTAATAAATTAAGAAGAACAAACAGTGCTTTCAAAAATAAATAGTACTTACTTTGAATCACTAATCCGCGCTTGTGTAATGTTGGAGACTCTAAAGGGGGTCATTTTGCAACCCTTCTCTCCCCAACCCACAAAAAATCTATTTTATTTTTGGGATTGGCTATGACTGTTATCTCTAGTCCCTTTCGCACAAAAAAATTCTCGGTCTCTTTCACTGCCAAATCATAGCTTGCCTTGTAGTCATCTTCGTGCATGTGGTACTCTCTACTCCCCTTCACTGGTAAATTTTGTGTTTTCAGCCGATACATTGCATCGATTCTTCCTGCAATACAAATCGCCAAATCAAACTCATTTCCACAAAAAAAAACCCTATGTGCTTACCTAATGCATGTGTATTATAAATTTACAATTATCTTCCACAATAGTTGCGCTAGCAAAGGCATAGGTAGTCTAAGCCATTTTGAACGGTTCATTGCCGTCCCACAAAGTGTCCTATAAGCTGTTTCCCTATCTTCTTCATTGAAGTTGTCCAATAAGGACTATCGGTCCGCAAGCACTAATTTTTGCATCATAAATATGTCGTGTGCAATAGTGTGAGGCACATAGACTCGCATCACCCTAATTTTAAATGAAACATTATATTAATAATTGATAATATCAAGTGCACCAATAGAAGTGTGAAGAAACTTACTTATTGATCATGCCGAGCACCAAAAGAAATTCCGCCATCTCCGCAAGGTCGCACTTCACAACAATCGTGCACTCAACCTTTGGTGTAGAGAATTCATCCAACCGCTCCTGCAATGCCCAATCTTTCCATGCATGGAGTTGGTGGTTGCCGCCCCAAACAATGAACATTTTCTCCTCCATGTGAGAGAGCTCACAGATGTCTCTAATTTGGTCATCTAATGTGGTCAACATCACTAACTCTCTCCCGTAAGTGCCACGCCTATCAAATAGTATAGGATCTTGTCCGAGAAAAGCTTTGGACACAGTGAAGCGAGCCATCGTGGACTGGTAACCTCTTTCGGCTATAGAGGTTGTTAGTTCAGCCACAATCATCATTCGTTTCTAATGGCTGGGTTGGCCAAAAGACGACAAAGGGGGATGCGAGGCAACAAATGATTGTATGGCACAACATGTGCATCAATCCAACCCAATGAGGTGTGGGTATCAATGTTGGATCCAAAGAAATCGGTAAGAGGATCATTACCCATGTTTTCCGCAAGGATGGTCGTTGACATGATTGCACTCGTCAAAGGAAGCACTTGCATCATCGTCAAAACAGATGCTCCAACCATAGAACCTCTCTCTTGAGTTGTGTGCAGAGGATTTTCTTCTTGGGTGATTTGAATCGTCATCTCTTCTTGACGGTCCACGTCTTTGGACTGTTTTCTTGTTAAAATTGGCATCTTGTTTGTTTATTAGGGTGCTTATGGCTTTCAAAGAACTAATGGAAGGTGAAAGTAATATGAGAGGTTTAAAGGGGTGGGAAGAAGGTTTGTGAGAAATGATGAAAAGTGAAAGGTGAAAGTAAGACGAAAGGTTTGAAGGTGGGAATAAGGTTTTTGAGAAATGAAATAGAAGAGAGTAAGAGTAGAAGGTTTGGAAAGGTATAAAGGAATGAAAAATACAAGTGAAAGGGTCACGGTGGCTTTCTAAAACAATAAGAAAATGATAAAATCATTAAGTTGAGTTTAATTAGAATTATATAAGGTAAAACATTTTTTAAGAATATCAAGGGACCAAGTTGCCTCCTTGCAAAGAAGTAAACCGGAAATAATAGTCGAATTTTTGAATTTGCAAGATTTTTAAACTGAGTTCTCACATATTTTCTCATTTTTTCTTCCCTTTACCATGATTTGCTCATTTAGTGTGTGTGTGTCTGTGTGTGTATATATATTGTGTGTGTGTGTGTGCGTGTGTGTGTGTGTAAAATAAATAAATATATGTATGTGTGTATGTATGTATATGTATAGAATTTACTAGAATTATGCAAGGTAAAGCTTCACTTTAGATTCTAAAAGAATAAAATGCAAGTGAAGTCAAGCCATGTAAAGATGTGAAATGAAAGGTGAAATAGAAAGATTCATTTAATATTTTAAATTGGAAATGACATTTAAGGTAAGTCTCCACCATGGCCTAAAACAATGAAAGTATGCCTAACCCAACTCAACACTGAGGCTTCTTTTGCAAAACCAAAAATTGATTTTCTAAAAGATAGAGATCACTAACGCTTGGAAAGAGTATAACTATGAAAAGTGAGCTTTTATAGGCACTAGTGCAGCCGACGGCTCCGTCGCTCTCTCTCTCTCTCTCTCTCTCTCTCTCTCTCTCTCTCTCTCTCTCTCTCTCTCTCTGCGTCACTGTGTTCTCGGACGTTGCAGGTGACACCCACCGGATGCAGGAGACGCTGACGCGTGGCAGGGGGGGCCGGAATTCGCTCCCCCTTTATCTATTAGTATAGATTTGAAAAGGGGGAGGGAAGGGTCCAAAAAAAGAGAGACTTTTTGGTCAAAAGAGGGTGGGGGGGAGAGCTGGGACGTGGGGGGCGTTTTGGGAAGGCGGGGGGGAGATAGTCGGGCACGAGGGTGTGTGCGAGGCTGGAGAGGACAACTGGGACGCAGGGCTGGCGGGGGCAATTGGACACGGGGGGAGGAACGACAGGATGGGGGCAGGGGACGCGAGGGGGCTGGGGCAGCTGGGGTGCAGAGCGGGAGGGGGTAGGGGAGGGGCACGAGGAGGCAAGGGTGCATGGCATGGGATGGGGCAGGAGACGCGAGGGGAAGGGGAAAGCTGGGACGCGAAACAGGAGGGTGTGAGGGGGCACGGATGTAGGGTAGGCGGGGGCAGCTGGGTACGAGGGGGGCACAAGAGGGACGTGGGGGGAGGGATGGCAGAGCGGGCGCAGGGGCATGCGGGGGGCAGGGGCAAGGGAGGGACGAGAGGGGGCCAAGCAGCTGGGTGCGAGGGGGCAGGGGCGCAACGAGGGGTGTCCGCTGCTATCCACATGGCAGTCTACGTGGACTGCGGGCCACCCACAAGGCAGTCCATGTGGACAACAGAGGGCCTTCCATTGCATCGCCTGTTGCCCCCCCCCCCCCCCCCCCCTTCGTAGAGAGAGAGAGAGAGAGAGAGAGAGAGAGAGAGAGAGAGAGAGAGAGAGAGAGAGAGAGAGACGCCCTCCCCTTGCCTCCCCCTCCCCCCTTACCGCCCTGCGTCGTCCGACTGCCCACACACACACACACACACACACACACACACACACACACACACACACACACACACACACACACACACACACAGAGAGAGAGAGAGAGAGAGAGAGAGAGAAAACAGGGGAGGATAATACAATTTTAATAAAAAAATTATTAAATATTATTAATAACTACTAATATCAATATAAAATTATCTAAATCCTCTAAATGCAACTAAATGCTTTCACCCTCTTTTCAATCTCTTGCAAGAGATTTCTACTCGATTATTATGTCATGCACTATAGTCTTCCCTTCTTTCGAAATGGCTTTTCCCTTTACCAATGGGAAGATTATCTTTGGGATTAAATATCTACAAGAGCATGTTTCACCACAAACCTTTTGTGCTTTGCATGCAATTGTCATGGTTGGGAGTGAAGAGTTGATAGTGCCAATGAAGAGAACAAGCAATCACTTAGGAGAGGAGTTTTATGTTGTGGACGAATCTCTTTCTACAAAGTTCGTGGTGCTAGTCGAAGATGAGGTCTCAAATTTTAGTGGCATGGCTGTTCCATTGGTGGATGTTCCCTACATAGACCTTACTAGTCCAAGAAAGGAATAACTCTTTGGAGAGCAAGCATTGCAAAACTCTATCGAGGTAAGGAGTACAAATAGTATTTTGTCATTTTTTAATGCAATGAGAAAGCCCAACACTTTGACGAAGTTTCTTTCAAAGATAATGGAAATCAAACAAGTGTGGAAAATACCAAAGGTGTACAATGGTAACATGGTGTTTGAGCTTCCACATACCTTAGGAAAGGTTCATTTACTGTATGTATGGAACATAAGTATGATCCACACCATTGGACCAAACCGCAACCCTCAAATATTGCATTTCTCGAAGTGTGTCACAAAAGTCAGTGTGTGTTGGAATTAGGGTTGCATAGAAACGCATACAGCTTGGAGAAGACGAAGGAAGCTCAAGGCACACAATAGAGAGTGTGTTACTTAGTGTGTAATGAAAAGATAGATAGCCCTAGAGTGATGGGCGTATATACAATGCTCAGGGAAAAAACCTCCTAAAGAGGGAAAAAATGCCCCAGCGGTCCTAGTGTGTTCACACACATCACTACCACATGTATATGGTGACAAATCCCCCCTGGAGTGATGCGGTGAACGAGAGATGGCACATGAGTAAAGGGAAGTGCCATGCCCTAAGGACATGATCACTCCACAAAGGGGAGTAAGCCCAAAGCTTTGGGGAAAGTTTTAAGCTTCTCACGCGACAATGCCTTTGTGAAAAAATCTACAAGGTTGTCCTGTGTTGGCACATAAGCGAGGTTGATCTCTCCTGCTGAGAGCCTCTCCCTGACATAGTGGTAATGCACCTCAATGTGCTTTCTGCTAGCATGAAAAACTGGGTTCCTAGCAACTGCCAATGCGTTCTGACTTTCAGTGTAGATAGTGTTGGCAGTGTCCTGTCCAACACCCAAATCAGCCATAAGGCATCTGAGCCATACACACTCAACCGTAGTTGTAAAGACTGCCCTGTACTCAGCCTCACAACTTGAAGTGGCCACAGTAGGTTGCTTCTTGCTCAACCATGATATACATGAACTGCCAAGCATGAAACAAAAACCACTTGTGGACACTTGCGTGTCAAAACAACTAGCACAATCTGAGTCCGAAAAAACATGTAAGTTTGGAGGCAATAATCCCCCCCTTGGGATAAAACAAGTAAAGTGCCACTATGGTAGCAAAAAATCCTCTTGATAGCTTGCCAATGCTTAAACCCTGGGATATGCATAAATCTGCTGACCTGTGAGACTGCAAACTGAATATTTGGCCTCATATTGCATACATAAATGAGGCATCCAACAGCACTTTGGTAAAGAGTGACATCTGCAGGATCACCAACATCATGTAGACTCAATTTCAAACCTGTTTCCATGGGAGTGGCAATAGGTTTGCAATCCTCAAGTCCAAACTTACATAGCAATGTTTCTATGCAACTTTTCTGGCACAAGGCAATACCACCATCACACTGCTTAAACTGTATGCCCAAGTAATGATGCAACATCCCCAAATCTTTCATCTTGAAAGTAGCATTCAAATCAGGCTTAAATTCAGCAATATGTCTCTCATTTGGTCCAGTGATCAGCAAATCATCTACATAAAGAACCACAATGAGAAGTACATCACCCTCACGCTTTACATACAATGTGCTTTCTGTTGGACTGTTACGAAAGCCTTGTTTGACCAAATGAGTGTCAGCTTTCTCATACCAAGCACGAGGAGATTGCTCAACCCATACAAAGCCTTGTTACATTTGCACACTTTGTCCTCTTGTCCTTTCTTGACAAAACCACGAGGCTGCATTACATAAACTTCCTCAAATATGTCACCATTCAAGAAAGTAGTAACAATGTCTGATTGATGTACATCCCAACCAAAATGAGCTGCCAATGCACATAGAAAACGCACAGTAGTCATACGACAAGTGGGAGAAAAAGTCTCTTCATAATCTATGCTTTTTTACTATGCATAACCCTTTGCAACAAGTCGAGCCTTATGGCGATCGATCTCACCATCCGGCTTGCATTTCAACTTGTAAACCCACTTCGTACCAATGGCCTTTTTGCCGTGAGGCAAATCACATAAAGTCCATGTGTCATGTTTTATAAGTGCATCATATTCTGATTGCATGGCAGCCATCCAATTTTTTGAATTCTGTGCTTCATCAAAAGACAGAGGTTCCTCAAACTAGACACAGCCAAAGCATAACAGTCTGATGCATAAGATGCATGGTGAGAGCTTGAACGAGTACGACTAGACAAAGGTGCATCCAATTTACTGTCACGCAAAGTGTGCACCAGTCATTTTGGCATACCTCTAGCCTGCTCATTTTCAGCCCTTTCCTCATCAAGTACATCATGTACATCTGCATCAGTAATAGGCTAATCTATAACGTTTTTGGAAATCCCCATAGGCTGTACATTTGCCTCATTGGAATTTACATTCAAATTTCCACCACTGAAAAGAGGCAACAAAGTGTCATAAATGTCCTGTGAGCTTATATTATTGTCTCTAGTACATGACAACAAGTGCTAAACAGAATCTTCCACAAACACTACATCCCGTGAAACCAAAATACGCTTTGTTTGCGGATGATACAACCTGTAAACTTTTCTTTCAGCACTATAGCCAACAAAAATACATGTGACAACCTTATCATCTAATTTTTTGCGTTGCACTTGTGGCTGTATTATGAGCTATCCCCCTTTGTGAGAATTCCTCGATAAACTCGTCAAACACTTCCTCCATAGACTCAAAGTCTCTTCGCTCCACCGAGTCAAACCATGTAGCCGCATCATCCTCTAAGGTTAAACCGAATCCTGCAAATTGGGTAGGAAAGTCTAGCACCTCTTCAGCTCTAATTACACACACAAAGGCTGCTACATGATCTCTTGGATCCCTGCTTCCCGTATATTTCTTGTTTATCCATTTTTGCACTTGAGAAGGTCTAATTCTACGATGGTCTCCAAATCTCATCATGGGATCTCCCCGTCCTAGTCGATATACCTCCTCTGGTCTCCTGTAGTGGCCAGGTTCCTCTCCCAATGGTGCTCCTAATGCATAATTTCTAGCAGTTCTCGTGAGAGATGGTTCATCTCTCCGAACTCGTTCTCGGGGTGTTCTTCCAAGCTCAGTTGACCCCTGAGTCTTTGGCTTACTCTCTCCTTGATACTGTGCATAGAGTGGTGGTTCTTGTAAATCCCTTAACCCTCGTGCGGTTTGATAACCCTCTCGGGTTCGGTCTTGTTCTAATGTAGCACTCTGTCGAAGCCATGCTTGCAGTGATGGATGAGTAGCTGGTTGGTCCTGGTAGTTGGACGTCGGTGGTCGGGTAGAACGTGAGGTAACGTCATACTCTTATGAAAAGGGATTAGTCGACTTGCTAGGGGTGTAGGTGGCTCTTGGTACCTCGTCGGGGCCATAGGTCGATGCTCCCGGAACTGTTGCCTTTTCAACCTCTTCTAGGAGAATACGTTTGTATTCTCGCCCGTATCTGTCAACAAAAACAATATCCTTCCCCATAGCAGTTTCATAAGAAAATAAGTAAAGAACCTTGTCTTTGCTTAATTCATTTGGGTAGGGTTCCTTGCATCGAAAGTAAGAGAATATTCCCTCGCTTTCATGCTTGTAAATCCCTACATTCTCATTATAGGTTGGGACCCTGGTTGTTTTCTTATCATACATAAAAAGCGCTCCAGGTCGATCAATGTTAGGAGGTGGTTCTTGGGTTTCGGAAACCATTTTCCCTTTTGTCACGTTATCCCCATATCTGTTGTAATCCTCAGGGTTACTCACTATCAGATAGTGGTTTCCCTTTTCATCTCTGAATCTGTCTCCATCATCGTAGACTCGAATTATCTCTAGTCTCTGAGCCGGTCTTTCTTCAATACAAATACACTTGCGTCCCCGATAGTTAGAATAGACTAGGGCTCCCCTCGAGCTAGTTCCTTCCAAGAAGATTATAGTGAACTGGGTTTCGTTTAAAGGATGTAGGGAGGTGCTCCCTCCTGGCATTGGTCCTTCACCGTTGAAACCTACTGGCTGTTGACTCCCCATCATGAAGAAGGACTTTTCCGACGAAGTGTCAGTATCACTACCCTCTTCAATGATTGGTGCCAATGTGTCTAGTCTCGTCTGAGTTACACTCTCTTCTGTGGACGTGGTGCTAATTTGACTTTTGACACTTTTAGCTCCCGACTTAACAAAGGCTCCTGACCTTAAATACATAAGAATGAAAGTTTTGTTGCAAACTTAAAGCTTACCTGGACTCCTTCTTCCTGTATAGCTTTGTGATGATCTCCTTTTGGGATCTACACAAGGATGGTTAGTCTGTTCACAAGTGTTTTCCCTGAATTACCAAAAAATCTTTTAAGTATATATAGCAACCACTTAGTTAGTCTTCTGGTGGTCCAATTTCAATTATGAAATGACGGCTGGGATCTATATAGAGAGTATGTCCTAGCAGTATAGTCAAAAATTGCAAAAAGTGTCTGATTCACTACTTCCTTAATCTATCGCGATAGACTGACAGTTTGCTCTGGCACAAGTCAATTCAAAATTGTGACTTTACCCTTGAGTTCCAGTTACCCTCTATAGCCTATCCCCCAAGTTTTGTGAAGTTTGGACACTTGGGTTGGGTTTTGGTCCCATTTTAGTATTTCAGTCGGAGCTTGATTCTCTATCTGACCCTCAGCTTGACCTTCAGTGATCTAAATGCCTTGAATTTTGGTGTGTCTGCTATTTAGGCCCTGATAAAGCTCTCCCTAGGGAAATTTTAAAAGAAAAGTTCCCCATCAAAAATTTCCTTGGTCTATCGCGATAGACTGAGCACTTTCTCCATTTTCAGCTTTTTTCCAAAGTTTTCTCCACAGTTGGTTTACCCTCCCCTTGTGTAGTGCATTGACCAATTTTGGCACTATTTGGACATTTGGTCAAAGACTTCTTGCCCTTGTCTCTGAATTCAGACTCCAAACACCAGTTTTGAAGTTTTGGGGTCAAAATTGGTGTTCAAATTCACTCAATTTTTGTGAGTACCCTTGTATTGATGTGTTAAGCTTGTGGTATAAGGGTTTTTTGCTTGTTGCTAGACAAACACCACCTTCACCAGTCTATCGCGATAGACCAGGCAGTGAGCAATGGGGATATAAGTCTATCCCCCAAGTTTTATGAAGTTTGGACTTATTTTGACCTCAAACTCAAGCACTTCACAAATTTCACTTTTCTCTGACAACTCACAACTCCATTGCACTTGAAGTGATGCAAATTTGATGACATTGCATCTTAAACTTGTGCACATCAGTCATACCGTCAGTTTACCCTTGGCTAATGGTTATATCTCATCTTGGCCTCTTTAGGTTCACTTAGTGTTTCCTTATGACAATCACTTGTTTTTTTTTTTTTGCGGTTTTATAGCGTTTTTCTACTCTATTTCTTCACAAGTATAACAAGAACTCAAAACCAAAAACCATAACTCCACATTATCCTATTTAACTAAATCTAACTAGTCGCAGACCTTCGGCAAGACACAGGCTTCCTAGCTATCCACTAGACCTCAGGATACTCTATCCTGGATCTTGTTCTAAAAGTTTAAGCTCTCTCTAGTCAAGACTAAAGTAAGCTAAGCATCACACGAGTGACGTAGATCTCCCTACTTAAGGTCTTGTGTCCCCGGCAATGGCGCTAATGTTTTAGGGAAAAACTACTCCCCTGTTCATACTCACGAGCACGACACAGACAACATACTTATCATCTGATGACACGACTAACCCGTAGGTGCACGTAGGCAATCTCGTTAGCTTGTCAGGCTGAGACCAATCTACACATACGCACTTTTATGATGCATCAATCACTAACCATGGTAGAATGCAACCCACTCTATCCCTAAACGCTCACAACACCGTTTACACGTCCAATGAACTCGGAATCACATCAAACTTACTAGGCATCATCCTCTCACTAGGACATACTTACCTATAAGTCTAATCTCACCAGATTTGAACCCTAGCTATCTCGAATACTGTCGCGATAGACCAACATGTCATAATCCAAAAGTGGGCGAAACTTAAGTTTATCAGTATCTATGTGTAGCTAATCTCTTTTTCATTCCATGAAGCACTTGATTATTGAAAACAGACACCGTTTGTGCTACTTACAAGCAAAACAAGCTCGAGGAAGAATCGATCGCGATCAACTCGAAACGGCGAATGCGTGGCGTGGGCGCGTAGCTCTCGGAGAGACTACCGCGATGGTGTGGTCGCGTCGTGAATCCGGTGAGGGAGAAGCGCGTAGTGAAGAGGATAAGACACACTCACTCTCTTTCTCTTCCTCTCAGACCCGTACGACACAGGATTAATATCCCAAAAAAATGTTGTTCAAAAAATGGTTCTAAGGTGACTTTTATACTTTAGTCACCTTAGCTCAAAAATGTACATGGGGTTCTCTTGCTCATGATTACAAAGTGGGAATAAATATGAGTCCTGACTAACTGACTAATATTTACATAATCCAGACGAATGGATCAAAGTGATAAGACGTCTTTGACATAAAAAAATGGAATTTGATATGCTTTACAAGATGGGCTCATTACAACAGTTGGACCAATGGGGCTCCAACAAATTTCATCACCAAAAGTGAGACCAACTGTACATCTGTCATCCACAAATTTGACTACAAGTCAAGGTCTAGCAAGTGCGGATATAGGCAAAAGATTCTTCTTGATCCCAGGTACATAAAGTGCATCAACAAGTGTGAAAGAACTGCCATTTGCAGCAGTAAGCACAATCTTTCCAACTTCTTGAACCAGATAAGAGGCATTGTTGGCACAAGTGACTGAATTCCCATGAGGGACAGACTCAAGAGAGATGAACAATTCACGATGTGAGGTAATGTGCTTTGTAGCACCGCTGTCGAAATACAATGATACCCTTTCTCAAATCTTAGATGACAACATATTTTCTTGATATGATGCCCAAAAATACGCTCAGTTGGGATGTCTAAAATTATATAATTTTTTGGATTTAGAGAGAATACCGACTTTAATTGACGTATAGCACTCAAAATTGATTGGTTGGTGAGATCATATATGGTTTATAAACGTTCACCTCTCTCTCTCTCTCTCACACACACACACACACACACACACACACACACACACACACACACACACACACACACACACACACACACACACACACACACACACACACACACACACACACAATCATTGTGAGCATGCTTGTCTCAATGAGTTCACAATTCTTGGCTTGTTAAAGGCCTTAATATCCATATGGGTGAAGGTAGTTCAATTCTAGTGGTTAGACATGTCAATCAAAAGAGCCTTTAAAGTCTTGAAAAGAAAGAAATTATGTCGTTTGAAATAATGGTCCCAAAGCTGCATTTATTACTTGGTGAGCCTAAGGCCCTTCTTTCAAATTAGGTAGCAAGCTCATCCATGTAGAGCAATTATTTGACGTGCGATTACTGCCATGACCGTAGCTTTTTAATCTCAATTTGTGTTGCTCTCAATTTATTGGCACATTGCATCCTCTAAACGCACTGATTGCAGATTGCACGATATGCCCAATAGGGATGCATATGGAAACACCTATGCTGGCATTCTGAAGGCATGTGTCTCTATGCAAGACACTGATATGGACCAAAATATTCATGATGATACTATTAGTCAGGGGTCGTTTAGAAAAAACATCGTGCTTGGAACTGTCTTGGTTGACATGTATGCCAAATGCAGTGCATCTCAAAAAGCACAAAACTTGCTTCAGGTGCTTTCTGTCTAGAATGTCATCTCTTGGAGTGCATCGAGATTTTTGTCTAGAATGTCATTCCTTGCAACACATTGATTGCAAGATATGCTCAACAAGGAGAGGGCCAGCAAGCTCTGAGCTGTTTTCAGGAGATGCAAAGAGATGGCATCTCTAGATGCAAACACCTATGCTTGCATTCTGAAGGCATGTGGCACTATGCAAGACGTTGATATTTAGAATGCAATGATTGCTGGATAAGCTAAACAGAAGTGGGCCAGGAAGCTAAGGGCTATTTTCAGCTAATGCAAAGCAAGTGCATCTCTCCATAAGCAATAACCTGTGCTTACATCTTGAAGGCATGTGGCAATTTGGAAGATGCTAAGATGGACAAAAAAACTCATGACATTATTGTTAGTCAGTGGCTGTTGAAAAAAAAAAGTTATTCTTGGCACAACCAAATGTATGCCAAATGTGGCAAATTCAGGAACCCATGGGCTGTTTTCATCAGATGTGAAGCGAGCGAATCTCTCCAGATGTGCAATCACCTATGCTTTTGTCTCGAAGGCATGTGACACTATGCAAGACCCTAATATGGGCAAGAAAATTCACAATGGTATCGCTAGTCAGGGGCTGCTGAAAAAAGAAATTGCGCTCGACATTGCCTTGGTTGCCATGCATGCCAAATATGGTGTACTTCAGAAAGCACAAAAACTACTTGAGGAGCTTCTTGTGTAGGATGTGAACTCTTGGAATGTAATGATTACAAGATATGCGGAACAGAGCATGACCAGGAAGTTCTAGGCTATTTTCAGCAGATGCAAAGCCAAAGCGTCTCTCGGAATGAAATCACCTAGGCTTTGGTCTTCAAGGCAATGCTTACATATTGAACTACACAGGGGCTGTGTGCTTGGTAATGCCTTGATCGACATGTATTCCAAATGTGGTATGCCCGAGGAGCTTTCTCTCGAGAATCTCGTCTCTTGGAACGCATTGATTGTGGGATATACTAAACAGGGCCAGGGCCAGAGAGCTATTTTCACCTGATATGAAGCGAGCACAACAACGATCACAATGATCTTGGTTTTTTCAAGTTTTGAGGAGCATGGAACTTTGCTGCTTTGTGTCCTTATGCCTGTGGCAACCTTGAGGACACATTAGGAAAATGGACTCATTTTTGTGCCATTTAGCTCTAGTGAGAGAATGCTCCTTAGCCAATAGGAAGAAGGCTAACGTAACGTAGAAAAACCTTTTTTTTCTCATTTTTGAAAATGTCTATGAAAACCATTTTGATGAAATTTTCATTGTCACCACAAAAGTAAGGCGCTTGATAGTGACATCTTGCACAAGCATCGAGCACCTTTTTATGACCCATTGTTGCTATCTCGCTGAAGCATCAATCACCTTTTTATGAGGTACTTGCAATTCAAATTCGAACTGGTCGTACTTGACAGCAATTGATAGATACTATTTAAGACTATGAAAAAGTCAGAACCAAGCGAATAGAGGCCCCTGAGGGGTCTCTGGGGCCTCTATTCGCTTGGTTTTGACCTCATGAGGCCCTATGCTTAAAAAGGCTGTATCTTGAGCTAGAGATGTCGGATTTTAGTGTTTTAAAGTGCTATCCTAAGGTTTTTGGATGTTTTGGATGCATCTGTGGTGTTTTTTTTTTGTATTTTGAAAACATCTCTGACGTGTTTTCTCTCATCACACATGATTGCTACTGCTTCTACCTTGATACATCAGTGTCAGTCTATTTAGTTTTGTTTGTAACTAAGGATGGAACCTTTGAACCTTAAGGGTGTTTTCACACCAATGGTTGATGTTCAAAGTGGGTTAGTTTTAGGCGAGTAGTTTAGTTCTTGACGCTCTCTTGTAGTTCGGCAGTTAGTCTTTTCTCTTATGTAGTCGTACTGTTCTTGATACTGCTTGTAAGCGGTTGTGTAGATGATGATTATGTAGTAATACAATACCTTCTCTTTGTTTCCATGATGTTATTCAATGCTCTCATATACTGTAGATTAATGTAGTATACACTATTACTATATACCTGTATTGAAATACTATTAGGGTGGTTAGCCCCTAACACTTTGGCGATCCTGCTGGTGTCTCTTTGTGGAGATGGGAACGAGCTTTCAACATCTTGGGAGGATTGATGAAGCGGTTCCTACAGTTGTATTGAATTCAGCTTTTCAATATGGAATTTGGAAATACAGCGGGTTCTTGATATGTTTGTCGACCTCGACCACCTGAGGGAATTCTTGAATTTGGTAACCCCGCAGGAAGAGTCTGAGGAACATACATCAAAGTTAGTGGAGGAAGTTGCAGGGGAAATAAGAAAGCAGACTGATACTGAGCTTGATGATGCAGGAACTCATTGAACTCAAGAACAATTTTTTAAAAAAGAAAAGTTTTGGCTTTTTTTGTGTTTTGTCAAGGGATTGTGGGCTTCTCACAATGTTTTTCAAACATTGCCAATGGATGTGCAACTTTGGATACTGCAATAGGTGATGCAATTCAGACTACAGCTGAAGTTGAAGTTCAAAATACGGTTTAGGATGTAGTTTAGGATGAAGGTCAGGGTGCAATTTCAATTGGAGCTACACACACTGATGACATAGGTGATCAATAGCAAGTTGAAGACCCATTGATGAAAATTGATGAGGCAATCTCAGAAGATCCACTTACTGAGGTTACATTGGTCGAAGCTGGAGATGATGTGGATGCACAGTCAGAAAGAATAGCTCAAACTGAAGATACAGGTGTTCAAGAGCAGTAACTTCAAGCAAGACTTCATTTTGGTTTTCAAGTTCTTTTTGTCAAGTGTTTTGTGGGTTCTTACAAGGTTTTGCAAACATTGCCCACCGGATGTGCCAAGTGTTACTACCCTAATACATCAGTGTTAATCTATTTAATTTTGTTTGTAACTAAGGATGGAACCTTTGAACCTTATGAGTATTTTTACAGCAATGGTTGATGTTTAAAGTGGGTTAGTTTTAGGCGAGTAGTTTAGTTCTTGACGTTGTCTTGGAGTTCCGCAGTTAGTCTTCATACTGTTCTCTGTACAACTTGCAAATGGTTGTGTAGATGATGATTATGCAGTAATACAATACCTTCTCTTTGTTTCCATGATGTTATTCAATGCTCTCGTATGCAGTACATTAATGTAGTATGCAATATTACTGTGCACCTATATTGAAATACTGTTAGGGTGGTTAGCTCCTAACAATCACATCACTCATTAAGATTCACGGACATGGATTTTTGTGCACACTTAAGTTGGGCTCTCAAAAAGATTGTGTACGAGCATGCAGTTAAGTGATCGAGCAGTTAAGGTTGTGTACGAGCATGCAATTAAGTGATCGAGCAAACTTTTATGTATGTACTATGAGAAATAGAATTCCAAAAAACTACTTTTGTATTTTGCAGGATTATCTCTCTCTATGCTGAAGTTGGCATTTCTTACAGGGCCCAGAATTGAGTCCAAGTTTCTCATAATGATTGCTAAACCAACCTATCCCACTCTTGGACGTTGTGTTGCCTTGATCGACATGTATCCAGATAAAAAGTGCTTCAAAAAGCACAAAAGGTTCTTGAGGAGCTGCCGTCGCAGAATATTAAGTCAAAGAATGGACCGATTGCTGGATACGCTAAACAAGAGCGGGGCTAGGAAGCTATGGGCTATTTTAGCTAATGCGAAGCAAGTGCATCTCTCCAGATGCAATAACCTATTCTTACATCTTGAAGGCATGTGGAAATTTGGAAGACGCTGAGATGGACAAAATAACTCATGACAATACTGTTGGTCATGGCACTGCCTTGGTCGACATGTATGCCAAATGTTACAGGGCTAGGAATCCTTGGGATGTTTTCAGCAAATGTGAAGCGAGAGAATCTCTCTAGATGCAATCACGTATGATTTCATCTTGAAGGCATGTGACACTATGCAGGATGCCTAATGAAAAAAGAGGTTGTGCTTGGCATTGCCTTCGTTGCAATGTATGCCAAATATGGTGTACTTCAAAAGGCACAAAAACTGCTGGAGGAGCTTCTTATGCAGGACATCAACTCTTGGAATGCACTGATTACAAGATATGTGGAACATGGCATGACCATGAAGCTTTGGGCTATTTTCAGCAGATGGAAAGTGAGAGCATCTCTTTGAATGAAATCACCTATGCTTTGGTCTTCAAGGCTATGTTTACATCTTGAATTACAGAGGGCCTATGTGCTTGGCATTGCCTTGATAGACATACATTCCAGATGTGGCATGCTCCTCATGAGATGTCATAAAATCTAATATCTAACCAACCCAAACAATTTTCTCATATTAAAGTGATCATTTAATGTGGGAGAATAAACGGGAACAAGGGTTAGAATATAGGTATGTGCGTTAGATGCATCTAAGCACGGGACCAAAGGTAATGGGTCCAAACGAGAGATGGTCTATCAAATAGTAATGCTAATTGAGCTTAAAGACCTTAGGGTTAGCTTCATTAAAGACCTCCAAAGGTTACTGTAAAAGTCCTTTGACCTTAGGTAAGCTAGGGCTGAGCTTGAGGTGGGAACCTAGCCCAACTTAGTGTGCTTGAGATGCTTGTCGTGCTTGATGACTAAGGTGATTGACGTGCTTGCCGACTAGGGAGCTTGAGGTGCTTGTGGGAACACTACCCAAGATTGAGGTGCTTTGTCATGCTTGATGACTAAGGTGCTTGAGGGTAAGGTGTGAAAAGTCAACAACCATCCCTACAAGGAGGGGGGGTCTAGCCCTACAAGAGGGGGATAGAGAGAGAACACACATACCCTCACACAAGGCAAGCTTGGTACAAAGAAAGCAAAAAGGACACTTGTCAAGTTCCTCCCCATGCTGCCCTCATGGTGTGCCTAAAGCCTATTAGTTGGCCTTCCAAGGGGTCCAATGATAAGTTAGTGGAATTAATTAATTGTTTTTGCATTTATCAAGTCCTCTCTCTCAAAGGGGAAGGGGGACACTTGTACCAAGACTACCCTTGTTGCATGTAATGAATTGTGCATGTGGTTGGCCAGTTTTGCAGGGGTCAAATGAGCTTCAAGCTTGAGCTACAAGGGCGGGTCGACTAAGGAAGCTAGGGGCATGCTTGGGGGGTATACTCTCCCCCACACACTCTTACACACTCTCCTTGTATGAAGTGCAAAGTGCAAGAGCTCTATCTCCTTCTCCTTCTCCAAGCTAGTAGAGAAGTTGAGAGCCTACACCAACACTCTTGGCAATGGAATGCAAGTCCAACCAAGATCTATGCTTCAATGCTGAAGCTTTCCATCTTCTCCATCTTCATTACTATGATATTATGTATGCTAGCAAGAAGAGTGATGATAAGTGATGAACTAATTCTTTCTTTATGAAATGTTTCTTCTTCTTCTTCACTACCCTCATTCCCCACTAGCTCTCTCCATCTTCGAAGGTGTTTGAGGCCTTGGGATAGTTAATGATTTTTGCAAAGTTGATGTTATGCTCGTGATGCATGAAGCTTTCCATCTTCATTGCATCACTAGGTCACAAGGAACACAAAGATTGTATTGTACCAAGTCTCTCTTAATGGGAGAATCTATAATACAAATGCCTATTGGAGGGGGGACCGGCTCCACATAAATCCGGTCCTCAACTGTTGTCAAGTTCTCTAAACTCTATCCCTTGCAAAAGTATTGTTCATGCTAAGTTAATTAAGGACTATGTTTATGTTGCTACCATCAATTAAGTTCACCCTCTATGCTCATAAAGTATTCCCGCAAAAGTGCTTTGTTTAATTTCCTATTTCCGCTACAAATTTAATAGACCATTCCCATTTCATTGGTATCAGAGCATTTGGTTTCTCTTTTCTTGCTTAAGAAGAGAGGTCCTTATGTAGCCTATAAATGGTTGATTTTGTTAATTATATTAGGGAAAGTGGGACTGGGATCTATTATCGGTTTTGTTGAGCCCACTATGTGGGATATGGTGCACACCACGGGAGCTTTGGTCTTAATAATGGAGTCTTTTTAGTCTTGCCTATGGATTTACCATTATTGATCCATAAGAAGTCTGAAAGGAGCTATTCCTCAGCAACTCTGCAATATTAGACCCACTCCACGACTCTCTATAATTAACCAATTCGAGCCGTGGGTGTAGATACTTAAGTACCGATTTTCAAAGGCTAAGAGGAATTGCTGAAGGAGTACGAGCGGAAGTGCGACGCGAGAGAGTGTGCGAGAAGAAGAGCACGACGATATGGTGAACTCGCTCTACTGTAATGTGTAGAGCATAGTGAGTTCTTATTAGGTTTTTACAAAAGAATATGTGTACATACCTGGCGGCCCGCCCACTTACCTGGGCGACCACATTGGGCTTTATACCCCAACAACCTCCCACTTAAAGTCCAATGTGGTACTTTAAGTGTGAGAGAAGCTACTATACAAGCTAATATACAAGAGATGTAGAGAAGTGATGTACTACCCTACACCTAACTGCTTGCGAAAATGCGCAAAGCTCTTTGAGGGAAGTCCTTTTGTAAGTAGATCAGAAGGATTTTCTGTGGTGTGAACTTTGACAAGCTGAAGTTGCTTATCCTCAAGCATTTCCCTGATGAAATGATACTTCACATCCACATGCTTTGTCTTTGAGTGATAAACTGGATTGCGAGCCAATTGTATAGCACTTTGACTATCACAATATAACACAGGCATCTCTTCTTTGATTCCCAAATCTGTTACTAGCCGATTAAGCCAAATTGATTCTTTGCATGCCTCTGATGCTGCAACATATTCAGCCTCTGTAGTAGACTGAGTAACACAATCTTGTAATCTAGAACGCCATGATACTGCTCCACCAGCCAATGTAAAGACATACCCTGACGTAGACCTTCGGTTGTCTAAGTCACCTGCATAATCTGAGTCTGTAAAACCCTTTACACTTAGCTCCTGACTCCCATAGAATATACGCATACTCTTTGTAGCTTTCAGGTATCTCAATATTCCTTTCACTGCTTCCCAATGTTTCTTGCCTGGGTTTGACATGTATCGACTTACTACTCCCACTGCAAATGCAATGTCTGGGCGAGTAGCAATCATTGCATACATCAAACTACCCACTGCAGATGCATATGGAATCTTATCCATTTCAGCCTGTTCTTCCTCAGACACAGGACAATCTTGTTTGGTAAGTTTCACATATGGTGGCAATGGAACACTCAATGCCTTTCCCTTCTCCATATTGAAACGTTGCAAAACCTTGTCAATATACTCTGTTTGAGATAACCAAATCAACTTCTTTGATCTCTCTCTCAATGCGCATACCAAGTATATGACTTGCCTCACCCATGTCTTTCATGTCAAACGATTTTGCCATCTTTGACTTCAAAGCTGAGATTTCTTCCAAGTGCTTGCCAGCAATCAACATGTCATCCACATACAAAATAAGGATCAGCCAACTACCATCCTTAGCCTTCTTTGTATATAGACAGTGATCGAACTCACTAAACGTTTGTAGCCTTGAGAAGCATAAACTTGTGGAATTTATTGGTACCATGCCCTCGGTGATTGTTTTAAGCCATAAAGACTCTTTAACAACTGGCATACCCAATCTTCCTTGCCTTTCTCAACAAACCCTTCTAGCTGCTGCATGTAAATTTCCACATCTAAATCACCATGCAAGAACGCTGTCTTGACATCCATTTGGTGCAACACCAAATCTAATATGGCAACCAATGCAAGAAAGCATCTCAATGTAGTCATCTTGACCACCGGAGAGAAGACTTCATCAAAGTCAATGCCTTGTTCTTGCTTAAAGCCCTTGGCAACAAGCCTTGCTTTGTACTTTGGCTGACTATCATGAGCGGTGATCTTATACCTGTAAACCCATTTACAGGGTAGAGCCTTTTTGCCCCGTGGTAATTTAACTAGCTTCCATGTCTGGTTTTTATGCAGAGCTATCATCTCTGACTGCATGGCCAATTGCCAATTCCCGGAGGCCTTCATTTGCACTGCTTCCTTGTAACATGAAGGCTCATTGCAATCAGTCAACATGACATAATTCATAGATGGAACAAACCTATCAGGAGGTCGCGTGACACGTCTAGATCTACGCACAATAGGTGGCTCAGGCACAGCCACAACCTGTGGTTCCACTCTATCCTGTCCTTGCTCCTCTTGAGCTCTGACATTTTGTCTTGCACGTGCAGGTCCATCTTCTTGGAAGACAACTCTTCTAATCTCCTCAACCCTCTCTGGTTTAGAATGATATTTGGATTCATTAAAGTGAACATCATTGCTGCGGACAACCTTTCTGGATTCGGGATCCCAAAGTCTTCACCCCATCTCACCAGAATTACCATAGCCTAGAAAGATGCACTTTCTACTCTTTGGCTCAAGTTTGTTCCTAAATTCCTTTGGAACGTGAGTATATGCCTCACAGCCAAAGACTCTGAGATGCTTGTATGAGGGCATTTTGCCTGACCATACCATCTCTGGCACTGAATCCTTCTGCAAAACCTTGCTAGGAGATCTATTTACAAGATGAACAACTGTTGATACAGCTTCAGCCCAAAACCCATTTGGCAACTGTGCATTAGACAACATACTTCTGACCTTCTCTTGTATGGTTCTATTCATCCTCTCAGCAACACCATTTTGAGGAGGATTGTAAGGAGCAGTAAGTTCACGTTTTATACCTTTTGACTCGCAAAAGTCCTGAAAGGCCTTTGAACCATACTCTCCACCATTATCAATGCGTAAGCATTTAAGCTTCTTGCCACTCTGATTCTCCACAAGTGTCACAAACGTTTTGAAAACACTAAACGCTTCATCCTTGTGCTTGAGAAAGTAAACCCATACTTTCCTCGAGTAATCATCTATAAATGTCATAAAGTAAGAAGCTCCCCCTAGAGATAGGTTAGGCATAGGTCCACACAAATCACTATGAACAAGTGCCAACTGTGTATCTCTTCTATTGCTTCTATGCTTATGTGGTTGCTATGTTTGCTTACCATACAGACAATGTTCACAGAATTCAAAATCATTAAATGAAAATCCAGGCAAATAACGAGAATGAGACAAGATTTCCATTCCCTTCTTGGACATATGTCCTAACCGGCTATGCCACAAAGAAACGTTCGGCTGCTCGGTTACATTGATTACATTTTTAGAGACATTTGATACATAAATCATGTAAAGTCCTCCAGACTTTACTCCATGTGCTACTGTCATAGAACCCTTGGATATCTTCCACATGTTCTGTCCAAAAGTGGTGACGTAGCCAGCATCATCAAGTAAACCTGTGCTGATCAAGCTCTTTGTAATTGCGAGAACATGTCTCACATTCTTCAGCGTGAAAGAAGAGCCATTCTGAAACTTCAATTGAACATCTCCAACACCTAAGATCTCACATGTCTGCCCATTGCCTAGCCGAACATGATCTTTAGTGGTCACATAAGAGGTAAACCACTCCTTGTTTGGAGACACATGAAGTGATGCTCCCGAGTCTATAATCCAGTCACTCAGTGCATTTCCATCAGATGCTGTAAGAAGAGCTGAGTTCATTGTATTCTTCAAGAAGTAGATGTCTCCTCACACTAGACTGTCATCCTCTGCAACAGTGTTTGTCACATTTATTTCTTGAATCTTCACTGAGGACTTGTTCTTCTCACCATGGTCTTCAACTTTCTCTTTGCCTTTTTCTGCTTTCCATTCTCTGCAGTCTCTTTCCATGTGACCCTTCTTGCCACAATGGTAGCATTCTATGTCACTCTTGCCTTTAGCACTGCGGGACTTGCTACGAGACTGATTCCTCTTTCCACCTTTGTACTTTTCTTTGGTCCTTCCCCTGACAACTAAGGCTGTTCCTTTGCCTTTGTCCATTGTCTTTCTATTGGTTTCTTCAGTAAGAAGACTTCCTTCTACACCTGCTATGTTCAAACCATCTGGAGGTGCAGAATTACTCAAAGCTGTGCGAAAAGTGTCCCAACTTTCTGGCAATGTGATCAACAGGAACATAGCTCTAACAGGTTCATCAAACTTGACACCTTGAGCTGACAACTGACTATAGATTGTGTTGAATTCATTCAGATGATTGGACATAGGTGCCCCTTCTTTCATCTTCAAGTCAACAAGCTTCTTAAGCCAGTATACCTGTGAAGCTGCACTCTGCTTCTCATAAAGATCACTCAACTTTAACCATGCTTGATAAGCCGACATCTCGTCTGCTACATTGAAGTAAACGCTTTCTGCCAAAGTCAGCATAATGGTAGAAAGTGCTAATTCATCCATTTCGCTCCATTCATCTTCGTCCATATCTTCTGGTTTTATCCCTTGAGCTTTATAGGTTTTATCTGATTCTTTTGTACCAACACGTGCCAAATCTGCTTCTTCCACAATGGGAAATTGGTTCCATCCAGATTCTTGATATTGTAAAGAGCAGTGTCCTGTGATCCAGCCATAGCTACGCTTCATAGTGGTTTACTTTCCTAGGAAAAATTCGGTAGAGTTTCCCCTGTAAACTGACCTCTGAACCAATATCAACCTGTCAAATGAACCAAGAAAGCTTCAGATTCTGCATAAATTTTGGCAGAGTCTCCTTTTGTAAAATGGCTCTGGTGTACTCAAAAAACAGACCAAAAATAGCTCAAAAAACACTGTCTCTCTGACACTGTAAGCTGTGGGTAAACCTGTCCTGCACCTGTACTGTCTCTCACTGTCCTGTCACTATCCTATAAGCATAGACTGCGACAATGCCTCAACGGCAGTAAAGCAAAGATGCAATCCCAACTGTCTAACTCACAGTCAATACATCCTAGCTGCCTATCTAAGGGTGCTCGAGGGATCGCTCCAAGACCTGTATCACCGAAAGGATCTCAACATTCGAGAATCCCCCAGCTCAATAAAACCTCACTCGACCCTCAACAAAGGCTGCAGTAAATCTGATAGTACATAGACTTCCCACAAAGTCATACATCCACAAATTTCCCACTGTATGCTGTAACCGCTGCGGCGGTTGTTTGCTGCGTGACTCACAGCCAGCAAACCCTCAACAGACATACATCATTTCTGACAATACATCCCATGTGGATGTACCTGCAATGTCAGGATGAAATCTGGAATATCAAGCAGCAAACACAAGCTACCTAATGAACTAGTGGATGTCGCCTACAGTCTGTGTGTAGATGCGCTCGTGTCGTATGTGACACGCCTCCAAGAATTGTGAGCTGTCCTTCGATGTGTAGGCAGCCACAAATCAACACTCTGGGAGTGTCGATATTCTCAGCACCTACAGTCGTAGGCCGAAAACCCCAAATTTGCAGAGTCGGATCTGCACCCGCCAAGACCACGTAGTCGAAAATGCCCTGCGCAGACCTTTGTCGAAGCCGAACGGTGGCCGAGATGGCCGAGATGGCAGTGTCTTCACCTGTCAAATTTCACTCCAATCTGAGCTGGTGGCTCTAGCCTCCTGCAATGCTGCCCCAAGCCTCGATCTGAGCTTTGATACCAGGTGAAGGAGTACGAGCGGAAGTGCGACGCGAGAGAGAGTGCGAGAAGAAGAGCACGACGATATGGTGAACTCGCTCTACTGTAATGTGTAGAGCATAGTGAGTTCTTATTAGATTTTTACAAAAGAATATGTGTACATACCTGGCGGCCCACCCACTTACCTGGGCGACCACATTGGGCTTTATACCCCAACAATTGCAACTAAGGTTTTGAATTGCCAAAGCATACACTAAGTAAACACATAAGTTTAATTAACATGGCTGACAATAACCAAGAGAGTAGAATGAACACTGATAACTTTGAGTTTTCACATGAAGGTGCTAATGACGATGTTCCCATGTTTGTCAATTATCTTGCTACTAGGTTGCAGGAAGCTATGGGCAACCCTGCTTTGCAAGCCAAAGTTACTCAATAACTTTGGGCTTATGGGATTACCCTACCTCTCCAAGAGGAGAGAGACCTTAGGAGGCCTCTTGAAGAGATTCCCAAAAGAAGACTCTCTCCCATACGAGAGGAGGAATCCAAAGAGCAAGAAAGTAATGAAACTTTAAGTTCCTCTAAAGATGTGGCTCCACGAAGATGGCAGTGTAAATGATCGCCAACACCTCCCAAGAGGAAACGTTGAACCCACAATCATTCTCCTCGTCACTCCAAAAGGGAAAAGAGGAAACAAAGGAAGAAAAGGGCAAGAAACATGTCACCCTCTTCTCCTTCTTCTTCACCTTCCTCCTCTTCCGATGAAAGCTATGGTTATTCTCCTAGAGAATACAAGAGGGGAGGACCCGAGGGAGGACATCGCAAATCATACCCTGCATGGTGAAGGTCACAAAATCTCAAGAAGCTCAAAGAGGGAGTAAGAGTATCTCTTTTCCCACATTTATGGCACCTTTGGTGCTACCGAAAAAGTATTGGCCTTCATCGAGCAATTTGATGCAGCCTTTGGAGAGGAGGGCTTCATAGAGTCCTCCAGGCTACACCATGTAGATAGGCACTTCCAGAATTTGGCTCGCCAATGGTGGGCTAGCCTTCGTGGCAATGGTGAAGCCCCAAAGACATGGAAAACTCTACGAGTTTCCATCATAAAGCAATTCCTTGTGAGCGATGCAAAGGACAAAGTGCTTACCAAATGGAGCAGTTTTAACCTTCTCTCCCATGAGTCTATCCACAAATATGTAGACAAGTTTTGGGATTTACATCTCAAGGCTACTGTCTTTCAAAAGATAGACTTCGTCGAGCAAAAGAAACAATTTTGTGCGGGATTATCTGAAGAGATGGCCGAATACGTCACCTCTCAATGGCCAAATTCTATCACCAAAGTAATCCACCACACCATGGTTGCTTCGTGCATCAATTTCCAACAAGGGGCTAGACGGAATGTCAAGACCATGGAAAACAAAGACAAAAATGATGCAAAGGGAAAAACCATTGCCCAAAATTCTTCCCAAGGCAATTCCCCGGCAATTCCAACAACAACAACAACAACAACAACAACAACAACAACAACAACAACAACAACAACAACAACAACAACAACAACAACAACAACAACAACAACAACAACAACAATTGGTACAAGGAGAAGGGAGTTCACAAAGGTTAAAACAAACTCTCTCCTGAAGAGCTTCAATCTTTTTGCAAAGACCATAAATGTTTTAAGTGTGGGGAGCAAGGACATGGCTATGGTACTTGCCCCAAGAGAAATGCTCACAATGAGACTCCTAGGGCTTCCACCATCGAAGCTCGAAAAGAGGATGCTCATTGCAAATGTTCACCTCTCTCCTATGCTTGGGGAAAGGTAAGGGAGCATGATGCATTCATCTTGTTTCACCTTGGATCTCCTCACAACTTTATATCAACAACGAAGTTGGCCACCAAGTTGGGCATTCAAGCTTTTGAGATGGGGGATGCTGTAACGACCGACACTGCTTTCAAGGGACATCGAGTCTCCTTTACTCCCTTGATTGGGAAGTTGAGGCTCCATGTCCAAAGCTATGTCAACAAAGAAGACTTTTGCATCTCTCCTCTCCAACATGAGGATGCTATCCTAGGGGCACCATGGTTTAACCGCATGGCTGCCAATATGAATTTCCCTGAAAGGAGAATTTACTTCACTTACAGGGGAAAGAACATGTATATAGATGCTAGTGAGTTTGGTCACACTATACCACTTTTAAATCCTCTTGCTTTTGATAAATCAATGAAGAGCTCAGTTTCTGAGTACATGATTTTTGCCAAAGAATCCCTAAACGATCCTAATGTTTCATCAAATGTAAAAGATAGAAATCAAGAAGAGATAGGCTTGTCTAATTTTCTAAAAGGATTACAAGATGTGTTCATCGATGATGTCCCTATGGACTTACCTCCAAAACGAGGGGATGATGACCATGGAATTGAGCTCCTACAAGGAAGATCACCACCTAACAAGCCTCCTTATTGAGTTTTCCAAGTTCAACAAGAGGAGATCATGAGGCAAGTACAAGAATTGGTTGACAAAAGGATGGTGAGGCCTAGCTCCTCTTCCTTTTGTTCTCCAGTCCTTTTAGTGCAAAAGAAAGATGGTACATACCGTATGTGTGTGGACTATCGAGCACTAAACCATATCACTATCAAAAACAAATTTCCCGTGCCTTGGGGAGATGATCTGTTTAATAAGCTACAAGGCTCAACCTACTTCATTAGGATTGACCTTAAAAGTGGCTATCATAAAATAAGGATAGTGGGATAAAGATATCCTAAAGACTGCGTTTTGTAGAACGTTTGGCCTTTATGAATATCTAGTCATGCCTTTTGGCTTGACTAATGCACTAGCCATGTTCAATCATCTAATGGAGAAAATCTTTAGACCTTACCACAAATTCAGATGATATCATCATCTACTCCAAGTCCTTGGAGGAACACAAGCAACATCTCCAAGTGATTTTTCAAGCATTGAGGGAGAACAAGCTTTTTCTCAACCAAAAGAAAAGTGAAATTTTCCTTCAAGAGATTGAATACTTAGGTCATACTATCTCTCAAGATAGTATCCGTATAGATCCATCAAAGTTAGAGGTAATAAAAGCATGACCTAATCCAAGGAATCTACATGAGCTTAGAAGCTTTATTGGTATGTGTGCATACTATAGATGCTTCATAGCAAAATTTTCTCAAATAGCAGGACCATTACATGACTTAACAAAGAAGAACGTTAAGTATTCATGGACTACTAAGGAGAAAAATACTTTTGACAAGCTCAAAGAGAAGCTTACCTCCCAACTAGTCCCCATGCTTCCGGATCTCTCAAAGCCATTTGAGGTCCAATGTGATGCTTATGGTGATTTCCTTGTAGTCTTGCTTCAAGAAGAGCATGCCATAGCATATAAGAGATGAAGGCTCAATATGGATGAAATTGTCATAGGCATTTATGAAAAAGAGCTTTTAGCTGTTCTACATGCCCTAGACACATGGAAGCAATATTCATTGGGGATTGCATTCATTTTACAAACAAGCCATCAAAGTCTCAAGTACTTCATGACACAAACCAAGCTTTCTGACAAACAAATGAGGTGGGAAAATTTTCTTTTGAAATTTAATTTTCATATTGCTCACATTGCTGGTAGGCACAATCAAGTGGTCGATGCACTTTCACCATGACCAGAAGTTAATGAGGTGTTTATAGCTACTCACAATGATCTATCTTCTATGATAATGATTTTGCTATTGACGCTGACTTTAGAGAGATAATGTCAACCCTTGCTTTGGGAAAGAAAAAGGAACCATTCACCTTGTAGGATGGTTATCTTCTCCATGGAAATAGGCTATGTGTTACCCATTCCCTTTGTGAGAAAGTTATGTATGAATCTCATGCTCCTCCTTATGTGGGGCATAGAGGCATTCAACCTACTCTTTGAGGAGTAGAAACGTACTTCTATTGGCCTACCATGAAAGTAGACATACAAGAATATGTTTCAAAATGTATAGTATGCCAAAAGACCAAGTATGATAGAGGGAAGCAACCTGAATTACTCTAGCCATTGCCTAGCCCAAATTCACCATGGGAGAGAATATCCATGGGCCAAGTCTATCCATGGGAATACGGGACTATGGACAATAGTCGACAGGTTTAGCAAGCAAGAACACTTTATTCCTTTCAAAAAGACTATTAAGGCACACCAAATGGTAACTCTCTTCATATGACAGATTTTCAAACACCATGGATTGCCAACATCCATCGTGCCAGATAGAGATCCTAGAATGACCAGTAATTTCTAGAAAGGTCTCTTTGAAAATCTAGGTACAGATTGAATTTCTCTTCGGCCTACCACCCACAAATGGATGGCCAAAGTGAGATAGCCAATCTTACGATTCTCGATCTACTAAAGACTTATGTTATAGAAGTAGATCAACACTCACAACAATGAAAAAAGTATTTATCTCTTCTAGAGTATGCGTACAATAATAATGTACATACTTATACGGGAAAATCACCTTTTGAAATCATTGAGGGAAGACCTAAAAGTCCCTTGCTACTTAAGGTACATGGGAAGATCTTCGCTGTCGATGAGTATAGTTGTGACCTACAAGAATATTTCCAAAAGTTTAAGGCCCTACAAAGGAGAGCAACCAAGTGAACCAATTATTGAAGACCCTCTCAAAATTGAAGACCAAGAAGAGGTGCTACAAACCTGAAGCTATCCTTTGGCATGAAGACAAGGTACTATGGCATGGTAAGATTATCCAATGGTATCTTATTAAGTTCAAACATTATCCTTTTGAAGATGCTAGATGGACGCAAGGAATATTGCTTAAGGATAGTATGAACCTTGTCAATGCTTACAATGTTACACTAGAGTAAGGAAATGTACAAATTTCAAATGATCAATGTTTTTGTCTTATAAGATTAATTATCTTGTTATTGTGCACAAATTTAAGTAGTATGCATGCTTAGAATCATGTTTGTGATGACATCTCTCAAACACCAAGTAGAATTTGTCACTCTACTTTGGGAGAATGAAATGGACTAAGGAGTAGATATGCTTGCGGCAGCTATGTCTCCCGAGCACCAAATGGATTAGTCATCCATCTTGGAAAAATGTCCTAGGGTAAAAAGGGATCCTCTACCTGCTAAGAAACATTGTCTAATGACTAAGGCTTAATCTCTTTTACCTCATAGTCGAGGACGACTATGATTTCAAGAGAGAGGTAATGTCATAAAATATAATATCTAACCAACCCAAATGATTTTCTCATATTAAAGTGATCATTTAATGTGAGAGAATAAATGGGAACAAGGGTTTGAATATAGATATGTACTTTAGATGCATCTCAACACGGGACCAAAGGTAATGGGTCCAAACAGGAGATGGTCTATCAAAGAGCAATGCTAATGGAGCTTAAAGTCCTTAGGGTTAGCTTCATTAAAGACCTTCAAGCTTCAATGATGAAGCTTTCCATCTTCTCCATCTTCATTACTATGCTATTATGTATGCTAGCAAGAAGAGTGATAATAAGTGAGGAACTAATTCTTTCTCCTATGAAATGTTTGTTCTTTCTCTTCCCTACCCTTATTCTCCGCTAGCTCTCTCCACCTTCGAAGGTGTTTGAGGCCTAGGGAATGAGGCTTGGGATAGTTAATGATTTTTGCAAAGTTGATGTTATGGTCATGATTCATGAATATTTACATCTTCATTGCATCATGTAGGTCACAAGGAACACAAATATTGTATTGTACCAAGTCTCTCTTAATGGGAGAATCAATGCCTATTGGACCGGCTCCACATAAATCCGGTCCTCAACTGTTGTCAAGTTCTCTAAACTCTCTCTCTTGCAAAATTATTTTTCATGCCAAGTTATTTAAGGACTTTGTTTATGTTGCTACCTTCAATTAAGTTCACCCTCTATGATCATAAAGTATTCTCACAAAAATGCTTTCTTTAATTTCCTATTTCCGCTACTCTCAAAGTTAATAGGCCATTCCCATTACATGAGAGCAAGCATCTAGCATACTATAGTGCATGGTGAAGTCAAATTTTTGCATTTAATTCTATTGAAGTTATTATCAATAAGCACCTGTAGAGATTTATGAAGAACTCTTCAAGAATAAAACACACTTGAAATTAGGAGAAACCAAGGAAATCATGACATAGCTTGTCTTGTGGAGATTTCCATAGAGTATGCATAGGCAAAAAGCAAATGAAAGATGAGAGAGTTATGGCCACTCAAAACCAGGGGTGTACTCTCTCTTGCTCTAAAATGAGCTCTCTGGAAATTGTGCAGGTGTTGCAGCTATTAAAAAGGGGCTTTTCTTATCCTCTTAAATAATTTTTTTTTCTTCTCTCTCCTCAGCCGATATGACTGTTAGCGGGTCGCCACGACGGACGTCTGCAACATAGCTCTTTTGTACTAACATAATGTCAATATGCAAGGAAGCGACTCGGGATGGGGCACAGAGACTTAATGAGAGTTTCGCTCTCACCAAAGTGAACTCATAGGGATACTCATTCCACGACAAAAGCAAATCAACCACTTCCTACTTAGAAAATCAATATGAGTCCAATCTCACCGCTCTAGGTCATCACTCGTTTTCGGCATCCAAACGAATTCAGAATGCAACGAAACTTAAGGAGAGGTATCACAACACCGAGGGGCACAATCCTACCAAGTTCTGTCACCATCTGGGAAGGTACATAAATCATGATCCATCACAAAAAATGTGCAGAAAACTAAAACATAACTACTCCAAAGGGTCCCCCTTAAGCATAGAAACACTTATCCATGGTCAAAACATAAAAAAATAACCATTTTAACCTTCAAATTAATGCATTTAGCTCACAAGAAATGTATCGCAAACCACAATAGAATTGAAAATGATTACACTTAGATTGTAGAGCAAGAGACTAGGATATTCGGAATTGAATTATGATTACTCGTCCACGAGAAAAGAGGATTACAATTTGTAGCAGCAAGAAGCTCTCACCGTGAACGCTCAAAAATCTTCAAACTAATGATATCTCCTTGGTCCAAACTAAGGGTTTTGACTTAAAAGTTAAGTGAGCTTTCCCACAACCATTTGGTCCCTTAGAAGGATGTAGACTCAGAGAGGATGAGAGGGTATGTCAAATTACATTAAAATTACAAATCACCATAGGCTGAATTACATGATGTGAGCGGGATGAAAACACACACAATGCCTCTATAATGACCCGACACACACTCTTGGGATGATACACACACACACACACACACACACACACACACACACACACACACACACACACACACACACACACACACACACACACACACACACACACACACACACACACACACACACAAACACACACAATGGGGCACCACTCGGCTTACACAACCCACCTAGCCGAGACAGGGAACACACCGATGGAGTGAGAGGAGAGAGACTACCCATTTACCCACTCCACACAGAGAGACACCCCCCCCCCCCCCCCCCCCCCCAAAAAAAAAATCAGCTCAAAAGAGGAGAAATTCTGATGTTTAGATACAATTGAGCTTGGGACAACACCAATGGGGCAAATAGCTCACACAATATGGGTAAAATATGCCGGATACAATCACAAATTGGAGCAAAAGCTTCGCGCATAGGAGAAACTTACACAGCAAAAACAGCAGAAAAACAGTGAGGAATTTGGAAAAATGGACAACGCCATCGCATCTAGAACAGCCCAAAACCCCAGTCTACAATGTCAAAGTGCTTAAATCCGACCTCGGATGAGCAGTTTACAGCCAAAACAGGCTCCAAAAACAGCAAAAACATAGTTGCAGCTGTTCCTCCTCTTCGCTCCATGTTTTTTCTGGTCTTCTCTCAGGTTTTTCAGTTCCCACACTTAGATTTATTACTTGGGAACCTTTGGCCTTTTAGTTGACCTTAAACGGACCCCGAACAGGCCAAAAAGTGGCCTCGTAGTGCATAGTTGTCACCCTGCTGCATCCATCCGCACACCTGGCACTCAGCTTTTTCCAATAATGCATCCTGCAACCACATGAAGTGGACCCCAAATAAAATTCTCATGATGATCTTTTTGCATAATTATCACAAGAAAACACCCACGTTGTGTCCGTACTTATCCACGTGCAAATATTGACCCCATTCGGCCCACTAGATGCCATCTGACGCACCTGCTTACCTCATGTCGTCGGCCCGCGGATAGCTTCCTCGAGAAGTTTTACGCGCTACCAACTCCTCATTATTATAGAAAAAACACACTGATACTTTTGATAGTGAAAATCGATCCACTATGTACATGCTGTCCTACCTGTACACATGTGGGCCCCACGTAACCACCTGGCTCTGGAAAATGGGCAATCCTTTATTTTATGCACCATGTATGTATATATACATATGCGCAATCCCTTGATCCAAAAAAATCCTAGCATCTTTTGCCCATCCCCTAGCCTGCTAGATCATTCATGATCAGCAGACAGCAAAAAGAGATATGAGACTCGCCGCGTCACAGGTCTCCTCATCCCTCACCAACATTACTTGCTCTTTAGACAACTCATCTTGCTCCACCATCATTAACATGGCATGATATAATTTAAGACGCAATCCATTTACCCTTGACTTATGCAAAATCCCATCCAGGTTAGCCAACTGATATGTACCATTCGGAAAACACTCCACTACCTTGAAAGGGCCTTCACACTTAATTTGAAACTTCTTTTGGAAGGTGTTTTCCAGCTTACTCTTGTAGCGCAAAACCAAGTCATGCTTCTTGATACCCTTACTTTTGAACTTTTAATTTATCTTTGCCAAAGCCTTATCCTACATCTGCCCATAATGTTTCAATGCACTCATCCTATCCAGCTGAACCTCTTGTAACTATAAGAGCCTCTCTTTGAATGCATCACTAGGCTTCCCAAGAAACTTTTCTAATATATTGACTGCAGGCAACTCTACTTCCACAGGCAATAGTGCTTCCTTTCCATATACCAAATGAAATGGAGTAAACCTTGTACCTGTCTTCACCGAAGTACGGTAAGCCCATAATGCACTAGGCAATTCCAAATCCCAATTCTTTCCTTGGTGCTTTGTCACTTTCGAAAGAATTTGTACCAACTCACCATTGAATCTTTCATTTAAGCCATTACACTGCGGGTAATAAGGAGTGGTATGCTGATGCCTAATCTTCATCTTCACGCATAAAAAGTCTAGCAGTTTAGCTCTAAATCCTGGCCCCTTATCCGAAAGTAGCTCCAATGGCACCCCAAACTTGCAACATATTTCATCATACACAAATTTTTCCACATCCTTTGCAGTGATTTGTTTTACTGCTATAGCCTCTACCCATCTAGAGAGATAGTCCACTGCAGTCAAAATATAGCTTTTGCCCCTGCTTGTGATAGGTAACGGGCCTATTGCATCAATCCCCCACTTTTCAAACACATCAAACGCCATAATGGTTTTTCATAACTCTGGATTCAACACTCTCTTCCCAAATGCTTGACCCCTATTGCAATACCTACACCAATGGTGAACATCCTTGTGCAAACTAGGCCATACATACCCTTCTTGCAAGATCTTATGCAAGGTGATCTTTAGAGAAAAATGTCCTCCACATGCACCTTCATGATTCTCTTCCAACACTCTATAAAGCTCCTCCCGCCAAGGTACACGTCTCAACACGAGATCAGCCTCTTTCATGTACAAGACATCACCAATCAATTTGTACCTGGATGCTCTACGCACAAAACCATACTTCTTAGACTTCAGAATGTTCTTTGGAATGATTCCTGTTTAACAAAAACTCCTCTTCTTGAGCCAAACTTTCCCGACCATGATAAAGAGGTAAGTTGGTCCTCAACATGAATAGCTCCCCAATCATGCTTTGAGCTGCTTCATGTGCCTCTCCATTTAGAGCACGTTCAATGAGTCTGATACTCCAAGCTTCAAACTTTTTTAACACGCCTTTAATTTTGAAATACATTTCCTTTAATGAGGTGTTCTTGGTCTTCCACACACCCAACACTTGCTTCACCACCACTAAGAAGGAATCACCTTTGATGCTCAACCTTCTAATCCCATGCTTCAAACAAATGTGTAATCCAGGTTCCAATGTAGCATATTCAGCCTCATTGTTACTATGCGCATCCAATTTGAACCCTCTCTTGCATACTAACTTCCCCTCTGGATCGTAAAGTGCTATACCCCCTGAAGCCGCATCATGGCTCTTTTTGTATGAGCCATCAAAGAACAAATCATGTGCATTGCTCATCTGTGGCACTTCTTTGACTACCTTTCTCATCGCCTCTTCCTTAACAATGAGAGGATTCTCCTTGTAGGTCAACAAATCGGCTAGGGTAGATCTTGTACTGTCTTCCACTAGAAAAGAGAACTCAAACTCTTGCAACTCGATTACCCATTTCTTCACCACATTTGACATGTTAGTGCCATTAATTAAATGTGGCAAAAAGGCGTAACTCGTCAAGAAAACAAAAGGTCATGGTAGCAAGTAATGACGAAATCGTCGACAAGCGAATATTACACTGGCCATCACTAGCTCTACTTCTCAGAATTTTCTCTCTACTACCAACTTCACTCGGCTTGCACAATACACTGGCCTCATATAATGAGTGCCCTTCCCCTTGTGCAATAGCATGGCTCCAATGGCATCATTCCCTACTGATGGATTTACATAAAAAACTTTCTCCCAGTCAGGAGCCTGCATGGCTGACAACCCCCCTAACACCTCTTTCACCTCTTGAAACACTTCTTCACGCTTGTCATCCCATTGCAATGGATCATGCTTTGCCACTTGTTGTAATGGATAAAGGAGCTGCGAAGAAAATGGAATAAACCGTGCCATGTACTTCACTTTGTGTATAAAGGTTGCCAATTGCTTTGTACTCGTAGGTGATTGAAGAAGAATAATAGACTTAACCTTGTCTGGATCAGCTTCAATGCCATTTTCTGACACCATATGGCCCAATAACTTCACCCTTGGCTGTGCTAGATGACATTTCTTTGGATTTAGTTTTCCTCCACATTCATCATATCGAGCCAATACCATCTGCAGCTTCTCATGGTGTTCAACCCTACTTCTGTAGACACAAAAGTCATCCATAAAAGCCTTAACACAACTACCAATGAATGGTGCCAATACCCAATTTGCTTTGTCTTGATAAAACATGGTCCATTTGTGAACCCAAATGGCAATACCGTATAACAATAGCAGCCCGATGGCGTAATGAAAGATGTATTTGTTCGGTCTTTAAGAGCAATCTTCAACTGAAAATAGCTTGAAAAACCATCACACACGCTGTACCTCTCATAACCTGCCCACTGAATCCAAGATCTGATTGATGAATGGAATGGAGCTGATCCCTTGAGACAGCTAATTCTAGTGTTGAAGGATTTCAGCTACTAGTGTGGGAAGATTTCAGATAGCAGACTAGACAGAATTCAGAGACTAGACTGAAATATGGATACTGAAATAAGAATCAGACTTATAGACTGGAATAAGGTTTAGATTCAGATTCAGATTCAGAAGACTGCACGAGAAGTAAGTATCACTGACATATATGCCATGATTGAGATTACAGATCAAGATTACAGTGAATATGATTATAGAGAGAGAGAGAGAGAGAGAAAGTACAGCCGACAATACTGCTACTGATGCTCAAGTACAAGTATAGCCCAAAGCGCTAATGCAAGTGAGTACAATTGCCAACCCGATAATAATGTAATGGACCCTATTTATACACTTCGGGTTTACTGTAGTAATTACTCTAGTAATTACTGCGTAATTTGCTTCCCATTGTCTAAGAACACGTTCCCACATGGTGACTATCCAGCCGTCTACATCCTTCCCTTCTTTCTTGAATTTTGGCAAGATTCCAAAATTTTCAAAAAATTCCCCGGTCTGATTCTGATGTGAGACTGAAAAATCCATCGTCTAGTTCTGGTGTTGGGATGATAGAGTGTACGCCTGCTCCTAGACTTGTGTGTGTCGTTGCTATCGTGGCAGACATGCATTGGACAAGACTGCGACCCATCCTTGTAATAATTATCACTGGCGTGCCATTTGACCGTTGGACACTTAAAATTTGGAAGGTGTGTCCATACTGGTACTGAACTGATTCCCAGTCTGGTGCAACCATACTGGTACTGATTCTAAGATCAGACTGATATGGTCCTTCTGGTACTGGTTCTGAAACTGGAATTGGTTGCATATGAAAAAGTCCAAAAATATCTGATTCCGGTATCTCTTGATCAATAACCTCTAGTTCCTTAGTTCCTTGTTCTAACCCAGTTTCTCTGGTCTCTGAATAATAGAGCTTGATCTTTGCTCCATTATACACTCCCGACAACATTAGTCCAGATAAATCTTTCAATCTGACTGTGCCATTGGAGAAGACCCAATCAACCTCAAAAGGTCCTGCTCAGGCAATCTTCAAATTCGGCTTCTTTGGACCCAATCTAGATTGATATAGAAGCACTAAGTCTCCTTTCTGGAATTCTCGAACTTTAATTCGGTGATCATGCCAGTGCTTCCTTCGTTGTTGAACAATTTCTTGTTCCAATATAGCCCTTTGCCTGAGTTCATCTAACTGCAAGCCTTTCCTTAAGATTATGGTTGAAGTCTAATCCATACTTCACAGCCATTCTCAGACTGGGGATTACAAACTCCATGGGAACCACTGCTTCAGTACCATACACCATTCTGAATGGTGTCATTCCAGTAGTTACCTTAGTCCCACTGGTCTGGTTTCTTTTGCACCACCTTAGTGAGAATAGTCTTTATTGTCTTGTTGCTACTTTCAGCCTGTCCATTGCATCTAGGATAGTAAGGGGTAGATTTCCGATGCTTGACTAAAAGCATATTCAATAGGATTTCCATAATATCATTGATAAAATGTGTTCCTTGATCGGTCACAATTTCTTCTGGATATCCATATCGGCAGTCAATATTCTCAAACAGAAACCTTGTAGTTGACTTGGCTGTGTTGTCAGGAAGAGCCTTGGCTTCAACCCACTTGGTAACATAACAAGTAGCCATCACAATATACTTGTTCTTCCTGGGAGTCACCTTCTTAAAAGGTCCCATAAAATCCAGTCCCCATTTCATGAATAATCCCAATGGTTGTATTGGCATTAAGGGAGTCATGTCTGCAGCTGTTGGTCGGCCCATTCTTTGGCATATGTCACAAGTTTTACAAAAACTTCTGACATCGGCAATCAGTGTTTGCCACCACAGACTTGCTTGCAGGATCTTCTTGTAGGTCACTTCGTTGGAAAAGTGTCCACCAGACTCGCCATTATGCGCTTCTGAAAGAACTTGCATTCTTACTTCCATAGGGACACATCTTCGAAGTATACCATCCACACCTAGTCGATAAAGTACTCCTCCGATGATGGTAAATTTCAGGATTTTTATGATCAGAGCTTTCTTCTGATTCTATTTCCAATCCTCTGGAAAGGTACCTTGGGAAAGGAATTGATAAATATCATACCATTCAGGATCCACTGATTCTTCTACTTCTAACTGAAATAAATCAGCATCCACTGGCTCATCTCTCAGAGGTGATTCTGAATATCCCTCCGTACTTCTGAAAAGAAAGTCAGCTCCACAGTGGTTTCGGCCAGGCTTATGGAAAATTTTGAATTCACATTCCATAAGGAACATCATCCATCTTATCAGCCTGCCTTGAATAATAACTTTGTTAATCAAAAACAGAAGATCTTGATGATCCACATAAAAATGGAATAAATTCCCCAATAGATAATGCCTGAACTTCGTAGAGCTAAAAACCATTCCGAGGGCTTCTCTTTCAGTAGTCGAATAGCCTTGTTCAGCGTGACTGAATCTCTGACTAGCAAAATAAACCGGATAGTATGTTCTACCATCTGGCTGAGCTAATATTGCCCCCATTGCCAATCCTGAAGCATCTACATGTACATGAAAAATAATATCCCAATTCGGCTGCCTAAGGACTAGTTTACTGGTAATGGCTTTTTTCAAATTCTGAAAACTCTCCTCACACTCAACAGTCCAGTTGAACTTACTGGTCTTCTTTGTAAGCTCATATAGTGGTACTGCTTGAGAAGCAAACTTGTGTACAAATCTTCTATAAAAATTTACATACCCCAAGAAAGAACTCAATTCTGAAGCAGTTCTGGGTGCTTTAGCTTGCTGGACACACTGTATTTTGTCATTGGCCATTTCTATTCCATTGCGGGAAACCACATGTCCCAGTAGCTGCCCCTTCCAGACCAGAAATACAGATTTGAATGGATTCAAACAAATCCTTTTCTCCTGACATCGTTTAAAAACCATCTCTAGGAATAGAAGGTGCTGTTCCTCATTTGAATAGACAGTGAAGTCATCCATGAAAATGGCGAGGAACCGATGAAGAAATTCATTAAACATCTCCATCATACACCGCTAAAAGGTAACTGGTGCATTGCAGAGGCAAAAAGGCATCACCAGATACATGAATGCTCCCCACTCAGTGATGAAAGTGGTCTTGGCCCTATCTTCAGGAGCAATCTGTAACTGGTTATAGATGCTATAACCATCCATGAAGCTATACATCTCATATCCTGCGATCTCATCAAGCAACATATCAGTAAAAGGTAAGGGAAATGGATCCTTAATGGTCTGGGCATTTAGTTTCCTATAGTCAACACAAACTCTTAATTTCCCATTCTTCTTAGGAACGACGACTATGGGAAACAACCAATCACTGCTTGCTACTTTTGTAATGAACCCAGCCTTGAGAAGATTATCAATCTCCTCCTTGACCTTCTTTGCATAGTTGGGGTTCATCCGGTATCTTTGCAATCTGACTAGCCTAGCATCCTGTTTCAGTGGTATTCGGTGCTGACAGACTTCAGGATCTACTCCCTTCAAATCTGTATGTTCCCAGGCAAACACATCTTTATAGTTTTGGAACATTTTTCGTGCCTTTTCCTTCATTGCCGGTTTGAGGTGCTTCTTGACTTTGATCATTCTGGGATTTTCCTCTGATCCCAGGTTCCACTCCTCTACTTCCTCATCGTCTGGAAGCAACCAGTTTGGTCTTCCTCCTTTTCGTTTGGTCGATTCTTCAACGTAGTCCCAAGAAGGTCCATTCATTTTTGAATCATTATTCTGATATAGTGGGTACTCTTCAGAACATACTGGTTCTTCCATTACACCAATATCAGCTGGTTCCTCCATTCTTCCTGTTAGCTGAACTGTTCTTTCCCCTGCATTGACTTCAGTAAACTGATTAGGGAATTGTCTCTTCTGCTTGTCAGCTTGCTCTTTGTTCAGTAAGGCTGCATTCAAATCAATTTCTGCCAAAGGAAATATGTTCATAGCTGCTAGCATTCGCTCAATTTTCTTGGCTCTGTATTTCTGACAAACTCCTTCGGCCTTAGTTCCTTTTTCCAGCTCCTGGTGTTGTTGGTCTGGATTTTGATTCTGCCACTGGCCCCTTCTATGGTCAAAGTTTGGTTGTCGTAATCATGGACAACATGTGCTGTTCTTAACCATGGGTGGCCTAGTAGCATTCCATATGGTCCCTGCACATCCAAGACTAGGAAACTGGTTTTGAATTTCTCCCTCCCAACTCGTATCTGCATGTGTTCAATCATGCCCATCGCCTGTACGACTTGATCATCTGCCATTCTTACTTTGAATGGTGCTGGTTTCATGTTAGTGATATCCATTCTTTGCTGAAGATGGGCTCCCATTATGTTGACTCCTGCTCCTCCATCCAGTATGACGCTTGAGAGCGGTTCCCACTGCTTCCTGACCTTGTAGTCTACGTGAATAAGTGGAACTTCATCATCTCGGACAGCCGTCAGGTCCACTGTTCTGGCCTCTACCTCAGTCTTCCTACATTGTCTGATAAAGTTGGCCACCTCAGGCAAGGTCTTTCTTATATCCTCCAGCTCTACAGTCAGCTTCTGGATTCTATCACAAATTTTCACATGAATTTCCTCTTGCTCTTGGTCAGACTGATTGTCAGAGCTTGAAGAATTGGTGTCTTCACAATACCATTCTTCTTTAGCAGTACTTCTACTCTTTCCATCCACTCCCATTTCATTAGCTAGTCCCTGTACTACAGCCAGCATGGTCTCTGTCATGGTCGATACTGACTGATCTTTATCAGTCGATTGGGCTGGTATCTTCTGAATGACTCTAGCTTTGGAACTTTCTGTGGCTGCTCTGGCAGCTTCTTAGCTAAATCCTCTGTGATTTCAGCTGCTAGTTCTCGCTACTCTTGCCACTCATCTACCACCTTTTCTTTACCTTTGGCCATCCAAACTTCCCTTTGTTGAGCCCACTTGCTGCTGTTAGGATTGACTGGTACTTCTGAAATGTATGGAATTTCTTCAATAATCACTCCCTTGCTCCTAGTAACCACCCTGACTGGGACTGGCTCTGGTGCCTTAACCTCAGTAGCAGTCGTTACCGGTGCATCTGGACATTGGGCTGCAAAATGACCATACTTCCCACAGGTATAGCAATTCATGCTCCTGGTCTGGAAGTTGCCTCTTCCTCTTCCTCTGCCCATTCCTGGTTGGTATTTGTCACGTCCTTGACCAGTACCACTGGTACCTGGTCTTTCCTCTTGAGCTACTTTGATTGGTTCTGCCTTCACTGGTTCAGTGTAGGCAACCACTGATAGATCCTTTCCTTTCTTAAAATGGTGAATTATGATGCCACAATTATTCCATAGGTGACCAAAGGCCTTGCAGTAGGTACATTGTGGACATTCAGTGGAGATGTGGTCCTTGGATTTACATCTTGAACACCAAGCCTCCATCTTTCGGACCGGTTGTCGTGTGTGGTTGATTTCTGCAATCTGCCTAGCCATTTCTTCAATCTTCCTGGTCCATGATCCCTTCTTTGATTTCTCCTTTGTTCGTTCATTGGAGCTGCTCTCGGAGCTGCTGGATATTGCACTGGAATCAGAAGCTTCAGTAGCCGAGCTACTACTACTGGTCCTTCGCTTCTTGTGGCTCTTCTCTTTCTTAGCCTGCTGTTCCAATTTTAATGCTCTTTGGACTAGGTCATTGAATTTTTTTGTAGGGGCTGGTACTTCTTGTTCCCTAAGCTTCTTGCTTCTGAACCCATTTAGAAACCATGCCCTCAATCTCTTCTCAGACGACGGTTCTTGCAACTGTCTAGTCAGTTCTTTTATCTTTTTTACATAGCTGCGGACTGACAAATTCCTCTGTTTGATCTGATCCAATTCACAGAGAATATCCTCGTCCCCTCGATTGTCAGAATATTCCAACCTGAAGGCCTTAAGTAATTTGTTATATGATCTCAGTTGGCATGCAGGGTAATGGTAATACCATTTCCTCGCTGCCTCCTTCAAAGTTTGTGGAAAATATTCCCCCCAATCATCTTCATCAATGTTTTTTAGTTCAACATACTGCATGAAAGCTTGTATGTGAACATCTGGATCATCCTTTTTCCCTCCTTTGAACATGGGAAAGGAAATCTTCAGGGAAGCTGTGTAATCATTTTGATTACTGCTGATCCCACCACTTTCAGAATGATGCTTGGGAGACTTCTTTCAATTGTCAGTGTCAACATCCCAATCAATCTCTGTCTCTGTCTCAGTATCAATATTTTCTCTGTTTTGTCTGCTAGAAGTACAATGACTTCCCTTTCTGCCCTTGATATTCTCATCTCTCTGGCGAGACTGAGAACTCTTGGAATTCTTTGCCTTTCGTGCTTCCCGTTCTGCCCGTCGGTGTCGAGAATGACTGGAGTGCTGTGAGTCCTGGGCCTCATCAGCCTGACTATGCTCCTCCTGAGCCTCAGTGTCAGTCATTTTCTCTTGCTTGGGGTCAGACTCTCTTCCTGACTCCTCAGTAATGGGGTCCACACGAATGGTAGATTTCCTGCCACGATTGGATTTTGGTGCCATTGCTGAAAACTTCAACTGGGAGAAGAGTCTTTTTAGTAAACGAGCGTCAGCTCGAGCCACCGTGATCGCCAAAATGGAATTGGAGCTGATCTCTTGAGACAACTAATTCCAGTGTTGAAGGATTTCAGCTACTAGTGTGGGAAGATTTCAGATAGCAGACTAGACAGAATTCAGAGACTAGACTGAAATATGGATACTGAAATAAGAATCAGACTTATAGACTGGAATAAGGTTCAGATTCAGATTCAGATTCAGAAGACTGGACGAGAAGTAAGTATCACTGAAATATATGCCATGATTGAGATTACAGATCAAGATTACAGTGAATATGATTACAGAGAGAGAGAAAGTACAGCCGACAATACTGCTACTGATGCTCAAGTACAAGTATAGCCCAAAGCGCTAATGCAAGTGAGTACAATTTCCAACCTGATAATAATGTAATGGGCCCTATTTATACACTTCGGGTTTACTATAGTAATTACTCTAGTAATTACTGAGTAATTCGCTGCTCATCGTCCAAGAACACGTTCCCACATGGTGATTATTTAGCCGTCTACAATGAATGGAAGAGGATATGTGTTCTTCTTAGTGGCTGCATTTAAGGGTTTAAAATCTACACAAATCCTCCACTTCCCATCCTTCGTTGGGCTGACTACTACTAGACTCACCCATTCTGTGGTTTCCACTAGGACTATGAACCCTGCCTTCAATAACTTGTCCACCTCTTCCCACAAGGCTTCCATTTGCTCTTGACCCATCCTTCTTAGACTTTTTCGCACAGGCTTAGCACCTTCTTTCAGCTCTATATGCATCTCTTTGCCCTTGAACCCTTTGATCTCTTCATATGAAGTAATGAAAAAATCAGGATAGCTAGCCAGCATATGCAAATATATCTCCTTCTCCATAGCTGAGAGGTCTCCACTAATCATTTGTGTCATCAATTCTTGCTTCTTTGGCGATTCAACCTTGGTTTGCATCAGCCCTTCAATCACTTCATAAGGCCCTTCACTTTCATCTTTGACCTCACTTGCAAATGCAACTAAAACAGACTCGTGGATTTCTTTGTCCATCAAAAGAAATGCAACATCAACATCCTCATCACTGCTGGTAGTACTATCACTGTCCTCATCAGTCACTATGGAATAGTCTTCATCACTAGACTCATCTTCATCTTCATAAAGCTCTTCCAATTGTTTCCTTGTGTCCATATTATATAGCTTCTTGGCACCTGTCTTTCCATAGAGGCTAATCGTACCACGTCTCCAATCTTGAACAGCTCCCACTGCACGTAACCATGGTCTACCCAGTATAATAGAATATGCTCCCAAACCCACTGGCATCACCTAAAAATCAACCACCGCCTTTGCATCATACGCCTCCACTTCTAAGCTCTTTACAACACCCAAAAACTTTACTCTGATGGTTTGCCAATCTAATCTGGGAGCCTGACACCCCAGTCACTGTAAGACCCATCTTCTCAACGCATGAGTGTGTTATGACACATATTTGGGCTCCACCATCCACATAACCTTGTCCCAAATTTTTTCTTTTGTGCCACACATCTACTATTGGGCAAATGTCTGGTAGCCCCGGGGAGGTCACCTAATAAAAATGTAACCTATCACGTGAGTTCAACATAAGGGTATTTAAAGTTCTTGAAACGTACATAAATATATATACAGAAGGACATTATTTTTTCAAATTTGAAAAAAACTTACAGATTTTAAAAGAAAAGGATACACTATATTCTTAACAAAATTCACAGGTAAGGGGTTTTACAAACATGTCTTGAACGCACGTGATATGGTAGTTTTACACATAGTGAACCCCCCGGGCTGGTAGCTCGTTCATTGCCAACACCTTCACTGAACCTCTCTCTGGCTCTTTCTCCATTGGGTTAACCATCCTCTTCCACTGTCGCTTTAGCTTAAGCACCATCTCTATAAGCTGCCCAAAAGTCACATCGGCTTTCTTGCTTGTCAAATTTTCCTTCAAGTCATAGCTTAATTTCCCATCCCCTAGTGGAAAATCTGAAACATGAAACTTGCGACGACGAGTCCTTTTCCTTTTGGCCTTGACATCCTCACCTTCATGGCTCTTTCCCTTCTTCTTACTAGGACCTGGGGCACTTCTTCCTTCCTTGACCTCTGTGGTCCTCTTCCCAATGGGCATCACTAATGTATCCTCTAGCTTTGATGCCTTCTCCAAGGTTACTACACTTATCACTTTTGTCTTTCCCTTTTCCTCCTGGGTTAACCCACTGGTTCCTTCTTCTCCCTTAATTTCAATGCCATAATCATTGGACCTAGTTAGCACCTGTCTTGGAAATGGATACATGTCTCCCCCCATCCTTGGTGGATTATCACATTGTGGGCTGATTTGGCCCAACTCTCCACAGTTATAACACGTGGGTGTTTGCCTCCAAAACCTACCATTGCTTTGTCCAACACCATTCCTAGGTCTTTCTTCACCTCCTGGATGATTTGCTAACCTCCCTCGACCTCGATTATTTCCCACATTATTTAGCATGTTTAGACTGAGATTCTTCATCAAATCTACCACTTGCCTCATGTCTTGCCTTAGCCCATCATCTTGCACTGTTGTAGTGACCACAGCTGGCATAACCTGAGGAGTAACAGAAACCATTGGTTCATGATGAACCCCTAGCATGCGACCTTGCAAAGAGTCCATAGGCTGGAACTTAGACCTCATGGGCAAAGAATCTACTCCTAGCTGGCTCATTTTCCTCAACTTCCACTCTTTGTTCCTTGCTACCTCTAGTGCATCTTCATATATCCTAGGCTTCTTTAGCTCCACCCTCCAACGTATATTCTCCCAAAGACCAGCCAAGAACCTATCCTTCTTCATCATGTCAGGTGGGGGCACTTGTGGTGCTAAGGCCTTGCACATCCTCTCCCATGCCAATGAAAACTTACGTATGTACGCATCTACTGACTCACCTTCCTTTTGCACCAACCCTTGTACTTCTTGCCACACTTTGTCAGGATCTTCTGTCTTCAAAAACTCCACTTCCAATCCATGCCTTAGATTGTCCCAACTCAATCTTACAGGTGGATCAGCCACATGCAACTCCTCTTCAAATGCTTTGGACCAAACTCATGCATCACTCTTCAAACAAATTTGGAGAAGACGTGACATATGCACCATGTCATGAATCTGGTTGCTAATGCAGGCAACCTCCATATTTTCTAAAAAGTCTTTCACATATTCATCACTTCTTCCATGAAATTCTAGATAAGAGAAAGCCATGGCTACCCAAGCTACGATGCTTTGAGAACACCTTCGAAAACACGTGCAAGAACCCAAAACTTTTGACTGACCCAAACCCCAGAAACTTCAATGGAGCTCAACTTTAGATAAGGACAAACACATGTACATCAAATGAGTTTTCATAGTTAATCATCGGAATTACAACAGGCAAAGGGCATTCTAGTATCTCTCTTAATCTTCTTAGCCTGAACATAAAGACTATGCGCTACTGGAAAAAAATATTCCTGGACACATGAACATTTATCGGGATTCTTTGAGTTAAATGAAAAGGAGTGAATTGAGGACCATTTTTTATTATCCATTAAAGTCAACCATGCAGCTCCCAAGAAAGCACACCTGTCTTATCCTCTGATTTTGCCAAAATTTCAGCAACATAACAGCATAAATGGCTCAAAAGACCAAAAAACCAGCCATCACAACTTGAAATTTTTTTGGCAAAGTTTCCCTAGAAGTAGAGCAGTAAGAATCCAAAATATAGACTATATATGTATGCATAAACTACCAACAATAGAACCCGAGCATCAAGTAGGAATCACTAGTACATAGCCTATGGAAAGGTCAGGAAAAGGGTGCTCCAGCTACCTGTATCACGGAAAGGATCTCACATTTGAGAATCCCCCAACTCAATAAAACCTCACGCTATCGACCCTCTCACAAAAGCTTATGCAAATATCGTATAGTCAAGTCTCAGAAATGACTATCTTCCATACCAAGTCTCAGAAATGGCTGGGACTGCTAAATAAAACCAAGTATGGCTCCACAAAGGCGTACAATGGCAATTTCCACAAGTAACGTACAATACCAATAGACAATGAGCTCAAACAGGCGCCAAATGATGCATACCCACGGCAACTGCAAGTGAATTTCATTTTCTAGTGTATCACTCTACTCCAGCTACTTGTACTTGCGTGAATCAGTTGTACCTATCCTTGTAACCTGTAACATGTAATCTGCAACCTGTAATCCCACGAAGCTGAAGGTACTCGAAGAAGATCCTCTGTGGGGGTGCCAAAAGAATGTGAGCGGGATAAAAACACACACAAAGCCTCTATAATGACCCGACACACACTCTTGGGATGATATACACACACAATATGGGGCACCACTCGGCTTACACAACCCACCTGGCCGAGACAGGGAACACACCGATGGAGTGAGAGGAGAGAGACTACCCATTTACCCACTCCACACAAAGACACACACACACAAACACCCAAAAAACTCAGCTCAAAAGAGGAGAATTTCTGATGTTTAGATACAAATGAATGTGGGCCAACACCAATGGGGCAAATAGCTCACACAATATGGGTAAACTATGTCAGATATATCACAAATTGGAGCAAAAGCTTCGCTCATAGGAGAAACTTACACAAACAAAATAGCAAAAAATAGTGAGGAATTTAGCAAAATGGACACTGCCATCGCGTTCAGAACGACCCAAAACCCCAGTCTACAATGTCAAAGTGCTCAAATCCGACCTCGGATGACCTCGGATGAGGAGTTTACGGCCAAAACAGACTCCAAAAACAGCAAAAACACAGTTGCGGCTGTTCCTCCTCTTCTCTCCACGTTTTTTCTGGTCTTCTCTCAGGATTTTCAGTTCCCACACTTAGCTTTATTACTTGGGCACCTTTGGCCTTTTAGTTGACCTCAAACGGACCCAGACAATGCCAAAAAGTGGCCTCACAGTGCATAGTTGTCACCCTGTTGCATCCATCCGCACACCTAGCACTCAGCTTTTTCCAATAATGCATCCTGCAACCACGTGAAGTGACCCCCAAATAAAATTCTCATGATGACCTTTTTGCATAATTATCACAAGAAAACACCCACGTTGTGTCCGTACTTATCCACGTGCAAATATTGACCCCCTTCGACCTCCTCACGCCACTAGATGCCATCTGACGCACCTGCGTACCTCGTGTCATCGGCCCACGGATAGCTTCCTTGATAAGTTTTACGCACTACCAACTCCTCATTATTATAGAAAAAACACATTGTTACTGTTACGGCATTGGCCGCACGTGCGGTCCTGCAAAGGTGTGGACACTGCGGATCAGGAGTCATGCGGTATGAGGCGGCCGTAGCGGCAGTTTTTCACAGGATATCATGGGACAGGAGTGTGTGCACCATTCCCGATCTGCGCTGGAGCAGCGGTTGTATATGGAGGGGCATACCTGTCTTTTGATGTTGATAGCCGTTTTTCGGCTTTCCATAATTTCCATAGTAAGCTACCTCACCCTATCAAATCACTCAAACATTTTGGTTATCCCTACCATTTCACTGTACATAGGCGTGTGTGAGTTAGGGGACTTTTCCCATATCTTCTTAAAAAACCTTAATTAGCTAGTCACTGGGCAAAAAAATAAAAAAAATAAGTATATTATGGCCCATTTGTTGTGTAAATATTTCATTGTATATAGGGCCTAAATAAAAGATTTTTTCATAATTATTTTGGTATTTATTTAAATATTTCTACCTATGGTGTGTTATTTATGCTATCACCATTACCATATTTTTTCTTACCATTTTGCATACTCTTTATTCCATATAAAAATAATTTCATGCAAGCTTCTTTTATTTTTGGTGTAACTCCATCCCAACAAAAATCTAAAAAAACTAGTTTATTTATGTGTATATTTTTTCACTATTGTGATTTTTTCCTTTCTACATCTATTCTCTTTTACTCTCATAAATTAGAACACCAAAAATATTCATCTTTTTATGGTAGACTTATAATGAGAGAGATTTTTTTTGACCCCTTTATATTTTTTCCACCTATATTATTTATATTTGACATGTACATATTTTTTTAGACCCCTCAATATTTGATTTTCTTAGTTGTACTATTCACTTATATCATGATCTCAACAATATCTTCAATTATAGACCTACCAAATAAGGTCAAGGGTATGTGGAATGCATGCATGCACCATGGGGAGCTCACTCTTGGAGGTATTCAAAAGAATCATCCAAAGAAGGACCTCACAAGGACCTTGTGTAGTGGAAAAAACAGTCGGTTTTGCTGAATTTTTAAAGATCACATGCTCCCCGAATTTGAAAAGGTGATACAAACAAAAGTTATAGCTCGTGAGCTGAACTTTCACCTCAAAGTTTTTTATATTTTTTTGAGCTACGAGCTGTGAGCTATATATTTATTGGTGGACCCCAGTTTGCCCATGCTATGCAGCTACACTCCCTCTTCCACTTTATCATTTTCCTCTTTCACACACACTCCTTCCTCTCCTTCCCACTCCCAAACCTGCAACTCCCATGTCCTAATTCACCCTCTTCACCATTGTCACATCTCTCACACCTCCATAGCCTTCATCCTCCATTTCTACACCCTATGTGTCCCCCTTTCTCTCTACATATATGTCCATATTACCATACTCTCTTCAGCTTTGTAAAGAACTTCAAAAAATAAAAAAAATCCAAGGATAACCTCTGCAAATGAAGGCTTTTTATCATGAATTTTCCAAGGTTTGAAATAACATAGCTTCATCGACACGCGCTGCTTCGCCATGCTGACTGCTTCTTCTTCCTGTGCTGTAAAGAGGTGAATGTTAACTTTTGCAAAGCTTCAACCTCTCTTTACAAGCTCATCCCTTCTCCAAATTTTCTCATCATATATCTCACCATTTGGTGAATGATTTTGTAAATATTTTTTAGTGATAATTACTAACTACTAACCACTAACCTTATTGTAAAATGCGCCCTCTACTAGAGTAGGCACTCCCAAATTATTCACTCAATCCTCTCTCCTTTCATCCTCAATAATTCTCTTCCCTTGAGCCCACATCCATGTGACTCAAAGGACAAGAGAGACCCACCCTCATTAAAAAGAAATAAAAATATGTATAATCTTTTATTCCTTCAAATAAACTTGATTAGGCCTAATCCTAATCGGGGCTTCTAAAACCTATAAATAGAGCCCTTCTCTCCCTTGTAAATTATCCCATGATCACACTACACCACACCATTCTCAACACATAACACACCACTCTTCAAGCCTAGTTGTGTAGAGTGTGTGCATTGTGAGTGCTCTATTCCATCACTACACATAGGTGCATGGAAAAGCTTGAAGTTAGTTATGCCATCTAGAGGAGTGGAGCGATATTATACTCTGCAATCACACTTGTAGCCTACTCTTGTCTATAAATAAGATTCATAGTTTTGGGTGCAATTGTATGCTGCAACTACGACTCTTCTCTCCAAATTGACTTGATAAGTTGGCTCATCAGGTGGTTGAAGGTATATTGTCCTTGAGTTTGTTGTGCCATTTCATGCTTGGTGGTTTGAGGGCTTGTTGAATTGTTTGCCTAAAAGGTCAATTGTAAGAGGGTGCTCGGTGAGAGGGCTCCCGTGACCCTAAGACAATTTGTGTATTGGTAACAAGGTCAAGTTTTGTGTTGTCTCTCTATTTCTCATCAAGCTTTGTGTGCATCTAGTCTTTAAGGCTAAGAATGAGTTGCTCAAGTTGATTTGTGCGCTTTACCTCTCTCTGGCGTGGTGAATGTTTGTGTTTGGTGTGTGTGGCTATCTTGCATTCCCCTCTCTTTGTGCATTTGAGTACAAGGAGATATCACGTGCATCCTAGTTCGCATCTACAAGTAGGTGGTGCCCCTTTTCTTGTTTGGTTTCTGGCTGTGGGTTGTTGTTGTCTCTGATTGTGCTTGCCCCAGCCCCAATTGAGCAGCACGGGAGCCTCGAAGGGTGTTTAGAGGCCGCTCTTCTTGTTGCCCGCCCCAGACCGCCTCAATGTAACTCAACCAATCTCTATGATATTCATGGCATCTACTGTTGTAACGCTGTGTCTGGATCACACATGAATGAAGCAAGAGGTGTTCTGTGCTTGCGTAATGTGTACTTACTTCTATTGTCATTTTATATGTTGATGTTCATATAATGTAGTTGTGGGTAATCATTCCGTAATGTCTATTGCTCCTGTGTGGGCTATAGCCATTACATTTGGCGACCACGATGTGTGATGGACGACCTGCGATGATATGCATGCGCACTAGGTCGCAGGGTCTACCTGACCCTGTGGTTCCAATTGTAGGAAGACGTCGAAGGAGAGGCGGTTCAGATGAATTTGTTTTTTCTTCACCGCAGATTGAGGAATCTGTATCTCCATCACCAAGCCCGGTGCGTGATAGGCGGTTGCGGCGAGCGAGGCGTACTCCACGCAGTCAGTCATGTCCTCCTATCGTACGTTCACTCTCACCCACACACGTTGCTTCACCACCGTCTCCGGTAAGCAGTCTGGGGGTATCTCCGCCACTGTCTCCACCTCCTAGTGCTCGTCAGCTTTTTTCGGGAGGAGGAGGACAGTTGGGCAAGGGGTGATGGCTCATCCTCAGATTAAGTATAGTCGGTTTCGAGGTCTTTCAAGCGAAGACCCTGATGCACATTTGTGCCAATTCAATAAAGCTTATGGATTGAATCATCCTGGGGTGGTGATTCCGCTCCATCAACAATCAGTGTTTGAATCTACACTCTCGGGGAAAGTTGTGAAATGGTTGTCCAAATACCCTGATGATCAATTTTAGACGTATGCTGATGGATCCATAGCATTTCTACGAAGGTTTTGAACGGAAAAGACAGTCCCTCAACATTTGGAAAAGCTTCGAACGCTCTGGCAGAAGTCATTGCTAGTGGAGGATTACGCTGCAAAATTTTGGATGCTTTTGCAGACGGTACCTCAGGCACAAAGGCCGGCAACCGAAGTGCTGAATGATTATTTTTGGCGGGGGCTCAACAAGGATCTCAGAACGGCTATGGCAACAGTGGATAAGGTAACTACTCCACTGGAAAATGTAATTGCTAGGGCTGTAGTAGCAGGAGAGGCTTTAGAGGATACGGAATCTCCAAAGAAGTCAAAGAAAAAAGATAGGAAAAAATCTTATCTCAAGTCTCAAGACAGTGGCAGTGATAGTTCGGAGTCGGAATCCGCAGTATTAGATTCCTTGGACTTAGGCAACAGTGATTCGGGAAAAGAATCGGAGGAGACACCGTGGAAAAAATCCCAGCGTCACGGGAAAGGTGTTTCATCCGGATCGTCGGAATCGGCTGCGGTGGCTAAAAGTCTGAAGGAACTATGGTGTACCCAATGTCGGAAAAATCTTATCTCAAGTCTCAAGACAGTGGCAGTGATAGTTCGGAGTCGGAATCCGCAGTATTAGATTCCTTGGACTTAGGCAACAGTGATTCGGGAAAAGAATCGGAGGAGACACCGTGGAAAAAATCCCAGCGTCACGGGAAAGGTGTTTCATCCGGATCGTCGGAATCGGCTGCGGTGGCTAAAAGTCTGAAGGAACTATGGTGTACCCAATGTCGGAATCCGGGCCATGCTACTCACGAGTGCGCAATGAATCAGAAGTGGTGTGCGATTTGCACGACCAATACCCATAATACAGTGGAATGTTATTTCAATGGACGGGGTCGTCGGAGTCGAGGGGACTCTTCTACCTGGCAACAACCACAGATGGGGAAGGGACAAGAGCCTACTGTGGCGATGGCTCATGCTCATACATCAAAGACGCCTGTGCAAGGTCAAGCAGGAGGACGGGGTCAAGGGGGGGGACGAGGTCACGGAAGAGGTGGCCGAGATCCTAATCGCCCCAAGACATGCCTTTTCTGTTTGGGGGATGGACACTGGCGATCCGAGTGTAGTGAAGCTATGGAATACAATCGGAAGAAGCAAGAACACGGTGCAGGGAAACAGCCTAGTGTGGCTATGGTTCAGATTGAAGGACTGGAGGAGTCTGATCCAGTGGTTTCATTAATCACGCGATCGGGTAAAAATGTGGTTCCAACTCCCGATGTGAAGATTCCGGATTGGACGGCTCAGGAACAAGTGCGGAAAAAGACTGTGTCCTGCTTGCCACAATCCGCACCACCAGTGAAGACATCAGGACTATCGACTGTGCCATCGACTGTGGGCCTGGAATTAGAGGAAGGAAAAACTGGAAATAAGAATGATATTAAAGAACAGGAGGATTGGAATTCAGTTTGGAAAGAGGTCCTCACGTCACCAATACAAGTACCTCTGGGGTCATTGCTGAAATTGGTCCCGAATTTCCATAATGCATTGCTGCGACAAACGTCCACTGAGCTGAGGGGAGTCGCCATTGGAAAAGTTGAAAGCCAGGAGGATGATTCAGCCCCGTTGCCGGCGAATAGGATCATGGATACCCGCATTCCGGAGCTTTCTGTTAGATACCATGGAACATACATTGACAAGGTACTATTGGATGGAGGAGCGGGAGTAAACATTATTACTCAAGCAGCTTGTGAGCGTTTTGGCCTCAATGATTGGGAGCCTGCACCCTTTGTAGTCCGCATGGCAGATCAAAGAAGAGTGCAACCAGTGGATTTACTTCGGGGCATTGTTTTGGATGTGGCGGGCCTATCCTTTGCTGTTTCCTTAGTAGTCTTGAATATTGAAGATCATAATCAGGATTATCACATTATCTTGGGGAGACCCTGGTTACGACAAGCGAGGGTAAAGCATAATTGGGAAGCAAATATGCTTACCGTGAAAAAGGGTAAAAGGAAAGTGCGGGTGATGTTGGGAACATGCAGACAGCCAGTTCAGGCAGCATGGCCGGTGATAGTAGAAACAGTCAATATGGTGGAAGGATTAGAAGAGGATGAAGAGGAACAATTTCTAAAAGCTAATCCGGATTTGGTTTCTTTATATCTTGCGGATATTTCTCTGATTCCGAAAGGAAATTCGGGGGGGGGGGGGGGTTTCAGGAATTCGAGCAGGAATAGGGGAGCAACAACAGGTGCTTCCAAGTCCTGAATCATTGGAGGACGTTATTCAGCAGGAACGTGCGTTTGAGGCGCAAATAGAAAAAATTACAAGGGTGAAAGAAGATGAACTAGAGAGGGTCTTTCTGGGGGAGCAAGCGGAGTCGCAGCCATATACATTAATAAGCAGTTGGAGGCAAGTTTTAGAGATGATTTGATCAAGTTATTGACAGAGTTTAAGGATGTTTTCGCATGGGAATATGCGGATATGCAGGGATTGGATCCTAAGTTTTATCAGCATACGATAAATCTAAAACCGGATGCGGTGCCAGTGAAGCAGCACTCATACAGGATGAATCCGAATGTGGCAAAGCAAGTAAAGATGGAAATTGATCCCGAGGGTTTTGATGTTGTTGATTGGGCACAAGCTACAGAGGATTGTGCTGAAGCCCAGGCTCATGTATCTCGTTTGCAAAAAATGATTCGTCGATTTTGTAAGGAGCGGCGCAGGGTCTATTTTTGGGTGGAGACCTTGCTCATTCTTTTTCTCTCAGTCTACCACCTTGCCCTCCATTTTGGTCTTCTCTTGCTCCTTTGCCACAGGCGCCTCAATCTATTTCTTTGCCAACGCAGTTTATTCCTCGGGCTCCTTGGCCTGAACATATTGAGATAGATCCACATCTTTTGGATGAGGTCTATCGGGCACATACTGCAGATTTTAGAGGCTTTGCCTACATTGATATTTCCTCTTCACCAGAGCAGGGTGCAGATCAACAACCGAAACCTTCCAACCGGAGGGGATGAGTGGCGCAATCCACCGTGTGTGCCAGGTGTTATGGCATTAGCCGCACATGCGGTCCTGCGGAGGTCTGGACACTGCGGATCAGGAGTCATGCGGTATGCGGCGGCCGTAGCGGCACTTCTTCACAAGATATCATGGGACAGGAGTGTGTGCAGCGTTCCCGATTTGCGCTGGAGTAGCGATTGTATATGGAGGGACATACCTATCTTTTGATGTAACTGAACCAATCTCTATGATATTCATGGCATCTACTATTGTAACCCTGTGTCTGGATCACACATGAATGAAGCAAGAGGTGTTTTGTGCTTGCGTACCGTGTACTCAATTCTATTGTCATTCTATATGTTGATGTTCATATAATGTAGTTGCGGGTAATCATTCCTATAATGTCTATTGCTCCTGTGTGGGCAATAGCAATTATAGATACTCGTGACGGTGAAAATCGATGCACTATGTACATGCTATCCTACCTGTACACATGTGGGCCCCACGTAACCACCTGGCTCTGAAAAATGGGCAATCCTTTATTTTATGCACCATGTATGTGTATATACATATGCGCAATCCCTTGCTCCAAAAAACTCCTAACAACGGCTTTCTTCGAAAAATCGAGTGCAAAAAAAAGAGTGAGTGTTTATAGGGTTTGGTTTGCATATGCCTGTATCCACCAAACATTCCCCCCTTCCTATTCATTGCACGTCCTCGTGCAAGCCATCTCTGAGTGTAGGATATTGTCTTCTCTCGAGCGTTGCAGTGAGGTTTCTGAACTTCTAAGCTCTTGCTTCAATCTCTACTTTGGTGGCCAGCTCTTTGTAAGGATAGTTGCTAAGAGTACTTTGATAGGCAATGTGACGTGCTGACAGATGTTTTGTCATGGGATTGAATATGGAGGAGTCCACTTCAAAGAAGCCTGTCATGAATGCCTCTTCAAAGGTCTGCATGTAGTGAGAGGATAGGAACATGACTCTTTCATATAATCCCATGATGACATACCTGCTTGGGATTTTTGTCTCCATATTCGAGAAAATGCCTTTCGTGCCTTTGATAGAGATTTTCCAGGGATGCTTTGCTGCTTCTATATCATTGAGAACTGTAATACAGGTGATGAGCATCTTGGCAATCTTTACAAGCATCTGACATGCGAGATCTCGGATCTCCTTCATCATGTTGATCACCACTTTGAGAGTTTGAACCATATACTACTCGGACGAGGGGTTGTTATTGAGTGGCTTTGTGATTACCGAGTAGTTCAACATCATCGGCCTTTGCTTTGCCAAGTGTAAAAGTTTTCCCAAGATCACCGTCTGTTGATGGGACAGCAAGTTGGGTTGATCCTAAGATGTTGGGGAGCGTTCCTGTAATAGGTTTTATCTGTTGGCCTTTGATCAAACCATTTCTTTCGCCAGAGGGGTTGATTATCAATAATTGTCTAGATTTGAAGTGCCGTGACAGGAACCTCCTTGTAATCCTCTCTGCTGTTTGGTTCAAGTTCTGATAGCATTTTTTGCTGCCATAACCTAGCCTCTTGCCTCATCAATGGCAGGGCGATCATCTCATGCCCAAGATTCTTTGCTACTTCATATGGAGTAATCATGAGGAGGGTAGCCGATTCCAACACTTTCAGTTCATACTACATATAGGCTTTGTGCGAATTTTGTCCTTGGACAACTCTGAAGTGGATGTCGTGGCTGGATCTGCAAATTCCTACGTTTCTTTTTTCGTGCTTGTAGTGTGCACCTCTGTTTGATGAGCTTCAAACGTAGACTGTTCAAATCCTCCTTCTTGGTCAAATTCTACTGGAGCCTGTTGATGCTTCGTCTGATTGGCCCTCAGAATCTCTAAGTCCCCTCTTGCCTCAACCAACTGCTTCCTTAGTTCGTCAATTTCATTGTCTTTGGCTCGTTGTAGGGCCCTATGTCCTGCTGTCATGATTTGTCTATCATACTTTTCCTGAACCAAGGCCTCTTTTGAATCTTAAATCTCTTGGTCTAAGGATGCAGATCTTGCAGACGTCGTTGAGGAGGAGGGTGTCTCTTGTATGGCAAGGAGCTGAGTCAGAGTCCTGCTAACCACAGCATATGAGCCTTGCAGCTTCTCATGTTGTTCTTTTTCTCTGGTGAGCTCCTCCTCGAGGCGTTGCTGCTCGACCTACAGTGTGGAGTTTTCCTCGTTAAACTGTTGCACCTGTTTGTAATAGTAGGATGCATTTTCTTGTTCCCTTTGCAACTCTGATTGTGCCTGTAGCTGTGCTTTCTCTAATGCCTCTATTCTTTGCTTTAGCTACAGGGAATCTGCTGCCTCCTTAGACGCTTCTTTTTTTGTATCTTCCAGCTCTAGCTCGCGTAGATTGTAAAGAGCCGTTTGACATTGAAACTGGAGCTTGATCTGCTCTAAGTGAGCATCAATGTCAAAGGACTTGACAATTCCGCTCCTTCCTCCAGTGAAGCTTGTGATCAAGGCGATCTTGGCCTCTGTTGGCTTTTTTGGCCCTTATCTAATTTTTTAGCCTCATCAGTTTGCTTTTCTCTCCGTTTTTGATCTTCTAGCTGCAGAGGTTGTGGTGGGATTTGTTTGTGTGGCCTCCATTTCTTGATCTACGTTTAGTTCTAACTGCCTTTTCTCTACTCCTTGCTTTGGCAAGTCTTCAACTGTCTCTTTCTCTTTTATCGCAGTCTCTGGAGGTGCCCTAATGTCCTTGGGAGAACCAAACTCTTGACTGAGTTGGTCCTCTGTGTCTTGATGTTCCTACCCTTGCGAGTTATTTTCCTCTTTTTTGCTTTGAATAGATTAGTCACATGCTTCGAGTTCATCAACGCGTGTCTTCTTTGCTTCTTCTTTCTCCCTTTGCTCCATTTTTCCCTTGAATTCATTATGGATTTGTTACCGCATGGCGTTGGCAATCTCACGTTTTTCTTCAGCTTCCTGTCTATTTTGTTGCTTGATCCTTTCTAAAGAAACTGTCTGCATGCGTAGTAGTTGAATGTTCTCTTCATCTGCCTCCTCTTTTTCATCATCAGCATCTGTTCCTTTGGTTTGTTTTTCTTCATGCTTCTGTTGGCGCAGCTTTTCCCTCAATGCCTACGCTTCTTCCATTGTCCTCCTAGCATGAGTAATGGGAATAGCTTCTACCACGTGCATATTTTTCTTTCTCAATCGTGTATATCCTAGAGTGTATTGGCTGTCGTGTTCCTCCTCTAAAGACTGGTACTCCGAAGGAGTGTCTCTGTTCTGGGACCCAGCTTCTTGACTACTCCGAGCATTTGACTCTGTCTTTTCGTTGTCCGAATATTTTAAAGTTGAGCTTTGCCTCGTCTACTTGACTTCTTGTGTTGGTCTGGTGGAAGGCCCTGCCAAAGGTCTTACTGCTCTTTTAGATATGTGGGTCAGATCTATTTGTGCTTTGGCTGGTGGTAGATCATCGATCATCCCCAGTGCTTGATAGCCAATACACATCAGCATTGTTCTCGCATTCATGTAGTCTTTGCTTCTTTGGCTCCCCTTTAGGTTTGCTTCCACAATGTTGTCAAGAAGATAATTGCTGAAGTCGCAATTGACCACTCTTCCCTTTGCTAAGTCCATTGCCATTACCACTGCTCAAGTGCAACAATGGTCCTGTATATCTGGGTGGTTTCTGCACCTTGAAGTGTTGCGATATAAGACACAATGGAAATTTCGTTTTTGAGTATATCAAATCCTGATACATCACCTTGTGGCCTCATTGCTTCAGGAAGGCTTTATAATTATCTATTGCCTTTGTCTATTTTAAGAGATTGTGAGTCCCTTGCTGTAGGTGGAGGGCTTCATTGATAATTTCTACTGTGATCTTTACCTTAACTACTGCCCCATCCTTGTCGATTAGAGTTGCTTCCCCATTGTACTGAATTGAACTTATAAGCTCATGAGCTTGTCTAGAGTCCGTTCCCCAAGGAGGCAATCGTAAGAAGCTGTCTAATTGTAGGCATCTGCCCCCTGCTTGCACTTCTGGCTTTTAGTGTAGCATCCATATTTCCCATGGAAAGATTATGACCTTTACTATTTCTCCGTTTGCGGCTTGAAACCTTCCGATGAAGATGTTAGCCGGTATTGCTTCAAGTACCTGTTCGGTGATGTGAGCTTTCTCGTTTGAGGAGATATCTGTTATCTCATAAGGTGCAACATTCCACTCCCTTTCTGCTTTTCTTCAAGACATCCTATGGTCCATTTTAGCAATGAAACTGAGTTTTAGCTGTTGATCAAAATTGTCAAAAAGTTGCAAACTTAACCATAAAATGAAAAATGAGCATAACTTTGTCAAAACTATCCCAAATTTGACCAAATTTCACAAGTTCATCTAGGATCACTATAGGCACAAGGATGTAATGTAGCACGTGAATTTTAATTAAAAAGGAACATGGATCGCAATCCATGTTGGAAAGATTTAAAATTCTAACTAGGGAAAGTTGTTCCTGGGCATATGGAGATGCTACTGTGAAATTTTCTATGGATTTAGGGTTTGAGGCACATGGATCACGATCCATGTTGGGAATCATTTTGGAAATCTGATGATACCATCTGGTACAGTTCATCTAGATGATGTCTTGGTCCCAAAATTTTCGGATTTGGATCAATGGTTTGACACTTGGGCTAAATTTTGGGAATCTTTTGTAGGCTTAGAGAATTTTGGCATTTTGAAGTGGATTTTGGGATTCAAATGGATTGAAACTCCATGACTTGACTTTCTTGAACATACTGGATCAAATGGCATGGTTTTTTCTTTGATTAGGCAAAAAGGTACATGGATCATGATCCACGTTGGGAAGAATTTTGATACAGTTTCTTTGTACATATGTTCCTATAGGTCTTCCTTATACACTGGTGAAACATTTTCAAATTTGGACATGTTTTTCCTTAGTATGACCCATTTTCTAGTTTATAGCCATGTTTTTTCCGTTTTGACCTAATTGTTTCTTGCAACCACGTTTGGGCACATGTTCTGCCTGATATCTATTATTGTCTTGATTCCCAATGATTTAGGTCTGTAGTCCACAACATTGCCTGGCTCCCTGTCAACTTCCACCAAAAATTGAATCCATTTAGGGGGACAAATTGATTCCTGCAATTTTCACCATTTTGCAAGTAATCCTTTGCTTGGTTTTGATCCTACAACCATCCTTAAGTTCAGTTCCTTGTTGATAGGCTCCGAGGATAGTGCGGAGTCTCCAATTGGATTAAGCAACAATTTGAAACTTGTCAAGATCTCTGCTTTTAGCCCTTCCTCATAAGTTTTGCTGGCATCCCACCATTTGACCTCTCCATAAGTTTTTAATGGAATCCTACCCTTTGCTCCTTGAAAAAATAGCCAAAAGACCATTTGCAGACTGAAGGTAGCAAACCAGGAGGATTTGCTGATCTTAAGAGCACTTTTTGCGATTATTTTTGCAGCACTAGTAATATTTTTGCATTCCCCAGCTAGTGAGTCACTCCTGCCCTGATTTTGGCAAAAAGGAACATGGATCGCGATCCATGTTGGGATGCATTTTGAAATTCTAACTATAGGAGTTTCTTCCTGGCTACTTGTGGGTGCTCTTGTACCAATTTCTATGATTTTAGGGTTTGAGGAACATGGATCGTGATCCATGTTCCACCACCTTTTGCTGTTGTTTTTGTCCTGCCTGATTCTGTCAGTTATTTGGGGTTTACTGGTGAGAAATTTTTAGTTTTTGATGAGTTTTGGGATTCCCCATCAGCCCTGTTAGTTTGCTGATTTTGTGACTTTGTACTGCTCTGATATGTTGTTCTGACAATGTTGATGCAAGTTTGAACCTCCTTTCCCTCCTCAAGATTACTGCATTCTTGAGGGCTGCATTCTCCTCAAATTGAAGTTCTCCATTACTCCATGGGCTTCACTAAACACCTCTAGCTAAAGCTGAAGTCCACAGCATATCCTTTGGCTACATCATCCCTCTTTCTTTCCTCAACAGGTTTCTTGCTCCTTCTCCATTAAGCTCTCTAGAGAGGATCTACTTCCCACTCAAGCTTTGCAACATTTCTTCCACATTAAGAAAACAAGCAGGTGGAACAATATAACAGTAAGTGGCATCCTTCACCTTTGTGCACTCTCTTTATACAGCTGAGAACATGGATGTGCAATGTCTAATCATAAGTGTTTGTGTGTAGGTTGTGCCACTATTTCCCAAGGCATCATTAGGTACTCGAAAACCTAGGAGTGTCATTGACTCCATTTCATGCAGCAATGTACAAGACGACAATGGATATTGGGTGACGATGGAGTTAAAAAAATGATGGGTGACAATGCAGCCTAGCTCAAGAGGTGCACACAAGGTCTGAAGGGGACACATGGCTTCTCGAGCACACCATTGGAAGGGAAGAATCATGGATTTCAAGAAAACACAAGATGGCAAGAGGCTTGCGAAGGTGCAACATGTGTATGTTGCTTCACAACTGAAGCTAGAGACAGCAGTGGCTCCATCGAGGTTTCCTGCAAATTGTAATTTTTACTGCTCTTGCAAGTTTTTCGGTTATCTATTTAGTATTTCTGCCTTGTGTGTTGCTTTTGATGACTGTAAGATTTTCAGATAGCTCTACTGCACCGCCATGAAGGCAACGCTTGCATTTGTATTCCTACCGAGTTTGACGGATACGTTTCTTTTGAGCTCCACCGCTTGAAGATAGCATAGACATCGCATGTCTCTTGCGCTTGCGAATGTGATAGCCCAATGGAATTTGTGTGAGATGATCGATTCACCGATGCATATTACGTGCAGTGTGTTGTAGCTGAACATAATTGTCTAGACGATGCTCTTGCTCCATTTTTTGATGCTCTACCTTTGTAATAAGCTTTGACATCTTGTCATTAAGCTGCTTCGTCTTCTCATCGGCCTCCTCTCTGACTTACTGAATGTCTTTCACGTACTTCTCTTGCAATGAAGAATAGGCATCACAGAGATGTTGTTTTGCTTCCCTTTCATTGAAAAAAGCTGAATGTAATCTCCAGCAGTAGCCAAACAGTTCGTCTCTCCCATCTCCAATAAATTGCAGTAGCTCAGTGACATTACGAAAAGGCGGTGATGCATTGGTCATTGGATCACAAGGGTAAATATGGCCATCAACCCATAAGTTGATTGCCTTGCATCCATGGTTCCATAGCTAGTCTCAAGCATTGGGATTAGATGTGCCAAGTTGCACAGTTGCATACTCCTGCTCTAAATCAGCATTTAATCGATATTGTTTTGATTTGTTAGTAATGTCTTGCAGTGGTGGGGGATTGAATGACATTGTGTTAGTTAATCAAGAAAATTGGTGAGAATGTGTAATGGTGACTGCTACAAGCAGGTGAAGGTGGCTATGGAGCAAAGAAGTGGAGAGTACTCAGAGTTAAGAGAAAAATATTATGTTGTGGAGGGAAGAAAGAGAGGGAGTGCAGCTCAATCTCCTTTGAATTTGAATTGTTGATCATGAATGTAGAGAGAGAAATGCTGCAGGACACATAGGTAATGGAGTTTTCCATCGCACTCAGCTGGAGCTGGAGTGGAAGAAGCATGGGAGAGAGAGAGAGAGAGAGAGAGAGAGAGAGAGAGAGAGAGAGAGAGAGAGAGAGAGAGATAGAGAGAGAGAGAGAATAAAGGAAGAGAGAGTGGGAGAGAGGAAAGATCTGCAACCTTGAAGGATCTGCACTTTTTCAGAAAGAGATAGCCAAGAATGTTCCTTAATGATTGGAAGAGAAAGTGACATGAGAGAAAAGGGGAGAAAGAGAGAGAGAGAGAGAGAGTTGGCTCACGTTTTAGAGAGAGAATGCAGTGAGAGAATGTGAAAAATATGCTTTTTTGGCCGGGGGGCTAAAAAGTGCCTCCTTTAATGAGTTCTAAGTGAGAAAGAGTGTTTTATATGTTAGAGAGAGAAGAGGGGTGGGAAAAAGACATTTGGAAATTCATTTATCCCCCTCTCTTTTGGGTTACTAAATAAACTATTTTTAAATTCAAAATATGGAAATGGCTTTTTAAAAAATCTCAGCATATGCTTTTTTGCCCTCTCTTTTAGGCTTGGTCAAACTTGGCTTAAGCTTTAAGCATTCCCTTTAACTGCCAAATAAAGAGGCCCTCCTATACCCCATTCACTTCCTAATGATGAAATTATGTTTCCCCATTTGACTATGTGTTCCTAGTCTACCAAGAAGGCCCCATTTATACTTACCTCCATTGATTATATCTTGTTGTTCATATCACCTACGGTTTGAACCGTTCATCATTCTGACGCTCGGTTGACAAATGGTATTCGATCTGCAGTTTTGATCCTTTAGAAGTTGACTCAAAATCCATCTTGTGTCAAATGTTTCCATATTTACCATGTTCAAAGTCCTTGCTTTGAAGTTTCGGTGTTTGCTTTCAAAAGTCAATTCCAACTTTCCTGGCTCGACTTATCAATTTTTATCAATTATCTGTCATTTTTTTTGCTTTTTCGTAAAAGAAAATTATTTACAATTATTATTAGTCGGCCAAAAATTAGACAAAATTAGTGTAACCTCCCCTACATACATACCCTTATCCTGGTATTAGATGGTGGGATGGTATGGCTTATGATTATGCCGGCTAAGAGTTTATAAGGCTGTGAAAAACTTGTTTTAAAGAAAAAGAAAGGAAAGAAAAAGAAAAGGAATAAGTTGATAATTCCTGCTGCATTTTCCCCCCTTCCTAGAGTGAGTCGTCCCAGACGAACATGTGTTAGAGTGCATGGGAACAAAGCACGTCTCTATGCATAGCCCGTATAGTGTGGCTGTATGATGTGGATGGAGGATATGCATGGTGAAACAATATGCTGTGCAAGAGAGAGGTGCTGAAAAATATGTTCAATGGATGCTGGGGGCGAGGTCACATTGAAGATGCGTGGTCCGAACAGTAGTAATTGGAGAAGATGCGCTCTGTATTTGACGGTGACTTGCAGAAGTTGTGATGCTGCTGTTTGTTTTGCTTGTTTGCTTTGTTTTGGTTTCCACTGAAATTGCTTGCTTGTGGATTTTTGAGAAGAGGTATCGTGTGAGCGAGTTGGTTTTGGTTGCCATACCCACTTGACATTTGTCTGTTTCATTGGCCTAGGTTGTCTGACAAAAGCCGTAGGCAATTTGGCGAGGTCAGATTTCTGTGGAGGCAATGTAGGCGGACTTGAATTGTTTTGTCGTTTGGGTAGCCACTATTTCTTAGGATTTGTTTGCATGATGGATTTTTTAACCCATATTTTCTTGACCACGGTTGTGGAATATTGCTGAGCTGGTGCATGTGGCGATGGTTGAGGTTCCCATACATGGTCTATTTGTACGAAGGGCGTGGCAAAAGATTGGTCCTCTTGTTTGAGTAGTACGGTATTGTCCTGTCAGTTTGGTGTGGCTTGATAAGTGTGCATCCACGGCACTCCCAGAATAACTGCTTTGTTAAGATGCTTATCGTCGACCACATGAAACTGATGCAGATAAATTGTTCCATCAATGGTGATTGGTAAATTTATGTGGCCCAAATTGTCCATAGTGCCTTTGTTTGCTACTTTGAACCCCATAATGCCACGTGATTTTTCTGAAAGTGGAGTAGTTAACTACATTAGCTCTGGCCCCAGTGTCCACTAGTGCTCGCTCTGTGGTGCCATCTGCAAGTTGTAAATTAATACGTAGATCCATTCCTCCTAACCATGTAGCTGCCGTTTGTATGGATGCTATTGGAGAAGTATCGATATCATTGTTGTGTTGTGATTTTCCCTGAAATTTTGCTTGCTCCTTGCGCTTTAATATTCAGATTTTGGCTTCCTACTGTGCCTGTTCCCGAATGTCATGTGCTTTTCTGCGCTGAGCTGCTGCATGTATTGTTGCGAGTTCTTCTGGTGTCAGCGAAAGAAGATATTTCTTTAATTTGCAGCCACTCGTCCAATTAGGAATCTCTTTTCCTACTAATGTTGCAAGCTTGATGGCACCACTTTGTGATATGTCATGTATTACAAAAAGCCCTATCCCTCGCTTTTTGAGTTTTTTGGAGTGTTGTTTGAGGGTATACTTTAAAACATAATCCCATTTTTGGAAGTCCTTACCGATCACATGTTGATCATGGAAAGCCTTCATTTGTTTTTTTTGAGCATATATCCCAGCTATTGGTCTAAGTTGGGTTTCATCTAATTGTTCCAGGGTGTCTAGTCTCTCCGATAGCTCATGGCCCATCCATCCTATTTGTGTTGCCACTCTTAGTGTTTTGATTAAGAATTCCAATGGTAGGATTGCATTAATCCCAAATACCTGGTTAAAGGGAGTCGTGCCAATGGAAGTTTTAAAATCTACTCTGTAAGCCCATAATGCGATGTGTAGCTTTTGATCACAATCATTTCGTGAGTCACCGACTATCTTGGTGAGTACGGTGCATGAGATTTTTTTGGTACTCTCTGCTTGCCCGTTAGCTTGCGGATGATAGGGTGCCGATTTGCAATAGACCACCATGAATTTGTCAAGAAGGCTTTCAATGATGTTGTTTAAAAAGTGTGTTTCCCTATCGCTCACTATTTCTATGGGTAGACCATATCTCGTAAAGATGTGTTCGAAAAGGAACTAATCTGTAGTTCGTGCATCATTTTTTTGGGTCGCCTTTGCTTCCATCCATTTTGTCATGTAGTCTGTTGCTACTATGATGTATTGTGCGTGCATCCTATATCCTATAGGTATGATGGGACCAATGAAGTCAATGCCCCATTTGGCAAAAGCACGTACCCCCATCATTGGCCTTAGTGGCATTTCATCTCTCCATAAGGGTGTTTTTGTGCGTTGACATTCATCACATCATTTGACATAGGTCTCTACATCCATAAATAGGGTTGGCCACCATATGCCTGAGTGTAGCACGAGCTTTGCCATTTTATCAAAGCAGAGAAATGTCCCCCTGGCTGTCCCGCGTGTGCTTGATCTAAGATAACATAACATTCTCTTTTTATAGCACACAGGCGTAGTTGGTTGTCCTTCCTCGCCTATACAGTTGGTTGGCAATGAACAGATAGTGTTTGGCCTCTTCTTCTACAGTTTTCATTCTTGCCTTGTCCCATACCTTCGAGAAGGTCTTGTTTTTTAAGTACTCAACTATGTGAGTACTCCATTTGGGTGCTTGTAGTACTCAAAACAGGGTGGCATGTTCCATTGGAGGTTGTTTTGTGTAGCTATCACATGATTTTACATAGGTATGAACACTATGTTCCATGTTTGGCTTGTAGACTCCCAGTCTCTTTAGCCGTTGGCGTGTCTGCATTTCCCCATTGTGAATCTCATATTCTATATATGAGCTTGTTTGAGGTAGTAGGTGGTATCTTCGGGCTGTGCACATAGTCTCAATATCCCATCCTTATTGTGTTTGTACAGACATCCTGCTAAAAGCTGGAGATTTTGTGTTTGATGTATAATTGATGGTTGTCTTTTGATCTGTAATGACCCGATTGTGAGTAGAGGAATGACCTCTTCACTCCATCTCGATACCATTTCGATGTTAAACAGATAGGAATCGGGAAGATCATCATCGACACCCTCAGGTGTTTCTACATGAAACAGTCATGAAAGATGATCTGCTCGTGTGTGTGTGGTTCCCTTTTTTACGACTGTCGTGAAGTCAAACTCAAGGAATAGTATAAACCAGCAAACAATTCTTCCAGTGTGGCAAGGTTTGTTTACCAGATATAGCAAAGCCTGGTGATCCATGAAGAAGAAAAACTTGGTTACTAGAAGGTAGTGTCTAAATTTTTTGACAGCATATATCATCCCCATACATCCCCAGACCTTCTCTTTTCGTAGTGGTATAATTTTTCTCTGCGTTGTTTAGATGCCGACTAGAGTAGAAAATGGGAAAATCCATTTTCTTCTCTCCTGGCTGGGCTAATATGCATCGGATGGCATAGGCTGATGCATCAACATGAACATGAAATATTTTGCTCCAGTCAGGGGCTTGCAAAATTGGAGCAAAAATTAATTGCTGCTTCAATTTTTGGAAAGCCTGCTCATATTCTTCTGTCCATTCGAACTTAGCAATGACGACATACAACGGCTTAGCTATTACAACATACATGTATATGAAACACTTGTAGTACCCGCAATGTCCCATAAATGCTTGCACTTCTTTCATCTTCGTTGGTCTATGTAGTGTAGCAATTGATTGTACCTTTTCTTGATCAGTTGAAATTCCATTTTTGGACACAATGTGGTCCAAAATTTTACCTTGTCTCACCATGAAGACGCATTTTTCCGGGTTTAAGCAAATACAATATGTTATGCACTTTTCAAATTCTTTTCCTAGATGAGTGATGTGGTTACTTCTTCGATGATAATGAACACAAAGATCATCCATGTAAATCTCCAAAAAATGTCTAAGATATTCTTTGAATGCGTGATCGTTAGTCTTTGAAATGTAGCAGGGGCATTGGTCAGGGCGAAAGGCATCATCCTGTAGGCAAATGCACCCCACTCTCTTGCAAAATTTGTCTTATGCTAATCTTCCACTTTAATTGTCAACAATTGACTATTGCCTGAGAACCCATCCAGAAAACTATAGGCCTCTTTCCGTGCTACCCACTCAATGACATGATCCGTTATTGATAATGGATAGTTATCCCTAATGGTGGCTACATTTACCTGTTGAGGTTTACACAAACATGCAGTTTTCCATTATTTTTGGGTACTACCACTATAGGGGACACCCAATCTATGTGTTCAATCTCATAGATAAACTCGTCATCCTTCACTTTGTCTATCTCTTCCTTGATTTTCTTGGCAAAAGTCTCATTGTACGTGTAAGGATGTTGTCTACGTGGTCTGGCATCAGTCTTAAGGGGTATCGTGTGCTAAAAAATCTTAGGATCTATCCCCTTTAGATCTTTGTATGACCATGCAAAGACATCTTTGTATTGTCTGAGCCTATCGACTAGAAGTTGCTCTTCTTTGTCAGTAAGGTCTGTGGCGATGTATGCCGGTTCAGGCTCCTCGCCTCGTTCTTCTAAGTCAATGCATTTGGCTTTTTTAGGCTCATCATATGAAGTCCCTGGTTCTTTGAGTTCTCCTTTGGGTTTGTACCACTATTTTCCTATCCTCAATGGCATACTTCTTATAATGAGAAGGTGCATCGAATTTATCATCATTCGATTCCTCGTCAGTTTCCATTTCTATTGTCCAAACTTCCTTCAAAGCTCGTTTCAGTTCATTGTATTTGATTTTGCGCTCCATTTTGGACAACTTCATTGATTTCTCAGAATTTTTTTTTTTTTTTTGGTTTTTGTGTGTTTGCCTTTTTGGATTTTGTTTTGGTTGAGTCAGGTTTCATGTATCTCTTTGATATCCCGTCTTTGAGGTAGTTTGTTGCTTCTACTAACCTTAAGTACTACCTTTTGTACATTAACAGAGGTACCGAGTCCTCATTGTGCTTGTTTTGGTTGTTTCTGCGTTTATCTCGATATCTGCATTGTCTTCAAGGATTTTGGTTCGGAAAATCATAGTAGATCACCCGTCGATCCTTCCATTTGATGTTTTGACTTGATGAAGGTCTCTTACTGAGATTTCATCCACTATGCATTGGCACTCGGTAACCCCCTCCTTGTCAGGGACTTCCCACTCTAACTTCAAATTTAGGCTGGCACCCAACATCTGTAATAGAATGATATCATATCATTCCTCATCGCAGAATTTGGTGAGGATCACCTCGCTTACACAAACATCAAGAGTGGCTAGTACCTGTTGCCATCTAAAAGGTTTGAACATCTCTTGTGGAAAAGGCTCTGGTATATATGCCTCGTCTTGTGTAGTCCTATCATGAATGAAATTTTCCCTTTTTTAACTTCCACCTTTGGAAGCTTCTCCTGTGCACTTGTGAGCTTTATTCTGTAGACAAGCCGGTATCCCCCCCTCTTGGTCAGTTGTGGAGTTCAAGTCTTCTCCTGGGGTTCATTCTACATCTCTATAGCTATGATCTATGACACTAATTTTGGTACTGACATCCTTGTTCCTTAGATAGATATAGTCGTAACCCCAATCTTGCACCATTTTGATCTGACACATGAATGGTCTGTCCAATATGATATCAAAATTGCTGCTCTCATCGAAAATAGCAAAAGTGTGTTCCTATGCAATTCCGCAAGAGGTTACCACAATCTCCTCCAAGATGCCAATGGGTCTTTCTAGATACCCATCTGTCAATTGAAGTTTCATTCTAGTATTTTGGAGATCAGGTTTTCCCTATTTTTCCCACATTGCTTTGGTAGCTATGGATATTCCAACCCCACTATCCAATATTGCTATTGACGTAATCGCTTTGTACTCCACCAGCAAGGTAGTATTTCCTTCTTCACCTTCACAATAATCCCCTACCTTGTTCACTGGCACTGGCTCATGTTTAGTTTGTTTCGAGGATTGTGTCTTCAGTATGTTCGGAGAAGCATTGGGTGGCGGAATTATCAGCCCTATTTTCTCCAAATTTCTCTCGACCTTCTCCCAAAGTTACGGTCTGATTTGCAGTAACTCTGATAGAGTTAGTGTACAACGGATAGGGGATGACATCAGCTCGTGAAGAGTTTTAGTATCCATCATCTTAGGATTGGATTTCCATTGAGACGGTACTTTCTTCACCTTCGATCGACGAGTTTCATGGTTACCAATAAATGAAGGTAAAGTCTTCAATAACTGCGGTTTACTGTCTTCCAATATCGATGTACCTGCATCACCATACAGTGATCTAATGTCATTTGGGTAGAGGTCATGCTTCAAGTGGATCTCTGGGATGGGAGATGACAGAAGTGTAGCACTTCCATCTTTTCTATTCCTGATCTGTTCCCATAGCTCCTGAGGCCATTGTTCTACTACTTTTGGAATTGGCAGTAGTGCTTGAGAATACATTCCATCTATCGTATTGTTTGCCACCTTCGTATCCAATGGTGTTCCATCTACAGAATCTGGTCGGTCTTCCTTTTCAATTCCCTACCCCTCTAACTCTTGAATCTTTTCTCGGATTAATACCTCAGTTTTTGGAGCAGTAGGAACTCATGGTTCCATAAGCGCTTGAGCGGCTCGGATGAGCTCCTTGCACATATTTAGCCTCTCTTTCTCATAGCCCGGATGAGGGTACCTTAACCACCTATCCTCTTGGGTTTGGTTAGGCTGTAGCCTTGCCTCGTAAGCTTGTCCAAAGGTTCGAACACCTTGTCCACTAGGACAGATCCTCTCAATGGTATAACCGATGGTTTTTTTATCTCGTTGTTTCCCTTAAGATCTCTTTCCCTTTGCAGTTGTTCTTATGTTTGCAGTAATTTGGTTTCCAAAGCTGTTTTTTCTTTTTCTCTTTTGACTTTCATCTTGTCTCGTTTTGCCTTTCAGGATTTCCTAGGTGTTTGGACATACAAATTTTTTATCTCGGTTTGACTGGCTGGGGCATTCCTTGCAGCCTTATGTGCTTTAGCTCTAGTTACTGTGTTTATTAGAATGGTCGGTTTTGTTTCTAATCCACTTGAGCTGGGCACAATCCCCATCTTGTTCATGGTTGCTTTCCGTTTGTTGTCAAGGTTTTTTGGACAATGTGGGATGAGATGATCAGTGGTACATGCATCACAGAAACCAAAAATTTTACCCGTTCTCCTTTGTTTGGACAAACTCTTGCCTAATGATCACCACCACATTCAAAGCATGGTTTTATAGGTGGTGGAGAAGCTTGTGGAGCTCCCATTGGTTGTTCTGCTCTAGGAGGATACCCCCTAGGTTTATAGCCCTGGTTTGCCATGAACATAAGCATATTTTCATCGACCAAGTAATGGTTTTTTATTGGCTATGCTATGTATGAGGGCTAGGACATCTCTTTAAGAATTATCCATGGATTGTGTCCCTCTGGACCATATGCATTCCCATCAAATCCCCTCTCGTAAGTATTATCTGAATCTTCCCGATATGAGACTACTTGGACCATACTCCGATCAGAAGATGGTTCATGGGTTGAGAAATCATTACCATAGCCCTATTTTCTTGGGGTAAGGGAGGTTTGTGTCCCAGCACAGTTTGAGGTTTTTAATGCCTTAGGATTGCGTTATTTAGCCGTACTTGGTACCTTGGAGGGGACAAAAATTGTTGCCCTCCAGGTGGTCCGTATTGTCTCTCTCTATCATAGTTCTGATTATAAAAACATTCCTGAGTTTCATGGTTTGTCCATTTTTGTTCGGTAGCACACCACTTCAGTACTTGCTGTGTGTTTACTCTTGGCCTTTGTTGAAGGTTGCACCACTGGGTTGGATGATCTCCTCCACAAGTGTCGCATTTTTGGGTGGGTTTTTGTCGTGTTTTTGGGTTCATCTTGTTTCCTTGGTTGATCCTTCTGATCACTTCCTCAATCATTTGATCAACGTCCGACATAGTTGGATTTTGCCCTCCCAATTTTGTTGTGGACTCACTATGGTTGAAGAGGTATTACTCGTTCCCTGATTTGTGTCTTCAGTCACCTCCCCATATGACTTGCATTTATCTACCAGATACAATGACTCTTTCGTGACTTTCTCAAACATTACACATGCCTTCAAGTTCAAGTTCTTTTTGAGCAGTGTCGAGAAATTTGCGGTCTTGCCAGGAAAGCATCGGGCTTATGGCTGTGAGAGTTTGTGAGAGAACTCAACAAAAACTATATGAAGGAGTTAAACCATAGATTCCATGAAGACTAGGGTTTGGAAAGAAGTGCAATCAAAGAAGCCCACCCATTATCTCTTGCACTCACACGCACAAAGAAAGAACACAAAAGAGAATGTCAAAATAACACAAACATGAAAACATCAAGGCTATGGTCATATCGTATCATGGGTAATATGAAAGGGTTAATAGATGAGTTAATGGAATTCAATCTTGGCTGACCAAATATGCTACGAATTGTTCTTTGGAATTGTAGTTTTGTGCTTACCATAATATATATATTTTGTCTAGTGATTGGGATTAATTGTGTGTACAAATCCTCTTGGTTCATAGCAAGATAACTACGCTTACGTCAAAAGAAAAGTTATAGTCTATGAGCGGTAGTATAATGGGATCCGGTGATAGAAGTATTTCATTGAGCCTTTCTGGGCCAAAGAGAAACACTATACATTGTTGAAAGTGTATTTTACGGCTAATCCATACGTTAATTCTAATAGATCGTACAGAGTGAAAGCGATAGAAATTATCATCATGTGGGTTATTCATCTAGGATAGTATGTGAGAAATGTAGATATGAGAGAAGTGAAGAGATGAAAAGTTTCCCTCCCAAGCCCTATTCTTGCCCGTAGGCGATAAGGTTACTGCGGGGAGAGATGTACCTGTAGCAAAGAGAACCTAGAATTTGTAGAGAGGATGAATTACTAAGAATGAGAGAGATAGGTTTGGTTAAGGAGATGAGATTAGATACATACATATATATATATATATATATATATATATATATATATATATATATATATATATATATATATATATATATATATATATATATATATATATATATATATATATATGTTGGATTAGAGATGAAAAAGAAAACAAGAAGAAATCAAGAAAACATCAATGTAGAACACATCTTACTTGACAAACCCTTCGGCACCATTATTTATGGAGAGAGAAGAAGAGGGGAGAACTCCACTTTGATTGATACGCCAAGTCCGAGACCTTATTTGATTAGAGTTGATCTTCCATGGATAGCATGCAAGAATGGCTAGTCTTTTTGGGCCCGCATTTTGCCACCTGAGATGGTCGCATATGTCTGGCCTTTGCAAGCATTCTAACAACACCTGGTCCTCCTAGTGTGGCTTCTCTAGGTTGATAATCTCCTCTTGGTACTACCAGTGGTATCCTATCCGCCGCTATATGTTCGTCAAGTCGATCTCGTGTAATAGTTGGAGGAATTCGAGTGGTGTAAGTCACCATCAGGAGCAATATTGCCCCTATGATGTGTAAACATACAGGTTTTTTTGGTCGTTCAATTCCTTGATGCGGGGCTCATCACATCTGTAATAGAGTGTCTATTCTCCGTTATTGAACTTATATAGCCCCACATACGTGTTGTCTGTATTAGGCGCTATGTCTCATTAGTGCGTCTGAGTACCACGTTTCGTTTCTCCATTTTGGGTGGTTCATCAACCAACTCATTATCTACCTTGTCCTTGGTGCCAGTCATTCCCCATTTATCCACAATAAAAGGGCTATGAACCACTAGGTACATTATTCCCTCTCGGTCAAAATATCTATCCCCATCATAATCAACATCTATAAGATCTCTGAACGTGCTCGGCCTATTTTCCAACTTAACACAATAGCGGTCCATTCCATCCTTATAGAATTTTGTCTTTAAGCACATTTTCAAATTGAAACTTCAAATACAATAATTTTACATCAGATGCACGCTAAGAAGGGCCTACACCCATCAAAGCTGTTCCCTTAGGAGTCCACTTGTTAGAATCTTCAGTCATGAGGCTGCATGATCTCTCTAAAGAAGCATCAGATAAGTTCTCCTCTAAAATGGGTTCTAAAGGCAGCAATGGTCTCTGATTCACACTTTCTTCCATCATCGAGTGATTGCTCCCTTGGTCAAAGATGCCGAGATTCCTATTCTGGTACAATCTTTCTGATCGCAAACTCATGAATAATTGATAATACAAAATCCAAACCCGGGTTACCTCATTAGATAGTTTGAATCCCTCGTTTGATCCTTCTTGCTTGGTAGGATACTTTCGTACTTACAACCTATCAAAATTTTTCTTGATAGCTGTGAGCTTACAGCCGTTCTTGTTAGTTCTTGCTTTTAATCGACAAACTTTAGCTAGGTTTTTCAGTAGCACACAATTACTCACACAACCTCAACAACTTAGGTCCAATTTCAATTTTGAAAGAACCACCAGGGTACTGTGGACTAGCTCTTTGTATGGTGAAATTTTGCTTATGTTCTGACTCAGAGGTACATGGATCACGATCCATGTTGGAAAGCCAAATGAAATTTTGCTGACACCATCAGGTTCAACATGATTAGGAGGTCTTATGGTATGAGAATTTTTAGAAATGAACCTTTGGATTGGAAGCTAGGTTAATTCTGCTACTTTGCCAGAGATTCTACTAGTTTTGGGGCTTTTGGGATGGTTTTTTTGCATCCAAATTCAATTTTGGAATGAGCACTAGACTCTCTATGATGCCCTCTAGCTATGGTGCTAGTTTGCTATCAAAATGTGTCAGGGGAAGATGGATCGTGATCCATATTCCTTTGTGTCAATATGCACTGAAATATGACCCACAACTAGTCCTTGGCCTTCTGATGCTGGATATATGGTTTTTGAATGTTTTGGAGTTTTTTAAGTCAGCCAAAAGTTAGTTTTAGGGTTTGTCCTAGTGGTTTCTCCCTTGATCTGATTTTTGCCCCCTTCTGCCCTCTTTTTGAACTTTTTTGATAAGGGTCCCTTGGGAGAAAGTGTTTCAACTGTTATCACCTTTCTCTTGCACATTGTTAGCTCAAAATTCCAAAAAGTTACATGGATCGTGATCCATGTTTGGCAAGATTTTGGACTGATACTTTGTGAGTTGGTGACACAAGGTCTAGACTGGTGATGCTATTCCCCAAATCTTTTTGGATTTGATCAGTTCTTTCCAAGTCAAAAGCAAGATTTTGTGTCTGTTTTGCAGTTTTTTGCAAACAACTCCTTTTTTGGTATTTTGATCAGGTTTTTTCACTTTTTGTCTATGGATCCTTTTAGAAAAGTTGTCTAACTAGTAATCAGGACTACACTGGTCAAATCTTACTATTAAATGTCTACCTGGAACATGGATCGCAATCCATGTTGGGAAGCATCTGGACATGATTTTTGGTTCTGTTGGTTCCCTGTTTCTAGTTGATCTCAATTCTCTTCCCTTTTTGAATTTGGACAAGTAAAAGTTCAGTTTTTCATATTTTCCTCAATTTCCAGGGTTTTGCTCTGCTCAATCCAATTTCTTGATTCTAGTGATCTTTTAGCACTCTATTTCTGACCAAACTCAAGGTTCTAATGCCTGAGAACCTGTTCTAAACAAGGGAAATATTTTTAGCACTTTTTGTCAAAAAGATACATGTATCACGATCCATGTTGGATAGGCTAATTGAAAATTTTCTGCACAGTCTGTTTTTAGCAAGTGTTTTTACTCCTTTTTTGGAGGTTTTGTTGGGTTTGGTTTAGTTTTGAAGCTCTAACCATCAGTTCTTCAACTTTTCAGAGTTATGGTCTTCAACACCAAAATAAGGTTTTTGACAGTTTTTTCCTCGATCCTTTTGGCCTCAAATGATGGTGTAATGTTTTACCTATCCTACTCCTATAAACTGAAATAAATCCTCAAACATAAATGAAATTAACAGTTCAAAAATGACAGCGAAGTATGTGGTGGAATAGTCCTTTTCAAGCATGGGAAATTCAAAGAACAAAATAATATCTTGTACTTCACTCATAGATTTCTTTGCTCTTAAGGAGTAGCACTGGCTAGTCTTGGACTCCAGTCTCTACTAAGCACTAAACCTACATCTAGTTGCTTCACTGTCTATGTGTAAGCAAAATGGGTGTCAAAATCTTGGAAGGGATTTTTTTGTACACTGAGTCACTCACCACCTAAGGATCGATTTCCTTGGTAGCGGCGTCAATGTTAGCCGATCGCCGCGACAGACGTATGCATCATAGCTCTTTTGTACTAACATAATTTCAATATGCAAGGAAGCAACTCGGGCTGGGGCACAGAGACTCAGAGAGCTACTCATTCTACGAGAAATCAAATCAACCACTTCCTACTCAGAAAATTAGTATGCGTCCAATCTCACCGCTCTAGGTCATCACGCCTTTTCGGCATCCAAACAAATTCGGAATGCAATGAAACTTAAGGAGAGGTATCACAACACCTAGAGGCGCAATCCTACCAAGTTTTGTCACCATCTGGGAAGGTACATAAATCACGATCCGTCACAAAAAAAATGTGCAGAAAACTGAAACAGAACTACTTGGAAGGGTTCCCTTAAGCATAGAAACACTTATCCATGGTCAAAATAGAAAAAAACAACCATTTTAACCTTCAAATCAATGCATTTAGCTCACAAGAAATGCGTTGTAAACCACAAAAGAATTGAAAATGATAACACTTAGATTGTAGAGCAAGAGACTAGGAACATAATGTGCTATTCGGAATTGAATTATGATTACCCGTCCATGAGAAAAGAGGATTACAATTTGTAGCAGCAAGAAGCTCTCATCGTGAACGTTCAAAAACCTCCAAACGAATGATATCTCCTTGGTTCAAACTAAGGGTTTTGACTTAAAAGTTAAGGTAGCTTTCCCACGGCCATTCGGCCACTTATAAGGGCGTAGACTCAGAGAGGTTGAGAGGGTATGTCAAATTACGTTACAATTACAAATCACCATAGGCTGAATTACACGGCTTTCTTCAAAAAATCGAGTGAGTGTTTACAGGGTTTGATGTGCGTACACCTGTATCCACCAAACAATGGCTTCTTGGGGTCTCTTTTAAATTGGTTCATTTTAGGCCTCTTTTGGTAAAGTCTAGAGCCATGTCGGTGACTTTATGCACATGGGAAGGGGGGGCTTTTGTCCAGAGGACCAAAAGAGGGAGAAGGTGCTTGGTTAGGCAAGTATGGACAACTAGAAAAGGTGACCCCATCTCCCAAGAGGCCACGAGCCCATCAAGCCAAGCCTCTTTCCAAGTGATACAACGAATGGGGGTTGCCCCTTTGCCCTATATACCCCCCTATTCTCCCCTTTTCCCTTCCCATGTGGGATTATTACCATGCCACATGGTAGCTTCCTCCACCATCTTCCCAACTCCCTCATGTCCAAGTTATTTTCTAGCCCCTCCTCCAAGTGAGAGAACTTCTCCGATAACTTTCCAGAAGCATAGCTTACTGCTTCGGTCATCAAATGACACACCGTAAAATGCAGCTTGGAGCCCACCACCTTGGCTACTTTTGGAGATTTCAAAAGAATTTCTAATTCAAATCATCAAGTTGGCCTAGTTGCCCTTGTTGCATCTAATTGTAATCACTTTCTAAGTTGAGACTACCCACTTCAGATGCATATAACTCATGATGTACTAGTCTGATTCATGAGCTATAAAGCACGGCTGAAAATATTTATTAGAAACCATGTCTTGGAGACTCGAACAACCCAAAACATCAGCATTCAAGCCTGGCAAAACCAAACCATTGTACATGAATTTTACATGGTCACTCCTAAAACTTGTAGGACCATGTACACAAATATACATGAGGCTAGTTAGCAAGCCTTTTTGTCACAATCTATTGGCTTTATGCTCATCCAAAAAATGTCTGACATAGCTTGCCAACCCCCTATAGGATGCTTGATCATTCATGACAAACAAACGTTTGTAGGGCAAACAACTAGTGTAGCTCATTCCCAAAAACCTCATTCACATTCTCAGATGTCTTCACATTGTCTTCCTCCATTGATAGAATCTCATCTGCAACAATTGTCATCAAATGTGCTATATATTTCTTCAATATGTAACCATTGACACGATATTTATGCTGTGCACTTCCCAAATCTGCCAACTGATACCTTCCATTGTCAAACTTGTTCACAAGAGTAAAAGGACCTTCCCACTTAACTTGAAACTTTTTTTGAAAGGTATTGTCCAATTTACTATTGTATCGTAACACAAGATCACCCTTTTCAATTCCCTTATCCTTGATGCATTCATTAGCATTTATCTGAGCTTTCTTTGACACTTCCTCATAGTAACTCAAAGCCAAAACTTTGTCCAATTGCAAACATTGTAAATCCAATAACCTTTTTCGCCAAGTATCTCTTTGCTCTTCGTCTCCCAATGACAACAATTTGAGTGCAAGAATTTCCACTTCAATTGGCAATAGTGCTTCTTTGCCATACACCAAATGGTAAGGTGAAAACCCTGTGCTCGTCTTGATAGCAGTTCTATAGGCCCATAATGCACAACCCAACTCTGAATCCCAAGTTTTCCCATGTGTCTAGATCATTTTGTCAAGATTTTCACCAACTCTCCATTAAACCTCTCATTGAAACCATTGCATTGTGGATAATAAGGAGAAATGTACATGTGCTGTATATTGAGCTTTTGGCATAGGAAATCAAACAGCTCTCCTCTAAATCCCGGTCCTCTATCGAAAAATAGTTCTAGTGGCACACCAAATTTGCAACATATATGCTCATATACAAACTTTTCCATCTGTTTGACAACTTTGGTTTCTGCCCAATGTGACAAATAATATACTGCTATCAAGATGTAAGCATTCCTTTTACTAGTCATGGGTAAGGGTCCAATAGCATCAAGACTCCATTTTTCAAATACATCAAAAGCTAGAATTTTCTTTCGTAATTCGGGCTTCAGAATTCTCTTTCCCATTTTTTGACAAGGCAAACAAGACTTGCACCAATGGTTAACATCCCGCTAAATGCTTGGCCACACATAGCCTTCTTGCAAAATTGTATGCAACATGATTTCATGGCAAAATGGCCTCCACAAGATCCCTCATGATTTTCTTCCAAAATCTTGTAGATTTCCTCTTTCCAGGGCACAGATGCAAAACCAAATCACTTCCTTTCATCTAAAGCACATCATCAAGCATTTTGTATTTCCTAGATTTTCTTATAAAATCATACTTTTTGGAGGATGGAAAATCTTCAGGTAAAACACCTGTCAACATACAATCCATCTCCTTTGATAACACTTCCCTCCCATGATATAAAGAGGCATTTGCCTTAAACGCAAACACACAAGTGATCATTTCTTGGGTAGCATCTGAGCTTCTTCATTTGAGACCTCTCAATATGCTGCAAACTCCATGCTTCAAACCTTTTGAGCAACGATTTTACTATGAAGTTAAAATTCTTTAGTTTAGGATTCTAATTCTTCCATACTCCCAATACTTGCTTCACAACCAACAAGGCATCTCCTTTGATATGTAAGCGTCTAATTCCCAATTGTAAACAGATGTGCAAACCACCTTCAAGAACCATGTACTCTGCTTCATTGTTACTTTTTGCATCAAGTTTCAGCCCTTGTTTCCTTACAAGTTTTCCTTGTGCATCATAAATGACAATGCCTCCCGAAGTAGCATCATGACTTCTTCAATAAGAGCCATCAAAACTTGCATTTTCGGCCAATATACACCCATTCTCATAAATCTTTGATACGTCTGTGCATGCCCATTGTGAATCCCCGTTGTTTGTACATGAGCCTGGTTTAGATACAAGTCCTGTTCACTTGATTCAACACAAAGCCTAAGGATTTGATCCGATCCCTGTTTGTATAGCCTTCCAGCCAGCATTACTAATGATCTAGATGCTACAATGGTAGATGGTTTTCTTATCAAATTCAATGACCCAATAGTATAACAAAGAAATTACATCCTTGCTCCATCTTGGAACCATTTATATGTTGAAGAGATATGCATCTGGCAAATCATCATCAACTCCTACAGGGCTTTCTCCATGCACCATTATAGATAAATGATCTTCTCTTTGGTGTGTAGTTCCTTTTTTGACTACAACCGTGAAGTCAAACTCAAGCAGTATGATGAACCATCGTACAATCCGCCCCGTACTGCAAGGTTTGTTTACCAAGTACAACAGTTCTTGGTGATCAATTACGAATAATACAAATTTATCGGAAAGTAAGTAATGTCTAAACTTTTTCACAACATAGATCATACCCAAACCCTCCCTTTTTAGTTGTTGTGTAATTCTTCTCCGTATTGTTTAGTTGTCTACTGGAGTAACTGATTGGAAAATCCATGTTGTTTTCTCCAGGTTGTGCAAGTATGTATCCTATAGCATATGTTGATGCATCTACGTGGACGTGGAATATCTTTTCCCAATCCGGAGCCTTCAAAATTGGAGCGGATATCAATCTTTTCTTCAAAGGTTGAAAAGCTTTCTCGCACTCATCTATCCACTCAAATTTAGTTATCAACGCGTAAAGAGGTTTTACAATTATAGTGTATGAGTAGATAAATCTGCGATAATATCTACAATGGCCCATAAATGCCTGTGCCTCCTTTACCTTTACTGGTCGTGGTAGATCAACAATTACGCCGAACTTCTCCATGTCTTTCGAAATATCATTTTTTGACACTATATGTCGCAATATTTTGCCTTGTCTTACCATGAAGACACATTTCTCCGGATTCAGGCAAATCCGATACAGTTTGCATTTGTTGAATACTTTGGTCAAGTGCTCTATGTGCTCCAATCTTATGAGAGAGTGAACGCACAAGTCATCCATGTAAATTTCTAAGAACTGTCTTAGATATTATTTAAAAGCATGACCCATCAGCCTCTGAAATGTGGCTAGTGCATTCGTTAAGCCAAAAGCCATTACCCTGAATGCAAAAATGTCCCATTCAGTTGCAAAAGCCGTCTTGTGCTGATCCTCTGGCTTAATTGCGAGTTGGTTGTAGCCTGAGAAGCCATCCAAGAAACTGTAAGCTTATTTTCCTGCCACTCTTTCTATTACATGATCAGTAATGGGTAGGGGATAGTTGTCCTGAATTGTAGCAGTGTTTACTTTCTTGAGATTGATGCACACTCTCAACTTTCCATTTTTCTTTGGGACCACCACAATCGGTGAAACCTAGTCAGTGTGCTCAATTTTGTAAATAAACTTTGCCGCTCTCAGCTTATCTATCTCCTCCTTGATCTTCCTTGCAAACGTCTCATTGTAAGTATAAGGACGTTGTCTGCTTGGTTTAGCGTCATTCTTAAGGGGTATTGTGTGTTGAGAAATACTTGGATCCACCCCCTTAAGATCTTTGTATAACCATGCAAACACATCTCTATACTGTTTTAGAGTAGCTATCAAATTCTTTTTCTCTTCTTCAGTAAGATCCATGGCAATATATGCAGGTTTTGGATCTTCTTCTGGCTCCGCTAGATCTATTCTTCTTGCTCCGCTAGATCTATTCATTTGGCTTTTTCAGGTCCGTCGTATGATGTACCGGGTTCCCTCAATTCTGTCATCGGTTGTTGCACTATGATTTTTCTATCTTGTATGGTGTACTTCTTGTAATGGGATGGCACATCCATCTTGTACGAATTCGTGTCCTCATGTGTTTCCATTTCAGTTGTCCATATGTGTTTGAGGGTCCGTTTGAGCTTATTGTATTCTGTTTTCCTCTCTGTTTTGGTCATTCTAGACCCCGTTTCCCCCTCCTTACGTGTCCCAGTCGTTTTCTTTTTGCGCTTGTTCTTCTTGTTGTTTTCCCATGGTTTAGTTTTGATAAACCGACCAGTGACCTTGTCTTTGACACAATCGTCAGCTTTTACAAGCCTTAGATATCCCATTTTTTCATTGACAAGAGGCATGGGTTTATGCTTATTCACTCTTGATTTCCTTGTTCTCTTTGATCTATACCGCTCTTGTCGACTAGGTTTTTGATTAGGGAACTCATAAAACCTGTCCGGTCTCAACATATACTTCCTATTCGTCTCTGATCCACTTGATCTTTCGTCAACAACATCTATCATTTGGATTTCATCACCCAGTGATGGAAGGTCATCGCTTAGTGAGTCTGTGAATTCCTCCTTTGTTTGGTTCCTATCGTCCACTACAGATATCTCATCAACTATTCTTTTACACTCAGTCTCACGTAGTGGTTCTTCTCGTTCCTCGCTCTCTGATCCTGACTCAAGGATTACGCTAACCATTTGCAACGTTACTAGGTCGTATCCTTCATCGTCACAAAATTTTGTGGGCGTGCATTCATTAATGCATACATCCAAGTTTTTTGAAATCTACCATGGCAAAGGTGTGCTCATAGTTAATTCCACACGAAGTTACAACTATTTGGTCCAGGATTCCCAATGGTCTCTCTACATACCCATCTGCGAGTTGTGGTTTCATTCTCGTCTTTCTGAGAGAGCTAGACGGCCCCATTTCTCCCAGATTTTCTTTGTAGCAATCGCAACTCCTGCCCCACTGTCCAGGATAGCTATCGTCTTTATATCCTGATATTCGACTGGTAAGGTTGTATTACCTTCCTCACCTTCACAGTAATCTCCGACCTTGGTTATGGGCATAGGTTGGGCTTTGAGTTGACCTTCTCGTTTGTTTTCTTCTACCGTAGGGTTTGTTTGAAGAGGAATCTTTATTCCTTTGTTCTCCAAAATGTTTTCCCATGTCTTTCCATAAGTGTGGTCTGACTCTCAAGAGTTCTGACAGTGTGATTCTGCATGTTACAGGTGTCGACAACATCTCTTGAAAGACTTTTTGAGTCAATCATTTGTGGAACAACTCTCATCTGGGATGAAACTAATCTTATCTCCAATTGTGCCTCGTGTTCACCTATAAATGAAGGCAGGGTTTTCAGGGATTGAGCTTTGCTTTCCATCGAAACCTTCGTTCCTGCATCTCCATACAGCGATTGTATATGTCCATGTTAACCTCAAGAATTGGTGCATACTGTAACATTGCGCTCGTGTTCTTTCTATTTCTAATGGTTTCCCATAAGTGTTGTGGCCATGGTTCTTCCACTTCTGGAATTAACATTATAGTCATTGACTTAGCATCATCAGTGGTGTTCGGCACCACTTGGTGATCCAATGACAATATAGTTTCAGGCCTGGGTCTGTTTACTTGTGCTGATTCATTGATCTTCAATTTTTTTCGCTCTTTGTGAATCAGCACTTCTTGTTCTCGGGTTCTTATCGCATTAGGTTCCATCAATGCCTGGGCTGTTTCAATGAGGTGTTTACACATTTCCAAACCCTTCGTTTCCACTTCTGGTTGAGGATAAGTCAACCATCTCTGCTCGAAGGTTTGGTTTGTTTTTAGCCTTGCTTCATACGCTTATAATAGAGCATCTAAAGGCTCTAGCACTTTCTTGACCAAGACTGATCCCCCTGAGGATGCTTTCCTCGGCTTGTTGTTGTCCTCAACAGTTTTACTATCTCTCTCTTGTTTCAGTTGCTCTTTTGTTTCATGTAATTTATTTTGCATGGCAATTTGGATTTTTATCCTTCTTGTTTTCATTCTATTTTGTTTTGCCTTCCAAGATTTTTGCTTTGTTCTCACAGATAAACTCTCGTTTTCAGTGGGTATTGGCAACTCGACCTTTTCTTCCAATGGCTTGTTTTTCTCTAAGTCCTTGGCTTGGGCTCTGGTTACCGCATTAATCTGGATCATGGGTTTGGTTTCGGACCCACTGCTTGCACTTGGTAACACCCCCACAATATTCATAGTTGCTTTTCCCTTGTTGTCCGGATTCCTTGGGCAATCTGGCAGTATGTGATTCACACCACACTCGTCACAAAACCCAAAAATTTTCACTCTTTCTCCTTTGAAAGGACAACTACGCTCCCAATGATATGAACTTCCACAGTTATAGCACGGTCCAATTGGTGGTTGATTTTGAGGAGGTGGTCCCATAGGTTGTCCCGCCCTATTAGGGTATCCTCTTGGTTTGTAGTTCTGGTTCGCAATGAACATTAGCGTTCTTTCGTCCACCAGATATTGATCCCTCGAAGGTTGTGATACATACGTTGGTGGTGCCATATCCTCGTTATTTCCCACTGTTGCTAGGCTTCGTCTGCATACATTTGTTGTTCAGGTTCAATTACGTAAGGCTCATTCGGTTCCTTGTAATAAGAAATTTGAGGTGTACTATTTGTTCCTGGTGATGTTTCGTAAAGTTGAGCATACCTAATCATGGCTCTATTTTCCTGTGGTAAAGGAGGTTGTTGACCCAACACAGGTTGAGGTCCGTCTGCTCCTGCTACCATATTCACATTTGGCCCAACTTGATATTTTGGAGGAGGTGGCTGGGATGGTCCTCCTTAAGGTCCATACGGCCTTTCTCTCACATAGTTTTTGTTGTAAAAACACTCATCCGTGCCATGGTTCGTCCATTTTTGCTCTATTGCACACCATTTCAGTACTCGTCCATTCGCAACTAGTGCTTTTGGCTGTTGTGTGCACCACGGTGTCGGGTGATCCCCCCCACATATGTCACATTTCCTCATCTGAGGCTGTCTCATCACCGGATTTACTCTCATATGTTGCTGCATTCTATTCGTTACTTCCTCTATATTTTGGTCAACTGTTGGCATCAAAGAAGCCTGAGCATCTTTGTTGGTAGAGGGTTCACTCTTAATAGATGAAGAGCCACTGGTTACTGAATCGTATCCTCTGACACTTCCCCATATGCTTTTCAGTTATCAACAAGATATAACGCTTCTCTTGTAACCTGTTCAAATGTGCTACAGGCTTTCAAGTGAAGGTCCTTTTTTAAGGTTTCGTTTCTAAGTCCTTCAATGAATAGCACAGACAATCTCTCATCCCGTGGTAATTCTCTCCCTGGGCACCTCTCAATGTATTGCTTGAATCTCAAGGATGCTTCCTTCACTTTTTCGTTCTCCTTTTGTTTAAAAGCATATATCTGTGATACAATATTATGCTTTATACCCCGTTTTGAGAATTCTTCCGCGAACTCCCGTAATACATGTTCAATATTCGGACAAGTTTCAGGGTTCAAAGGTTGAAACCACGTTAAGGCCGTCCCTTCCAAGGTCAGCCCGAATCCCTCATATTGAGTATCAAAATCAGTGATCTGCTCTGCTCTTAAGACTTGCTTGAAGAGCGACACATGGGCACATGGATCCCCTGATCCGCTATACTTCTTTGGCATGCACTTCACTACCTGGGATGGCCTCATTCGTCTATGGTCTGCGACCAATCTCAATGCTCCCATGTCTTGACTTAATCGTTCTGGTACATCATGGATATCGTGGGTTGCTCTCGGTGGCTGCCCTGCATCGAATCTACTACTAGGAGGCAAATGTGATGGTGTGGCTGCAAATGTCAGACCTATTGTGGTATGTGTAGAGATAGGAACCGCACTACCCCGATTCGTAGCCATTGATTCTCTAGAACGTAATGTTCCCATGGGGATTGGCATGGAATACTGAGGTCGACTGAAAGAATCAGCTACATGAGTCCTCTCTCCACCTGTTGCCATCGGGTCTGGCACGACATGTGTAGGTGCTGGTCTCAGTGGGTTTGGAGTGACATAATAATGGTGGAGTGGTCCCCCAAAGTACGTATATCCTTCCAAATCCTTTTTATCGATTGTTGCGTATCATCTTCCATATTTGTCGTATGCGGCAATTTTTGTTTCTGATCCCTCTATGTAGGTGAAGACATAAAGTCTCTTCCACTCCGTCAACTCATCGACGTAGGGTTCCTCGCATCTATAATAGAGATCTTCCTCTCCATTATTATACTTGTATAACCCCACGTAGACTTTGTCTGTGTTGATTCTCAAAGTTTCATTTTCTCGCCTTAACCTCGCATTAGGGAAGCTCATTGTTGGTGCTTTCTCCTTAGGTACCTCATCTACTTTGGCTTTCGTGCCAATCAATCCCCACTTGTCCACAATGTTAGGATTCAGGACTACCAAGTACATGATACCTTCGTTATCTAGGTACATATCTTCGTTATATCTAATAGGCACTAAGTCCTTGAAATCACTTGGTCTATCTTCTATTTTCACACAGTAGCGGTCCATACCATCTTTGTAGATCTTGGCACCTTGCTTGTTGTCATACTGATACTTGATGAACAATAGCTTCATTGTGGCTGAAGGGTTTGATGGTCCTGCTGCCATGTTTTCTCTTTCGTTTAGGTATATATGTCCCAAGTTTTCCGTGAAATACTCTTAAGATCTCTCTGAAGAAGTATCAAAAATACTTTCGTCAAGGATCGGCTCTAACGGTCGTACTACACCTTGGTTTACACTCTCCTCCGTTGATAAAACACTTGCTTGATCCGCTAAAATTCGGTGTTGATTGTTATTTTGTTTTCCCGATCTCAAAAACATGAAGAAAGTGGAATTTACCAATTGAATCCAAACCTCTTACCTGGAAATGGAGTGATCTTCCAGCTCACACGACTGCATGGATTGTTACTTGATCGGTCTCTACAAATGAATACACTTGATGGCTATGAGATCACTGTATCATTCCAACTGTCAGATTCAACAATTTCACAATGACTTCAACACAATTTTTCTTGCACATTATTGACAGTATGTCCAATTTGGGTTTTGACAACTCTTGATATCTTAAATAGTCTAGGTTTATGAACAGGTCAAAAATGAGTCAAATATGGCACAGAGGTACACCGATCGCGATCGTAGTACAGTGCCCAAATTTGGTGAAACTTCTCCAGCTTGCTCACTAGGCTATTTTAAGGCTACCCACCTGATACTTTTGTATTCAGACCCCAAAAAGTCAAGCTTCTACCAGTTCTTGGTTGAAAGTGTCTGTTTTTCTGAATCTGTCAGTTTGACTTGATTTTGGTGTTTGTTTTGGGATATGAGAGATACCTAGGCTTTTCCTATGCACAGGCTATCCATCTGCATGGTTTCTTCCCAGTTTTGATGTGTTTTGGTCTACTGAAAGTCAATTTCTATGCCAGTTTAGCAGTTTTTGACTTGGATCTGTATTCAGATGATTTGATAGGTATTTTGAGGTTTCTGGCTCTTGGTCCTCTATACTTTTATGTTCATATACACCTGAGGATATCACATATGAAATCTGGTCAAAATGTGGCACAGAGGTACACCGATCGCGATCGTAGTATAGTGCCCAAATTTGACCAAATTTGGTATGCTTGTAGACACTGATGTTTTATGGCTATCCCCCAAGTCTTTTTGCATTTGGATGATCAAAAGTCAAGATTTTACAGTTTCTGGGTCTGTCATGCTAGTTTTACCCAAGTGGCCTGATTTCCTTGATTTTTGATGTTTCTAGGTGTGGTTGCTTTAGAAAAACTTGTTTAGAACCTTATTAGGAAGGCACATGTCAAATCTTGTACAATTCTGGCAGTGAGGTACACCAATCGTGATCGTAGTACCTGGGTCAAATCTGATGAAATTTTACAGGCTCTCTCTGACAAGCATTTCCCACTGTTTGGTGCTACCACTTTGTGATTTGAATCAATATCAACCCTGTTTGGTCAGATTTTCTAAATTTCAGAGTCTTATGGCCTTTTTGCGAGGGTTATGCTTTTCTGGCTTCTCAACTCTAACTTCTGCCCCAAATCTAACTGGAATGTGATTTACTTATCCTACTCCTAAGTACAGAAATGAAAGAACATAAAGAAATGAATCAAACAAAACAAACAAGATGGATTTTGGGTGAGATTTCAGTACTCAATCAAATTAGAGAAATTGAAGAGCAAAAATGCTTTGAAAACTCTCACTCACAGCTCCCTAAATCTCCTAAGAGAGGATCTAGCCGGTCCACTGACTCTAGACTCCACTAATCTCTAAACCCCTGTCTAGCAGCCTAACTGAGGTGTAAAATGGATTTGTGGGTTGATCTTCTTTTAAGGAAGCTAACTGTGCACTCGGTCACTCATCACCTAAGGTGCATTCCTCAGCAACAACACCAATGTTTGCGGGTCGCCGCGACAGACGTCCATAGCATAACTCTCATGCATCAACATAAAATATCAATACAAGGGAAGCGACCAGGACGAGGCATGGAAACTCACTAGGGTGTCAATCCTAATGAAGTGAACTCGATGAGATGCAACTACTAACTCTGCAAGCAAATCATACGCACTAAAGCCAAGTAATCTGTCTATGTCCTTCTACACAGCTCAATAGTCGTCACGCCCGTTTACCATGCAAATCATGTCGGAATCGCACGAAACTTGAAGGGGAGCTATAGGGGACTATCACGAACATATCCTCTCACTGTCACAACATTCTGGAGAGGTACAAAGATCGCAATATCTCATCCCAAAATCAACAAAAACAGATGATCCCAAAGGGTAGTTTTAGGGTCTGTGAAGCCTCTTCTAGGGTCAAAACAACATTAAATACGCATATAAGCACTCAAAATAGCAATTTAAGGTCTCAAACACGTAGTTGAAAACCTACACTGAATCTTGAATGATTACACTTGAATGGAAGAGCAAAGTAAGAGGAACACAATACAATAAATGAAATTCAATTTGGATTACCGTAGCCACAGTAGAGAAGATTACAAGTTGGAGCAAGAAGAAGCTCTCAAACGTACACTGTCTTCTCAGTTTCTCATAAAAAAATATGATGTTCAAACTTACAAAACTTGACCTTTATAGTTTAGGTCTTTACAAATGGCTTGTCCGGCCAAAAGCTCCTAAACTTCTAACTGGATCTCTAATATACAATTGCTCCCAGAAAAATAATCTTTAATTCTTTTACAAGTTCTCAGATTAGAGAAGCTCTTTTACAAAAGGATTTTACAAGGGTTTCCTACTAAAATGTGACTCTTTCTCTGGAAACCATTGCTTCATTGCTTTGTCCGCCAAACACACCGGGGGGAGGTCACCTAATAAAAACGTAACCTATCACGTGAGTTCAACAGAAGGGTATTTAAAGTTCTTGAAACTTACAAAAATATATATACAAAAGGGCATTAATTTTTCAAATTTGAAAAAAACTTACTGATTTTGTAAGAAAAGGGTATATTATATTCCTTAAAAAATTCACAGATAAGGGGTTTTACAAACATGTCTTGAACGCATGTGATATGGTAGTTTTAAACATAGTGAACCCCCCGAGAAACACACAAGGTATCAACCTCAAAAATATTCGAGGATACCTAAGAAGCATGTGTACAATAGAACAACATCAAAAGCTGCTAAAGTCTACCACTACTCTCAAGAGGATACAAAACAAACACGCACTTAAAGGAATCTTCCTCTTGATCAAAGGTTCTACACACGCTATATGAAGATTTGGCTACCAATCAATCAAAGGACAATTGCAACTATACCAAAACTGCATGTAGATCTCAAGAGTTCAACCAAACCTATAGACAAATAAAGTCATGAAAGCACCTACGAAGGTAATGGAGAGATTTGGATTCCTAAGTCTTCTAATGCTCCCAATCAAAAGCCAAATGTTGACAGTCAATCGAGGCCTACAACAACCTCAAAGGCTCCTTACAACAGGCCTAAATGGAATTCAAACAGACAATGGAGTCTTCAGAGTCAAAGAAGGATAACCCAACCAGCACGAATGCAATTTTAAAGATGATGAAACAAGTGGCAAAAGAAACCTTCAATGCCAACTTGGTCCTTCAGTAATCCTCTTTTTGAGGATTCAAGCTTTCTTTTACCTGAAGAAAGGTTGTAGTAAGCGTAAGAATGTGAAAAGTCAAGTCACCATAGTGCAGAAAACACTCTGTGGCATAGCCAGAGTCGGGCTACTGAGCCACTAAATGAGCAAAACGTTAGTCCCAAAGCTTCAAGTCATATTAAACTCTGTGCTAAGAGTTGTAGTTAATAGGCTTACGCTCAAGCTGGATGAGTTGAGCATATCTAAGTCTTGTCACTCATGTTGGATGAGATGAGCATAAGAGCCGAAGTCTATTAACATAATCATGGTCGAGTGACGTAGAGTCTAACACTCATGCACAATGTACAATAAGATGAGAGTAGATATCCTCAACAATGAAAACCCTTCTTAAAGGGGTGTCATCTTGTAAATTTGCGTCATATGCTTTTATAGATACACCTTCCTTTTGAAGAGCCCCTCAGAAGTCTTTCTTGCATAGCATATCATTGACCATGTATTTTTGTGTATGCATATATACGATGTCCCATCATTGGACATATGCATTAGACACTCTTTTTGCTTCCATCTATGCACCTTGAGTGGACTACAACATGCAAACAAATGTTTCATCATGCCATCCACATATTTGCTACCCCTTTATTTCCATATACATTGGCAAATAATCCCTTCAATACTTTATTAATGTTTTGCATGCTAACAAGTACTCCAATAATGCGCGTATCTCAAAGGCACTTTTTTCCCAATGGGATTTTTCCCTTTGGTCATCCACATATTAGAACTAATTTAGATCCTCATCATTCTAATTCTATTGTACACACTCTTCATAAATAAACAAAAGCCTCACCATTATGCTGCTACAACAGACGAATGCAACATCATCTCTCACATCAAAAACAAGTTTAGACCAATGAAGAACTTACGACGGAATGAACCTCATCAACAAACTCAACGACAAATGAAATCATATAGCCCATCAACAACCAATCAAAAACCTTCCATAGCCTCCGTGAACACTTCTCAAATAGTGCCCGATGACGGGCACTAAAATCGGAAGACGGGAATGTTAATTGAGCCGACGTCAGTTAATAGAAGTTGCTAAAGGCCCAAGACATACAAAGGTATATCAAAGATGAATACAAAGAAGCAATAAATATTGGAGTTACATATTTTTTACATTTTTCCAAAATGGTCATGTATTGTATACTCCCGATTTATTTCAAACCATTGTAATATTTGTAACGTCTTACGGGCTCAATGAGAGTTCCAAGCTGTAAAGAATAGGTCAGTTAGTGTGCTTAGGTTGCAGATTTAATAAGTTGTGGATCCTTATAGGCATTGGATGCCCGGACATTGCATATTTTTATTGTAGGTATATAAGGCAGTGTGTAAAAGAAATTAGGGTTCACAGGCTCATTGGTTGATACCACTCTTTGGTGAGAGCTCATGAGGTGTGTGGCTATGGATACCTTGAGCTTCTCCTTGCTCATGTGACTTGATTAAAAATAATCAATGCTTAATTATCTTTTACTATGTCTCTCTCATACTTCTTATGGTTGTTAATGATGCTTTGATTAACTGGATCATAAACTAATTAGGGGTTAATCTCACTCTAATCTTGTGTGAGTACCCTCTTATATTTTTGTGTGCATGTAGGTTTGATTGGAGTGCAGATGCTCAATAGATCTATGTGTGTGTGCTTGTGATTAGTGTGTTGCATGATAGTATTAGTGATGTGCACGTCTTGCAATCGTTCGTGTGTGTGATTGGGTTGATTTGAGGTGAAGAGAAGTCAATGTGGAGATTGCTAGACATCGTGGCTTAGCTCCTTCATACATCGATAAGCCCACCTCATAGAGTTTCCATTTGTGTTGCCATGATTATATCACTAATTGATGAGTGTTTCTATGCCCTAGTTGGGTAACTCATCCCTCCAGATTGACAATTATTGTTGGTCATTGAAGCTATGCCCCAACAATCCTCTGATCAACAAACCAAACGTGAGATTCATCAAAACGAGCAAATCCACAAGAGTTCTAACAAATTATGCTCATGAGGGTTTATATAGGTTCACAAACGGGGATCCATATATCTTCTACAAATGTGTAGAATTCCAATGCAAGAGAGTTGACCACACATAAGAACCTCTATGCATTCATGCATACAGAAAGCTGCCCACAGAGTGCAAGTTTTGATGGTAGATAAGCATGGAAGTGAGTACAAACTTGTTGATTCAGTTGACCTACAATGATACACATACAAGGGTAGTCCAATTTCTACTTACTTTCACTCAAGAACAATGCTAGAGTTTACATAAAAGAGGACTCCACCTGTATTTTCTCCAAGGTGACAGCTAGAAACATCTTTCCAAGAGACCATGAATTGGTTAGATTGGTAACTAGACCACAATGACTAAGACCATATCAAGTGGATCAACGTGTTAATAAAAAGTACAAATGGGTCAGAGGATTCATATGCTCATGTCTCACTCTTCAAACAAGTTCTGAGAGCTGAAAAAATTGCAGATTTTGATACACAGAATGAGGGATTTGGGAAGGAAAATCCTTGTCTTGGTTCTAACCATTGAACATAGATGATTTTCCCAACATAGCACAACTTTTGCAAGAATTCATAGAGGAATTGTAAGAAAGAGGAATCAAGCACAACATAGTGTCACAGATCTTTTAGACGGACAAAGAACCAGAGAGTGAAGGAAGATTTGCTTCGCTTCAAACAATACATAGAGAGATGTCCTATGCCAATATCGGACCAATCAAAAGGTGCCTAAGGAAATAACCATGTCGACTAAGAGGAGAAATAAAATCCCTTGGGATAAGAGACAAAAAATCCCCCTTTTTAATAGCTGCAATACTCTGCAGACTTGCACAACTTCTAGAGAGCTCATTTTTTAGCAAGAAAAAGGACACCTCCATGTTCAAGCGGCCATAACTTCTTCATTTCTTCTCTGGTTTTTGCCTATGGATACTCTACACACATCTCCACAAGACAATCTTTGTCATGATGTCATTTGTTTTTGAGTGTGTTCCATGCTTGGAGGTTTTTTCATAAATCTCTACAGGTGTGTACCAAAGGTGTTATTGGTCATGCAATAGTTCTTCGTTCCGACGGTGTAGCTCATGCAAGGCTATAGGGGCATACATTTTACTTCTTTTTTGCACTCTAATACTATTTTGGTGCATGCCACTAAAGAGCAAGCTCTCTTATGCTCCCATTCCTATGAAATATGTTTATTCTGTAGGTAGCGAATGTAAAGGGGATGTGGGTCCTTATGGACAACCGTTTGTGTATGTGCAAATTGTGGAAATCATTCGAAGTGGTCATATAATTGGATTGAAGACTTTGGAGGGTCATGAGGTTTTGTGAAGCCAAGCACTGGGGGCCGGGTTACCCTTTGTGAGGTGGACTAGGTACTGGAGCGATCCATCAACATCCCTTGAGTTTTTGACGTCACATGTAAGTGTTTTTGTGGCAATCAAACATGGCAGACGAATTCCCACTATTTCATGGATTGCCTAATGAGAATGCACAGACTTTTATTGAAAAGTTGGAAGTCAATTTCTTACTACGAAATATACTAGACCAAGCTATATTGTTGCGGTTTCTGCAATATAGTTTACAGGATGAGGCAAAAGTTTGGCTACACAATTATGAGGAGTTAACGCAGGCACAAAATTCAGGGGTAGTTTTGGACAACAATTGTGTGAAGCAGGATTTCCTGGCACAATATAGATCAATTGAAGTACTCGATGAAGTTTGGCATGAAATTATGGGGTACACTAAGAGGGCTAATCAAAATGTTGATGATTTTGTCATGCAGTTTATTCGTTTATGGGATAAATGGGCTCATGCTTTGGGAAATGAGATCCCTCCATCCATGTTAAAGAAGGACTATTTTGTGGCAAACTTAAAAGAAAGCCTGAAGTTCAAAGTCGAGCTAAAAAGACCCGTCACCTTCGAGGAGGCAGTCGCTATTTCTAGAGAGAAAGAATGGAAGACTCAAAGACTTAATGAATATGGAAAAGTGGTCCCTTTGCAAAATAATGGTGGCCAAAAGGAGGAAAATCAGGCAGAGACTGGAGGCCAACCTATTCAAAGGGCTACTAATACCGAACAATTACAACGAAATATGCAAGCCATGATGACCATGATGCAAGAATTGCAACTTAGTGTTCTTGGAGGAGGTGGTCGTGATCCTAGAATTGGTAGAGGAATGACTCAAGCATGTGAAGCTCAGGCTAATGAGAATGCTGGTCCTGGACAAGGCGGTTTTGAGCTGTAGAGGAGGTTCATCGCCGGTTGTTATAATTGCGGTGAACTTGGTCATATTAGCACTTATTGTTCAAAGCCAGCAAGGATGGAGGTGATATGTTTCCACTTCCTCAACAAATTCCTAACAGGGCTAATGATTATGTCTTAGATATATGGAGAGATCAAAGTACTGAACAGGAAAATCAAGCCTCAACCTCTGGTGGTCATGTGGGTATTGTGCGGGTTGAAAAGAAAGATGCAGATGTGTTTCCAGTAGGCAAAAGAGAGAGGGAAGGCTATGCTACACCAGGACCTAGAAGCAAGAAAGGGAATGAGAAGCAGGGTGAAGAAGCGAAAGCCAAGAGGAAGAGAAAACCTCGTAGACGATTTGAAGAGGCAGATTTGCGTTTGGTAGAAGACCAAATAGCTTATAGTTTAAAGCAAGACCTGATTGGGAGGAAAGTAGATTGTAATTTTGGGCAGTTGATGAATATGGTGCCCAAACTTAAAAGGAAGTTGAAGTCATTAGTGAATCCAAAGAAAGAGCCGAAGCATGGACAAGTTAGAGAGTTTTCTATGGGAGAGTTACCCTGACATCTGTCCTTTGGTGAACACTTGGCACAAAGGTGTGGGCATGGGAGAAGCCTACATTGATGGAGGTGCTCAAGTTTGTGTGATCACATAGTCATGTGTAGAGAGACTGGTTCTCATTACATGCAAAAGCTCTGGGTTTTGGATTCAACTAGCAAACCATGCCAAGGTAAATTTTTTGGGGATGATCAAGAATTTGGAAGTCGAAGTCTTTAACATGAAGGTTATAGTAAACTTTCATGTTATGCCAGTTGGTCTGGGAGCTTTTTCTCTCATTTTGGGATGACCTTGGTTGAGAGCTGTTGGTGCCGTGCAAGATTGGGACAAAAGCACAATCTGTGTGTATGGCAAGAAGGGTGAAAAGAGAGTGTTTGATATGACTACCAAACAACCTATGGCACTTGAAGATGTGAGTGAGAATGATGAGTCCAAAACTACCAGTGATGATAGTTCTAAAGACTCAAAAGTAGCACTTCTTTGAGTTCCAGTGGGATGAGGGTGAAGTATCATTTTTGTTGTTGGATGAGGAACAAAGAGAAATTAGTGAAGTGCTGCAATTATCAAGGAATATAAATGCTTCAAACCGTTTAGAGAAATTGGAAGAGTTGATGCAACCTAAACAGGAATTTCCAGTGAAGAAAGAGTTAATTCAAAATATGCTAAGTACAGATTTGACACAAGGAGAAAGAAGGGAGTACTTAGCAATGTTGGATAGGTTTCCAAAGCTTTTCATCACCTCATATCAGGAAATAAGGGGTTTTGTTGGGGATCCTGTGAAGATCAAGCTAGTTGAAGGGGCAAAGCCAATACGGTAGAAATTAAGAAGGATGGGTACCAAGCAGATGAGTGCTTTAAAGGAAGAAGCGGATAAACTATTGAACTAGGGTTCATTGTGCCGGTTGATAATGTTGAATGGGTGAGCCGTGTAGTGGTCACTCCGAAGAAAGATGGGTGTTGGAGAGTTTGTGTTGATTTACAAGCCATTGAATACAGTGACTAAGAAAGATCCTTACCCTTTTCCTTTCATTGATCAACTTCTAGATGTAGTGGCTAGTTTTGAAAGATACAGTGTCTGTGACGGTTATTCAGGATATTTTCAGCTTATCCTTGCTCCTAAAGACCGGAAAAAGACTACTTTTATCACGCCATGGGGTTGTTTCTACTTTTTCTGTCTTCCTTTTGGGTTGACAAAAGGACCTGGAGATTTTGAAAGGAAAGTGGATTGGGTCCTTACCCCGTTCCTTGGGAAGTTTGTCAAGCGGTTCCTACATGATTTTTGTGTATACAATTCAAGGAAAGAGCATGTTCAAAAGCTTGAAATGACTTTTGCAAGGTATGATGAATACGGGGGTCACCTTAATCCTAAGAAATGTCATTTGGCATAGCATGGGTGAAGCTTCTTGGGCATGTGATTTCAGAAAATGGGATTGAAGCAGATCCAGAGAAAGTGGAGGCTTTGTTGTTATTGTCATCTCCAAATGATACTAGACAATTGGCCACTTTCATATGAAAGGTTAAATATCTGTCTTGTTTCATACCCTTGGCATCACAGCTATTGTAGCCATTGTAGTAAATAGTTAAGAATGATCCCTTGGAATGGTCTCATGACTGAGATGATGTTTTTGACAAAGTTAAAGAGGTTTTAAGTATGCTGCCCATTAGGCAAGCTCTTTACTGGGAAAAGGAGTTTTATATGAACCCATCAGTGGGAGATGATGCCATTGGGGCCATGTTATTTCAAAAGGGGAAGGAATCTCAATATATGAAGCCTGTTCATTATGCTAGCAGAGTGAAGACTCCTCATGAAAGAGATTTTTTTGAAATTGAATTAGTGATGACCATCATGGTTTATGCTTGCAGAAGATTCAAACACTACTTGCTGCAAAAGTCATTCACCGTTCTCACCAGTTATTCATTGCTTTCCCAGTTGTTTAATAATTCACATATGAAACAAACAGTGATGAAATGCGTTATTGAGCTTTAGGAATTTCAGTTCACTTGTTTGGTGGAGGAAAGTACTTGGGCTACCCTGACAGGTCTTCTCACTTATAAAGACACTCTTGTTTTGATTAAAGAAGAGGTGGTGCGGAAAAAAAAAGGTCGAGACTCTTGCCATCTCTAATGCTTCACTATTATACTTTGATGGTTCTTATCGAAGAAGTCATGATGCTACTTCACGAGGCATTGTCATCTATGATGCCCAAGGGAAGCTTACGAGAAAGAAATGGCTGAAACTTGATGCAAAAAAGTAACAATGAAGCAGAATACATGGCTCGTGAAGGTGGTTTGCATATTTTCTTACAATTGGGAATCAGACGCTTGCAAATTAAAGGAGATTCTTTGTTGGTTGTGAAGCAAGTATTGGGAGTATGGAAGAATAAGAATCCCAAACTGAAGAATTTATGCTTCAAGATGAAATCATTGCTCAAAAATTTTGAATCATGAAGTTTGCAGCATATTGAAAGGTCTCAAAATGAAGAAGCTCATGATGCTGCCCAAGAAATGATCACTTGTGTGTTTGTACTGAAGGCAAATGCCCCTTTATATCATGGAAGAGAAGTCTTACCAAAAGAGATGAATTTTTTGTTGGACAGGTATCCTACCTGAAGGTTTACCATCCTCCAAAAAGTATGGGTTTATAAGAAATTCCAGGAAATACAAAATGCTTTTGATGATGTGCTTTACATGAAAGGAAGTGATTTGGTTTTACGTCATGTGCCCTAGAAAGAGGAAATTTACAAGATTTTGGAGAAAATCATGAGGGATCTTGTGGAGGCCATTTTTCCATGAAGATCATGTTGCAAATTTTGCAAGAAGGCTATGTATGGCCAAGCATTCAACGGGATGTTAATCATTGGTGCAAGTCATGTTTGCCTTGCTAGAAGATGGGAAAGATAATTTTAAAGCCCAAATTGTGACAAACAATTCTATCTTTTGATGTGTTTGAAAAATGGGGTCTTGATCCCGTCTTGATGCTATTGGACCCTTACCTATGACTAGCAAAAGAAATGCTTACATTTTGACAACAATAGATTATTTGTCACGACGGGCAGAAGCCAAGCTGTCAAAAAGATTACCGGTAAGGAGATGGGAAAATTTGTTTATGAGCATATATGCTACAAATTTGGTGTACCTCCAGACATTAGGAAGAGGATGGGGTGTAGGAGGGCCTCTTTATTTGCCATGAGCTTATGGAGGCAATTAACATTTTGACGAATAGGTATACGCCATGTGTGCAAGAATGGTGGGTGTGTAAGAGATGTGTAAGAGTGTTCAAAGGATGCACTTTCCCCTCCCAAAAAGGAGGTGGATACTTTTATGATTGTTGACCTTCCATAACTCCCGTATATGATCTCCAATTTGAGCGAAGATCATAGATCTACAATCTACGCGTTGAGCTCCTTCCATAGATATGCTATATGATATGGTTTTATTCGCTAGATTTTAAATTCCATTTCGGGAGGAAACTTTGAATTCAAATAAACTGTAACTGTTTTGCCTGTTTGAATTCAAAATTTATCCTTTGATTACTTTCTTAATACAAAAGGTTTGACTTTCTTAAACTGCCAAATAAAGAGGCGCTCCTAGACCCCATTCTCTTCCTAATGGCTACTTTTTGATAGAGGACCAGGATTTAGAGGAGAGCTGTTTGATTTCTTATGCAAAAAGCTCAATATACAACAGTTCTCCTTATTATCCACAATGCAATGGTCTCAATGAGAGGTTTACTGAAGAGTTGGTAAAGATTTTAACAAAGATGACCCAGACACATGGAAAGACTTGGGATTCAGAATTGCCTTGTGCGTTATGGGCCTACAGAACTGCTATTAACATGAGCACAGGATTTTCTCCTTACCACTTGGTTTATGGCAAGGAAGATTTATTGCCAATTGAGGTGGAGATTCCTGCACTCAAGTTATTGTCATTGGGAGATGAAGAGCAAACAAATGCTTGGCAGAAAAGACTGTTGGATTTACAATGTTTGCAATTGGACAGAGTTTTAGCTTTGAGCTACTATGAGGAAGTATCAAAGAAGGCTCAACTAAAAGACAATGAATGCGTGGAGGACAAGAAAATTGAAAAGGGTGATTTGGTGTTGCGATACAATAGTAAGCTGGACAATACCTTATAGAAGAAGTTTCAAATTAAATGGGAAGGTCCTTTTACTGTAGTCAAGAAATTGATAATGGTACATATCAATTGGCTGATTTGAGTGGCACACAATATAAATATTGTGTTAATGGTTATAGAGTGAAGAAATACTTGCCACGTTTGATGACAATTGTGACATATGAGATGTTATCAATAGAGGAAGACAATGTGGAGACATCTAAGAATGTAAGTGAGTTTCTGGGGATGAGATAGAACAATTGTTCACCCTAGGAACCTCTGCTTGTCATGAATGATCAAGTAGGCAAGGGGGGTTAGCAAGCTATGTCAGGCATTTTTTGGATAAGCATGAAGTCACTAAGTCATGCCAAAAAGCTTGCCCACTAGCTTCATGTATATATGTGTACATAGCCTTGCAAGTTTTGGATGTCGCCTTGTAAAAATCCATGTACAAAGGTGTGATTTTTCCAAGCTTGAATGCTGATGTTTTCGGTTTTTTGAGACTCCAAACATCATTTTGGATAAGTATTTTCAGCCATGCTTTATACCTTGTGAATCGGACTTGTACATCATGAGTTATGAGCATTTGAAAAACGGGCGGTCTCAACTTAGAAGGTGATTGTGGGTGCATGCGACAAGTGAAACTGGTCCAACTTGGGGGTCTTATATTAGAAATGCTGAAGTTTTACATTTTTGGAGATAGTTGAGGTGATGGGATTCGAGCGGTGTGTCACGGTGCGGTGCGTCATTCAGTGACCGGAGCAACAAGGTATGCCTCGGGGGAAAATTGTCCAAGAAATCCTCTCATGCCTGGGGAGAAGCTGAGAATTTTTGGGGAAGTTGGGAAGCTTGGGGAGAGTTTCCATGTGGCATGGGAGTAATCCCACATGAGAAGAGGAAAGGGAAAGTGGGGGGTATATGGGGCCCTTTGGGTGCCCATTATGGTGTATCAAAGGTGAGAGGAGCTCTCTCAAGGCTTGACTATGGGGGATCGTGGGCTCATGGGGAAGGAGATGGTGCATTTTTGGAGTTCCCACTACCTGGACAGGCACCTCATCACTCTTTTGGTCCTAGACACTTGCCCCCACCCCATTCCTTGGTCAAATGGTCATCGACAACTCATTTTTCACCCAAAAAAGTCCAAAATTGGACCAATTAAAAGGTGCCCAAGAAGAGAACCATGTCCGCTAAGAGGAGAGATAAGAACCCTTGGGATAAGAGCCAAAAAATCCCCCTTTTAATAGCTGCAATTCTTTACAGACCTGTACAACTTCTAGAGAACTCATTTTTTAGCCAAAAAAAGGACACCTCCATGTTCGAACGGCCATAACTTCTTCATTTCTTCTCTTTTTTTTGCCTATGTACTCTACGAACATCTTCACGAGACAAGCTTTGTCATGATGTCCTTTGTTTCTCGTGATTTTGAGTGTGTTCCATGCTTGGAGGGTTTTTCATAAATCTCTATAGGTGTTTACCAACCACAAGTGTTTTTGGTCGTGCAATAATTCTTTGTTCCGACGGTGTAGCTCATGCAAGGCTATAGGGGCATACATTTTTCTTCTCGTTTTCACGCTAACATGGTAACACAAGAACTAAAAAAAGAAAGGACAGGAAAACAAGAGGAAACCAACAAAGGTGAAGAAGACAAAATTCAAGGATTATATGACCGATGCGAAAAAGATTACTTACTCGTGAATTTCGCTCAGAGTTCAAAAAAAAAAAACCCCGTGGAAACAGACAAAGAGGAGCCACTTACTACTGGAATTGTCATGAACACAACAAACGATGATAGGTTGTTGGAGATGCAACCAATTCTAGAAGTAGAAGAACCATGGCCACAATCCTTATGGGAATTGATCAGAAACCAAAAAGATGGTAGTGCTACTTCACAGTCAGCACCTATCCCTTAAATAAACATGGATCTTGAATTTTTCCAAGGAGATATAGAATCTCTATATGGGGATGCCGGGTCTATAGAATCTAAAGAGCACAAACCACACTCTCTATAGACTTTGCCATCTTTTATAGGAGATCTCAAAACAAAACCTGAGTAGGCTTCTCAATGGAAAGACATACCAAAAATGATGGACACCAAAAGCTTGCACAAATTGATATCTTTTCCTATACAATGCACACTTTCTGTTGACCACTGGGTCAACAACACAACATAACTCAAGTTTCGTATCAAAATCTTATCTTTTATGAGTTATGAAATGCTGCGGATTATGGCTATAAACGTCATTTGTAATGAGTAGTTATTCTAGTTTCAGAAGCCGGGGTGCAATGGCACTTCCAGATTGTAAATACAAAGCCATTTGACCCTTTCAACCCCATTTTTGGTTAAACCTAAGCTAGCCTTAGTATATAAGGTACCTAGGTCATTTTGTAAAAAGAGACTTTTAATCATAATCAAAACTTAGCGCTGCCGTCTACTGTGTGAGAGAGAGAAAGAGAGTGAGCGTGAGCTTTATCCTCTCGCTACGCCCGGCTCTCTCAACACATTGGAGATCCGACTACACCATTGTTGTAGGCTCGAGGAGAGCTATGCGACAACGCCAAGCATTCCACGCAAGACGAAGCGCACACGCCGACGCATCTACGAGCTATTTGTGGCCATAAGTGTATCAAACGATGTCCGTTTTCTGCGTGCTAGTAGTCTATAGAATCGTGGCGACATAAGCTACGCATAGGTACTCATAAATTTCAGTTTCGGGCACTTTCAAAATTCTGTTCTGTCATCCTACGCGTTTTTGTGATAAATTTCATCTCATTTGGGTCAGTGAAAGTGAAGATTGAACAGACTTTAGCATTTTTGACTGAAAAAGGCAAGAATAGCTAGTTTTGGGGTCTTTTGTTGACATCCAAAATCAAATCTAAGCATAGCATTGGGTTGCGGACATCAAGGGGAAGCTGTGGGACAAGCCTGGGGTCAAACAGGCCAAAAAGACATCCTACATGTAGGATGTCTTCTGTGTGATTTTGGACTCTAAACAAAATTCTGAGCATACCACAATGATCAGCACCTTAAGGAGAGTCTGTGGTTCAAATTTGGGGCATGTATGAGTAGTTAGACATCCTACGCGTAGGATGTCTAAGGCATGATTTAGAGGCCAAATTCAAACTGTGGACATAGCAGGGTGTTGTATAGCCTTAAGATAAACCTCCTAGTCAATTTTGGTCCAATTTGGAGTTGATTTGACTTGGGAATTCATCAGAATAGACATCATGCTTGTGGAACAAATTCTTGATCATTTGACCAACCTATAGGTGTCAGAATCAAAAAGTAAAAATAGCTGTGAGCTTAGCACATCAAGGGGAATCTATAGTGCAAGTTTGAGCTGAAATAGAGCAAAAAGACATCCTACGAGTAGGATGTCTCCAGGGTCATAAAGTGGTCAAAATTCTACTTTTGACATATAGGGAGGTTCTGTTTGCGGGTCGCCGCGATGGACGTCCATAGCATAGCTCTAAAGCATCAACATAAAATTATCGATACAGGGGAAGCGACTCGGATGAGGCATGGAAACTCACTAGGGTGTCAATCCTAATGAAGTGAACTCAAAGAGATGCAACTACTAACTCTACAAGCAAATCAATTGCACTAAAGCCAAGTAATCTACCTATGTCCTTCTACACAGCTCTACAGTCATCACGTCCGTTCACCATGCAAATCATATCGGAATCGCACGAAACTTGAAGGGAAGCTACAGGGGACTATCAGGAACATATCCTACTACTGTCATAGCATTCTGGAGAGGTACAACGATCACGATCGTTCGTCCCAAAGTACGCAAAAACAGTAAACGAATGATCCTAAAGGGTCGTTTTTAGGTCCCTAAAGCCTCTCCTAGGGTCAAAACAACATAAAATACGCATAGAAACACTCAAAACAGCGATTTAAGGCCTAGACGGATGCGTCTGAAACCTTCACTGAATCTTGAATGCTTACACTTGAATGGAAGAGCAGAGTAAGAGGAACACAATGCAAGAAACAAAACTGAATTTGGATTACCGTAGCCACAATGGGGAAGATTACAAGTTTGAACAAGAAGGAGCTCTCATTCGTACGCTGTCTTCTCAGTTTTTCCTCCGAAAAGATTATCCAAAACTTACAGAAAATGGCCTTTATAGATTAGGTCTTTGCAGAAATGGCTTGTCTGGCCATAATCCCCTAATCTTAAAACTGGCTCTCTAATATACAATTGTTCCCAAAAGGATAATCATACATCCTTGACAATTTCCCGGCTTAGAGATGCTTCTTTACAAAAGAATTTTACAATGGTTTCTTAGGAAATTATGGTCCTTCTGGCCACGGCCACGTGTTTCCTCTTCCGCCAAACACTCCCCCCTTCCTTATCCTTGCACGCCCTCGTGCATGTTCAATGCTTTGGCCGTTGATGTGGCTCTAATGAAGCGAGTGTCGCGGAAAAGCTTCTTGTTTGCAGTACGGCTTCGAGGGCTTCTTGGTGTTGTCTGAATGGATTTTCTGATAATGTGTGTTGGTATGCCACGTACCTTGCCTTGAGGTCCTTCGCCATGGGATGGAAAATCCTTGAATCCATTTTGAAGAATCCTGTGTCGAAGGCCTCTTCAAACGTTTGCAAGTAGTGTGATGGCAGGTTGAGGCACGTTGTGGTAATTTGTTAGATCCTGTGGTCTTTTGTCCAACCACTTCTGCCTCCACTTGAGGTGGTCATCGACAAGCACCTGAGCTTCTTCCATTGTGAGTGCAATGCCCTCGTAACCCCCTTCTTTGTTTTGTGGCAAGGCTGGCCCGATCTTTTCTTTCCACAAATTCACTTCATGGCACAACAGAGAAAATGGGAGGTATTCGTGGCCAAACCCTTCCACCTACTCTTCTGGTTGTAAATATGCCAGGGCTGCTAACTCCAGTATCTTCTTTTCATAGAGCATATATTCCTTGGCTGGCCCCTCTAGCATGTCCTGAATGTTTTCACTGAGTTCATCTCGTATGTCCAGATCGGGTGCTTCAAATTCATGCTCTTGTTGCCCTTGGTGTGAGGTTCCAAGAAAGTCTGTCGCATGGTGTCCAGGTAGTAGTTGCGGTTGAGTCTGTGCCTTGTCTGCTTTGATCTGCTGTTGGACAAGCAGATGTTCTTTTTCCTTTAGCAATGTGTCACCGATCTGTCTCTGAATCTGGAGTTCAGCGCTTGCTTGAGCGAGTTGCTGCTCCACTTCTTTTAATTTTAACTCGTTTGCCGTTGTCTGGGCCACCATTCCTGATACGAGCAGCTGTCTTTGAAGCCTTTCTTGCTCTAGCTCTGCTTTTAGCGCTGCTATAGTGTTCGTTGCTGTGGCATTGTTAGATTTGGAGACCAATGCTCCAACAGGTTCCTGATTAGCTATCAAAGCCGTCAGAGTGCCCTTGACAATGCTATAGGAGTTGCTAAGCCTTTGAAATCTTGCACTTTTGTAGGCAAGCTGCTCTGTCGCCTCTTGGACTCTGGCCGTCAGCTCTTGGCACTCTTTCTCTTTGGCAGCCAGGTCTGTTCTGACGTCCACCAAATCTTTGATCAGAGACTGAGTCTGCTGCCGCTCAAGGTCTCTTTCCTCCGTTGTGCATTCTAGTTGTGTTCTTAGGCTGTCTAACTCTTCTTGCCCTGATTCTTGCTTTTGTCGGGCTTCCTTTACCTGCCTTTCTTTTTCATTCAGCACCACATATTGACACTGGAATCGCCGTTCTAACTCTCGCAGTGTTTGCTTGTAATCAAATCCAGTCACTACTTGGCATGATTCTTGGTATCCGATGGATTCTGTAGGTAGTAAAGCTTCCTTTTGCGAGGTTGAAGGGGGAGGAGTTGGCTATTTTTTGTTCGATGGAGAAGGGGGAGGAGATAGCGGAGGTGATTTTCTAGGCGAGGGAGGAGGTGATTTTGGCGAGGGAGGAGGCGGACTTGATTTTTCTCGCACATGTCTCCTTTTGGAAGTTTCCTCGCCTTGTTGCGAAGCAGATGCTTCCGCTTTCCTTTTCTTTAGAATCCTGATTATTCTTTGGCGGGTGAGATCCGTCGCGCGTCGTGCTTTCAGATTCCTATCTCTCTGGATCCGCTTAAGCTGTTTAGTCTGATTCTGCTCTTCAGCCGCGTCTTTTTCCTTCGTTTGTTCCATGGGCTGTGAGGATATGTCCACTTCAGCAGCCTTTTGTTCTGCTTCCATTATTTGCTTCTCAGCCCGTAGACGAGTTGCATTTTCTATCCTTTCTTGCCTTTCCCTCTCTAATCTTCGTTTTTGTGCCCGTTGCGTTTCCACTGCTCGAGCCTGTCTGTCAGCCCGCAATTTGGTGCGTCTTTCTTCGACTCTTTTCTGGGCTTCCGCGTATGCTTTTTGCATGTCCGACTGCGGTATTGCACTTCTCTCTCCTCGTTTTCTCTCAAACGGCTTTGTTGAATCTTCCTCCTCACTTTCCTCAAACTCTGAAGGCACTTTATCTTTAGACTCTTGCGACTTCCCTTCGTCATGTGTCTCCGTTTTCTCTTCATCACTAGAACTTTTATTGGTGGCCTTTGCTGAGCGCGATGATGTAGCGCCAGGTGTTGTCCTTACAGAGTGTGCAACCAGCTTAGCTTAGTGGATCAAGGCCGTTTGTGAGCTGGTTGCTGGCAAATCCTCGATCATTCCCAAAGCCTGGTATGCTATTCTAGTTAGCATTGGCCCTGCACTCATGTAGGTTTTGTTTTTTGCCGAGCTTTTCAAATTTTCTTTGACCAAGCTTTCCAAGATGTAAGAACCATAATCGCATCGGATGGTTCTGTTTTCGGCTGTTGCTAAAGCCATGCCCACTGCAATGTGCAGGATCGGCTCGGTGTAGCGAGGAGGCTTTTGAACTCTGAAATGTTGAGATATCAATCTCATTGGCAATTCCAGCTCTCCGTAGATCATGTCAGTGTATTTGTATTTGTTCCCCTTCGCTTTGACGAATGCCTTCTCATTGTCTAGTGACTTTGTCTTTGCTAACAAATCGTGTTGTTTTGGGAGGAAATGCAAGGCTTCATTGATGATCTCCTTCGTGATCTTTACTTTAACCTTTGACCCATCTTTGTCTGTGAGCGTTGCCTGCCCATCATACTGTATTGAGCTCATGAGTTCCTGGGCCCTCATGTAATCTGTTCCCCATGGCTGTAATCTGAAAAAAATTTCCAAGTGTATCGCCCGCATAGCCTCTATTACTTCTGGCTTTTGGTGGAGAGTCCATATCTCCCGTGGCATGATAGTTGTCTTTACCAAGTCGCCATCAGCATCCTTAAACTTCGAGATGAAGATGTGGAAAGGGATTTGAGCCAGTATTTCATCCGAGATGTGAGCCTTCTCATTTGTGGCAAGCTCCTCCACTTCATATGGTGTTGCTGTCCACTGCCTGTCTTTATTTGGGCGAGGCATTCTGTGTCAGGAGAATCATAAGCTGTCAGGGTTTGCTTTTCGCAATCAATCGCATTTAGACTTTTTAGTAAAAACAGTTCAAAAGTTAAAACTGATCATAACTTGAACAAATTTCATCCATTCTTGTCCATATTTCACCAGTGGGACTAGGAAGGCTAGAGCTATGACTGATAAAAATTTGAGCCAGTTCTGGATCTAAGGTACACCGATCGCGATCGTAGTACAAAGGCCAAATTTGGGTTTGATCATATGAGTGGGTTGCTGATAGTTGGAGGGTCATTTTGGTCCACTCTGTGTGTCTTTTGGACCACTTTTGAGTTTACGGGTCCCATTTCTGGGTTACAAGGGAGTTTTGGACTAGACTCTGATTTTTTATGAGTTATTGATGTCCAATTGGCTTGAAACTTGGATGGTGACTTGAACAAGATGTGTACAAGGGATCTGATAGGTTTTGGTCAAATTTTGGATTTGAGGTACACCGATCGCGATCGTAGTACAGAGGCCAAATTTAGGGGAAACTAGATGGTCATGATCTCCTATGCTTGCCTAGCCCACTGATGATTTATTTTCAAGTTTGGACTTAAAATGAACAATTTAGAGAAATTTTTCACTATTTGACCATATTTTACTAAGTCTAACCACATTTGGTTTTCCTGATGAATTTTGGTTGGATCCTGGAGTTAGTTGAAGTTAGTTCTGGAGCTCCCACTGCTCCCATGATGTTCTGCTACTATCAGCCTACTCCATTGTCTGATTTTGACCTTATCAGGCACTTTATACCCTGTCTTAGGAGGTTTTCCATATTTGTGCATTTTTCAGGTATTTCTTGGATATCCATGTGATGTTTCAGCATCCTTAAGTGATCCTCGGCTCCAATTCTAGCTTTGTGTGATCAGACGAGACTGAAATTACCATATTTGTACTTGTAGGATATATTAAGATCCATCCAAGGTTTTCTGCAATTGTCTTGACCCTTAGTCGGACAAGTGTTCCTTCCAAACCATCCATCATCATTTTTAACCAGATTTGGGTAGTTGTAGGTCAAATTTTACCTTTTGGGTTGTGTTTGACAAATTGGGCCCATTCTATGAGCAAAATTTGTGCATTTTCCTTGAAAATTCAAGAGGGTGTACTTTTAACTGAGTTCCAAGTATGGGCCAACTCAAAAGTTGCAAAACCTGCAAGTGGGGGCATCGATCGCGATCGTACCATGGAGGCAAAATTTGGTTTTGACACCAACAGGTTGTAGGCGAGGTTGAGGGGAGGTGTTTTGCAAAATCTGTCCCAGTTTTTGTCAGTGAGGTGAACCGATCGCAATCGGTGTACCATCACCAAATTTGGTTTTGACCACATGGCTTTGTTCCTGACCTTGTGGGGAGCACATTGATGTTTTCTGTGGATGAAAAAAGTTATGTATGGAAGCCTCTAAGGGCCCTCGACCTCTTTGACCCCATCCGACTTTGATTCGATCCTTTCGCCCGTTTGTGCAAAGATTCGCGCTTGCATGCATAATAGACTTGATCTTTACTTAATAGGGAACATACCTGTGAAATCTGGTGTGAAATGCTGGCTCCAACCATTTGTAGGGGGCAGAAACATGGCAGCTCTCTTTAGGTCAAAAAAGCTCTCTCCTTCTCTCTCAAAAGGTGACAATGAACAATGAGCTAGAATTTGGCCTACCTGATCTATATCTTCCCGAGATTTTCATAACACAGGGTTGATTTTTCTCACCATTGATCTTGATTTAATCTGCATACCTCTTGTGGGTCGAACCGTTCATCATTCCAGCGTCGCATGACCGTTTGATGCGATTTTGAGGAAATGTAGTCATGATCATTGAGGCCGAAATTTGACATCTTCAAATTAGCTTCATATCTTCCATGCTTGATAATTTGATCATGATACTTCGGCATTTGCTTCCAGAACATGATTCCGACACTTGTGATCGAGATTTTTTTTAAATTTTAGATGTTTTATTAACGAAAATCAAACACAATAAAATGAAAATACTTATTAACTGGCAAAAATTTAGCCAAAATTATTATACTCACCCCTAAGCATATATTTTCTCTTGAAGCATCCCAATGCTCCGGATTTGTCATTACAGCTCATTATTATGCTAGTCGGATGATACAAAAAAGAAAACTGCTAAAAATGCCAGGTTTTGATCGAATTTGTTCAAAATTGAACTCTAAATAATGAAAAAAAACTCACACATTATGTAAATATATAAACATTGGACCTCTTAACGTCCCTGACTGTTACTCCTCCCTTCCTTGTCCGAGTCGTCCTGGATGAAGGGTGGTGCATGTGCATGGGTTTTGAACTCTGTGTCGATGCATGGCCGTGTCATGTGGCCCTATTCTGATGATTGAGACAATGCGTTGGGTAACAATATGCTCTGCATGATGTGGGAACTAAATGTAGTGTTCAGTGGCTTTTGATGGCGAGGGTAGCTGTTTATGGAACATGAGAGCTTGCAGTTGAATTGCTCTTTCCTTGATTGTTGGTGTTGTGCCGGCAAATATTTTTGGAACCCATTTATATGTGGTTTGCTGCATCGTTACCGATTCGGCTCTAGTTTTCACCGGTTTCCAGTGCCATTTGGAAGATTCAGGCTTCGTGTTTTGAGTTTTGGTGTTCCTTTCGAGCTCTGGCATTTTAGTGTTATCCATTTTTGGTTGCCATTTCCACTTGGAAGTAGCTTCGAAAGGTTTTGGAGATGATGCTGCTTCCATCAGGAGTTTGCCCTTAGGTAGCCATATCTTGCTCGGTTTGTTGGTCAGCAATGATTTCCTGATCCAGACCTTCTGAATAACCTTTGGGGTTGTTTTTGGCTGAATAGCTGGTTGCTTATTGTCGATGGGGATACTTGGCCACGAGTGATCTGTTTTTGCGAATGGAGTCATGTACACGTTAGAGTCATGTGTGTACCTTAACGCATGTTCTGACCATTCAGTGACTGCATTGTACGTTCTCATCCATGGAACTCCTAAACATATTGATTCTCTGATTTCTCCGTCTTCCATTACGAAAAATTGATGAGGGCAACTATTTCCATCAAGATTGATCGGTAAGTTTACTATTCCCAGCGTTGGCATTGTTGCACCGTTTTCCGCTCGTAGATCACATGTGGATTGCACGAGTGGTTCATCTGTAAGCATCCTATAAGTGGAGACGTTGACCACATTCACTCTTGCACCTGTTTCAATTAATGCTCGTTGATACCTGCCATGCGGGAGTTTGACATTGATTTGAACATCAATTCCTGTTTCCCATTGCTCATCAGTTTGAATGATAGATAAAGGAATTTGAGTCGTGTCCGGTGGTGTAGGAATTAGTTGTTGTTGTAATGCTTGTTTTCTTTTTAAAATCCTGACTTTGGCCTCCTCCTGCGCTTGAGCTTTTGTTTCTTTTGCTTTGTTCTTGCGCTCCTTCGCAGCGTGTATTTTGGCAAGCATTTCTGTGGTTAGTGGCAAGTTGTATTTCTTTAGTCTGCAACCACTAATCCAGTTAGGCATTTCCTCGCCCTCTAATGTCGCAAGTTTGATGGCACCGCTAGATGATATGTCATGAATCACGTAGGGTCCATTCCCTCGCTTTTTGAGTTTTCGGGAATGTTGTTTTAGGATATACATTAAAACATAATCCCCAGTAGAAAATTCCTTGCTGATTACGTGTTGATCAAAGAATGATTTCATGTTTCGTTTTTGCGCACAGATCGACGCAACTGCTCTCAATCTAGTTTCATCCAGTTTTTCTGGGACATCCACCTGATTGGATAATTCATGGCCCGTCCATTCTAATTGTTTAGCGACTCGAAGTGTGGGAATAAGGAATTCAAGTGGCAAAATTGCTTACATTATTCCATAAACCATGTTGAATGGAGTCGTTCCGATGGATGTTTTGTAAGCTACTCGATACGCCCATAAAGCTAAATGCAGCTTTTGATCCCAGTCAGCTCTCGATTCGCCGACAATTTTGGTAAGAATTGTCACCAAAATTTTATTCGTACTTTTTGCTTGGCCGTTTGCTTGTGGGTGATAGGGGGCGGACTTCCCGTGAATTACCATGAATTTGTCCAATAGGAATTTGATCACTTCATTGATGAAGTGAGTGCCTCTATCGCTCACGAGCTCAATTGGTAAGCCATATCTGGTGAAAATGTTCTCGTACAAAAACTGTGCTGTCGTTTTTGCATCATTTCTGGTTGTTGCTTTACCCATTTTGTTAGATAATCTGTTGCCACTATAATGTATTGAGCGTGCGTTTTATACCCCGGAGACGTTATCTGTCCTACAAAATCTATTTCCCATTTCGCAAACGCTCTTGCCCCCATCATTGGCCTTAAGGGCATATTGTCTCGCGCTCTCGGAATTTTTGTTTTCTGGTACTCATCACATCGTTTCACAAACTCTTCACCATCCATGAATGGTGTAGGCCACCATATGCCCGCAATAAGAATTGCTTTGGCCATTTTGTCAGCTGAGAAATGTCCACCAGCTTGTCCGCTATGTGCTTGCTCTAAGATAGGAATGTATTCCTCTTCAGTCGCACACATTCTCAATTGATGGTCCTTTCCCCTCTTGTAAAGAGCGTCCTCAATCAGTACATAGTTTTCTACCTCTTTCATGATTGTTTTGATTCGTGATCTACTCATCCCCTCAGGTAGGATCCTGGTGGTGAGGTATTCAATGATGTAGTTACTCCATCGGGGTGCTACAGACAATCTAAATAGAGTCGCGTGTTCTATTGGCTTTTGAAGCGTGCATTTGACACAAGATTTGACATGCATATGAACACTATGTTGCATTTTTGGCCAATACACACCCGCTCTCATCAATCTCTGGTACATCTGTGCATGCCCATTGTGAATTCCCGTTGTTTGTATATGAGCCTGGTTTAGGTACAATTCTCGTTCGTCAGATTCAACGCAAAGCCTAAGGATTCGATCCGTTCCCTATTTATATAGCCTGCCCGCCAACATTACCAATGATCTGGATGCTGCAATGATAGATGGTTGTCTTGTCATATTCAAAGACCCGATAGTCAGCAAAGGAATTAAGTCCTCGCTCCATCTTGGAACCATTTCTATGTTGAAAAGATATGCATCTGGCAGATCATCATCAACTCCTACAGGGTTTTCTCCATGCATCATTCTAGATAAATGGTACGCTCTTTAGTGTGTTGTACCTTTGCTGTTTCAATGAGGTGTTTACACATTTCCAAGCGCTTCGTTTCCACTTCTGGTTGAGGGTAAGTCAACCATCTCTGCTCTAAGGTTTGGTTTGTTTTTAGCCTTGCTTCGTATGCTTGTAATAGAGCATCTAACGGCTCTAGCACTTTGTCAACCAAGACTGATCCTCCTGAGGATGCTTTCCTCGGTTTGTTGATGGCCTCAGTTGTCTTACTCTCTCTCTCTCTTGTTTGAGTTGTTCCCTTGTTTCATGCAACTCGTTTTGCATGGCAATTTGCGTTTTCAATATTCTCATTTTCATCCTGTCTCGTTTTGCCTTCCAGGATTTTCGCTGAGTTCTAACGGATAAACTCTCAATTTCTGTTGGTATGGGCAACTCGACCTTTTCCTCCAAAGTTTCATTTTTTCCTAAGTCCTTGGTTTGGGCTTTGGTTATCGTGTTGATTCGGATCATGGGATTGGTTTTTGATCCGCTGCTAGCGCTTGGTATCACCCCCACAATATTCATAGTCGCTTTTCCCTTGTTGTCCGGATTCTTCGGGAAATCTGGTAATATGTGATTCACGCCACATTCATCGCAAAACCCAAAAATTTTCACTCTTTCGCCTTTGAAAGGACAGTTACGCTCCTAATGATCCGTATTTCCATAGCTATAGCACTATCCAATTGTTGGTTGATTTTGAGGAGGTGGTCCCATAGGTTGTCCTGTTCTATTGGGATATCCTCTTGGTTTGTAATTTTGGTTCGCAATGAACATTAACGTTCTCTCGTCTACCAAATATTGATCTCTCGAAGGTTGTTCTATATACGTTGGTGGTGCCATACCCTCACTATTTTCCCACGGTTGATATGCTTCGTTTGCGTATATTTGTGATTCGGGTTCAGTTACGTAAGGCTCGTTTGGTTCCTCGTAATAAGACACTTTAAGTGTACTATTTGTTCCTGGTGTTGCTTCACAAGGTTGAGCGTATCTAATCATGGCCCTATTTTCCTATGGTAATGGAGGTTGTTGACCCAACACAGGTTGAGGTCTGTCTGCTCCAGCTACCAAATTCATATTTGGTCCAACTTGATACCTTGGAGGAGGTGGTTGAGATGGTCCTGCTGGAGGTCCATACGGTCTTTCCCTCACAAAATTTTTGTTATAAAAACACTCTTCAGTGCTATGATTCATCCATTTCTGCTTTATGGCACACCATTTCAGTACTCGTCCACTCGCAACTGGAGCTTTAGGCTGTTGTGTGCACCATGGCGTCGAATGATCCCCCCCGCATGCGTCACACTTCCTCGTCTGAGACTGTCTCATCACCGGATTTGATCTCACATGTTGTTGCATTCTCTTTGTTACCTCCTCTATCAATTGATCAGCTGTCGGCATTAAGGACGCCTGAGCATCTTTCTTGGTAGAGGGTTCACTCTTAATCGATGAAGAGCCACTGGCTATTGAATCAGCATCCTCGGACACTTTCCCATATGCTTTGCAGTTGTCGAAAAGATATAATGCTTCCGTCGTAACCTGCTGAAATGTGCTACAGGCCTTCAAGTGAAGGTCCTTTTTCAAGGTTTCATTCCTAAGTCCTTCCACGAAGAGCACAGACAATCTCTCATCCTGCGGTAATTCTCTTCTCGGGCATCTCTCAATGTATTGCTTGAATCTCAAGGTCGCTTCCTTCACTTTTTCATTCTCCCTTTGTTTAAAAGCATATATCTGCGATACAGTATTATGCTTTATACCCCGTTTTGAGAATTCTTCTGCGAACTCGCGCAATACATGTTCAATATTCAGAAAAATTTCAGGGTTTAAAGGTTGAAACCATGTTAAGGCCGTCCCTTCCAAGGTCAACCCGAATCCCTCATATTGAGTATGGAAATCAGTGATCTGTTCCGCTCTTAAGACTTGTTTGAAAAGAGATACATGGGCATATGGATCCCCCGGGCCGCTATACTTCTTTGGCATGCACTTCGCTACTTGGGATGGTCTGATCCGTCTATGGTCTGCCATCTATGGTCTGCCGTCTATGGTCTGCGGTCACTCTCATTGCTCCCATGTCCCGACTTAATCGTTCTCGTACATCAGGGAGGTCGTAGGTTGCTCTCGTTGGCTAATCCGCCCCAAATCTACTACTAGGAGGCAAATGTGATGGGATGGCTGCAAATGTTGGACCTACAGCCGTATGTGTAGAGATAGGAACCGTACTACCTCGATTTGTAGCCATTGATTCTCTGGAATGTAACGTTCCCATGGGGCTTGGCATCGAATAATGAGGTCGACTGAAAGAATCAGCTACATGAGTCCTCCCTCCGTCTGTGGTTAACGGTTTTGGCACAACAGTTGTAGGTGCTGTTCTAAGAGGGCTTGGAGTGACATAGTAATGGTGAAGTGGTCCCCCAAAGTACGTATAACCCTCCAATTCTTTTTTTTCGATTGCTGCATATTGTCCTCCATACTTGTCATATGTGGCAATTTTCATTTCCGCTCCCTCGGTGTAGGTGAAGACATAAAGTCTTTTCCGCTCAGTCATCTCCCCAGCGTAAGGATCCTCGCATCTATAATAGAGATCTTGCTCTCCATTATTATACTTGTATAACCCCAGGTAGACATTATCCGTGTTGATTTGCATCGTTTCGTTTTCTCGCCTTAGTTTCACATTCGGTAAGCTCATTGTTGGAGCCCTTTCCTCATGTTCCTCATCTATTTTGGCTTTTGTGCCCATCAATCCCCACTTGTCTACAATGTTAGGATTTAGGACTACCAAATACATGATACCCTCGTCATCTAGGTACCTGTCTCTACTATAGCTTACATACACTAAGTCCCTAAACTCGCTTGGTCTATCTTCTATTTTCACACAGTAGCGGTCCATACCGTCTTTGTATATCTTGGCACCTTGCTTGTTGTCATATTGATACTTGATGAACAACAGCTTTAGCATGGCCGAGGGGTCTGATGGTCCTGCTGCCATGTTTTCTCTCTCGTTTAGTTTTATTTGTCCCAAGTGTTCTGTGAAGCACTCGGAAGATCTCTCTGAAGAAGTATCAGAAATGACTTCTTCAAGGATCGGTTCCAATGGGCGTACTATCCCTTGGTTTACACTCTCCTCCGTTGACGCGACACTCGTTTGATCCGCTAAATTTAGGTGTTTGTTGTTGATTTGTGTTCCCGATCTCAAAAACATGAACAAAGCGGGATTCACTGACCGAATCCAAACCTCTTACCTGGAGATGGAAAAATCTTTCAATTCCGGCGAGTGCATGGGCTGTTACTTGACCGGTCTCTGCAAATGAATACACTGGATAGCTATGAGATCACTGTATCATTCCAATTGTTAGCAGATTCAACACTTCAACATGATCTTAACACAATTTTGCTTGTAGATTATTGACAATACGTCCAATTTGAGTTTTGAAAACTCCTGGTATCTTGTGTAACCTAGGTTTATGATCATGTAAAAAATAAGCTAGATCTGGGCTAGAGGTACATCGATCGTGATCGTACTTATGGGTCCAAATCAGATGAAACTTTACCAGCTTGTTCACTAGGCTATTTTAAGACTACCTGCTAGACACTTTTGTATTTGGACTCAAAAAAGTCAAGTTTTTATCATTTCTTGGTTGGAAGTGCCTGTTTTCCCAATTTTATCAGTTTGATTTGATTTTGGTGTTTGTTTTGGGAAATGAAAGCTATTTGGGATTGTCTTGTGTACAGACTATCCCTCTGTATGCTTTTTTCTCAGTTTTGATGTGTTTTGGTCTACTGAAAGTCAATTTCTATGCCAGTTTAGCAGTTGTTGACTTGGATCTATATTCAGTGGTTTTGACCATTTTTTTTGTGGTTTTTGACCCTAGGTCCTTTAGACTTTTATGTTTGTATACACTTGAGGATCCCACAGATGAAATCTGGTCAAAATCTGGCACTTAGGTACACCGATCGCGATCGTAGTTTGGAGCCCAAATTAGACCAAATTTGGCATGCTTGTAGACACTGATGTTTTAAGGCTATCCCCCAAGTCTTTTTGCATTTGGATCACCAAAATTCAAGATTTTACAGTTTCTGGGTCTGTTAGGCTAGTTTTACCCAAGTGGCCTGATTTCCTTGATTTTTGATGTTTTTGGGTGTGGTTGCTTTAGACAAACTTGTTTAGAATCTTATCAGGAAGGCACATGTCAAATCTTGTCCAATTCTGGCACTGAGGTACACCGATCGCGATCGTAGTACAAAGGCCAAATCTGATGAAATTTTGTCTGCTCTCTCTGACAAGTGTTTCCTAGTGTTTGGTGCTACCACTTTGTGATTTGAATCAATTTCACCTTTGTTTGGTCAGATTTTCAAAATTTCAGAGTCTTATGGCCTTTTTGCCAAAGTTATGGTTTTCTGGTTTCTCGTCTCTAACTTTTACCCCAAATATGACTGGAATGTGATTTACTTATCCTACTCCTAAGTACAGAAATGAAAGAACATAAGAAAATGAATCAAACAAAACAAACAGGATAAAAAATGGATGATGGATCAATACTCAATTGATACAAAGAAATTTGAAGAGAAAAATTACTTAAAGCAACCTCACTCACAACTCCCTATATCTCTCAAGAGTAGATCTAGCCAGTCCACCGACCCTAGACTCCACTAAGCACTAAACCCCTGTCTAGATGCTTCACTGAAATGTAAATGGAATGGAAATTATCTTTTGGAACAATAAGAAAACCCTGAATAACCACGCAGTCACTCATCACCTAGAATTCATTCCCCGGCAGCGGCGCCAATATTTGCGGGTCTCCGCGACGGACGTCCATAGCATAGCTCTCAAGCATCAACATAAAATTATCGATACAGGGGAAGCGACTCGGATGAAGCATGGAAATTCACTAGGGTGTCAATCCTAATGAAGTGAACTCGAAGAGATGCAACTACTAACTCTACAAGCAAATCAATCGCACTAAAGCCAAGTAGTCTGCCTATGTCCTTCTACACAGCTCTACAGTCATCACACCCGTTCACCATGCAAATCATATCGGAATCGCATGAAACTTGAACGGAAGCTACAGGGGACTATCATGAACATATCCTATCACTGTCATAGCATTCTGGAGAGATACAACGATCGCGATCGTTCGTCCCAAAGTACGCAAAAACAGTAAACGAATGATCCTAAAGGGTCGTTTTTAGGTCCCTAAAGCCTCTCCTAGGGTCAAAACAACATAAAATACGCATATAAACACTCAAAACAGCGATTTAAGGCCTAGACGGATGCGTCTGAAACCTTCACCGAATCTTGAATGCTTACACTTGAATGGAAGAGCAGAGTAAGAGGAACACAATGCAAGAAACAAAAATGAATTTGGATTACCGTAGCCGCAATGGCGAATATTACAAGTTTGAACAAGAAGGAGCTCTCATTCGTACGCTGTCTTCTCAGTTTTTCCTCCAAAAAGATTATCCAAAACTTACAGAAAATGGCCTTTATAGATTAGGTCTTTGCAAAAATGGCTTGTCCGGCCATAAGCCCCTAATCTTAAAACTGGCTCTCTAATATACAATTGTTCCCAAAAGGATAATCATACATCCTTGATAATTTCCTGGCTTAGAGATGCTTCTTTACAAAAGAATTTTACAATGGTTTCTCAGGAAATTATGGTCCTTCTGGCCACGGCCGCCTGTTGCTTCTTCTGCCAAACAGGTTCTAAGTGTCTGTGCACTCCTTGCCGCACTGTCGAAGCAAGGGACTTGCCAATACACCGTGTGCGAGCCACAAACGGCTCCAAGCACACAACAAGCCTAAACTAGCAAGCTCAAGAAAACAAAGGGTGTGTCACTCACCGCTCTACGCTCGCCTTCGTGGTGGATTCCTCGCCGCGATGAAGAAGAAGCTGTAGTCGTGCCGCGCTCAACCGCTTCGCCGCCGTCGTGCCTTCGTAATGCTCGATCGCACACACACTCTCCCTCTCTCTCTCTCTCTCTCTCTCACACACACACACACACACAAGGAGGTGAAGAAGAAGAAGATGGAGATGGAGCAAGAGCACTCTTCTATTGCACAAATGAGAGAATGAGTAAAAATTAGGTTTAGTTGGCTTTTATAGGAGCTCACCCCATTCACACTTGGGCGCCCATGCTTATCCAACTAATCCCTTGAATGTCCAAGTTAAAGTGCGCCTCTCATCGACGATCACTCTACCTTTCCCTATTGGTCCGACAAGCCCGGTACCTGACTCTACCAAATACATAATACGCGTCCATCGTAGGTGATGGGTGTCCGTGTGCCGTGAGGGTTAACATGCCCCCCTTCCTGATGTAGATTCCGTCCTCGGAAGCTATTGAGTTGAAGCTGGTTCGTCGAGGTGGAAGAGCATTTGAGATGAATGTCCTTAGCCTTCTTCAGTCACTGCAAAATCAAACAACATTGGCACAGTAATTGCATTCTCTTAAAAAGCATATGCAATTTTAGGTAGACAAATTGATTGGTAAAAGAATTTCAAACAATTTGTTAGCAATGAACATTAAATTGCAATGTAATCAAATGCATAAACAGATGTAAAGGTAAAAAATTAAACAAGTCTGGGGTCGCTAATATGACGGTCAAAAGGCACTAGAGATCGAATATTAATACCATGGGTAAGCTTCTTAATTTTCAGTGGTCAATTAAGTTGTTTAATCGCGAGAGCCAAGTATTCATGTTCGAGGGCTGACTAGAGGCTATATCTAGAAAACCTTGTAGTTAAGCTACCATAAAAGGAATTTCTCATGAAATCATCGCCTGACTGATTACTTTTTCTTTGACCCCCCAAGGTCTTTTCACATTGATTCAATTATGATGTGTGTGCTTATTTTGTATGCCTTGGGTTTTTTGCTTTTCAAGGAAAAGCGCCCACACTGGGAACCTCTAGGGCTCTAGTACCATAGGCAATACATGTGAGTGAAGTACCAATTTAAGCAGGGATTTCTCTTCATGCTTAAAATTTTACATTGTGGCACTTTGATTTTTTTCTTGTTCATTTTCAGCATTTAAATTTGTAACTTTGGGGGGTCATATAACACTGTTACCCTCCCCAGGCTCATCACATTAGTAAACTCCCTTTATAATACTTAAGCTAAAGGTCAATAGGGTTAAGCCCACTAGAAAGCCCTAGTACATTTCATACAATGCTTATTAGGAAGGCATTCCCCATGGTATTAAGAGAAGATTTCTAATACCTAGCTTGGTCAAACTAGCTTAGTCGGACTGCTTGATTTTTACACCTAAGCAAGTGATTATGACAAAACATTACATTGAATTAAATGTTTGATACTAAGCCAATGCGCTGAATATTATGCTACCAATCACAATCAAAGTAGACAAACATAGATGCAAAAAAGATAACGGCAATGCTAATGGACAAGAAACACCTGTTTGTGTTGATGGTTGCGCTTGATCTGAAGGTTCCATGAAGGTCCAAATCCTATCAATAGCAACATGCTCCTGTACACACTATGAAACACAAACAATACCTCTAGGAGGAACATCAGTGGGAAAAGAGAACTTTGCTAATCACTCAACTCTAAAACAGAAACACTCCTATCGTACTAATCTTACCTACCCTCCATCACTCAAGTGATGAGGATCAAAGGTGTTTTATGGCATAGGTTTCTATTTCACTGTACCAAATGTGACATGTGTAGGTCTGAGTCAATGTTTTGACTTTAATGTGCATACTCGTTTGCTAATTGCTCTTGCTCTTTTTTTTTTTTTTGAGTATAAAGCTTTATATGTACATTCCCTAAGATTGGAATTGAGAGGTCAGGGAAAAAGGTTGAGAGGGAAACAAATGAATGATGAATGTCCACAAACACTCCCCCCTTCCTTGGGTAGATCATACCGTTTGAAATGAGCTTGTCACCCTTTGAAACCAATTGTTCCAGTTGGTAATAGGTGAGGATTTTTGCCAGTAGTTTTCTATTACCCTAGGTGCCTTGTCGAGTTGCAACGGTGGTAAGGTACTCTCCCAGGATCGAACTTGAAGTGGTTCATTAGGTGATTCTTGAACACTGGGAGGTGTGGATTCTTTGGTAGCTTCATGGAGGTCCACTACTATAGATGGAGGCTGTGTAGAAGCTTTTACTTCTATGGATGTATTACATGAGGAGCTAGAATCTTCATGGGACTCCCCCCTTCCTGAGCTAGGTGGAACAAATCGTTCTTTCTTTGGTACCCAAACTAGCTCGGGAGCGGGTGTGTAGCATTCTGTGATTTTTTTCTTTTCACGATCATTGATTCGTTTTGGAGCTACGGGATTGGGCTCACTTGGGTCAAGTGATAGGTAAGAGCACAATCTACGTTTTGGTACCCAGATTTGATCATTTCCTTGATAGTAGCCTTGGGCTTCCAATAGTCGTTTAGGGATCCATCGCAACATTTTCTTACTTTTCTTGGAGCGAGTGGTACGTTTCTTACAAGGCTTCTGTTTTATGGTCACTAAAGAAGCTTTAGGGACCCACTTGTATGTTTTCTTCGTTACATTAAGATGAGTCTTGTTGGAAGCGATATGCATTGCTTGTAGCATATTTAAGGGTATAGGCATTTCATCCCCCTCAGGTGTTACCCAGGTCGTCCCTCTATTTCCCCAAGTGTCTATGGTTGATGCTAGGTGGACCCAATCCACATTGTCCGACTCAGTCATCCCAGGTAGGATATCCATATAAGGAGAATCTTGGCCAATGTATGTATCCTTCTTACAAGTGTAACAATATTGTAGTGGGACCGAGTGAACTGTGGTGTCAGAGCGATGATCAATAATGGTTTTACTCCCTAAGGGGTGTACCTTACCAGTCACCAAATCCACTCTAAGGACAGAGTCTTGGAATTGCAAATAGACATGATTTTTAGACCAATCATGAACCATTTGTGCTTCCCTCATGAATGGTCGTCCTAAAATCATTTCATATGAAATAAGGTGTTTAGAGAAATCCATTACAATGAACGTATGTCGTACCTTGTGTCCTAGAACTTTGATCTTAAGATCCTTGAGCATCCCCATAGGTTTGGCTATGGTACCATTTGCCATCTTTACCACAATGTTAGTAACACTGAGGCGGGGTTTTCCCATGGATTCCCAACAATCTTTTGTAACAATGCTAACTCCCGCACCACCATCAAGAATTCCCTTTATAGTTAATCCCTTGGTAGTGATGGGTAGGGTCGCATTAGACTCGTCGCCTTCAAAATACTGCCCTAATTCGTTAATGGGTACCTCGATCACAGACTCGTGTCCATCTAAGTCAAGTGATTGCACATGATTTTCCTCATCAATCATAATCGAGTCAGGCCTATTTGGTTGCGCAAACTGCGGTAATCCCGTTCGTAGCTCTCCGTTAAGGAATGCTCGAAGTGCAAGGAATAACTCAGGATCTCCATACAGCTTTGCTATGATCGTGGTTCGGACCTCAGAAGACATGAAGTCCACTAGTTTGGCAACATTCATCGGCGTTTTGCAGGGTGTAGGTCCTTGACTAGGAACTGGTGAGGATGGAATCTCATATTCCTCAATGGGATCAGGTATTCCTTCGTTAAACATCCTTCCCAACAAGAAGGGTGTATGCTCACTTTCTGATGTCCTGTCCTCACTCCCTTCTTGGATGATACTAGATATGGCTAACGGTCTATGGTTCATGTGGGGTGGATGAACTTGCGTGGGAAACACTGTGTCATGAATTTTGACCTGCATGGGTTCTGGTTCTAGTTTCCTTTGAGTCTCCTCCACTAAACCTCTTAGATGTTTCACCTGCTTAATTTCGTCTACTGGGTTTGGGTACGTCCCAATCTTCTTTTTACGATTCTTCCCTTTTTGCCCCTTCGGTTTATCTTGGGGGTCTTGGATTGGATTTGGAAACACTTGTGGTGTTTTCAGAGGCTCTTTATGGTTTTCTCTTATTCGGTTTTCATTTGGTTCCATGTTACGGTTTTCTTTGTCGGTCTTTCCCTTTGTGGTATTGGTTCTAGTCTCCATTGTCTCGACTGAATCTGAATCATCCTCGAGGTCATTCATATACACGGGGTCATCTCCTGTTCCTATGTTTGTTTTGGAACTTGGCTTTGAATTTTCCGTATTCTGCGACTTCTTCCTTCGTGTCTTCTTTTTCTTTGCTTGGATAACTGACGCGGTATCTCTCTCTTCGAGGATATGTCCTGGCCCTTGAAGCATGGACCGTGTAATCGCATAAGCGGGTGCGACGGGTGGTATTGGCGATGTCACACTAGCAATTTCGACCAAATTTAGGGGTGTGATTTTAGGCGCATTTGGGTTATAGGGGCATTGGGCAATCAAGTGATCTATGCCACAACGATTACATGTGAGTATTGGCATTGTAGACGTGCTCCCTTGATTCACTTGCATCTGTGCAGCATTCTTTTGCAGCCTAATAGGGCACTCCGCTACTCGATGTGGTCCACCACACTCGTAGCATTGAAGAGGTGGCCTCCTAGCCTGGGTGTTGATATTTTGACCTCTGGATGCGAGAGCAGCAGCTTGATAAACCGGCTTGACTTGTCCCCAACAATCTTCCATGTAGTATATAGGACACTCTTCCAATGTATCAAGTCCGTAGGCAATACTAGTGTCTATTTCCTCCTCACAGCCATCTGCATAAGCATTTGATGACTCGCAACCCACTTGGTTCATAGGGGCGACTCTTGGATGCGGGGGCTGCGGTCCTAGCACAGGAGGTGGTAGCGGTGTAGCTTGTACAACATTTTGAGATCTAGGGACCATGTGTTGCGGTAGTTGCTCAACAGGTGGAGTAGGCATCAATACAGGAGCTCGAGGCGCATCCGTCCAGGCTACAGGTGGTCTATTTGCCATCATACGTTTGATCATTAAACAATCCTTAGCTTGGTGACCATACCTACCACATGCGTTGCAAGTTCCATTAAATTTTACTCTAAATGTAGGGCACTCACTAGTGCTATGTGGACCTAAGCAAATGGAACACCATTGTTGCTCCCTTCTTGGATACATGTGACTATTTTGAGGGGGTCGGTTATCCTTAAGAGACTCTTGGATTGCCTTGGTGAGGTCTGTCAAGAATGTCTCAAATACCTTTGGCTCATTGGCAATGGGCTTTGCAGTCATGGGTTCATACTCAATGGCTTGTGAGCTAGTGGATCTCGTGTCAGTAGACACCCTCATGCCTGCTATCATCAAGTTGTCCTCTAATTGGATTGCATTGGCAGTGACATCTTCCCAGGTTGTGATACCTCTAATCACTAGTCCATTATAGATTCCTTCATTCCTCAACCCTCGAATGAATCGATCAAGCAGTTGGTTATTGTTGAAGCGCTCATTTACAGGGCAGCGAGAGTTTAAGTGCTTTAGACGACTAATGAAGTCCCTTACTGACTCTCCTTCCTTACGTTCGGCCTTCTGTAGCTGAGATGCTACACCCCAAAGCACACCTTCTCGTATGTACTCCTTTAGAAACAACCTTCGAAGGGTAGGGTAGATTGTTTTCTCGTCCACCCTTAGGGTCCTATACCAATCTCCAGCCTTCCCACTTAATGTCAAGCTTAAGGCATTGCACTTATGTAGTTCGTTGCGTTCCCCTAAGGAATCACATACTTGTTCAAACACTTCAATGTGTTATCTAGCATCTTCGTCCCCATTGAATTTTTGCGTGAGTTTGGCAATTTGTACTGCCTTACTTCTAGGCTCTCTATCAGATGCATGACGCATATTTTCCGCGATAGATCGACCTATGGTTTGAGCAAACACTGCCAAGTCACCTATGTGAGGAGGCAGGGCCGGTGGAGGTACTCTTGGAATCATATGTGGGAGAGGAACGGGTATCGGTCTTGGCATATGTGTGGATGATGCAGGATATGGAACATAACCGGGCATAGGTCCACTCGGATAAGAGCTAGGGAGCGGCACTCGAGGAGCATAAGCAAGTGGTACAATTGGAGGTGTGGGGGCCATGTGTGCATAAGGGGCTAGAGGCACGTACGGTCGAGGCCCCATATTAGGTACTACGACACTAGGTAGTGGCACTGCGCTAACTGTAGATGACATCGGTACATTCTCTGTCAGGCTTATCCCTGGAGTGAGCACTGTGTTTTCCTTGATAGAGGGTTGAGCCAAGTTAGGGAAGCTAAAGTTTTCGCTCGGAGGCTCAGATTGCATAGAGACCCCAGGTGAAATGACGTAAGATGGGTCCATGGGGCTCATTAGAGGAGTCTCCATTTGTGATAGAGTAGGCAGTTGAGCCTTGCTCGTATCCAGAAATCTCATGGGGCCAGTTGAGAGTATATTTACCCCTCGGTTTTGCCTTTCTGATTGAATAATGCCATGGATAACATGACAGATCATTTTCTGTTGATCTTCGATGCTCGTGGCACTAGAGGTGGATCGTACAATCTCTATCCATCCTACATGGTAGGCGTGGCCAAAGTGTAGATCCGTCAACACCTCAGTGTGGAGGTCGTATGTCCAATGATCATTAATGAACAATCCTTCTAGAGTCGACGTGTTAATGGTTTCTTGTGAGGTAGAAGCAATGTTGCTCCCCGTGGTTTTACTTGTCACCAACGGTACTCTAGAGGGAACTTCTGAAGGAGGCAGCTCAACAGGGCCTTCTTGGTAAGAAGTTGGTAGGATATCCACATGGACACTCTTTGGGGGTGTGGGGTCCACTTGCGATGTGAAAGGAGAGTCCACTTCCCCACCCCCTTCGCGTGCTTCATCTGCATCAGGTTCCGAGTGAGTAGCTCTACCTAATGTTTCCATGAAACGGCTAAACATACTAGTACTAGGCTGTGGAGCTTCGGGAGGTGCATGGCCTTCTCTCTCAGTGTTTTGGGTAGGGTATGCTTCCATGATTTCTGAGTCGGAGGAGGAATCACTAGCGGCTATTTTAGGGTCTTGGGTGGTGCTACCTTGTGTCCCCGCTGAGGGTCTAGATCCTATCGTGGATGGGTAATGGGTGTCCGTATGAACAGAGGCACCCTCAATATGCTCGTGTTCTAGCACCCGCCCAGAGCGTAAGTGCATGAGCTTCTGATACCCTAAGGTGTCAAAAAGCTGCTCTAGGAGGCCTTGTGACTAGTTTTTAGCGTGTTTTTTGTTTGTTTTTTTGCTAGATTTTTTAGAGAGTGTCGTAGAATGGGCCGTGTGATAGCTCGAAACGAGCGTATCGGTCAAAGGATCGTGCCGTGCTTTACAGCCCTCCGTTTGGTCACTCTATGCCCTCGGAATCCCTAAAACTGTCAATTTCCAGTAGGGAACTAGGCCCAAACTAGAAAGTCTAAGGGTGCAAGTGGGAAGAGAAAGGAGGAGAGTGGAGGACTTGTCCCACATGCTCTCATTCTCTCTTGAGGGAGTAGGGTATATATATAAGAGTGAGTCTAGTATATATCAGAGGACTGAGGACTGAGGCCTGGGCCTGGGCTTGGGCTTGGGCTTGGGAAAATGATCCCGATCCCGATCTATCTTTTATACAAACCAACCCGTCCGTTTTAAGAGTCACGTTTTTTATTTTCGAAAAATTTTGCCGCCCGCTCACTCGCGTTTTTTATTTCCGAAATTATTATTTTTTTTTCAGAATTTTTTTTTTGGAGAAACAATATTTTTTTTTAATTATTTTTTTTCGGTGCAGAAAATACAGAAATTGAAAACGCAGATATGCAGAAATTTCAGAAAACGCAGAAATTGAAAAAACGCAGAAATTCAAAAATTGCAGAAAAGCAGAAAAAAGCAGAAAAAAAGCAGAAATTGCAGAAAATGCAGAAATTGCAGAAAATTGAAAAAACGCAGAAATGCAGAAAATTACAAAAATTGAAAACGCCGAACTTGAAAATGCAAAAATTGCAGAAATTGAAAAAACGCAGACAATAGCAGAAATTGAAACTTGACAGCAAATGCAGAAAACGTAAAAAAACAGAAATCTCCACACACCCCTTCCCTGCCTTTCCTATGATAGAAATTGCACCACAAGGAAGCGTAAAGTGCTAACCGAGCTTAGTGTAGGGCATATCCCCGGCAACGGCGCCAAAAATGTGCACTCCTTGCCGCACTGTCGAAGCAAGGGACTTGCCAATACACTGTGTGCGAGCCACAAACGGCTCCAAGCACACAACAAGCCTAAACTAGCAAGCTCAAGAAACAAAGGGTGTGTCACTCACCGCTCTACGCTCGCCTTCGTGGTGGATTCCTCGCCGCGATGAAGAAGAAGCTGCAGTCGTGCCGCACTCAACCGCTTCGCCGCCGTCGTGCCTTCGTAATGCTCGATCGCACACACACTCTCCCTCTCTCTCTCTCTCTCTCACACACACACACACACACAAGGAGGTGAAGAAGAAGAAGATGGAGATGGAGCAAGAGCACTCTTCTATTGCACAAATGAGAGAATGAGTAAAAATTAGGTTTAGTTGGCTTTTATAGGAGCTCACCCCATTCACACTTGGGCGCCCATGCTTAGCCAACTAATCCCTTGAATGTCCAAGTTAAAGTGCGCCTCTCATCGACGATCACTCTACCTTTCCCTATTGGTCCGACAAGCCCGGTACCTGACTCTACCAAATACATAATACGCGTCCATCGTAGGTGATGGGTGTCCGTGTGCCGTGAGGGTTAACAGTGTCTCAAGGATTCCAGAACTTTTTTCAAAAGTGAATTTGGACCTTGTTTGGCCTATTTACCAAGGAAAGACAAGAATTGTTAGACATCCTACTCTTGGAGTGCACTAGAAGCTCTTGTAGCCTAAATCTTGACCTATTGGCATCGAAATTCCAATCTAAGTATACTATTGGGTTGCTGAGCACTAGGAGAATCTTGGGATCAAGTTTGGACAAAATCTGAGCAGTTAGACATCCTACGCGTAGGATGTCTCCAGCTTGATTTAGGACTCCAAACCAACCTATGAGCACACCACTGTGATCAGAACATCAAGGAGAACCTGGGGTGAAAATTTCAAGTCATTCTGAGCAAAAAGACATCCTACGCGTAGGATGTCTCAAGGCCAGTTTTTAGGTCCAAATAAAATTTTGAGCATACCATTGTGTTGCTAGACTTAAGGGGAGTCTCTAGACCAAATTTTGCTCAATTGTGAGCATATAGACATCCTATGCGTAGGATGTCTCTAGGCCAGTTTTAGGGTCCAACTGTACTTTTGACCATACAGGAGTGTTCACAATGTCACAGAGATCCCAAATCTTTTTTCAAAATTTAATTTGGACTCATTTTGACCATTCTAAACTGCATTTCACTGTTTTGGTCATAACTTTCACAAACGGTATCGGATCGAAAAAGTTTTTATATCAAAACATAGCTTGAGAGCGGCTCTACAGATCTTAGAAATTCACACGCAAGTTAGGGGTGTCTGAAAGCGACAATTTGCGAGAATTGTGCCGAAACGGTTGCGGTTTTGGACATAGTTTCGACTTTTCCCTAACCAAAGCACTCGAACACAGTGGACTAAGTCTACTTGAACCAAGCAAAAACTCTTAAGTCCAGAAATCATGTCTACCCTAGATTCAAACGCAGCTTACACAAGCTTGGAGATCCCGATGATAGAGGAATATCCTCCCACAATGGATCTTCCAAACTTGCAATTGATAAAGACCCATCTTGTTGAGAGAGTTTGGATGATTGGTCATGAGAGTGAAGGACTATATAGATACATTGACGACAATGAGGTCAGTCTTTATAGGTGCTCAAATCCATACCTAGAAGAGATAACGGATTACAAGCTCTTATATGTCTACACATACGAAGTCAAGTGTCATGGAGATCTATAGTTGTCGACAAGTATGGACGAGAATACAGAGTTGTAGAAAGCACAAATCCACAGACTGTACTAGAAAGAGGTGGATATTTGGTCAATGAAGGACCACAAATGCCTCCACCAAACATGAGAATTCCTATAGGAATTCCAAGAAGAGAGCCACCAGGATTCCCTTCAAGAGCGATAACGAGAGAAGGATTGGGAGAGTCTCTGGTTAGACTTGTAGACAATCGACGAGTTAGACCATCCCAAGTCCAGAAATGGGTAAACAAAAAATACTCCGGAGATAAAGATCTAAGAGATCACGTAACGGATTTTAGAAGAGTGATTAGAGCAGAGGAGTGATTTTGCGACACAGTTTGCGGGATTTGGATTGACTCTAGAAGATGATGCAGCTACATGGTTTGACTCGGTGGAAAAATGGGATTTTCAGACCGTAGATGAGCTGTTTGAGGAGTTTATTGAAGAATTCTTTCCAGAAGGCATTGCTCACAACACGGTCTCGCAAATCCATAGATTCAAACAGAAAGAGAATGAATCAGCACGCAAAGCATCATTACGGCTCAAGAGATATGTTAAGCTCTGTCCGAGAGCGGAATTACCTACGCAAGCACGACCGATGCTGATCTTTATCCAGGGAGTGAGAGATGAGGGCCTTCAGAAGGATCTGCATATGATAAAGAGGATGATGCTAAACGAGTTGATCAAAGAGGCTCTTTATCTAGTGGATAACTATGAGGCATACAAAGAAAAGGACTTAGAGAGTCAAGGAGATGACACATCCTCTCAGCACAGTGTTTCACAAATAAGTGAGTCCATTGCCAAGCCAACGACACCTATTGATCAAGAAAAGCTTATCGTCAACAACTTGGTCAAGAGGTTGATTCCTCTTGTAAGGTCTGATTCGGGAGAGCCGAAGTGGTGTGAAATTGAGAGAAAATGGACGAACCATACAGAGGAAGAGTGCTATTATAGCATGGAAAATGCTAGGGAGAGGTATGTACAACCTGTTCCAAAAGCACCTAATCCACCTAGATACATTACGGGGAATGCACCAGGAGCAGTAGGAGTTTTAAGGCCACAGCTTGTCTTAGGACCTTTGCTGCTGCGAGGTGCTAGAATGCAGGTAGACATGAGATACATGCCAATGATGGAAGCATCAAATAAACCAACGCCAGTACGAGCTACAATGTGGTATAGCAACCAAAGTGAGTATTACCCTTTGGAGCAAAAAAATGTGAGAGAAACACATGGAGTGGTGAGGCCGGTACAACCTCCACCTCCTGGGTTTCAGTCGAAAGAAAGAAGGTATGAAATGGACAAATAGACATTGTGATTCATTGCAAATAGCGACTTATCTAGGTCAAAGCTTGATTATAGCCAAGAGGAAATGCTAAAAGAATCTCCTCAACCAGAGACAGATTTTCACAAAAGTCGTGACAACCACTTGGTCAAACAATGTCCTCATATGGAGATCACTGAAGTAAATGCCTATTGTCTTGAGTGTGGCATCACTCACTTGATCCCCGATTGCCCGTAAAACCCAAATCAAATCAGGAGAGTGTTCAGCTACCTAATAGCTCAGAAAATGAAAATGTCGTACCAGTTCAAGTGGTTACGAGAGCACAAGCTCAAAAGAAATATGATGAGAATCCAGAGACAAAGAACACGAAAAGTGACACAAGTCCAATGACAGATGATGGACCAAAGATAGACGTACCTAGTCAGAAAACCAAGAGCAAATGAAATAGTTGGAAAGCTAGAAAGACTAGGATGAAAGCACTTAGGGAACAAGAGCAAAAATCCCTAGCTGAGAAGCTTACGAAAGATGAGGAGAAGATAAAACAACATGAAGAAAAGGAGGCACCTTCTCTTACACAGATGATTAAACCTCTAGAAGAACCATCCACGGATGAGAAACCGAGAAGTGCTAGTTCAGGAGGATCTGTGTTGGCAGAGAAGGTTAATGAGACGTTAGATGCCCTCTTGAGAGCCTCTGATCTGAGGCTCAAAAACAACCAAACCCAAGAACAAAGGTGGATGACATATCCCTATGCGGAACTAGAAAAGCAAAAATTTGAAATGTGCAAGAAAATGATTCAGACAGCCCAAGCTTTCCTAGAACCACCGGTTGCAAAACCTGAGGATGTGAACAGTGTCATGCCTACACAAGTAATCCCACCAAACCAGGAACTAAAAGAGCCAGATTCTAGTCATGAGCACAGACCAAACCTCAAAGACCCAGCATTAGAACCAAGGATAGTACTGAATACCATGGATAACTCTTTCAAGGGATTTCACCAAGCTATACCTGAGAATTGTAAAGAGATAGATGGTCTTGACGAATTGTGAAAACAAGTCAGAGAGGCCAATGAAGCTGATGACCTAAGAAGACGAGTAGACAAGACTGGTGATGAACGAGGAGTGTTTCTACCACCAATAGAGGAATTTGAGACTAGATCTCAAATGAATCTAGACGTGAGATCGTATTGGGGCAAAAAAGGATCTGTACAATCCATGGATAGTCAACCCCATCCGCTAAGAACACTACCGTCCTACATGGGAGAGTACGAGACCAAGTCAGATGTGGTTGCAGTCCCATCACAAAGACTATCTCCCAACAAAGCCATTGATTCAAAGGAGCTAGTAGATATTCTATCTACCCCAGTCACTTGTACAATAATGTTAGCCGAGTTGCTCAGAATAAGACCAAACATGTGGGCTATTGTGGGTAAATGTCTAGAGAAATTTGGTGTAAAAACCCCAATGACTCGAAACGAGGAAGGCATCAAAGAGCTTGAAATGCCTCAACTAAATACTAGGACAGTGCCATTAACCAAGGTAGGCGAGTATTACGAGGGAGAAGAGGGAAACACCACCCTTCTTGTGGAATTGAATAATGTAAAAACCATGGCAATCCTTGACAGTGGAGCTGGTGTGGCCATTTCAACCTAAGAGGTTTGGAAAAAATGGGAAAAACCTGCCTTGATATCCACACGAATGACCCTGCAGCTTGCAAACGGACACAAGGAAAAGCCCCTAGGACTGCTAGAAAAAGTACTTGTTACTTCTTGTGGCATTGAATATGAACACACTTTTGATGTTGTTGACTTTGGCAAGAAGAAAAACTATGACATCATTCTCGGAAGACCATTCATGCGACAATTGAAAATGGTCCAAGATTGGGGTTATGACCATATATACCTGAGACATATGGAAACCATAACAAAGATAAACTTGAGGGACCATAGCTATAGAGATGTGACAAGAACACCGATTGAGGAGTTTGATTCTGCCACAGTTGCAGGATCAGAACTTCCAGCTTGGTTAGGTAAGCCTAAAGACCTGTGGATGTGTGGAGCTTCACAATGTGGTAGCTTGAAATGTGAGGAATGTATCCTAGAGCGGGCTATAGAGGATAAGGACTATATCTCAGAACCATTTCCTGAAGAAGAGTTAGAGCCTTTTGGATGGGAACACATCATGGCTACTCTGGACGTGTGCGCCGTGGAGGATGCTCCTACAACAAAGTTTTGTGATGAAAATGGCTATGATGTCGTTCCTTATTTTGCAGTGAGTGTAATCCAGGAAAACGAAGAGATCCAGACATCAACAAGCTCTCGAAATAAGGAGCAAACAAAGAAATGTGGAGAATCAAAAGATGAAGAAAATGACGAGTTCTATGACTCTGTAGAACACTTCGAGCTTCAAGAAGATCAACGACCCGGGAATCAATGTCATCGCTACACGAATAAAGTGCATCAAAAGTGGATTCCAAAGTCCTTGGTGAAGACACAGCCACCACAAGCATCCTCATACATGGCTCCTAATAAGGATGCAAAGACTCAGCTAGGAGAAATACGACCAGAGCAACGAGCTAACAATTCTCTAATCAATGGGCTAGAAAAGTCCTCCAAGAAACTACCACCCAAGAGCAAACAGACAGTAATTTTCCACTACCAGCCAAAAAATCAAGGGAAAGTACAAGAAGTCAACATTGCTGAGGATAGTAGCGATAGTGATGAATCTTACGACATCCCCTATCATCAACTCAGGCCATCACTATCACCAACCCCTTCAGCAACAACCATGACGGGTCAAAAGAATAGGACAACAAGTCAAAGCCAAAAAGCTCGACAAATCTGGATACCAAAAAGCCAGATCGGCCAAAAACAGATATGGATCAAGAAGACAAAGATCTCTAATGACAAATCACAAGATCCAACACCAAAACAAAAACAAGGAAAGCGTGCACAAACGGGTAAGAATATCACAAAGTCGCAAGCTTTCACAACTCAGGTTTGGGCTCCAAAGAAGTTGATTCAAGCACAAAAAAGTCAGGAGTTCATTTGGATTCCAAAACAACCACAATATCAAATTTCAAAGCCTGAATCCCGTCACCAACCAAGCGTACAAGGGCCGAAGCAAAGACCACTGTCGACTCACACAACAAAAAGGTGGATCCCAAAGAAGTCTCTTCAAACACAAACAAAGCACGGACAAGTATGGGTTCCCAAATGAGCGTCAGCAACAAAACATCCAATAATCACAAAGAAATGGGTCCCAAAGAAGAACAACAAAACTGCTGTCAGTGCATCGTCGCTTGAATTCTTACAATTCTTCCTACGATTACAATACAGTTAGAAGAGAGCAAGTCGCTTCAATCAAGCAACGATACAGGAGCTTCAAAGACCATTACATTGCTTAGAATAGGAAGCCTCGTCAACAAATGCCAATAAGAAAATTGCTAATACCCACATCTTGCACAACATAAATCTTTTCCATGCATTGACTGTGTTTGCATAATAGGGCTACATTACAAGGCTTGCATAGGCACAACTTTTAATTGCCCAAGCAAAACACATACCCTTTGCGATACCCTATCGTAAAGGATGACTCCAAATAGGAAGGGGGGAGGCATTCTGAATGTGGACCTAACATTATGACTATTAGAGGGCAATGTTTTGTGAGATGCATTGAATTTTTGCATTTTATTGTGATAATTTTTTGATGAAATTTAGAGTATATGCCCTCATAGTAGTGTTACAGAGGAGTATGGGGACAAAATCCATATATGAGCCCTAGGGACTTGTGTATAGTGTACATAGCATTTAGATTTCTATTTGAATGATTTTTCTTTTGTGAAGTTCGTTTTAAGATTTTCTTTGTTTATTATTAAGAAAAAATAAAAAAATCCATAATCCACATGAAGAAAAGAGTGACGAGAGGCCTGAGCACTACAAAGAGAAGAAGGTACGGGGAAACGATGAAACTTCACAAAGTATGTCTCAACAGCCACTACAACAGCCGAAGAACTTGTCACAAAGCAGTGTCAACATGCAACTGACAAGTCATACAAGTCAGAGTCGAGTAGCTAAGCCACAAAATGAGTGAGGTGTTAGTCCCAAAGCTTCAAGTAATATTCTCTGTGGTCTAAGCGTCTTAGCTATTCTAGGTACTGCTCAAGCTGGAAGAGTTGAGCATATTTATGTTGTGTCGCTCATGCTAGTATAGGTGAGCAAAAGAGTCTAAGTCTAAGTACTTAAGTCTGGTGAAGTGAAGGAGAAGGTCCAAAAGACACTCACGTACTGAGCACAGTGAGATATGAGTGGAGAAACTTCTACATCGAAGACCCTTCTTGGAAAGGTGGAAGCTATTGAGACATATTTTAATGTAACATGTGCTACATTTATTCCTCGAAACACCCATCATCTCCTTCTTTCACATTGGATGCTTTTGTTGACAAATTCCTCATATGCATATAGAGTGTCCCATAATTGGCACTTGCATCAGGCACTCTTTCCGTGTTTCACCCAAGCACTCACCTTTCATGAACATGTACTTCACGTTCAACTGCTCAACTCCAAAAGAGCGTATACCAAAGACATTTTTTTCCCACTGGGTTTTTTCCCTTTGGTCATCCAGGTTTTCGACCCTAATCTAAAGACACCTATCACCATCCTCTTGTAAATATTCCTTCTACATCAACAATAAGGAAATGCTACTCAAATCAATTGACAAATGAATTGGAGCACCAATTTCAGATCATAGCATACTTCTCCTCAATAACGAGTTGAAGAATGGCCTACAATGACAAAGCTGCAGACAACACTAACAACATAATTGCACAGGAACAAAGAAGTCCCCAATGAAGAGGAGCAGACATAAAAGTAATCAGAGGATCTCAAAAGATGAATGGTTATGAAGATAGACGTCCGCTCTAATGGATCATAGTTCTTGTTATGGTTCGACAAAGATACAAGCAGTGCAACAAATGAAGCCAAAACAACAGCAAAGTGTTGACCGCTGGGTCAACAACACAAAATAACTCAAGAAAAAAGAAGTCCTCAATGACAAAGAGCAGACATAAGGGTAATCAGAGGATCTCAAAAGCTTGTCCTTGATAATGCGCATCGAATGCTCGGCAGGGTTTTGAACCTCAAATTACAATAATTAAGTCCTGGATTCGGCCTGACAGACAGACTTTGCATTGGAGTGCAACTTGGCCTAAAGAAGTTAAGGGTTTAGCCATACAATCTACAAAATCCTTACAAAGTTGTCATTGGCTCACAAGATCAGAAAGCCAATCACTCAATTCTACAGATTGTAGAAGTTGTTTCTGAGAATCACAAATACTCCGAATTGACAGATTTGCTGGAGCAAATGATGGATGGAGCTTTCTCTATCCATGATGATAAGAGTCAAGTTCAATGACATTGGGTTCTTTTTGAATTTAGATCTGGCACTAGACCTATAATGACAGAAACAGATGCTGCAGCTCGGAGCGTGGATGTGAAAGACATAAAGTTCGTCATCAATTATGATTTTCCTGAATCATGTGAAGACTATGTACATCGGATTGGACAAACAAGACAAGCTACTGCAAAGGCTATAGTCTATACTTTCTTTACAACGACAAAACGACAGCAAAGACCACATCGCCATCGACAATCAGGTCATGTCGTGGACGACATGAACGCGGAAGGGAGGAGTGTTGACCGCTGGGTCAACAACACAACATAACTCAAGTTTCATACCAAAGTCTTATCTTTTGCGAGTTATGAAATGCTGCGGATTATGGCTATAAACATCATTTGTAATGAGTAGTTATTCTAGTTTCTGAAGCCGGGGTGCAATGGCACTTCCAGATTGTAAATACAAAGCCATTTGACCCTTTCAACCCCATTTTTGGTTAAACCTAAGGTAGCCTTAGTATATAAGGTACCTAGGTCATTTTGTAAAAAATACTTTTCATAATCAAAACTTAGTGTTGCCGTCTACTGTGTGTGAGAGAGAAAGAGAGTGAGCGTGAGCTTTATCCTCTCGCTACGCCCGGCTCGCTCAACACATTGGAGATCCGACTGCACCATTGCTGTAGGCTCGAGGAGAGCTACGCGACAATGCCAAGCATTCCACGCGAGACGAAGCGCACACGCCGACGCATCTACGAGCTATTTGTGGCTGTAAGTGTATCAAACGATGTCTGTTTTCTGCATGCTAGTAGTCTATAGAATCGTGGCGACATAAGCTATGCATATGTACTCATAAATTTCAGTTTCGGGCACTTTCAAAATTCTGCTCTGTCATCCTACAAATTTTCCGCAGATGGGTTTAGAGTGAGGGTTTTGAGTGTAGAAGCTTAGGGCCAGGTGTATCCTAGTGAGGGGATGGTGTTCCTTAAGTTTCGTATGAATCTGACATGATTAGGTGAGTTACCTTCCGTATGTGTGTATGTGTGTATGTGGCTAGGTGGTGTAGTTGAGAGCAGTGAGGTTCTTGATTGTGGTTTAGTTGGCCTTCCAGAGTGTTGTATGTGTAGGATGGTCTCAGCCTGACAAGCTTAAGAGATTTCCTCCGTGTTCCTATCGTGTCATCTGTGTCCTCGATTGACATTATGTTGATCTAGGTAGTGTTTGCATCCACTTCATGGGTGTGTGAGTCGCTCCCGTCCAACACTTTCTCTCTGAGAGTTATTGAAAAGACCAAATGGACAAACAACTTGAAAATATGGGAGTCGAAATCCCTCATCAAGACATCCCTTTAGATGACAACATGGGTGAAACTTTGCCTAAGAAACCATAGACAAAGCCGGTACCAATGAATAATGTGGGTGATTATTTCGAAGGTGAGGAAGGAAACAATACCTTATCACTTGAGTACAAAGGAGTAAAAACAATAGCCATACTTGATAGCGGGGCTAGAATAGCCATTGATACAAAATAAATTTGGGAGAAATGGGGAAGACTAGCTCTCAAGAAATTGCGCATGAAATTGCAATTAATTGATGGTATGTGGAGAGACCCTTAGAGATGGTGGAACGAGTGATATTATCCTCATGTGGGATAGAATATGAATAAACCTTTGCAGTGGTAGATTTTGGAAACAACAACAATTTTGAAGTTATTTTGGGACGACCCTTTATGCATCAACTCAAAATGGTCCAAGATTGGGGCTATGACCATCTCTGTTTACGACACAAAGGAGTCATAACCATGGTAAATATCAAGGACCATAGTTACAGGGATATAAACCAAACTCGATAGAAGAACTTTCTACCACTATGTATGACAGAACACAGTTGTCTGCTTGGCTAGTGAACGAGGCTCACATTTGGATGTGTAGAGCATTTGAATGTGGACTTCTTAGAGAGAAATATTGCATCCTAGAGTGTTCAGTACAAGATGAATCTTACATTAAGGAGCCATTCTCAGAGGATTTATTTGAGCCCTATGGATGGGATTAAATACTAGCGAATCTTGATGTCCGCGTAAATGAGGTGACCAACACCACATTTTGTGACAAAGATGGCTATGATACAAGACTCTTTCTAATGGTTTTGGCGGTCCAAGAAACTGAAAACCTCTCTGAAGCTACGAAAACCAAATTAATAAGAGATTGCAAACGAATTGTGGATGAATTTTTTATACGGGATCCTCCACATGATGCTAAAGAAGAACTTTCACGGGTCTATGACATAACTCCCTTATTTATGATAAAGGTGTTCAAGAAACCAAATGAGGTTTGTGAGTGTGAAAGCAGAAAAGGTAAGACAAATAGCTATGACATGGAGCATAATGCGAAAGTGCAAACAAAGGAAACAAAGCAACCACAAGAATATGTCATCATTGACATACCCAAAGAATCAACATTTTTTTTTGAAAGAATCCAACTCCAGAAAGAGCACAAATGAAAGTAGAAGAAGGAACAAAGTATCCAAGTTCAAAGTCAAATGTTCAAAAAACACAAGATCAAGAGAAAACAAGGATAAGGAAGAAGATTGATTGTCTCCAACAATAATCAAATTCAATATATGTGGTGAAACAGGACTCAAAATCACATGCTCAACTGTGATAGATCAATATTCAACAAAGAATCTAATGTCTTATGGAACTTAGATAATGATGGGGAAGCTGCCAATCAAAGAGCTAGAAGAAATAGTGTACACAAGTTCAAAATTTTGATTCCTAGCTTTGGCGTGGCAGAAGCCGTACTCAAGTTGAATACTGGGGAGTACAAGGATATTTTCCAAATAATCGACTTCCATCACATCAAATAGAGTCTAGTCCTGACAAAAAGCTGAAGAAATATCTTCTTTCGACAAAACCAAAAGCTTAGACAACGACAACAATAACAGTCCATGAAGCTTCTCAAATCCATGCGGAGAAGACATCGCCAACCATTGTGAAAAAAGGTAAATCTAAGGTAAATATTCAAGAATATCAACCTTGCAATATGACTTTACCTTCAACAAGCCTCCATCACACTTCCCGTGTAGCCTCTACATCAAGAGCTACACCATCAACAATGCAATGGAGACCAAAGAAAAAAGTCTATCAACCAAAGTTTCCATCACAAAAGGCATTCAAAAGAAGTCAAAGAGAACCAGCCAAGTATTAGTATCCAAAGAGCACATTAAAGCCAAAGACCCAGATTGGATACATCAAGCATGGGTTCAACTTCAACAACAAAAGGTGACAGTGTGGGTCATATCAAACGAGTGAATCACTGTTTAGGGCTACTTCCAAGGAAACATTAATGTTTGGGCCAAAAAGCCTAAAGTAACAGCCTGGATCTACTCATGTTAAGAAATTAATATTTCTACAAAGAGCAAGCCAAGCTATCAAAAAAAGAAAAACAACTTAAGAAGGAGGAATAACAACCGCAAAAGTCATGACAAGAGACCTTTAAAGCAACAAGCAATGCAACAAGTATGGGTGCCATAGATAGACTTCAACCAAGCTATCCAAGAAAGATATGTAAAGCAGCAGATGAATCCAATCAAGCTACTCAAAGCACAATGATTTTACAAAGGTAACACTAAAATATGGTTACCCAAAGCTTTAGATTAACTTGGAACCACAAAGATCAGTCAAGGAATAGAGGGCTCCACCCAAAGGCAAGCAAGGACAACCAAGAGCCAGTAAAAGCCAATCACAAATGAGGGTCATACAACCTCAAGATGAATACCTTGTTTCAAACTGAAAAAGCAAGGACTCTACAATGAAACAATCAGATATGGATACTGAAGCCTAGTCTCCATCAAGCCAAAGCAGAAGAGCAAATTCCAAAGACGGTTAGACATAGACCAAAGACAAGGTGAGTTCCTAAATCGCTCACGAAAACTCAATCACAAATAACCCACACATATCGAAAACTGCTTCTTATGGAAGATAAAGCAAAGGCTCCATCTACTATCATGGAACATGTTTCACAAAGCAATTTCAACATACAACAAGAAAGTCAAGAAGAGCCGAAGAATGCTAGTCTACTAGACAAAATGGTGGCATTGAAAGAGGGCTAAATTTCCAAGAACTTATGGAATTGGGTTTTTGGCCTTAAACAAGTACATCCAAGTTGCCATTCAATACACATGGCATAAAAGTCAGAGTCGAGAAGCTAAGCCACTAAATGAGCGAGGTGTTAGTCCCAAAGCTTCAAGAAATACTCTATGTGGTCTAAGCGTCTTAGCTATTCTAGGTACTGCTCAAGTTGGAAGAGTTGAGCATAATTACAATGTGCCGCTCATGATAGTACAGGTGGGTATAAGAGTCGAAGTCAATGAAATTTATGTCTGGTGAAGTAAAGGAGGAAGTCCAAAAGAAACTCATGCACTGAGCACAATGGGGTATGAGTGGACAAGCTTCTACAACAAAAAACCTTCTTGGAAACATGGAAGCTATTGCGATGTCCTTTGATGTCACATGCGCTACATTTGTTCCTTGAAGCACCCATCCAATCCCTCTTTCGCATTGCATGCTTTTGTTTGATAAATTTCTAATATGCATATAGAGTGTCCCATAATTGGCACTTGCATTAGGCACTCTTCCTTTGTTTTTCCCAAGCACTAACCTTGCATGATAGGTAATTCAAGTGGAAGTGCTCAACTTTAATAAGAGCGTATACCAAAGGCACTTTTTTCCCACTGGTTTTTTTCCCTTTGGTCATCCACGTTTTAGACCCTAATCTAGAAATACACCATCTTATTTTATACATTCCTTCTACATCAGCAAAGGAAATGGATACTCAAATAAATTGACAACGACTTGGAGAAAAATTTGCAGATCTCAACATGCTTATCAAGAGCATCTCTAATGTTCATGGATGACAACAAAGCTCCATTAAAAAATGACAAGTTAATGACCAGCCCACAACAATAAGCATTGAGAAGATCAGCAAGAGAGCTATCCGCAACAACCATAGGTGCCTCACACAATTCTTCAAAGTTGGCGACCTATTACAGACAACTTACATCACATGGAACTTGAAAGGAAATCCATCATAAAGGCAACAACACAAAGATGATCAACTCTACAAACTCAGACACAACAAAATCCATCTTCACAGCCAAGACTGGCAACAAAGAGGAGAATGCACAACGAGAAGCAAACTTGCCTTAACCAATCAAAGCTCAAATCATGTATCAACAACACAAAAATATGTATCATTAAAGGAAGGGGGAGCATTATCAACGACAAAGCACTTCCAAAGCTAAAGACAAACCTTGAAGACAAAGCTGAAAACAACCCTAATGACAAGACTGCACGTGGTCATGTCAAGGGATGACACAAGCTAGAAAGGGAGGGATGTTAGCGGATTGACCAAATGAGCGCCCACTTGGTTGGACTCTACTTTTGTTCTCTATTATTTTTTCAAGCTAGAGTAGTGATACTCTTTGTAAATCCTTATTTTAGAGTAGTAAACCTCTTCTCTAAGCTGTAATTCTATCATGATATTTATAAAGGTCCATGTGAGCCGGCCACTGACCATTTAGAAATCCCTAGGTATAAAGGTCAATAAATCTTATATGGAAAGGAGGCTTATCTTTTGAAGAAAAAGGAGCTCTGTTGTACGTACACTCAAGCAACTACGAAGCTCCAACTTGTAATCATTGTAACTAATGATTGGGTAGTCCAATTTCAATTTTGAAACTTGCATTGTGTTCCTCTTTCCATGCTCTTTCATTCAAGTGTAAGCATTGTCAGTTTTATTGAGGTTTGCGCGACTACGTGCTAGTGAGCATAATCTTCAAATTTGAGTGCTTAAATCACTATTTTTTGATGTTTTGACCATAGGAGAGTGTTCTTAGACCAAAGGGTGACATTTTTGGTATGTTCTGTTGTAATTTTTAGGACCCTTTTCACGATGGATCATGATTTTGGTACATTGTCAAATTGCAACCAGATTTGGTAGGATAGTTCCCCTAGGTGTCCTAAACCTTTGCCTACAGTTTTGTTGCATTTCAAGTCCGTTCGAGTGTCAAAATGGCGTGATGACCTAGAGAGTTGAGAAAGGACATAAACAATTTTCCCTTATCATTGAGTGGTGGCCGTTTTCTTGTTGAGTTGGTGTGTTTGCTTATTAAGTTCACTTTTTGAGACTGATAACCTCAAAGAGTCTCCGTGCCCCATCCAAGTCACTTCCCTGAGTATTAACATTATGTTAGTGCCAGATAGCTATGCTACAAACATCCGCCATGAGGACATGCTTACACTGTCAAAGTAAATAGATATTAACATTAAAAAAAAAGGGTTTATAGTAAGCCTATCTATAACCTATGTACTCTCTTTAATCTTAAAGGAGTGATGACCTTTCTGAATACAAGATAAAGTTGAGCCTAAAAAAGGACTAAAAAGAAAACACACCTTAAAATAAAGCATTGGCTTTATAGTCACAAGGAAAACAACAAATAAACAAAACCATTCCGGTAATTCACATATATTTTGGATAGTAGGTTTGAGGTAAAAAATGTTATAAGATGGACATGGATAACAATTGGTAGGGTCCATCAAAACCTATAATACATACATTCAAGGCTAACATATCTATTGTCTTGTTTGCATGTATGCAGGTGAGGAATCTATCCTTTCTTGGAATATTTTTTGGCTTAGTTGCTATTCGTTACTAATGTACTTGAATCTCGCCACATTATAGACAATTATTTCAGATTACCCCATACAAAAACACTAGAATGAGACCTCATTCTCATGTCCATGTACAAAAATGATTCAAAGATTGAGTTGTTTTTGTGTTACTTCTTGTCGCTTGTCTAAAGACAACTTTCTTTTGAACTATTATGTTCTTTTGTGTATATGTATTAATTTAAAATAACAACACACACACACACACATTTTATAGTAGTTTGATTATATGTATAGAAAAAAAGCATGTATTTTTTACACAAATCCCTTGTGAAAATACTTTTTGGAAAAGAATTAGTTGGAAAATGGGGGGTTAAACTTATTCCTCCCAAACATGGCATGATGGGAACCCACCCCTTGGGGGGGTTTTTTGAAGTAGCTACTTTCATTACCTTAAACCTCACGCCCGCTGGCTCTGTTTGTCTTACTTAACTACCCTACAATGCGTATGATACCCATACACAGGTCCTCTCTCCCTCTCAACTCCCGGTATGTAAGGAGTGTCCATAGAGGCGGTGGGTAGCAATAGCCTACTGAGTACTTGATCGTGGGAGTCTTCACCTTGAACTTACTCGGAGGCGCTATATAAGATGAGGGTGCTTATCCGTCACTTAATGTATGGGTTTATTTTCCTTTGCGTGTTTTTCAAGGAGAGGTGTGAGGGCTTTTTTGATACTAGCAACTATGGAAGTTGTTGAGCTACCATATGGTACTCACCTTGATACCTTGATGAGATACGTTAAGGGTTTTTCCTGCTAAAATGAGCAGTTACCAACTAACGATACCTATTTTTTTTCCTTTGCTTTTTTTCTACGACTTCATAACTAGGCAATTAAAGATGGCTTGAAATACATTGATGATCATACTGAGTACTATTTGGTTTTTTGGCCATTGAAGGGGAATTAGTTTTTTTAAATTTGTGGCTTATATAGTGCATGTAAACCATTTTTTGACAAAAGTATTTTTGATAAACCATATAAGTGGTGCTTGATGTGGAAATATTTGGACAATAAAATGGGGGACCTTATATGAGATACTGTCGTTTGTCTGGCCTAGTCTCGGGGATATTCTTCACTTTATCAGAGATACATGGAAATTTTTGTATAACTACTGTGTAGTGTGAAGGGTCTTTGTTTTTTTGAGCAAAAGGTTGGGTTTTTTTAAGCTTGAACAATGCCTGTAACTCATTTTAGATGATATGGTAACCAATGCACAACCACTATAGTGGTGCTTTAATGTGGCAATACTTGGACATTGAAAAATGGGGGACCTTATACTGGATACTGTCGTTTTTTTGGCCTAGAGTTGGGGCTGTTGGGACTTTGTATCAGATGCATGGAAATTTTTGCATACTATTGCGTAGTTTAAAGGGGTTGTTCCTCCCTCAGGCCACGTTTGGGATTGCTACACTTACAAAGGATCCTGTGTAGTAAGTTATATCACATAAAGTTGATAGTACTGGTAACATATATGGGTTTTTTTCTCCTTACTAATCTTTTAACTTGGGCTACACTTACAAAGGATCTCACGTAGTAAGTTATATCGCATACAGTTGATAGTACAGGTAACATATATGGGTTTTTTCTCCTTGCTAGTCTTCTTAACTTGAAGTCTTTTAGTAGGGGTTTTTTTTCAATACAAACTCTGTTAGAATGACAGTTGTAAATGAATATGAGATTGTTGAGTCAGGTTGACAAAAGCCCATAGGTTTTTTTGGAAGGTATCTAGAGTTGTTATTGAGAAACACTTTATAGCTTCATGATAATTAGTTAAGCTAGTGAAATCGGAGCCTGACAAATTTAGCAAAGATGTTCTAGTACTGGTACATATCTCAAGTTAATAATTAGTTTACTTTATGATTTATGATACTTGGGAATTTGGGCCTTAACAAATTGGCATAACAATTAAAAAAAAAAACTAAACTATGGGTTAAAATAGGACACTTGGATCAAAAGGGGTAATGGCCTTTTGATCAAAATGATATATATGTTAAATATCTGTTTTGAGGTCTTTTAAAACATTGGGCTATAAAGAAACCATATAATTACTGACATTTAATGAGATAAACAAACTTTTTTTTGAAAAGAACTAAAAGACATGAACATTTTTTGACAGTGGTTGGTTGTAAGTTGGACATGGATAAGAACTGATATAGTTCATTGACACCTATAATACACATTCAAGGCTAAAGAATCTACTATCTTGTTTGGATGAATGCAGGTGAGGGCTCTATCCTTTCTTGGCATTTTGTTTGTCTTAAAGCTATTGTCAGTGAGATAGGATACCTGCTCTTACCACTTGGGAAGTAATTCTTTATTGGATTACTATCATTGTATACTAGAATGAGGCTTCATTCTCATATGCCATATACAAAGATATTTCTAAGACTACGGTTATTTTTGTACTAGTTTTACCTTTTCTCTGAAGCCAACTGTCTTTTGAATGTAAAAGTTCAATTACATCCTATTATATAAGTTAAAATAGCTAAACACACACACACACACACACACACACACAAGCGAGCACACAGTGGGTGTGGAGGCTAAAAGCTGCTTCTCCTTCTTAACTAAACCACTGTAAATTATGAGAAGGTCTACAGAACATAAGTGGATAAGAGAACATTATAATAGACTATAAACAATGGTCAATATGAAACCTCTAGTGAGTAAGTTTGGAAGATAAGTCATCATTCTTGGTAGGTAGACCAATTTGGTGAAGTCTAGCTATATACATGAAATATTATAGATAAATGAAATCCAAAGTAAAATTGATATGAGAGAAAAAGAGGGTGGGATAGAGCAACAAAGAATGTGCGAGTGCACCTCCTAGAGTGGAGTAGTACATCAGCATGGAGAGAGTAGAGAGGAGAGGAGAGAAAATGAACACAAGCATTGGGTGCAATCTTCCTTCATGCAAGAGTGAACATTTTTCTCTTGCACGTATTTATTTATAGATTTACCAATGTTCAAAAATGATTTATAGGACATAAAGCGATCATAGCTTATAAAGAGTACTTCAATAATAAAATATCCATATACTTAGTATGCTTTTCCATAGTCCATAGCTTTTTCGAACTATCAATTGCAGTGAAATACATGTTTTACTATTTCCATTGCATATCTCTCCATTAGAAAATAAATTTTCCTCAGCTACTAAGTTAAAAATTTGCAAATCATACTCGTGAAAAACAAAGGATAAAATAGCATATAAAAATATAAATTCATAAATTTAAACAAAAAAAATTGCTTATGCCTACCATCATCCACATACTATAATATATGCCATATCCTAATGTATAAAGATATCATTGGTCACACTCATTGTTAGTTAATAGTCAATTCTCATAAGTTTCAAGTTCAATCCTGATCGATATTTTCCTAGGCCTAGGCCATTGAGCAGACTAAGACAAAAAGAAACCCTAGCAAAGACTAAAGGGACTCATGGTATCGACTACACTCACCCCCAAAAGCAAGGAATCTAAAAGATGTAATTGTGGCTAAGTCATTTTCCAAAGCATGTATCAAACATTCTCCCTCAAACCCACATAGTGCTTGGGATGCATATACTCGTGAAAACTTGAAAACACAATTAGGAAGACACTTATGTGCTTATTTTAAACTTGTAGAGAGAGAGACACTGCAAATGTTTGTATTTAAATGTTTTCTTTGATCATGTCAAGTTTAAAACAAACTTTACGAAAAATAAGAAAAACTTATCCATGTCCGGAGCTTCGAATTTGTATCTCGTCGATGGACAAACTCTTTTCACCCTTCTGTCTGGAGGTACCTTAGACAAAGCTCATTACGAAAAATATGAACCCCAAAAGGGCCCTTTAGCTTAAGGGGTGATTAAGCATGGACCCATAGGAAGAGGGTGGTCGCCACAACTATACCCTCATTATAGCTTTGTCCCCTAGAAAGAGAGAGAAGGGGGAAAAGGGAGAAGGGGGGATGGAGAGGGGGGGGGGGGGGGGGGGGGGGAGAGAGGGCTTTGCTTCCATTTTTATGCGCGTCCATAAAGTAACCTTAAAATTTTTTATTTATTTTAAAATATTTAAATCTCACTTTTCACTCCCCAAAAGCTCTCCTAGCAAAATACATGGTCAAAAAACTAAAGTTTCTTCGACCAAAATCTGCATTTCTCAGCAATACCCTCTATTCTACCTCTTCTCTCTTCTATCTCTCTCTAAGATTACATAGGTCTCTCTCTCTCTCTCTCTCTCTCTCTCTCTCTCTCTCTCTCTCTCTCTCCTTCTCCCCCTCCCTCCAAGCTTTGCATAGCTGCAATATATATGGAGGCTTTCCATAGTTGCACCACATGTCTCCCCCTTTCATCCATACCATCCCTTTGGAATAATTCTTCTCTCCTTGCTCCCCATTGAACCACTTCTCCCCCTCCCTCCAAGATTTCCATAGCTACAACATATATGGAAGCTTTCCATACCTACACAACCTGTCTCCCCCTTTCATCCACACCATCCCTTTGAACTACTTCTTCTCCCTTGCTTTCGATTGAGCAACTTTTCCCACTGCCTCCAAGATTTCCTTAGCTGCAACACATACACTTGTCTCCCCCTTTCGTCCACACCATCTCTTTGAACTACTTCTTCTCTCCTTGCTCCCCATTCAACCATTTCTCCTTCTCACTTGATTACTAAAGTAACAAGCCTATCTCTCTAATAACATAACTCTTCTTCTTCAGGTGCTACCATGCCAACCCCATCCACTTCAAGGAATCCAAAGGATGAGATAGAAGCGGTTTTCTTGAATAGCACTAGGGATTCTGATGGGGTATGTATTCCGCAAGTGTTATCTAAAGGATCTTGGGTCTTCATGCAACCTACATCTATTGGGCCTCATCAAGTTCAAAAAACCGTGGAAACCTCGATGAACATTGGAAGGGGATACTTCTTGGTTTCAAGAACCATAGGGTCAATGGCATAGTGGCCATTGTTCAACATGTGTACTCTTGGCGTTCCATGCACTTGAGGAATGGAAGCTCAAGATATTTTCCATTAAATTGTAAATCTTAAAACATTGTTGGTTGTGGATTCTAAATGCTTGTTATTTGTATTTGGGTGAAAGCGTGGTTTGGTGGTACAAAAAAAGGACCTATTTTACTTCTACCAATGAAAAAGTGGGGACTGGTAAAATTTTTGTAGTTTAGGTCAAAACTTTTCGGACCTTGTGTTTTGAGATTCTCCTTTTGAAGATCTATCCGCCGGTGATATATAGTATGATAGGTAGTTTTGCATGTGACATGTAGAAATTGTAGCTCGAAGATTTGTCAAAGGTGCCGTCAAGGACAGTCCTTTTTGTACCACCAAAGCGTGCTTTTAGCCATTTGAGTCGATAGTTTTTGGTGTTGTCATAAATATATTCCCATCTGACTTTGTTGAGGAACAACAAATCAAGAGTCTCATAGGAATCTTCAACACTCTTCATGCCGACATTGGTGTTATGATGGTTCCAAGCATTCCACCTTCGATGCTACTACAACACTGAATCGTCTTCTACTCACACACGTATGTAGTGCCAACCTCGGAGGATGGATATGGTAAGATCATTGCTATTAACAAACCTTCATTACTGAGCATGGAATGGCCACAACCTGATGTTTGGTCACTCTTCTCTGTGAAGGAGAAGATGATTTTTGATATTTTCTCTTCATTAAAATTTGGAAAGGCTTCTAGATCAGTAGGTCTCTACTGGTGCTATCCTGTGCATGTTTTTTTACACTTGTTCAAGACATTGGCATTTAATGTCACACCTACTATGTTTTGTAGCAAGACTGTTATGTATGAAGCACTAAAACTTGTATTTGAAGATAATTGGAGAATGGTTGAGAGAGTGCACCAAAAGATGGATTTCCCCCCTTGATCCTACACCAGAACCTATAGATGACAAGCTACTTCCATTGGGAGACTCTGTTTCTAACACAATTGCGCTAGTGACAATGGATATTCTTGATGTAGAGCAGAGTCAAGTCACAGACGAGGAATTTCTTGCAGCACAAGCCAGGGTTGTTTCCAACCAAACTCCTACCCACCCCGACTCGCCTGGTTTTCGTAGCCCCCATAAAGTTGATGAGAGAAAATCCTCTATCAACCTTGAAGCCACACCAACTATGGATGATGAGGATAAGCAATGAGAGGTAACTCTAAGGATCTTGTAGGTTGATAATTCTACCTTTGTTCTTTGCTTTTAGTCAATTCCATTTTTGTAGGATGTTTTGGGCATGGATCTGTGGGCTAGCTGGAAGGGGGGGGGCGGGGGGGCGGGGGGAGCACACGGTGTTTGGGCCTCAGGCAGCCCTTGCACACTACATCGACAAACTACCAATGTAGGATGTGTGCATCATGCACAAGGATTTCTCCCCCAACATACATTTTGTTTTGTGGGTGCTTAAGGCAGCTATAAAACTCCTATGCTTAGCCACCATCCCTCAAACATTCCATAAAATTATTCTGGTGAAAAATCCTTTGCAATTGCCACTTTTGGCATTGGTTTTTGTGGGAAGATCATGACACACATAGCACTTAGTCAAGCCCTAGGGGTTGACATTGCCCAAGCCATATTTGCCTTTGTGCTTACATCCATCCTACCCAATGCTGAAGAAGGTCGTAGAGAGATCGCAAAATGCCTACTATCAAAAGATAGTTAAGCCTGATGTACAAGCGTTTAATGAAATCATGTCTCTTGTTCATGATATTTTGCAAAGTTCAGGTTATAGTTTTGATCGTTCATTGAACAAGCAGTTTGTAAATACTTTATCTTTAGTGATCTGTATTAACTATTTGAATGTTATTTTTGTACATTGATAAAAAATGTCATGTGATTGGCTAGAAAATTTCCATTAGGTACTCTATGTGGCCTCCTGCATATGCTAGATAAAGGCTAATAGGGCCAAAATAGATTTGTCCACAAGGCAGCGAGAAAAGACCTTGCAAGATTGCTGTCTGGCCAAATCTTGCTGCCTTGTGGACAAAGCTATTTTGACCTAATTTGCTACCATCTAGCATGTGTAGGCCACCTGTTGTACCCAATGGACAGTTTGTTTTGCCAATCACATGATAATTTTGTATCCTTATTTGGCATCATATAGCATATACATGCCATCTAGAGTACCTTTTGGACAACTAATTATCATCTCACCTTCAACCAGTTAACTAAAAGAAATGTAGAAAATTATAGACATGAAGCTTAACTTCATTGAGAGATATGCCCTCTAGCTTTCCACAAATAGAGAAACTTGTTTCAAGATTACATAGAGAGACAATAAGAGACGTGATTGTAATTATTGCAAAGTGCAAATACAATGAGTTCCAATGAAAAATTGAGAGTTACAAAGCAAACTTGATTCCAATACATCCGCTAGTTACAAAAAGATTTGACAACATAAAATATCACTCATGCCTAAGGTGAGGTGCTAGTTGCATGTCCTTGGCCATGATTGGTACATGCTTGGCATGGATAGCACATAAGCATGTGACCAAATAAGCCTCTGTAGCCTCCTGAATTGATTCAAGGGCAACAACACATATCCAAATCTCTATGTTGTAGGCTTTTGTAGCACCTTCCTACATGTTTGTGGAAATGGTGCCTTCCAGATTAGCAAGTTCACTATCTTCTGGTAAGGCCGGATTTCAATGGACGCTCTACAGTAGCGTCGTGCTCTTCAAGGTTGCCGTTGTGGGCGTAAGGTCCCCAACCCGCCTATACCGAGATCGGGATGGGATCCTTGACAGGTCTCTAGGTCTAATAAAAATCAGAGTCTCTAAACAAGAAAAATCCAAGGAATAGACCTTTACCATTGACATAATTATCACGGCCTCTTTACCCTTTTATATAGCTCTGATAAATAGCATGTAATCATATAGCATGATTTACTAATTTCCCTCTTTAGTTTTTAGCTAAAAATGGTGCAATTTGACCTAGATAAATATCTTTACTACTTTTCTAACCTTGGCATAATTATCACGGCCTCTTTACCCTATAATATAGCTCTGATAAATAGCATGTAATCATATAGCACGATTTACTAATTTCCCTCTTTAGTTTTTAGCTAAAAATAGTGTAATTTGACTTAGATAAATATCTTTACTACTTTTCTAACCTTGACATAATTATCACGGCCTCTTTACCCTATAATAAAGCTCTAATAAATAGCATGTAATTATAGTGCATGATTTACTAATTTCCCTCTTTAATTTACCCCTAAAAATAGCGTAATTCCACTAAGATAATTAGTTAAACTAATTATCTGATCTTCTTCTAATTATCAAGGGTTTTTGAACACCTAATTAATCACTAATAAATATATCAAAATATTTGAAATCCATTTACTAATTTCTCCTATTTAAATTGCTCAAAAAGCATGGTAATTCTGCCTAATTAATTAGCTAGATTAATTATCTGAGCTTCTGATAATTATCATAGGTTTATTCACACATAATTAACCATTGATAAATATATCACAGAAATTAAAATCAATTTACTAATTTCCCATATTTAAATGTCTCAAAAAACAGAGTAATTTTGCCTACTTAATTATCTAGATTGGTTATCTTCGCTTCTCCTAATTATCATGGGTTTCTTAATATCTAATTAACCACTTATAAATATATCAAATCAATTGAAATCAATTTACTAATTTCCCGTATTTAAATTGCTCAAAAACCAAAGTAATTCTGCCTAATTAATTAGCTAGACTAATTATCTGAGATTTTCCTAATTATCATAGGTTTATTAATACCTGATTAACCATTGATAAATATATCACATCAATTGAAATCAATTTACTAATTTCCCTTATTTAAATTGCTAAAAAAATAGAGTAATTCTACCTAATTAATTAGCTAGATTGATTATCTGAGCTTATCCTAATTATCACGGGTTATTTAACACCTAATTAACCACTGATAAATATATCACATCAATTGAAATCAATTTACTAATTTCCCCTATTTAAATATCTCAAAACACAGAGTAATTCTGCCTAATTATTTAGGAAAATTACTCAGAAAATTATTGGATAATGTTTCTAGCTTAGTGAATGTCTAATTCAACTCTGATAATTACCTCATCTTAATCTAAGCTTAATTAATATATTTATCATTAATTCATGGTTAATTTGGCTAATTTCAGCCCTAATATGATAGGATAATTAATTAGCTTAATTAAAATAATCAGCAAAGATTAATTAATTATCCTCTCTTAATTAGTTAAGAGAGGTTGATGAGCATACATAGGTCTAATCTTTGATTTATTAGCAAAATAACTTAATCTAACCTTGCTAATTAAGAAGGATTAGACTAATTACCGTTTAGGTTAATCAATTAGAGATTAATCTCTAATGATTTCTGCGTAGTGTCCTCTCTAGATGAGAGAGAGAGTATCAAGGCTCCGAGTCTGTGTAAAATGTGAAGCTAGGGGTCCTATTTATAGTTTTCTGGCACTCATAAGCTCTCACCGGCTGAAAAAAGAAGTTGCTTGCAGTTCAAGCAGCCCCCTACAGGTCAAAAAATGACCCTTGCTCCTAAATGAGTCCCTAGCAGGTCAGTGATGACCTTCCCATTACTTGCCAGCTTTGAAAATATCAATTATGCTATATTTTGACCTATTTTTGCTTAATTGGTAAATATCTTCTAAATATCTAGGAGGACTTTAATAAAGTCTATGCTTAAATGATTACTGCAACCCTTCAATTTTACCTATTTTACTCAATTCATAGTGTAAACTTCAAGGGGTCATAACTATGCCAGTTTTTATCGGAATTCAATTCTGAAAATTTCTAGCCCGGGGTTTGCTGTGCTTAAGATTCCCAAAATACCAATATTTTCCATGGTCAGACAATTCTACATTGCTTTTTCAATAATCATATCAGTTTGATTAAGTTTTATACAACCTTTAAGGTTTCAGAAAGTGGAAACCTTACAGTGGGGGCCTCTGAGCACCATGTGGATGTGCTCTTTGCGGCTTCTTGTAGAATTTTGACTTGTAGCGGTGCTTGGGAGGTGGCTCAGGGGCATCTTCATTAGGATCATAATATTCATCATTGTTGTTGCCCTCATAATTGTTGGGTGGATCAGAAGGCATGGCACCCATTCCCCTAGGCACTGACTTGCCAGCCACATCTTGGCACCAGGGCTAGATGGACTCGCACCCATTCCTCCTAGCAATGTCATTTTGCCCACCCTATGATTCACTGGGATGTCCTACCCTTTCTAGGGACGGAGGTATCCGACTGTGTGCATTCGGGGTCGGCTAGATCTTCTGGTTACCGATTTGCACGCATCTTCTGCCTCTTGCGCCTCTCATTGGTATTCTTCTTTGTAGTTTGTTTGGTCCTTGCCATCTAGAAAGTGCATCTCGGTATGTCCTTAGAGCTTGTGATGGAGGGAGTGTTTTGTGTTTGTGTTGGGAGTTTTCTAGGGTGGCGATATAAGGGTGGTTTTACACAGTGGAAAAGAGCTGCTAAAAGGACGAGAAAATAATCTTTTGAAGTACAAAACCACATGAAAGTAGAGAACTATTCAAACACACAAAGCTAAACGTTGGTGCAACCAAAGTTGGTCTAAGCTAAGAAATGGTCTATGCCACTCAGAGGTAGCAGCCAGGTGCAATGCAAAAGTCTAGGGTAGGTACCAAGGTCTTGGACAGCCAAAGGATAGCGGAAGTGTATGTTTAAAGAGGTTTTTAAGGCTCTAGAAGGCAAATGAAGGTGTTTGAAGTGCCAAGTTGGTGCCCCACAATGCAGTGCTCAATGTGCTCTAGAAGCCGATCCAAACGGCTCGTCAAACCGCGGAGCCCCAGTGCTCAAGATATCGCAGTGCAAAGATAGAAGGTGTTGGAGATCCTCGACGGGCAAGGAAGCTAGGGACAGATAGCCGAGGCTGATGTTAGTGGATGCATGCATAGAGCTTGAATTATGGAGCGTGCCTGTTTTCTCGGATTGCGAATCAGAGCTCTGGATAGAAAGTTGTGATCAATTAAAGATTTTTCGGGGGCGAGTTATGAGCCCACTTGACTGCATTGGAGGATGTGCCATCTGGGATCTTTTTGGACTTTCCAAGGTTCTCGATGATGGTGTGCATCATGTGGAGCTAGCACAAATGGAGGGCACGTCAATCGGATACTCGGTCAACAGGATACAACAGGACGAAGCTGGGAGCAAATGTCGAGGAAGGAGTTGGCAGGTGTTTTTTACCTTTTTTTGCGGCCTCGAATTGTAGGCCCGGGGAGTTTGGAGTGTGGTGAGTGCAGGGGAATTCAAAGTCAAGAATAGGATCCATCGGCCGAGCTTTGCAGCTTGGCAGTCTGACATTGGAGCAGTACATGGGTGCATGGGGAAAGAAGACCCAAGATGGAGGTTTTTTAATACCCTTTTGGGGGGTTTTTTGTGAGCTTGAGGGGCCATGGGGCAAACGATTGCCACGTGGAAAAAATTGTCTCACATGCGATGACAGGGCCGCAGGCCTCATGGTATAATGGCCACAAGTGGGCACCCATAGGAGGTATCAAAGGGGACGAAGGGGCTTGATGTTGGCTATGGAGTTTGGTGATGAGTCCGTTTGTGGCTCTACGGCTCTGCGGGGCGGCGCACGAGGCAGTTTTGGCCGGCGGGGGTGGCGCCAAGGGCGCACGCCTGCGTGAGGAGGGAGGGTAGGTGACCGGGGGTTCTTACTAGGCGGTCATAGTTTGATGACGTGGCAATTTTGTAAGGCCTTGTGCCCGGACCTCAAAAGGCCCCCCATTTTTACGAGATGAGTCACCCCCCCCCCCCCCCCCCCCCCCCCCCCCCCCCACTCCAATAGCGACATCGCTATTGCTCATCAAGGTTGAGGGTCCAGCAATAGAATGAGCCAGAGAGGGAGAGAGAATCCCAAAGCCGACAAAGAGTCCAGTCCCGCAACCAATGAAAAGAGAGAGAGAGAGAGAGAGAGAGAGAGAGAGAGAGAGAGAGAGAGAGAGAGAGAGAGAGAGAGAGAGAGAGAGAGAGAGAGAGAGAGAGAGAGAGAGAGAGAGAGAGAGAGAGAGAGCCTGAGGGCTACCCATTGTAAGAGACCAAGGGGGCCAATTCAAGGCCGGACCAAAAATGAAAGAGGAGAAAGAAATAGAAAGAGAGAAGGCTGGAGGGAGTCTGACAAAGAGGGTCAAAGTTAGGCCAAATAAGTAGTGCAAAATAAGCCTTTATAGAGGTAGAAAATAAAGTAAAGAAATCAAAAAAATAAAAAGCCTAGGGGGCAATAGCGACAACGCTAATGCCCCCCCTCCAAGTGCAAGAAAAGCAAGAGAGAGCAGATGAAACAAGGCGGTTCCCCCCTCTCGAAAGATGCTAGACAAGCTAATGAAAGGATAATTTCCAAAGTTGAATCCCCCCCCTATAAATGTCAAATTCTAATCAAATTAGGGGCTTTTTTGGTGCCATTTGAAGCCTGCAAAGTGGAGTTCTCTGACAAGCTAACCCCTTTGTAACTTTTTCTTGAAAATGGCCATGGTGATGGCCGTGCAAGCGAGTATACATGCCTTTTGAAGTGCAATCAAGCCGTTGTTGCCCCATATTGTTTTTGTTTCCCCTTTCCCCCTTCTCTTTCTCCTGCTTTCATGTTTCCCCTCGGTGCCAGTAGTGTGGATGTGTGTGCCCCCCCGGATCGACGGAGTTTTGTGTGAGAGAGTGAGATTGAGCGGCTATGTGCGTGTGTAAGGGTGGAGACAAACCGTGGCAGTAGGTGTGCTTTGTGTGGTGGATTTGTGGAGTGTGTAAACAATGGAAATTGAGTAGGTGGTGGTCTGCTAGTATAAAGTGTGTTTTTTAAGGTGTTTTGCGAGAGGATAGGGGTGTTGTGGATACCTTGAGCTATAAAGAGGCCGTTGTGTTTGTGCTGGGTGTGTTCCCTGTCAAGACAAGGGCAAGGCCAAGGAGTCATGAATTGGGCCAAGGGTCGGACTAGGCAATGTGGAAAGGGAATCCAGCTAGGGCAAAGGGCTAGGAGCTTGGCCTATATAGTGGGAGGTTGGGAGGTGGCCTCCAGGCACTAGTCTCCCTAGGCATTACACTGGTATCAAGAGCCAACTACTTTTGTTGGAGGACAAGTTTGGGTGGCAGCCCCGCTTGCGAGGAGGGAGACCAACTGTAGCACCTGCACGAAATGGAGCGCTTTCAACCTTGACAGGCATGGGAGCCCATGCTGGAGAGAATATTTTTGTGGCAGGCACAAATGACCACTCCCCACGACGTAGCAAACATGTCCTCGCTCTCGACGACTACTGAGCAGGACGCCATCACACTATGGCCTTCTTGTTCACACGCTACCCTAAGGTCAAAACCCTTGGGAAAATTGGTTATTGGCTTAGGGTGCATGCCCACCTCGGCATACACCCATACAAGCCGAACGGGTTACGACATACAAGCCAAACAAATTATGGCATACAAAGAGGGGCACGACCCTCGATTCTCGGCATACCATTCAGCAATCCAGGAGTGATTAAGTTGCAAAATTTTGCACTTAATTACTATACAATAATATTTTCGTCTTTGAACACCAAGGTCAACATAACCTCGCCGAAGGGCCAAGAACTTCTTCGAGGACAGGAGGTCAATTCGTTGCTACTTCTTCCAAATTGTAGAAATTGTAGCATGCATCAAGATTTTTTGACGACAACTTGCAAGTTTTCAAACAAGTATCCAACATCACGGATTTACGGGTAGCTTAAAGCTTTGACGACCAACGTAATTAGCACGGCTCATTATCGGCTCCGGTGCAAACTACGACTATGGGATTATTTTTTGAATCAAGGTATTCTTCCTTATCTTTCTTACACTACACGGTGTTGCCATGGATTCAAATATCAATATGACTTTTGATTTCGAGCATCATACGCCTGATCCTGCCCGTAAGGGCTCGCGGCCAGATGCTCTCACGGAGAGTGCCCGAGACGCTACGGTGGGTGACGACACATATGAACTACTTTATATTCAAGAATTTTGTGCACTTCAGACACGCTAAAAGAGAGAAATTATGTTTTCATTGCTTGGGAAGCGGTCATGGCACTGAAAGGATTGTTCCAAGGGGAAATCTGCTGCTCATGGCAAGGAGAAAGCAGTGCACACGGTGCAACTGCTACCTCTTGAGTCTTCATCATGAGTCTCTACAGTGGAAGTAACACACACCGAGGTGGTGCATGAATGTTGTCTCACCGCTTCCATGTGGCAACAAACCTTCGGACCACATGAGTTAGTACGTATGCATGGATCTCTACAAGGAAAAAAAGTGCGCATCCTGGTAGATGACGATGCCACTCACAATTTCATTAATTATGGATAGGTGAAAAAACTCAAATTGCCTCAAACTCCGAGTATCCACCGCTACAAGGTACCAATGATGAATGGACATGATGCCGAAATCTAGGATACTCAAGTCCGAGTTGTACCGTTGGAAGTACAAGGCTACTCCACATCCTTGGATTTTCAGGTTATGAACATGGAGAGGGCAGACGTGGTCCTTGGTAGGGAATGGTTGCATAGCCTACGACCATCACTAAAGCATAGCTATGAGCACAACATCTTGATGTTTGAATCCCATGGCGCACATGTATTGTTGTTAGGAGAGAAGGATGTACCTTCTTCACCCACTGATATGTACAGCTGAGCTTATGCAGCTCGTTTTTGATAATGAAATAGATAAAGTTTTCTTGTGTTAGTCATTGTCTCATTTTCTCTCTAACATTGAATCTGTTGAACATTCCTCAATGCCGCATGCTTCTCTCTTATCTTTTCCACCAATGGCTACTTCTCAACAAGCAAAGGTTGCTACTGATTTTAAAAAATTATTAAAGAAATTTCACAATGTTTTTCCTAATGATTTGCCATCACGATTACCGTCGACACGATTGGTGCAACATAGCATTGATGTGGTTGCAGGCAGTAAACCTATCACTAAACCACCCTACCGCATGAGTTACTCTGAAGCTGCTGGTCGAAAGTCAGCTTTCTGACTATCTTAGCAGAGGGTTTATCCAACCCAGTTCTTCACCATGTGCTTCTCCTATCCTATTAGTGAAGAAAAAAGACGGTAGTATGCGCATGTGCGTAGACTACTGTGGCTTAAATGCGGTTACTATTAAGAACAAGTACCCATTGCCACGCGTGGATGAGTTGTTCGCTAAGCTCACTCATGCTCGTATTTTTACAAAAATAGACTTGCAGTCAGGTTATCACCAAGTACATATTCGACTTGCTCATATACCCAAAACTGCATTCCGAACAAGGTTTGGACACTACGAGTTGTTGGTTATGCCATTTGGCTTAACCAATGTGCCATCAACCTTCATGACACTTATGGATAGTGTCTTGAAGTCGTACTTGGGAAAATTTGTCATCATTTTTCTCGATGACATTCTAGTATACAGTGCTTCTGAAGAAGAACACTTACAACATCTGAGACAAGTGTTGGAATTGTTATGAACAAATCAATTATATGCCAAGGAATCTAAGTGTGATTTTCTAAAGGAATAAATTCACTATCTTGGGCATGTTATTTCAGCTCTATTGGGCTACATATGGATCAATCCAAAGTGGACACAATTCGGCAGTGGCCTTCTCCTAAAAATCTGGAAGAGTTACATTTTTTTTAAAGGATTTGCAGGTTTTTATCGAAGGTTCCTTAAAAACTATGCTATTATTGTTGTTCCCATGATGGACCAACTAAAAGGCAAAGACAAAGCTTTTCAGTGGGGACCCGCTCAACAACATAGTTTTGATACGCTCAAGGATTCATTAGTTACAACTCCAATAATAGCTATTGTAGATCCTTTGAAACCATTCATTTTGGAAATGGAGTAGTTCTGCTACAAGACGGGCAGCCAATTGCATTTGAAAGCAAGAAGCTTGATGCAACATAGCAGAACTACTCTGCTTATGAATGCGAACTCTATGCAATAGTGTCTCGCTTGAAAACATGGAGACATTATTTGTATGGTGCTTAGTTTGAGATTGTGTTTGACCATGAAAGCATTAAATGGTTTACACAGCAAACCAATTTGAAGGGTCGGAAAGCCAGGTAGGCTGAGATTCTTCTGGAATATGACGCCAAGCTCTGGTATCGTAAAGGACGATACAATGTGGTGGCTGACGCTCTTAGTCGTATGCCAAAGATCAATTCTCTCTTGTTCATGGAACTTCATAGTGAATTTTTGGATTCTCTAAAGCGCAAATATGAGTAGGATGACGTATATTCCAAAGTGTGGAGCCATGTACAAATGAGGGATCCTTCTCACTCCAATGATGGTAGTGTAGCGTTAACCTCCACACAGAGTTCTCCTCTATCGATAATGAACTACATCGATGAAAGAACTTTACCATCGACAATGGGTACCTACTTCATAAGGGAAGAGTTTGTGTACCGATGGACACAGACATTCGGTGCCAAATTCTTTATGAATGTCATGATAGTCCAAGTGCAGGGCACTCGGGTATTGGAAAGACTTATGCACTCGTACGACGACAGTTTTACTGGCCACGTTTACATGGCTTTGTTCAAGATTATCTTGCATTGCCAAAAATGTCAAGTTAACAGAGTAGAGCGCTTGAAAGCAGGAGGACTCTTACATCCTTTGGAGATTCCCAATGGTAAATGGGAAAGTATCTCTATGGATTTTACTGTGGGTTTACCAACCACTGTACGAGGTCATGACTCAGTATGGGTGGTGGTAGACTGGTTGACTAAACTATGTAAATTTATTCCAACCAAATCGACGATTAAGACTCCAGAATTAGCCAAGTTATTTGTGGACAAACTATACAAGTTGTATGGCTTGCCACGTAACATTGTCAGTGATCGTGATCCCAAGCTTAACAGCCATTTTTGGAGGGCTGTGTTTAAAGGGTTGGGTACACAACTAAACCTCAGTACTGCCAATCATCCAAAAACAGATGGTCAAACTGAAGGAGTTAACCAAGTGCTAGAGGATATGCTACGTGCATACGTTAGCAAGAAACAAACAGAATGGAAAGAATATCTATCTCTTCTTGAGTTTGCTTACAAGTGCTAAGCATGTCACGACTGGATTTAGTCCTTTCATGCTCATGTATGGTTTTCAACCTAGGTCACCTATTACGGTGGGGTTGGCAACCAAAAAACTCCAACAGGTTAAGGATTTTATCCAAGACCACATGGATATGCTAAAACTCGCTCGTCAAAATGCCCTGACAAGCGCGGGATCGGTATAAGAAGTACATTGATGAGAAACGTCGGCAAGTTACCTTTGAGGAAGGGGAGGAAGTATTTTTACGTGTGCTAGAGCATTCAAAAAGTCTAAAAACTGGGCCAACACCTAAATTATCTCCACGATATTGTGGGACTTTCAAAATACTCAAGAAAGTGAGTGATTGTGCCTACAAACTATTGCTCCCTACACATTCTCGTATTCATCCGGTGTTTCATGTAAACCGTTTACATAAGCGGTTACATGGGGACTACAATGTCATTGGCCAACAGATTCTGGTCGATTTCATTGAACCTCCTACCTTACCGCATGAAGCTGAACGAATTCTTGACTATCATGATTTACGTATGCGTCATCATGTACGTCGACAAGCTTTAATCAAGTGGAAAGATCGACCTGAGGGAGGTGCCACTTGGGAAAACATTAATGTTCTTAAGAAGAAATTTCCCACTTTTGTTTTCGAGGACAAAAACTCTTCTTTAAGGGGGGAGTATTGTCAGGACAAGGGCAAGGCCAGGGAGTCATGGACTGGGCCAAGGGCCAGACTAGGCAATGTGCAAAGGGAATCTAGCTAGGGCAAAGGGCTAGGAGCTTGGCCTATATAGTGGAAGGTTGGGAGGTGGATTCTAGGCACTAGTCTCCCCTAGGCATTACATTCCCCCATTCCCCCTCTCAAACGTCTACTTGATAATTTTTAAACAATCAAACAATAAAAACACTCGATGCAAAAAACAAGAGGGTTGTGACACGAAAAAATATGCTCTAATACTAAGATAATGGGGATAGCATGTGCATCCAAGTGCAATGGATTTTCCATTTTCATGAAATTCCAAGTGTATCTACTGCCCATTGGCCTAGACTTTTCCCACCTTAGTCCTTGATGCTTTCCACATTGCATGTCGTGCTAGACCTTGTGAGGATCTCAAGCGCTCTGATGAACGAGCATGGGCTAGTCGACGGGCTTCTTTTGCCAAGCACGATGACCTTCCACCTTCAATTGACACTTTACATCCAAAAGTGGTACGGTAAAACTAGTTGACCATTTTCTAAAGATAGCATGAATGCATTAAACCCCCTCCATGTCTTGTATTCTTGAACTAGACACCACTGGAACAATAGTGTGACTTCTCCATACCTTGCGTGCTCCAAATACCCAATTAGCCATACATGTTCATAAAGTATGCACCATGCGCATAGACTATCTGCTACTCATAACGCCACAACACATTGATGATAAAAAGTAAAGCATAGAGCATACCAATGCGGAATAGCAAGCACTCACCATATAGTGTGTAATGTTTGTTTCACCCCATGTTGTGACGACCACCTTTGTAAACTCCACCACCAAATTTTGGAATTGGTTGTTCGTGCTAGCCGTAGTATCTTCATCAATTTGTTGAATACCACCCAAACATGCTGTCGGCTAATTACAACATTTGCATTGCTATCATTGTCCGTTGTATACTTGCAAAGATCGTTCCACAACTCCCATCCACCTTCAAATGTTGATGTTCGGGCATGTGCACTACCTTCCTTGGGAAGAACCCTCTTCAAAAAGTGCCTTGCCTTTAGTCCACTCATGGACATTGGTTGGGTCACTTTGAAGAACTTGCATTGTTCTTCTGTGCAACAATGGAGATGTTGGTCCCATGACAACCTATTGAATTTAAGAGCACTTCCACTTTTGAGATAGCATCAAGCGACCTCTCCGAAGGCTTCATTGTAAAGGCATAATCAATATGAAGCTTTAATAAACGATCAAAGATGCACGTAAAAGCATGAGGTGTTCAAAAATGACCATTTTTGAGAGGGAAGTTAAGTATAGGGTTCCATTTACTGTCTTTTCTGGTAGGATTGGGATCTTCCAACATAGAACATCGTAGCACCAAATGCTCTCACATACGTGTAATTTGTAAACTACACTCTTCCTCTATTTTGTTAACTATTGCATTTTTGCGTGCATTCCCCTTACAACCCTTAATGCAAAATGGACAAGGATACAAAGCTCCAGTCCCTTTTTTGCACCTTAGAATGCGCATGATTGTTTTCAAATCTCCACCTAAGTGCCAGTCAAATTCAAACTCCCCTACTTGGAATTTTTACCCAACTAGCCGTGCCTCAATGACATCTGTTATCCATTGAATGCGTTCAAAAATCCAAGCAAGCACTTCATGGGTCTCCTTGGAAACCTCAGTAGAACCAAGCCACCAAATTTCTTTCTTTGATTGAACACTGAAAGACGGTGCACAATCATCGTTCATAGCTGCACATTTTGCATTAAATAATGCCTCCATGAGAGTAATACTCATCCTTTCTAGTCTTACTTTATTCACAATTTGACACTCATATAGCTTAAGCACAAACACCCTTTTTCCTAGCACTACAAAATGTCCAAAATAACATATGAAAAACCATAGTTTGAAAAAAAAAGACTATGCATTATGGTAGCCTCACCATTAGGTGGTACACCATAAAAATGTACCATTGCCATTTGAGGCTTTCTCAAATTAAAAAAAAAATATTTGACATCGAGTAAGGAAATCCCTTGTCCACTGTGTCTCCACCTACACTTGCATTGGTGTGTTTCCTTACTCCTTTTGACCGCTTGGTAAATATCGATGAAGGCATTATCTCCTCTATGTGCAAATAGCCCCCTATTCAAAGTACACATCCTCATTCGAAGCCTTCTTAGCAAGATTGACCTTAAGTGGTATAAGAAAAACATTCTCAGTAATTCCTCTTTCCCTTAAAGCATCCTTAAGGAGATCATATAAGGAAATGTAGCCCTTAGTACTAATTCCCACTTCATCACAAGCCTTTTGTACATCAACATCGCTCACAAGATTTGAAAACTTTCGCATCAACTCCTTTGTGACAGCATTGTTTAAATGTTCTACATTTGGTGCTTGTAGAAGAGCTACAAAATCCGATTTCTTGAGGCACAAACGCAACAAATGGGTGCAATCCTCGTGGTTGTGGCCACCACACAGCTCTTAGATAAAATTCCTACAAGAGGGACAAAAAAATTACCATAGAAGAAACTTGAAGCACAAATTGGAGCATAGAAAAATGCACTTTTTAGCTATAACCCTTCTTTTTCAAGCACTACCTTTGCAGGCTCCTCTTACATTCCGTTGCACCTAAGGGCATCTTTTTAAGATGCAAGATCTTATCTTCAAGCTTCAGAATCTTAAGGTCCTTCTGTTCCACCTATAACTTAAGAGTTTTCATTTCCTCCTCTGCATGCATGATCTGTTCACGCAATCCACTAGTGGTATGGAAAAGAAGTTGGCATTGACGCGCAGACTATTGTGCGCTATGAGCTCCAATAGTTGACCATTTCTTGCGTACGAAGACCTTGCTCCCCTCTACCTACATATTGTAAGAATTATACAAGGCTATTGAATGTTGGATACACATTGATGGCTGGATCATTAGGATAGAGGAAACTATGCACCCAAAGATGTTCGGACATGTGCAATAATTTCCTTGGGCAGAACCATCTTCAAAAAGTTCCTTGCCTTTAGTCCACTCATGGACATTGGTTGGGTCACTTTGAAGAACCTGCATTATTCTTCTGTACAATAATGGAGGTGTTGGTCCCAAAACAACGTATTGAATTTGAGAGCCCTTCCACTTTTGAGATAGCATCAAGCAACCTCTCTGCAGGCTTCATGTAATGTACCCAACATTTTTCAGTAAAAGTATTTCTTTGACTTTGCAAATATTTAAGGTTTGCATTTTATTAAGTCAAAGAGCAATTTAATGGAACAATCGGATTGAAAATCGGACTCTAGAACCACTAATTATGACCTTTTTTCACTTGAAAACAATAGGTTGATGGGAAACTTAAGCCTCAAGACTGTATCTAAAGATAAGAGTTGACCTTTTAGAAAAGAGAGAGAAATACTAGGAAAGGAGGAGTAATTTTAGAAGAGAACGAGTAGGAAGAGTACTCTTAGGAAAGAAATAGTCTTTTTAGAAATGAGAGAGGAGAAGTTTAGTTTAGAGCTCTTTTCTTGGAAAAGCCAAGATTCTTCTTAGAGACTCATAATCGCGCATCAGAATCCGTGTCCGCAAAAAAAAAAGCCACAAACGTGTGCAAACTTATCTCTCTTTGCTTCCCTCTATTCTTACCTTGGGATTTTGGCCTTGATAGCCTATATAAACACCCCTCTCCCTTCACTTTGAACACAAAGACACAGACTCTCAGAAACGGAACCTCTCTTGCCTTGACGTTGGAGTTACCTTCTCTCCCTCAGGATCTCTCCCTTAAGCTCTTACCTTCAAACAATCTCCATCTCCAAGTCTTTCTCTACTATCGTCGTCTTGCCCTTTAGATTCTTGAGTTCTCTTTCTCTCTTTTCCTTTTATCTACCTTGTTACGATGGCCTAAAAGCGAGTGGACCGAAGATCAAAGGATGCTTATATCGTTCCATCTTCATGGAAGGTGCAAAAGAAGATATCATCTACTCTAATCATAACTCAAGCGGAGGTATCGACTCCGAAAGAATGTGAAATCGTACAGCCTCAAATACGGGAGGTAATCAAACATGTCGCTAATCTGGTAAGACAAATTTATAATTTTTCATTGTTATTCATGTTGCCCTGGGAAGTCAAGAATAGGGAACCCCTTAAACCCTCCAAGAAACGTGATTCCATCTCACAAGAAACAAGCATATGTTTTCATCGATTAGTGAAAGAACTGTTCGATAAATTATCATTGTTTTTTAAAATGTTATTGTTTGAAAAATTGTTATTGTTTGATAAGTTGATACTCGTTGATATGAAGAGTTGGTTGACCATGTTTGAGGAATCAATTAAAGAGAATAATTATTGGAAGAATATCTTTTGTGCCTAGCGGTTAGCAAGATGATTTCATGGTTAGTGGAGATTAAGCTGAGGTTATTAGCTCTCTTTTGTTCCTTACGGTTAGTGGGATGCCTCGCGTGTAGCGGGATGCCTGGCAGTTAGCAAGATGCCTCACGGGTAGCGGGATACCCGGAGATTAGCAAGATGCCTCGCGGTTAGCGGGATGGCTCACGGTTAGTGGGATGGGAAGGTTACGCAATTGACGGTTAGCAAATAGATCCTTTGTAAAGGGTCTATTGGTTCGACAGAGAAAGTCTGAGGGTAGTGGCAACTGATGAAAAATTGGAAAAGTTATCTTTGTTGAAATATAGGATTGTCTTCATTAGTCCTTGTTTGAATTGTTTTGGTATTGTTGGAAGGACTGTATAAAAGAACCTATGTTTGGAATTAATTAAGGAACACTGTTTGTATATGTAAAATAGTGTTGTAGTAATTAGAAACCAAGCTAAAATGTGTGAGTGTGGGGTGGAAAGTGGGGGCTAGCTTAGGTTGCCACTCAAGGATGGATGGTCTCGATTAGTTGAGAAACTCTCCACTCCCTCGTATTAAGAGAAGCAAAATTAGAGACTCATTGTGCCAAGAGTCGAGATGTTCCAAATATGCGTGTCCCTAAAAGCTATGGACCCGATTAGTCGGTACTTTTCACAAGATTACTAGCTAGTTTAGACTATGTCTCATATCCTATTGAAGGTTTATGAATGGTGGCCGTGCCTCTTAAACATAGAGAAAAAAGCGTTGTTTATGGATAATGGGATTTCATCTTTATGTTAGGAAACAACTTTTATTAGAATCCTTCATTTATCAACCTGTCTTGTGGCATATGACCCTTATAACCACGTTCATTAAGGATAGAGGACTTCCTCTCTTCTGTTGCTCGTATCTCTGCTTTGTGGAAACAGAGTAGAGTGTCATCAATGGAACTTGAGAATAAGGAAATGCCATCTATCAAGTCGCCCCAATCGTGTGTGGGTTTGGGACCTCACAATTGGTATCAAAGCCTAGGTTTAAAAGATTTAATTGGCTACTTCGAGCCTCCTCGTCTGTATGGTTTTCTATTCTCATAATTTGACTCCCAGAGATATTACATTATGCCGATTTGATGTGTACCGTAGTTATGGTTGAAACCTCTATTATGTTTTCTCATTTGAGAGATCTTTTGTAGACCTATATATGACATTTTGATTACTTTATGAATAGAAGATTGAGTTGTTTTTCTACAAAGAAATTGTTTGACTGGTTAAGTCATGTAAGTGAGTTTTTTTGGTGGATTGGATGACCCATGACTGGTGAAGTCATGTGATAGAGATAATCATGACTGGTTAAGTCATGTGATTGAGTTTTGATGGACTGGATAAGTCAAGATTGATTAAGTCATGTGATTGAGTTTTAATGCATCGGATAAGTAATGCTTGGTTAAGCCATACGATTGAGCTGTTAGTGGAATTGGTAAGTCTAAGTTTGGAAAATACCCTATTGATTTGAGTTATTATAAACATTGATGTACACTTAGGTGAATCCTCAAATCCCTTCTACGTTTGGAAACCCTCAGAATGATGCTAGTTACACGGAAATTCAAGAAAACAAATTGTTGCTCAAACAAATGCAACCACCTTCTTTTAAAGGAGAGGGTGCTAATATTGAGAAAGATACAGAAGTATGGATTGAAGCTATGGATGATTACTTCTCTACTGCAAGGACCATACTTGCAAATCAAGCGATGTTAGGGATGTTTCACCTCTCAGACAAAGTGAAATTATGGTGGAAACAACATTGTCTTGACATGTGAGTGTTGGAGAACTTTTAGAGTTGGTGTAAAATCAAACAAGTGATGAAGGAAAGATACTTACCCCTTGCCCATGAAGCGATAAAGATGAATATTTTCTTTAGCTTGAAACAATACATCTTATCCTTGGAAGAGTACTACTCAAAGTTTGTAAGGCTTAGATGTCACACATCGTCAATGACCATAGAGCAGCAGGTAGCTCGCTTTTGTCAAGGTTTAAGAGAACCAATTAGTTCACGATTAGAAGCTTTAAAACCTATGATTGTACAGATGCTTTACTACAAGCTAAACCTTTGATGAAGGAACAAGGGATTACAAGAAGAATTGAACAAAATTATAGCTTCAGAGAGAGTCAACCACAAAGATCTTATGCCGCTAATGTGCAAGATTCTTGATCCTTGAATGTTTGATGCTTTAAATATGGAGAGTTGGGACATTATCGGAACTCTTATCCACGATTGACTAATGGAGCAGCAATAGCAAGTGAAGCAGACTAAGGACCCACCCTTTCGGATATAAGAGCAAGTAATAAGAGTAGTAGTACTCTGACTTTTCCTTGAGATGAGGACATCTCGAATCCTTAAGTTGGGAAGATTGTAATGCACCCAATATTTTTTAATAAAATTATTTCATTTACTTTGTAAATATTTAAGGTTTTCATTTTATTAATTCAAGGAGAATTCTAATGGAGCGATCGGATTGAAAATCGGACTCTAAAACTACTAATTATGACCCTTATTCACTTGAAAACAATAGGTTGATGGAAAACTTAAGACTCAAAACTGTATCTAAAGATAAGAGTTAACCTTTAGGAAAGAGAGAGCAAGTTTAGGAAAGGACGAGTAATTTTAGAAGACAAGGAGTAGGAGGAGTACTTTTAGGAAAGAAAGAGACTTTTTAGAAAAGAGAGAGGAGGAGTTTAGTTTAGAGCTCTTTTCTTGGAAGCCAAGCTTCTTCTTAGAGACTCGAAATTTCACATCGAAATCCGTTTTTTGCAAAAAAATAAAATAATAATAAACAAAATTTTAATAGCTGCATACGTGCACGAACTTATCTCTCAATGCTTCCCTCTATTTTTAGCTTGTGATTTTGGGCTTGAGAGACCCCTCTCCCTTCACTTTGAACACAAAGACACATACTCTCAGAAACGGAAGCTCTCTTGTCTTGACATTAGAGTTACCTTCTCTCCCTGAAGCTCGCTCCCTCAAGATCTTACCTTCAAGCCATCTCCATCCCTAAGTCTTTCTCTACCATCGTCGTGTTGCCCTTCAGATTCTTGAGTTCTCTTTCTCTCTTTCCCTTTTCTCTACCTCGTTATGATGGCCGCGAAGCGAGTTGCATGAACGATCCTTTAGCACAATCCACTAGTGGTATGGGAAAGAAGTTGACATTGATGCAAAGACTATTGTGCACTATCAGCTCCAATAGTCAACAATCCCTTGCAATATCCAAAGAAGACCTTCCTCCCCTCTGCCTACATATTGTAAGAATGAAGCAAGGCTATTTAATGTTGGATACACATTGATGGATAGATCATTAGGGTAGAGGAAACCATGCACCCAAAGGTGCACATTAGTGTGACTTGCACCACGACGTTGTTGTGAAGTTTGAAAGTAATGACGCTTTGAGGGTGCGAAGTCCTTTGGCAGCAACAACGAACATATAGAGACACCATTTCCAAATTTGGCAATCTTGTTATGATTGGGAGGTTTGTAATTTCATTTAGCTCCATAGAAAGGGGAATAAAGCTGGCCGAACTCAAGCAAGAGAGCTATGGGATGGAGAGCTGCAGCAGAGCCGTGGAGTGGAGAGGTGAGTTATGGAGTGGAGAGCTATGGGATGGAGAGCTGCAACAGATCCATGAAGTCATGGAGTGGAGAGGTGAGCTATGGGATGGAGAGATGCAGCAGAGCTACGAAGTGGACGGAAGAGCTATGGAGTGTAGAATTACGGGATGGTGAGCTGGAGGAGTAGAGAGGAGGGCTACAGAGTGGAGAGTTATGGGATGGGGAGCTGTAAGAGAGCTACGGAGTGGAGAGGAGGGCTATGGAATGGAGAGCTAGGGGGGGGGGGCGAGGAGCTGCAATAAAGCTATGGAGTGGACCTACAACAAGGAGAGGGAAGGAGGAAGAGTGTGTGCTACAAAGTAGGAGACAGAAGAGAGAGGGAGAGAGTGAAAGAGAGGGGAGTGATTTTAGAAGGAAATAAAAAAAGGTGGGAATTTCAACATTTTGGAGGTCTAGCAGTGGGATATTGAGAGAGAAAATTTAAGTTTTGAGTAAAATCGAGGTTTTTTGGGTTTTTTAAAAAAAAAGTGATTTTTTGCATTGCGGTTCTGGATGCCCTTGATGATGTGGAAAAAGAAAGGGGGGGTAGGATAGGTATTGTCCATAAGGGTCACCACCTTTTTGGGTAGAGAGAGAATGTACCTTTCCTCCCTTCCTAGCCTCTATTTCAGTCTAAAAAAAGCATATGACAGCCTAAAAAAAATCCTATGAGAATACCCTGATTCAATGGCCTTGTCTCCTAAACCACACACATTTTTAGCCTTAATCCCTTAAAATTAGGGATCCTTACAAGGCCCTTTTGGGGTTCAAATTTTTCCTAATGAGCATGGATAGCACATAAGAACAAGTCCTCAAAGAGATTGACCAAATAAGCCTCTGCAGCCTTTTGAATTGATTCAAGGGTAGCAACGTACATCCAAAGCTCTACACTGTAGCTTGTAGAACCTCTCTACATGTCCGTACAAATGGTGCCTTCCTGATAATCACATCCACCATCTTTTGATAATGTCTTGCTCTTTGAGGTTGTCATTGTGGGGGCCTCTGAGCTCCTTGTGCACATGCTCTTTGAGGCTTCTTGTAGAATTTTGACTTGCAACGGCACTTGGGAGATGGCTCGGGGGCATCTTCATCGGGATCATAATCTTCATCAATCATTTCTATGCTCATCATTGTTGGGTGGATTAGAAGGCATGACACCTATCCCCTTAGGCACTGGCTTGTTGACCATATTTTGGCAACCTAGACCGGATGGCCTCATGCCCATTCCTCCTGGCAGCGTCTTTCTGCCCACCCTATGATTCACTGGGATGTCCTCCCTTTCCCACAATGGAGGCTCATTGGACGTGTCCGTCTTTGTACGTGTTGGATTGGCTATCTCTTCTGGTTGCCGATTTTCACGCACCTTCTGCACACCTTATTGGTCTTTAGATTCTTCTTTGCAGCTTGTTTGGTCCTTGCCATCTAGAAAGTGTGTTTGGGTATGTCCTTAGAGCTTGTGGTATTTGGTGAGGGAGGGAGTGTTTTGTGTTTATGATGGGGGTTTTTCCCTCTTTATATAGGGTGGCCATATAAGGGTGAGTTCACACGGTGGAAAAGAGCCGCTAAAAGGATGAGAAAATAATCTTTAGAAGTACAAAACCACATGAAAGTAGAGAACTATTCAAACACTAGAGCTAAACGTCTACTTGAAAAATTGTGTAAACAATCAAACAATGAAAACACCTGATGCAAAAAACAAGAGGGTTGTGACACAAAAAAATATGATATGATACTCAGATAATGGGGATAATATGTGCATCCAAGTGCAATGGATTCTCCATTTTCATGAGATTCCAAGTACATATATTGCCTCCTGGCCCAGACTTTTCCAACCCTAGTCCTTGATGCTTGCCAAACTACATGTCTTGCTGGACCTTGTGAGGATCTCCAACACGCTGATAAATGAGCATGGGCCAGTCACAAATAGGCTTATTTTGCCAATTGCGACAACCTTGCATGTTCAATGGAAACTTTGCATCCAAAATTTGTACAGTAAAAACGGTTGAACGTTTTCTTAAGATAGCATGAATGCACTAAACCCCCTCCATGTCTTGTATTCTTGAAGTAGACACCGCTGGCCACTATAGTGTGACTTGTTCATACCTTGCGTGCTCTAAATATACAATGAATTATACATGTTCATAAAGTATGCACCATGTGCAATAGAGGATATGCTGTCCATAAAGCCACAACACATTGATGATAGCAGAGAACCGAACAAGGTGAAATAACAAGCACTCCCCATATAGTGTGTAATGTTTGTTTCACCCCATTCTATGACAACCTCCTTTATGAACTCCACCACCAATTTTTGTAACTCTTATCGTTTCTCATTGGTTGTGCTTGCAAGCCATAGTATCTTCATCAATTTGTTGAATACCTCTCAAACATGTTGTCAGCTAAGCACAACACTTGCATTGCTATCATTCTCCATTGTATACTTGCAATGATCCTTCCGTAACTCCCATCCACCTTCAGATGTTACCATGCTTGCAAGCCATATTATCTTCATCAATTTGTTGAATACCGCCCAAACATGTTGTCAGCTAATCACAACACTTGCATTGCTATCATTGTCCATTGTATACTTGCAATGATCCTTCCGTAACTCCCATCCACCTTCAGATGTTAACGTTTGGGAGTGTGCACTACTTTGCTTGGGAGGAACCCTCTTCAAAAAGTGCCTTGCCTTTAGTCCACTCATGGACACTAGTTGGGTCACTTTGAAGAACTTGTATTGTTCTTCAGTGCAACAATATAGGTGTTGGTCCCATGACAACCTATTGAATTTAAGAGCACTTCCACTTTAAACCATATAAGTGGTGCTTCATGTGACAATATTTGGACAAGAAAATGGGGGATCTTATACGAGATACTATCATTTGTCTGGCCTAGTGTCGGAGCTATTCTTCACTATACATGGAAATTTTTGCATAACTACTGCGTAGTGTGAAGGGGATTTGTTTTTTTTTAGCAAAAGGTTGGGGTTTTTTTAGCTTGAACAGTGCCTGTAACTCATTTTGGATGATATGGTAACCAATGCACAACTAGTATAGTGGTGCTTTAATGTGGCAATACTCGGATAGTGAAAAATGGGGGACCTTATACTTGATACTAACATTTCTCTCCCTAGAGTCGTGGCTGTTGAGACTCTATCAGATGCATGGAAATTTTTGCATACTACTGCGTAGTGTAAAGGGGTTGTTCCTCCCTCATGCCACGTTTGGGATTGCTACACTTACAAAGGATCCCGTGTAGTAAGTTATATCACATAAAGTTGACAGTACTAGTATCTTATATGGGTTTTTTCTCCTTACTAATCTTCTTAACTTGGGCTACACTTACAAAGGATCCCGCATAGTAAGTTATATCGCATAAAGTTGACAATACTGGTGATAGCCGCCTTTTGGCTCTACGTAATTGCCATAGTGAGCTACCTCATCCTACCAAAATCACCTAAACAATGTGGCTATTCCTACCTTTTCATTGTACATAGGCGTGTGAAGTTAGGGGACTTTTCCCATATCTTCTTAAAACCCTCAGCTAACTAGTCACTAGACTAGTTGAGCCAAAAATAAAAATAAAAACAAACGCCAAAGTATATTATGGCCCATTGGTGTGTAAATATTTCATTGTATATAGGACCTAAAAACAAGGAATTTTCATAATTATTTTGGTATTTATTTAAATATTTCTACCTAGGTGTGCGTTATTTTTTTTAAGTATGCTACATATATTACTCCCCAATACAATATGCTTTCTTCCCTACGTATTCTATAAAATCATTTCATGAAAGCTTGTCTTATTTTTGGTGTGAATCCACTCCAAGGAAAAACCTCAAAAAATACCTTCCACCATCAGTCATTGCCTTTTACTAATTTTCTATTTTCTATAGGTATTTCTTCTTACTGCTTGTAAATAAATACACATCAATAAAAACAAATGAGGGCCCTCCTCATTTGATTCTCTATATTTTCATGTATTTATTTTTTATATATATAGCCCACACTATTCTAGATTCCATGAATTGTTTATATATACTAGCCTGTTTTTTTTCCATCATATACATATATTATATTTATTCATAATCCACAATCATGCATACTTTCAAACGCCTAAGAATCAATTAGGTCAGGCTCTAATGCAAGGAGGGGTTCACCTTTGGAGCCATATGCAAATTCAACAAAAGGGAGACCACTGAAGACTTTTTTGTGAAGAAAAATAGGCATTTTGTTGGGATTTTTTACATCCATCTCCACTTCTAATTTGAAGCAGTGGTTAGAAGACAAAATGTGGACCAAGCTGTAAATAATCATCTAAAACATTTTCATAATTTTTGGAGATACCACCGGTGAGGTGTGATTTTTTTGATTCGACCCCAGTCTGCCCACTTTTCTCACAAGTAGCCCATAGTCTTCTCTCACCTCTTTTCACACATCTACACACACACACACACACATTCCTTTCAATCCCTCACTCAAACCTGCACCTTCCATGGTTTCTCTCACGTTCTTCACCATTAACACTAGGTTGGTAACCTAACAGGACATAAAAGTGTCCTTTCAGGGTTTTGAAAAAAACCTCCAAAACCATAGTAGATCCACTCATTTTGTAAAATCCTTTCATGAGGTTATAGTTCAAGGCCTACTACACATGGAAAAAATAAGAAACTTGTAAAATTTCTCATCTTTTGGTCACACCAAGCCTCCAAAGTTGATCGACCAGTACATTTTCATCAAAACAGTCATTTCTTACGTTTTGTTGCATAAAAAAAAGATTAGGTATTTTTGTAGGACTTGAGATAAATTCCCTAGTTAACTTCAATGGGTTGGTGATCTAAACATATGATTGCTTCTCACTCACTATTTTTTGTTTTTCCAAAAGAAATAGGTACAAAAAAGTTGAATTTTTACCATTCTGCAAATCTATCATCAAAGTTTCTATAGCCACGCTGAATACAAATAATATATGCATGTTCTCTTAGTTCCCTATTGTCCTTTAGGTTCATAAGGAGCCATGGAGCATGTCAAAAGAATAATACATCTCTTACCAAGGGGAATCTTGGGGACAAAGATGAAGTGCTAAATACAGCAAACATGAAAAAAGTGGGTTCAACATTATGAGTTGTAGAATCCCATAGAAACTATTTAATATCTAGCCAAATTTGATCCTTATGACTAGATATGGTTACTACCTACAAAATGCATGTAGTTGTCACAAGAAACTAACAATATTGAAAAAGCTATACTTGATATACTAGAATGTTTTGTTTTCTTCTATAATTGAAAAAATCAACCATCGTTGTCTACTATGCAAAATAGGGTATTAGGTGCCCCAAAACTCAAGGAATATTAGCTTTATGTTACAATATGCGACATAGAAAATCAAAACTGCATTTGGATATCATGAAAGCCACCAAAAAAATCATAGAAGAGCTAAAATTCGCTAAAAAAAAGGATTTGACAATTTTTGTAATTTGGTCATAACTTACAACTTTAACATTTATTTCTCCCTAGAAGCATCAGGACATGTTGAGGACTCCTAAATATAGTTCTCTAGTATTATAGACCTCACAAACATGAATTCTAGAGTGGTATAGTTGCAAAAAGTTGAAAAAAGCCAAAAACAGGACCCGTTTTTTCACACAGTTTAGGTTGTGAAATGTTGTGCAAGGACAAGGTTAAAGATGGAATTGATATTCCAAAAAAATGTCAAGTTTTTTTCATCTCATGAGACAACTTTATAGACAAATAGCACCTCAAAATCCATTTTGAAACTCTTGACATAATTCAAGGAAAATGGTCACTTAACAAGACATAAAAGTGTCCCACGACATAAAAGTGTCCCATTACCAACCTAGTGTTAACCTCCTCTCTTACTTCCATAGCTCTCATATGAGCTCTACATGTACATACACCATCTCTATGCCTCTCTCTATTACTTCCAAAGTACAATATTCCATCTTACCCCTTCTCTACATACATAAAATTCAGCATGTAAACCATGCTTAAGCTCTATAAATTGAAATATCTCATCAACTGAATTGCCAATTTCATCGCGATAATCACCCTTGATGGCGGTGGCATAAATAAGAGAAGAAGAAGAAGAGGATCGATAGTCATTTTGAGAACCTACAAGAGTAAGTCCAAAACTTCTTCAAGCTTCACCATCACAAGGAATTATTCAACCATCTTACTTCAACCATCCACCTCATTCTACCCATTGTAAATATATCATTAACTTTCTAATGATTACTAACACTAACCACTAACATACTAACACAAAATAGCCATTGACCTAACCATAAAAGACACCTCACGTCAAGACATGTGCATCGTAGCTCTCTCTCTCTCTCTCTCTCTCTCTCTCTCTCTCCCCCCTTTCTTAAAACTCTACTTTCACCTTATCTACGATCAATAATGCTCTCTTTTGAGCCCACATCCATTACTCAAGAAGACAAAGAATGCCCACAATGTTTTGATATTCAAAAAATCATAATCTTGATTTGTTAGCTTGTGAATTAGGATTTCCAATAATCTTAATGAGCCAACCTATAAATAGGCCCCTCTCCTTCTTGTAAAGGATCCCAAAAATCTCACATAGACCCCAACACTTTATGCGTGAGAAGAGACTTAGGTGTAGCAACCACTTTGTGAGCTTGACTTTTGGTGGGAGAGAAGCTTTCAAGCTACACATTGCAAGTGAGAGAGCGTGAGTTCAAAAATCTCAAATCCATATTGTATATGTTCCTCTATCATTGATAAATTGAGGTTTGGTGCATCAAAGGCGTGATTCGACGTTCAAATCTTTGTCCTTCCACTTTTTGTGCAATATGGTTTGGTGAATTCAAGGTGACTTGTGTATTTTTAGTTTCTATTGGTTGATCTTGTTTTAGAAATTGTTTTAATGTGTTTTCATGCCAATTTTGTGTCCATTGTAAGAGGGTATTGTGGTGAGAGGTCTCCCACTCCCACACCCTAAGACAGTGTGTGTGTGTGTGTGTGTGTTGGCAATGTTCAACATTCACTAAGCATTGAGTTAGTTTTGTACAAGTTCTATGATATCCTCATAACGAACCATCTCCATTCGCAAGTCAAATAAGGTATTACACAAGATTCATTCCTCTCTCTCTTCCCTTTGCTCTAGCTCTCCCTGGTCCATTTTTGTGTGTGTCTTGGTGTGAGATTGCTTGTGTGTTTTGTGGTGAATCTTCTTGGTTGTGATAAAATCTCTCTTGCATCTTAGTTCACCTACCATAACTAGGTGGTGCCCCTTCACTTGTTTGGTTGTGGGTTTGTTGTTGTTTCTTGCTTGTGGTTGGCCCAACCAGCATGGGAGCCTTGAGGGGTGTTTAGAGGTCGCCTCTCTTGTTTCCTGCCCTGGACCGCCTCAATTTTGGTGCCCCCACTGAGGAACACTTGTGTATGTTGTTATGAATACTGAGCCTGTAGAGTAATCAAGAAGCTTGCATGAGTCACGAAGATTTGTATGACCCATTTGTTCCTATTGCAAGGCAAAAGGTGCATATCATTGAAAGCACAAAATTACAATTTCAACAAGTAATTCGTAGAATTCTGGGGCCTCTTAGGTTGGCCGAGATAAACACTTTAGTAAATCTGTTTATTTTTCCTCTCATTAGATACGACCTTAGTTTGGACGTCTATATTTTTGTTTTGCTTTAAGCATTAGTCATGCATAGACCATGGATAATGGCCCAAGAATAGAGGTTTTTCCCTTTCATTTCACTCCACACATTAGAATAAACATTGCAATTAGTAGGAAAATCCATTTTCAACAACGTATAGTGTTCATGTTTGGTGCCCAAAGAGGAGCCAAAGAGTAGGAGAAATTCTTGCGTCACCAAACCCTATCATCTTGCCTCTTGTTGATTATCATAGGTCATTTAATGTGCATATTTTTATTTTGTTGTAGAATAGATTGCAATTTAGAAAACATTATTGTGTAAATATTTTTAAGAAAGAAAAACAAAAACGTGTTTCCATTTTGAAATTGATTCAATGGAGATCAATGCCAAATGTCATGATATCCTCTCTTTTTTGGAGAGCCTGGAGAAAATGCCAAGCTAATTCTAGCAAATTTCAAAATGTCTTGCAACATAAAAAGAGCGATAGGAGATGATTAATACTTAGAAATATTTGAGGTAGTTCTGAGGAAGGATGCTAGCACTTGGTTTGACTCTCTATCTCACGAGGTTAAGGGAAACTATAACGAAGTTGTTGATCATTTCAAGAGATATTTCTTTGATCCCAAAACACTCAAAAGCTATGGCAAGAAATCGTTTCTCACAAGAAAAAAGACTTAGATGACTACTACATGTATAAACAAGAGTTTCTACGTCTTTGGGCTGTATGGGTGAGAAATGTTGCTAACCCTGGTGATGGTGCATAGTTCCTAAATAAGGAGAGGTTCATAGCCGGTCTCTTTCTCACACTCAAGATAAAAGTTGAGGAGGGTGCACCTACTACCTTTGCTGCAGCTGAAAATAGGGCTGTTGAGAAGTATAGGAAACTCAAGTGTCTAAGAGGAGAGGTTCCAATAGAGGGTCCTAGACCAAGGGAAAAATTGCAAGCATCAACATCCAGAGAGATTCTCAAGGTAACAACTCAAGTGATTGAGAAGTTAAATGAATCTTTAAGCAACCTGTCAATTCACCTTGCACAAGCTATAGGTCCAAAGGAACAAGCAAAGAAGTCAGAAGAGCAAGATCCACCATGACCTAGGAGAGTCTTGCAATGTTGGAATTGCGGAGAGTCTGGACATGGGATGTATATTTGTCCTTGGCCTCGTGGGGAGCCACGAAGACCTAACTTGAATTACCTAGTGATGAATACAGGTGAAGGCACTAGTCAAAAACCAAGGCTTCTACAAAGGCCAAATGGAGTAAGACCACCTCCACGTGGAGTGGAAGGAGTTCCACATTTTCTAGATCCAAATGTGCATGTGGTAGAGGTGAAAAATTCCAATGAGGTGGACATGGAATCAAATGGCATTAAGTGTGGCTGTGGAAAAGGTAAGGAGAAAGAAGGAGTCACATCACAAAGTGATCATGGACGAGAAAAGAAGGAAAATAAGACCAAAGAAACCAAGAGGACTCGACGTCGTATCAGTCTCCAAGACTTTCCTCTTGGACATGGTATGGCTCCATACAACTTGTTGGAAGACATGAGAGGTAAGGGTCCTGATATTTCATGGCCTCAATTTCTTGCATTATGTCCACAAGTTAAGAGGGATTTAACAAGGACAGCTAGCTAGCACTAGGACAAAGGTAAAAGAGAGTGTGTGTGTTGTAAAAATTGCACAACCTGCAATGAATGAGGATATTACACCTGTGCTAGATTGTTACATCACAGGAAGATTGGTTAGGAAAGGTCTAGTGGATGGAGGTGCACAATTTTTCATCATGACAGAGGGACTCATGCAAAGACTAGGCATGCACATCCATGAGACACATGAAATCAAAGTCAAGATTGAAAACAATATCAAGGCTAGGTGTGTAAGCATTTGTAAAAATGCTTTTGGGGAGGCCTTGGCATTAAGAAGGCAATGGATTTTTATGTTATGTCAACCAAGGTAAGTGGCTATCCATTTATCTTAGGAAGACCATGGCTAATGAAAATGCGAGCTTTGTAGGATTGGGAAAGTTGAAAGTTGATATGCAAGAATGACAATCATAAGAAGGTTGTCTTTGACATAAAGGAGCAATGTCAAGAGGAACTCCAAAAAGAATCATCACAAAGTGAGATGGAGGAAGACTGGGCTGATAGTACTTTAGAAGAAGAAGGTAGCGGTAGCACTACAAAACAGGAGTATTCCATTGAATTTATGGGGGTAAGGTTTAAGCCAAGCAACCAAGAAACCTCTTACCCAGGCTTGGAGGAGGTAGGTCCTCAAGAGAACCAAAATGTGGAAGATGAAGGAATGTTAGAAGGTATGTTGTCTACCACACTTACAAAGGATGAAAGAGAGGAGTGCAAATGTGTGCTAAGGAAGTTTCCTAAGCTTTTTGCTAAAGCCTACACCAACGTGCATGGAGTAGATGATGTTCAGCACAAGATCAAGCTAAATCCGGAGGCCACACCTAAAGCTCAAAAGCTACGAAGGCTAGGAGTCATCAAGGAGTAGGCTTTACTCAAGGAGGTAAGAAAGATTCTAGCAGAAAGTTTCATTTATCCAGTGGAGAATTTAGAGTAGGTCTCTCCCTTTGTTGTCACTCCCAAGAAGAACGGCAAGCGGAGGGTGTGTGTGGATTACCGTCTACTAAATGAGGCAACAAAAAGAGATCACTTCTCCCTCCCATTTTAGGATGAGATACTAAATGAAGTAGCTGGTCACGAGAAGTACACTGTGTGTGATGGCTATTCAGGTTACTTTCAAATAGGTATCACATTGGAGGATCAATTGAAAACAACCTTGGTCACTCCTTCGGGTTGTTATGCTTCCAGAGTCATGCCATTTGGCCTGACCAATGCTCCTGCAACTTTCCAACGCTTCATGAACATGGTGTTTCAAGCATTCTTGCGAAAGTCCATTAGGGTTTTTATTGATGATTTTTGCAGTTATAGCTCAAAAGCATTGCATCTACAGAGATTTGACACACCTCTAGAGATTGTCTCTGATAATGGTCCAAGGTTCAAGAAGGGTTTACTCACAAAAGTTTATGTAGAGCTTCACATTTTGCATCATCATAACACACCCTACTACCCATAGTCAAATGGTTTGGTGGAGAAGTCTAATGGTGTCATTGCAGGCATCATTATAAAGATAGTGTAAAAAAAGACAAAGTTTGGGATGACTTCTTAGATGGTGCCTTGTGGGCATATCGAACCACATATAGGGAAGCCACGGAGCTCACACCATTTCACTTGGTCTATGGTCAAGAGGCCTTGCAGCCTATTGAACTCAACATTCCAACAATGTGGCTTCATGGAAGAGGTGCACAAGATGATCAAGAGGTATGGATGGATTGACTTGTTACATTAGTGGAGCTTGAGTGGAAAAGAGAAGCAGCCTATGAGTGCTACAAGAGGAAAGCTACACAAGCGAAGGAGAAGCTCGATAAGAAACTTAAGGAAAAAGGCATCAAGGAAGGAGAGCTTGTGCTAAGGTATGACAATCAACTTGACAATCGTTTTGATGCCAAGTTTGAAACTAGATGGCAGGGGCCATACATATTCAAGAAGGCTTTCAATTCAAGTTACTATCAGCTTATGGACTTGAATGGTAAAGAGCACTCCACGAAGGTAAACAGGTATCGCTTGAAGCCCTATTTGAGTCGTCATCTACCAAAGGATGTACCGAAGAACTGTTAAAGAGAGACTATCTCATGTAAGTTTTGTTGCATGAGTGTGACCAAAAGTCACACAATGAAAATCTTGTCAAGGGACTAGATATCATAGAGGACTCAAAAGAACTCTCTTTGAAAAGGATGCTTTATGATGGTACACGTATATACCGTCATCCTCGTGGAGGGCTAATGATAGCCATTTTTTGGCTCTCTGTAATTTCCATAGTGAGCTACCTCACCCTACCAAAATCTCTTAAACAATGTGGCTATTCTTACCTTTTCATTGTACATATACGTGTTAAGTTAGGGGACTTTTCCCATATCTTCTTAAAACCCTCAAGTAACTAGTCACTAGGCTAGTTGCACCAAAAGAATAAATAAAAACAAAAGCCAAAGTATATTATGGCCCATTGGCGTGTAAATATTTCATTGTACATAGCACCTAAAAATAGAGAATTTTTTCATAATTATTTTGGTACTTATTTAAATATTTCTACCTTGGTGTGCATTAATTTCCTAAGTATGCTATGTACATTTACTCACCATTACCATAATCTTTCTTACCTATGTATTTTATAAAAATCATTTCATGCAAGCTTCTCTTATTTTTGGTGTAAATCCACTCCAAAGAAAAACCTCAAAAATACCTTCCACCATTAGTCATTGGATTTCATTAAATTTCTATTTTTTACAGGTCTTCTCTCTTCTGTAACTTCTTCAAGCTTCACCATCACAAGGATTTTCTCACTTTATCCAACCATCTTACTTCAACCATCCACCTCATTCTATACATTGTAAATATAGCATTAACTTTCTAGTGATTACTAACACTAACCACTAACATACTAACACAAAATAGCCATTGACCTAACCATAAAAGGCACCTCACCTCAAGACATGTGCATAGTAACTCTCTCTCTCTCTCTCTCTCTCTCTCTCTCTCTCCTTCCTTAAAACTCTACTTTCACCTTATCTACCATCTATAATGCTCTCTTTTGAGCCCACATCCATGAATCAAGCAGACAAAGAAGGCCCGCAATGTTTTGATATTCAAAAAAATAATAATCTTGATTTGTTAGCTTGTAAATTAGGATTTCCAATAATCTTAATGAGAGGTCTCCAACCTATAAATAGGCCCCTCTTCTTCTTGTAAGGGATTCCCAAAATCTCACATAGCATCACAACACTCTATGCGTGAGGAGACTTAGGTGTAGCAACCACTTTGTGAGCTTCACTTTTGGTGGGAGAGAATCTTTCAAGCTACACATTGCAAGTGAGAGAGTGTGAGTTCAAAAATCTCAAATCCATATTGTATATGTTCCTCTATCATCAATAAATTGAGGTTTGGTGCATCAAAGGTGTGATTCGATATTCAAATCTTTGTCCTTTCACTAGTGCAATACGGTTTGGTGAATTCAAGTGATTTGTGTATTTTGAGTTTTCATCGTTTGATCTTGTTTTAGAAAATGTTTTAGTGTGTTTTCATTGCCAATTTTGTATCCATTCTAAGAGGTTATGGTTGTGAGAGGTCTCTCCACCCTAAGACAGTGTGTGTGTATAGTAGTACCATAGTAATGCTCCCAAAAAAACCACATTTACCATGTAATGTTAGTCAAAGCCGACCACTGTAGTGTTCCTTACCACGCTGTAGAATGGGGAACAGAGCCCACCAAACAGAGGTCCAATCATATATATCATGCCATGCTAAGTATATTCATCCCGACTATTTAAGTACACCATTTGTTAAAGTACATGCATTTTTACGAAACATCGCTTTACCATTTAATAAAAAGAATGATTGTAACGAAATTACTGATGCTAAGCTTAGTGACCAACCTGAGTTGGCGGAGTTGTAAGCTCCATGCTTGGTACAACAGAGGTTAAGAAAACACACAGTCCTCACTCTTGACACAAGTAGAACACATGCAAAGCTAAGTGAGGGGCAGAATGCACCCTCACCTCTTTATATAGAAAAAGGATTGGTTTGGGTTGACCTGCTTTATGGCTAGCTCTGGATTTTTGGCTTTGGCTAATACTTCTCCGACCCTCGAAAGTACTTCTCTGGGCTAATAGTTCTATTAATATTTTAAAATTCAATCTTTATGGTATAATGCTGATAAATATGCTAACATGTTGCAAAGTACTGGCCTTTATCTAGTCTCGAGATACTCCTAGTTGACTTGAGCTTTTTGTTCACTATCTTGGTTACCCAAGAGGATCTTTTTCTTAGAGGTTTGGATCTGATAAATCTTTTGGTTTTTCTGGTTGCTAAGCTGATAGACATCTTTTGCTTTGATGGTGGTTAAAAATTTGGTTAAATTCCTGGCAGATGATGGATAATTTGTTTTTGATATTCGGGTATAGGGCTAGCATACCCTGGTTACAGTAATTTGAGAGCTTGCTTTTGTATTAAAAGCATTTGGGTACAAAGAAATTTCTAGCCATTTTTAGTATGGGTAGTTGACTTGTTCTATGTAAATGGCTCGACTTGGAGCATATTTTAAAAGATGAAGTTACGGAACTTTGCATTGCATGCAATTTTTTTCCATACATTTTTAGCTAAAGCAATACATAGAAAAATATAGGTTAGTCAACATTTGTTACAGTAAATGATTAAAAAACCCAACGGTGCTACTCTTGCAGAAATATGTTTTTTAATAAAAAATCCTTGAGATTTTTAATATGTAGGACAATAGCTAGTCTAATAATCTTTAACTTTGACATGAATAACAACTGATAGATTCTGTGAAGCTTGCCATACGTAGCCAAGTCTAAGATATATGTTTTCTTGACTTTATGGATGCAGGTGAGAATTATGTCTTGGCTTAAAAAGGTTTAGCTTGTTGCAGTCTGACTTTGAAAACACTTGATGATTCAATTGGGATAGTTCTGATACCTTTGTACAAATTCATTTGGAATGATACTTCATTCTTATTATGTTGTACATTTATGAATCAAAGACTGAGTGTTTTATGTACTTATCTCTTCCTAGACATCTTTAGCCAGGCGTCTTTTTGAACATCTTGTTCATTGGTGTGTATTTATTATAATTAAAACAGCTACACACACCCCTAAACGCCAGGCCCTCCTAGGCAACTGGGAGGACCAGGACGCTGGCTTTGGATATTTCTTGTCTTTAGGCTTTGAGTGATCCACTGTCTAAAATTCCTTGACTAGTTGACATGTATTAGGTGGTCTCTCCTTGACTATAGACTAGATTCCTACTCACAATTATTGTAGTCCTTTGGCTAGGTCGGTTTAAGGTAGCAGGTTAATCCAATTCTACTCACCCAAGCTTAAGTAAATTATATTTTGACAATTACAGGAACATGCTACCTATTACACATATGAAGACTTTTGGGAACAAGAGAAAAATCTTGGCATATATCGTCTAAAGACTACTCAATGACAACCATATTTTTTTCCAAACTGAGTGACAAAGCCTTAAAACTCCTACAGGAGTAATGTCTTCCTTGAAGATTATATCTACTATTGTATTAGTACAAAGAATTCTACCCTCTTAAGGGACACTCCAACTTGGCACTTCTATGCTAAAGACTTTTGTTAAACTCATCTTTCTAATGAGGCAGGAGGCCCTTACACAATGGGCCTACTGCTAAAACCCATTGTGTGTGGCACCTAGGATAGGGCGGGTACACACACACACACACACACACACACACACGATCACAACATCTGACCATGCTAGCATATGGAGGGGTTCTGATTGTGTTTTGAATCACTATATCTGGCTAAACAAATATGACATCCAACCATTTACACTCAATAAAAATTTGAGTTGTTGCCTTATGGGAGTTTACCTTATCCTTTACTATACATAATGATTACTGCTAACTTTTTCTATGGAGAACACAATGGCTAAGTGAAGCTATCCACTATGCTATTTTGGTAGCATATGGTACCTCTAAAAACCTAACGCTGTGGGAGTAGTCCCTTGTGGAATTAGCCCTTAGAAAAAAAAAATGAGAACAATCCCTTGAGGTTCTAACTTTAAAGGGTAAATATTAAACCTTTCCCTGTATGGTGCCTCCTGGCTTAAGCCACTGGGAGAAATTCTATGCCCTATCTATCGCCACCAATCCCCTTCCCTTTTTGATGATGATGGTGGCCCAGAGAGGCTTGTAGATCATCCTTTTTCATAATATCTCCTCCTCTTTAGGGCCTGCTCATGATCCCGACATGGATTGCGCGTAGTGGATGGCTTGAAAAGTGTGGCCATACCTGGCATGCTGTTTGGGTGACGATTGCTGACATTCTTCTTTGTTGACGCATACACATCCACTACCTCTATTAAGGTGAGGGTCTCTTCCCTTCACTTAGACGTGGGTCTGTATTTTTCCTATTAGCATAAAAGATATGTTTTAGGTTTTGGGCATTGGGTTTTTGATATATCCTATCTCGTGCAACATTATTAACAACTTGATATGGGCAACTTGGTTGTACTATTTAAAGAAAGGGGTAGTGAGAGAGAAAGATGACACTGGCATTATACTTGGCTTTCCCCTGGAACTTTGGAGATTATTTTGGGATTACTTCTGCTCACAGGTTCTATATTTCCCTCAAAATCTCAGGTTTTAGATAATCTCTTGCTCTGTTGGGGATGATTAGAGCAGGTTTGTCTTACTTTAGTATATTAAAAGAGAATGGTTGTGCTGGTCTCCAGTCCTGCTCACTTTACTTGAAAATGTATTAAATCTAATCTATGCAATCTTTGAAGTAGTTGCTTATCATGAAAACTTATGGAAAATTGATTTTTTTAATTACATACTACTTGAGGTGGGTATGGTATTGTAACATAGGGAAGCGTGGTGGCCTTGACTTGATAACTAGATTTTGATATGTGTGATTCATTATGCAGATGTCTTCTACTAGCTGTGTCTAGATAGGAGATATGGTCTACAACACATTTTTCTTATATAGTGTTGCAACAAAGTAAGCAGTAGAGGCCTTACTATATAGACTTAGCCAACACATATGATGGATTATACTTGTTTTAAACAACAAGTAAAGTTACTCCTCTGATGTGCCATATTTTGCCATGGCCACCACACGGTGGTTTTAATTTCATTAGGCTAAACGGTTGATTATGCCCCCCAATTGTTTTTCAGATTTTCGCTCAAGTGCCATTATCAACAGTAAAAAAAAGTGAATATCGGGTATGGAAAACCCCTTTTTTATGTACCTGTAGTTAAGTAATGACCAGTTGGGAAAAAAACCAGTAGTAGTACCATAGTAATTCTCCCAAAAAGACCACCTTTACCATGCAATGCCAGTCAAAGATGACCATTGTAGTGGTTCTTACCATGCTGTAGAACGGGGGATAGAGCCCATAAAACAGAGGTCCAATCATTTATATCATGCCATGCTAAGTATAGTCATCCCGACTATTTAAGTACACCACTTGTTAAAGTACATGTATATTTATGAAACAACACTTTACCATTTAATAGAAAAATGACAGTAACGAAATTATTGATGCTAAGCTTAGTGACCAACCTGAGTTGGATGAGTTGTAAGCCCCATGCTTGGTACAATAGAGGTGGAGAAAACACACAGTCCTCACTCTTGACACAAGTAAAACACATGCAAAGCTAAGTGAGGGGCAGAATGCGGCCGTAACCTCTTTAAATAGAAAAAGGATTGGTTTGAGTTGGCCTGCTTTATGGCTAGCTCTGGCGTTTTGGCTCTATCTAATACTTCTTTGAACTTGGCAATTACTTCTCTAGGCTGATAGCTCTTCTAATATATTAAAATTCATTCCTTTATGGTGTAATGCTGAAAAATATGATTACTTGTTGCAAAGTATTGGCCTTTATATGGTCTCGAGATACTCCTAGTTGAGTTTAGCTTTTTGTTCACTATCTGTTTTATTTGATCATGTCAAGTTTACAATAAAACTTATGAAAAATAAGAAAAATTTATCCATGTCCAGAGCTTCGACTTCGTATCTCGTCGATGGACAAACTCTTTTCACCCTTACGTCTGGAGCTACCTTAGACAAAGCTCATGAGGAAAAATATGAACCCCAAAGGGGCCCTTTAGCTTAAGGGGTGATTAAGCATGAACCAATAGGAAGAGGGTGGTGGCCACAACTATACCCTCATTATAGCTTTGTCCCCTAGAAAGAGAGAGAAGGGGAAAAGGGAGAAGGGGGGACCGGGAGAGGGGGGGGGGGGGGGGGGGGGGGGGGGGGGGGGGGGGGGGGGGGGGGGGTCCATAAAGTAACCTTAGAATTTTAATTTTTCAAAAAAATCTTTAAATCTCACTTTTCACTCCCCAAAAGCTCTCCTAACCAAATACATGGTCAAAAAACTATTTTTTTACCTCTTCTCCCTCTCTCTCTCTCTCTCTCTCTCTCTCTCCCCCCCCCCCCCCCCCCCCCCCCCCCCCCTCTCCAAGCTTTGCATAGCTGCAATACATATGGAGGATTTTCAAAGCTGCACCATGTGTCTCCCCCTTTCATCCACACCATCCCTTTGAACTAATTCTTCTCTCCTTGCTCCCCAATGAACCACTTCTCCCCTTCCTTCCAAGATTTCCATAGCTACAACATATATGGAATCTTTTCATAGCTGCAAAACCTGTCTCCCCCTTTCATCCACACCATCCCTTTGAAATACTTATTCTCCCCTTGCTCTCGATTGAGCTACTTTTTCCACTACCTCTAAGATTTCCTTAGCTGCAACACATATGGAAGCTTTCCATTGCTGCACCACGTGTCTCCTCCTTTCATCCACACCATCTCTTTGAGATACTTCTTCTCCCAATGCTCCCCATTCACCCACTTCTCCTCCTCACTTTATTAGTGAACTAACAAGCCTTTCTTCTTTTGGTGCTACCATGTCAATCCCCTCGACTTCAAGGAAGACAAAGGATGAGATAGAAGCGATTTTATTGCATAATACTAGGTATTTTGATGGGGTATGTATGCCACAAGTGTTATCTAAAGGATCTTGGGTCTTCATGCAATCTACATCTATTGGACCTCATCAAGTTCAAAACCGTGGAAACCTTGATGAACATTGGAAGGGGAGACTTCTTGGTTTCAAAAACCATAGAGTCAAATCAATGGCATAGTGACCATTGTTCAATAATTGTACTCTTGGTGTTCCATGCGCTTGGGGAATAGAAGCTCAAGATATTTTCCTTTCAATTGTAAGTCTTAAAACAATGTTGGTTGTATATTCTAAATGCTTGTTATTTATATTTGAGATGATAGTTTTTTGGTGTTGTCATAGATATATTCCCATCTGACTTTGTTGAGGAACAACCAATCAAGAGTCTCACAGGAACCTTCAACGCTCTTCATGCCGACATTGGTGTTATGATGCTTCCCAAATTTCCACCTTTGATGCTATTGCAATGCTGAATCTTCTTCTACTCACACACGTATGTAGTGCCAACCTCGGAGGATGGATATGGTAAGATCATTGCTATTGACAAACCTTCATTATTACTGAGAATGGAATGGCCACAACTCAATGTTTGGTCACTCTTCTCTGTGTGAAGGAGAAAATGCTTTTTGATATTTTCTCTTCATTAAAATTTGGGAAGGCTTCTAGATTAGTAGGGCTCTATTGGTACTGTCCCGTGCATGTTTTTGTACACTTGTTCAAGACATTGGCATTCAGTGTCACATCTACTATGTTTTGTAGCAAGAATGTTATGTATGAAGCACTAAAACTTGTATTTGGAGATAATTGGAAAATGGTTGAGGGAGTGCACCAAAAGATGGAGTTCCCCCTTGATCCTACATCAGAACCTATAGATGACAAGCTACTTCCATTGGGAGACTCTGTTTCTAACACAATTGCGCTAGTGACAACAGATATTCTCGATGTAGAGCAGAGTCAAGTCACGGACGAGGACTTTGTTGCAACACAAGCCAGGGTTCTTGCCAACCAAACTCCTACCCACCCCGACTTTCCTGGTTCGCTCAGCCCCCTTAAAGTTGATGAGAGAAAATCCTCTATCAACCTTGAAACCACACCAACTATGGATGATGAGGATAAGCAGAAAGAGGTAATTCTAAGCATCTTGTACATTGATAATTCTACCGTTCTTCTTTGCATTTAGTTAATTCCACTTTTGCAGGTTGTTTTGGACATGGACCTGTGAGCTAGCCATACGGGGGGGGAGCGCACGGTGTTTGGGCCTTAGGCAGCCCTTCCACACTACATTGAAAAACTACCAATGCAGGATGTGTGCATCATACACAAGGATTTCTCCCCGAGTGGACATTTTGTTTTGTGGTGCTTAAGGCCGCTAGAAAACTCCTATGCTTAGTGACCATCCCTCAAACATTCCATGTAATTATTATGGAGAAAAATCCTTTACAATTTCCATTTTTGGCATTGGTTTTTGTGGGAAGATCATGACACGCATAGCACTTAGTCAAGCCCTGGGGGTTGACATTGCCCAAGCCATAGCTACCTCCGTGCTTACATCCATCCTACCCAATTATGAAGAACATCGTAGAGAGATCGCAAAGTGCCTACTATCAAAAGATAGTTAAGCCTGATGTACAAGCTTTTTAAATGATAATCATCTCTCTTGTCCATGATCTTTTGCAAAGTTCAGGTTACAGTTTTGATCATGTTCAGTGAACAAGCAGTTTGTAAATACTTTATCCTTAGTGATCTGTATTAACCATTTGAATGTTATTTTTGTACATTGATAAAAAATGTCATGTGATTGGCTAGAAAATTTTCATTAGGTAGTCAATGTGGCCTGCATATTCTAAATGAAGGCTAATAGGGCCAAAATAGATTTGTCCACAAGGCAGTGAGAAAAGGCCCTACTAGATTATTGTCTGGCCAAATCTCCCTACCTTGTGGACAAAGCTATGTTGACCTAATTTTCTACCATCTAGCATGTGTAAGCCACCTGGTGTAGCCAATGGACATTGTGGTTTTTCAATCACATGATAATTTTGTATCATTATTTGGCACTATCTAGCATATGTAGGCCATGTAGAGTACCTATTGGATCATCTCACCTTCAACTAGTTAACTAAAAGAAAAGTAGACAATTATAGACATAAAGCTTAACTTCATTGAGAGATATGCCCTCTAACGTTCCACAAACAGAAAAACTTGTTTCAAGATTACATAGAGAGACAATAAGAGACGTGATTGTAATTATCACAAACTGCAAATATACTGAGTTCCAATGAAAACTTCAGGGTTCCAAAGCAAACTTGATTCCAATACATCAGTTAGTTACAAAAAGGTTTGGCAACAGAAAATATCACTCATGCTTAGCATGGATGTCCTCAAAGAGAGTGACCAAATAAGCCTCTGCAGCCTCCTGAGTTGATTCGAGGGCAACAACAGACATCCAAAGCTCTGTGTTGTAGCTTTGTAGCGCCTTCCTACACATTTGTGCAAATGGTGCCATCTTGATAAGAAAGTTCGTTGTCTTCTAGCAATGCTGGATTTCAATGACGCTCTACAATAGCGTCGTGCTCTTTCAGGTTGTCATTGTGGGGGCCTCTGAGCTCCGTGTGGACGTGCTCTTTCCGGCTTCTTGTAGAATTTTAAATTGTGGCAGTGCTTGGGAGGTGGCTCAAGGGCATCTTCATTAGGATCATAATCTTCATCATCATTGATGCCCTCATAATTGTTGAGTGGATCAAAAGGCATGACACCCATTCCCCTAGGCAATGACTTGCCAGCCACATTTTGGCACCTAGGCTAGATGGCCTCGCGTCCATCCCTCCTAGTAATGTCTTTGCACCCACCCTATGATTCACTAGGATGTCCTCCCCTTTCTGCGGTCGGAGGTATCTGACTGTGTGTGTTTGGGGCGGCTAGATCTTTTGGCTGTCGATTTGCACGTGTCTTCTTCCTCTTGTGCACCTCATTGGTATTTGGATTCTTCTTTGTAGTTTTTTTGGTCCTTGCCATCTAGAAAGTGTGTCTTGGTATGTCCTTAGAGGTTTTGAAGGAGGGAGTGTTTTGTGTTTGTGATGGGGGGTTTTTCCCTCTTTATATAGGGTGGCCATATAAGGGTGGGTTCACACAGTGAAAAAGAGCCGCTAAAAGGACGAGAAAATAATCTTTCGAAGTACAAAATCACATGAAAGTAGAGAACTATTCAAACACATAGAGCTAAACATCTACTTGAAAAATTATGTAAACAATCAAACAATGAAAACACTCGATGCAAAAAACAAGAGGGTTGTGACACAAAAAAATTATGTTGTAATACTCAGATAACGGGGATAGCATGTGCATCCAAGTGCAATGGATTTTCCATTTTCATGAGAGTTGAACTACATCTACTGCCTCCTGGCCCAGACGTTTCCCACCCTAGTCCTTGATACTTTTCACATTGCATGTTGTGCTAGACCTTGTGAGGATCTCGAGCGCTCTAATGAACGAGCATGGGCTAGTCGACGGGCTTCTTTTGCCAAGTGCGATGACCTTGCACCTTCAATCAACACTTTGCATCCAAAAGTGGTATGGTAAAACAAGTTGACCATTTACTAAAGATAGCATGAACGCACTAAACCCCCTCCATGTCTTGTATTTTTGAAGAAGACACCCCGGGCACGATATTGTGACTTCTCCATACCTTGCATGCTACAAATATTCAATTAACCATACATGTTCATAAAGTATGGACCATGTGCATTGAGGATATGCTGCTCATAAAGCCACAATACATCAATGATAAAAACTAAAGCATAGAACATACCAATGCAGAATAGCAAGCACTCACCATATAGTGTGTAATATGTTTTTCACCCCATGTTGTGACGACCACCTTTGTAGACTCCACCACCAAATTTAGGAATTCTTGATGTTGTTGCTCATTGGTTATTCTTGCAAGCCGTATATCTTCATCAATTTTTTGAATACCACCCAAACATGCTCTCGGTTAATCACAACACTTGCATGGCTATCATTGTATGCTGTATACTTACAAAGATCCTTCCACAACTCCCATCCACCTTCAGATGTTGATGTTTGGGCATGTGCACTACTTTCCTTGGGCAGAACCCTCTTCAAAAAGTTCCTTGCCTTTAGTCCACTCATGGACATTGGTTGGGTCACTTTGAAGAACTTGCATTGTTCTTCTATGCAACAATGGAGGTGTTGGTCCCAAAAGAACCTATGAATTCAAGAGCTCTTCCACTTTTGAGATAGCATCAAGCGACCTCTCCGCGGGCTTCATTGTAAAGGCATAATCAATATAAAGATTTAATAAACAATCGAAGATGCACATAAAAGAATGAAGCATGCAAAAATGAACATTTTTAAGAGGGAAGTTAATTATAGGGTTCCATTCACTATCTTTTGTGGCATGATTGGGCTCCTCCAACATAGAACATCGTAGAAGAAAATGCTTCCACACACGTGTAATTTATGAATTGTCATCTTCCTCTATTTCATCAAATATTACTTTTTTGCGTGCATTCCCGTTATAGCCCTTAATAAAAAATTGACAAGGATATAGAGCTCTAACCTTTGTTTGCACCCTAGAATGCACTTGATGTTTTTCAAATCTCCACCTAAGTGTCAATCAACTTCAAACTCCCCTATGCCATCTACTTGGAGTTTTTCCCCAACTAGCTATGTCTTAATGACATCTGTTATCCATACAATGCGTTCAAAAATCCAAGCAAGCACTTGATGGTTCTCCTTGAGAACCTCAATAGCACCAAGCCACCAAATTTATTTCTCCGACAAGACACTAGAAGATGGTGCACATTCCTCGTTCATATCTACATGTTTTGCATGAAATAATGACTCGTTCATGAGAGTAATACTCATCCTTTTTAATATTTGTTTCTTCACAATGTGACACTTGTCTAGCTTGAACACAAACACTAACTTTGATCCTGGCAGTGCAAAATTTCCAAAATAACATATAAAAAACCAAAATTTGTAAACAAAGACTAAACACTACTGTAGCCTCACCATTAGGTGGTACACCATAAAAATGTACCATTGCCATTTGAAGCTTTCTCAAATAAACAAAAATATTGTTTAACATTGAGTAAAGAAATCCCTTGTCCACTCTGTCTGCACATACGCTTGCATTGGTATGTTCCTTACTCCTTTTGACCACTTGGTAACGATGGATGAAGACATTAATATATCCTCTATGTGCAAATAGCCCCCTATTTGAAAGTACACATCCTCGTTCGAGGCCTTCTTAGGAAGATTGACCTTAAGTGGTATAAGAAAAACATTCTTAGTAATTCCTCTTTCATTTGAACCATCCTTAAGGAGACCATATAAGGAAATGTAGCCCTTAGTACTAATGCCCACTTCATCACAAGCCTTCTATACATCAACATCGCTCACAAGATTTGAAAACTTTGGCATCACATTGGAAAGGGGGAAAGGGGAATACACCCAACACACAAAATAACTTCCTCTCTATAGCCCAATTAATATCCAACACCCCTAACCACACTGAATCACACACACACACACAATTTCTCCCAACCTCTAGTGCACCGGCTCACCTTCAAGCACCACCAGCTACACGCAATTACTTATCGACAGCACACCATCACACACTATACCCACTCCACCACCGAGAGGCTACACGTGCCTCGAGCGCCTCCAAAGTCCACACAGACAATTTCTCTCTCTCTCTCTCTCTCTCTCTCTAGGATGAGTCAACAGTGAGTGAAGAAAGTGACATTAGCATTGAGGTGATGGGGGTCATTCTCAAGGACCCTAAGAAGATGGAGCAACCTGATGCCTCATCATCAAACCAAGGGGAGACACGAGGTATACAACCTCTCCTATAATCAAGTAAGCTACATCGAATGCTCTCCAATGAGTTGTATGGGAAGGAGCGTGAAGATTATATTTTGATGCTAAGTAATTTTACCACATTGTTCATTGATTAATATGATAAAATCATTGGAATCACAGTAGTTCAGCATCACATTAAGCTTAAGGAGGGAAGTAAACCTATAGTGCAGAAGCTTAGGTGGCTTGGAGTAATTCAACAAGACGCCCTACTCAAAGAGGTGAGAAAATTGCTAGAAGCAGGTTTCATCGATCCTATTGAAGACTCGGAATGGGTTTCTCTAGTGGTAGTCACACCAAAGAAGAATGGTAAGAATGGTAAGTGAAGGGTTTGTGTTGATACAAGCCACTTAATGCAGCCACAAAGAGGGACCATTTTCCTCTTCCTTTCCAAGATGAAATTCTCAATGAGGTAGCAAGACATGAGTACTACACGGTATGTGATGGCTACTCCGGCTATTTCCAAATTAGCATCGCTGGAGAAGATCAAAGAAGACAACCTTCATCACACCATGGGGATGTTTTGCTTACAAAGTTATGCCTTTCGGTCTCACCAATGCTCCAGCCACTTTTCAGCACTATGTGACATTTGTTTTTCATCCATTCTTTGGAAAATCAATTCCTGTTTTTATCAATGACTTTTGTATCTATAGCTCCCACTCTCTTCATTTGGAGAGAGTGGAGAAATTCCACATTGGTGAAATCAAGGTTACTCTTCTTGGCCATGTGATATCTGCCAAGGGCATTGAAGCTGACCCAAGCAAGGTTCAAGCCTTGGTGGCTTTGACCTCTCCCACCACAACAAAGAAATTGGTATCTTTTCTTCAAAAGGTGAGGTGTTTGAGTAGGTTCATTCACATACTCTCTCAAGTGGTTTTCCCTTTACAACAAGTTACCCATCAAGAGATCTTCACTTGGAGTGAAGAAAATGAACAACAGTTCAATGAGGTAAAACAAACCAGCCTCACTTCCCACCATTGCACCTCCAAAGTAGGACAATCCATTTTATGTAAACCGTAGTGTGGGCAATGACACCCTTGGGGCGGTATTGATGCAAAAGTATCCTCAAACTTCTTTCATGCGTACTATCTACTTATCTAGTTGCATGATGACTCCATCAGAAAAGGGATACACAGCACTGGAGCACATGGTGCTTGCATTAATGTTTTCTACCACCAAATTTTGCTCTTATTTATTGTCTAAACCATTCATAATCTTAACAATGGAAGAAGTATTTCCTTATGTAATGCATCACATAGATTTTTCCTCTAGGATTTCCAAATGGCCCTTGAGCAGAAAATCAAGAAGCAGGTGCTCTAGCTAGAGAGAAGCTACCGATGCTCCAGTGGTGGTTGCTATCAAGTTGAAGCTGCCTCTCTTCCAAGGTAGAGATGCTATGCCTGACTTCATGAGTTTTTTGGACACAAGAGAGTGTCCTAAAGATCTTACTAAGGGCCAAAATAAGTGGCGTGTGCGCAAGGAAACAAAATACCGCCTTATCAATGACTACCTCTACTGCAAGGGTAAGGATCAAATTCTTAGGTGTGTACCTCTCTCTAGAGAAATCACATCAATAATTACAAGTTTCCATGATGGTGTTTGTGGAGGGCACTTTGCACTTGACATCACTAGTAGGAAGGTTCTACAAGCCCGGTTTGTGTGGCCTAGTTTACAGAGATGTACATCACTGGTGCAAAACATGCAAAGAGTGTTAGAAGGATGGTGATAGGAGGCTCACATATGAGCCATAGACTCCTATCATCTCATATGGCCCGTTTGAGAAGTGGGGAATAGATGTAGTTGATCCTTTACCAAGGGCCCAATCAAGTAAACTATACATTCTAGTTGGTGTAGAATACATGACCCGATGGGCGGAAGTAGCAGCCACCACATGCATTACAGCCCAAGAGGTGGCAAAGTTCATATTTGAGCACATTTGTTGCCATTTTGGACACCTCTAGAGATAATACCTAATAGAGGGCCATGTTTCAGAGGCGACTTGGTGGGAGAATTGATGAAAAAGTGAGGCATCGCACTCCAACACTCAACTTTGTACTACCCATAATGCAACAGTTTGGTGGAAAAGGTAAATGGTATGATCTGCAAGATCACCACTAAACACGTAAATAATCACAAAAGTGATTAGGAAAAGCATCTCAGGGCTGCACTTTGGGCTTATCACACTTCATTTCGCGCATCCCTTGGGTTCACCCCATGGTAAGGAGGCCATTTTACCCATTAAAGTACAATTGACTAGTATCAAGGTGCGAGCTAGGCACCTGGAATGCCCTAATGCTCATCTCCACAACCACATTCTTGATCTAGAGAGGTTTCAACTAGAGAGAGAAGATGCTATCAACTATTATGCAGCACAGCCAGAGCAACATCGACTTACCTTCAACAAGGGACTTAGGGCAAAGGGTCTCAAGAAAGGTATGTTGGTCCTAAGGTATGATAACCGGTTTGACACTTGGAAGGATAAAAAGTTTTCACCCAGACGGGAGGGGCCATTTGTCATTTCAAGTGCTACAACAATGGCAATTATCGAGTGATGGATGTAGATGGTAGGCTCCACAAAACACGTGTCAATGGATGGAGGTTCAAGCAGTACTTTTTGAGGTCTGATCAAGAACTTATGATGAAAATCCCTGAGGAGGGAGACTCCTCCACCTCAACTAAGGAAGAATCAACTATAGAGTTAGAGACATAAATTCTTCTAGCTTCAGGGGGAGGGCTAATGAGGATCGTTTTTCAAATTTTTCTCCACCTCTCTCTTGGTATGCACTTGATGCATGAAAATCACACAAAAAACCTATGTAGTTATTTTTTACATAGCTATGGTTTTGACACATTTGGATCTTGGAATAAGGAGAGGTAGGAACAAACCCTATGAAAGAAAAAAAATCACTGGATGCTGATTCTACCCGACGGTCACTACAGGTAAAGAGTAAAAGTTAGTAGTGAAAGGGAGGAGAATCTTATGCATTATGGAGTTGGAGTCAACAAAATATTATCAAATTCAAGCATAATTCATTTGTGGACACAAGGCTTGCACATGAAGTCAAGAGGAGACCACCTAGAAGACTTTTGGAAGGGAAAAGATAGACACATATTTTTGTGGGATTTCTCTCTATTTTTCCATTTTGAATTGGAAAAAGTTTTCAACAGCAAAGTTGTAAGCATTGAACTGATCTTTTGGCTCATATTTTTTTTTAAAAAATGGAGCTACGGTTTGGGAGGTATGATCAAAATGGGGGAGCCTATCTATCCACATGGGAAGAAGTCATGATTATCTAGCTCCACACACACAATTTCTTGTAGTTTTCTCACCATTATTTCTCTATTTTCTCTTATTTTATTAAGATTCTCTCAAATATTATAAGGAAGCTCTCAAACTCAAGCTATGGAAGGTGGCCTGGAGACAAAGCTCTCCATGATGAAGGCAATTAGGAGGAAATTGGTCAATAAGCAGGGCACATGGAGCTCTCTCATTGGAGGAATGCCTCTAACTGAGGTTACTTTGTAATAACTCCTCTTGCTCATAATATTTCCCCTAATCACTCTCTTGACCTATAAAAGGAGTCCTTGTCTTTTGTAAACGGGGACACACTATACACACACACACACACACACTATCCCATATGCACACTATCCCACACCCACATACACACCCTTGTGCTACATGATAGTAGCATGAACCTTTGTTTGTATTTGGTTTCTCTCAAATAATTTCATGGTTCCTTTCATAGTCCACACAAATAGTAAGGAACTGTACACTCCGCTTTCCATACCTGCTCCTTATCCTAGCATAAGCTGACCTGTCATCCATCACCTTGGTTTCCATGCGAGTAGCAATGATGTATGGTTTCCCAAGGTTAAGAGGCTATGTAGACATCTCCTGTAGAAAGAAATTTTGGGCATATTTCACATCCCCTATAGTCACCTTCACATTTGGACAAGCTTCGTATAGCTCCCCTGATGAGTTGTTTGCTGCACGAATCATCCATCCATGATTTATATCAATTGGTCATTTTACTTTTTGATAAATAATCTTTGACATGAGCTTAATTTCTGACCCATGATATATCAACGCAATGTATGGCTCTTCTAAGTCTCCCACTTTTACCAGGGTCTGAGTAGTTTCTCTTGCCTAGTGACTCTTCAAGTAGTAACTCTTGTGAGTGGTCTCCGCTTCATCTTCATCATCCAAGAAATGAACATGATAGTTTGATCACTTTGCTCACCATAGACCTGCACTCCTTGTGCATTTAAAGTCTCTTCCTCACCCTCTACATGGATAGATTCAGTAAAATTTCCGCTTCCTCTTTATGATATCAATTATTTCTTCATGAAACTCCCTCTTTGCTATTCCAAGGACCTCGCTCAAGGTAAATTCCACCTTACTGCTCGGAATCCTCTCTTCCAAAACCTTTTTGAGATCAATTTCTACCTCTATATCATATTGGAGTTTGTAGGCCGGACCCTTTGCTTTAGCTTTTGTTGCATCCTTCTTCTTTTCTTTGGAGGCTTCTTGCATAGGCACTTCGGGGGGGACAGTCATCTATTGCGGGGAAGGTTATCTAGGAGGCACTATGTCATTTCTTCCTCCACTCCTCGTCGCCCATTTTAAAGGTCCTTCATCCCCATTCTCACGCCTATGTTTCTCTTCAATAATGGCCTCGTTGGCTTGACATTTCACAATGTATGCATGCACTGACAAAGAGTCCACAGGGTCATTCCAACATGTTTCTAGCCAAATGCAGTGTCCAACTTCATGTAATCTAGGAGGCACTATGTCATTTCTTCCTCCACTCCTCGTCGCCCATTTTAAAGGTCCTTCATCCCCATTCTCACGCCTATGTTTCTCTTCAATAATGGCCTCGTTGGCTTGACATTTCACAATGTATGCATGCACTGACAAAGAGTCCACAGGGTCATTCCAACATGTTTCTAGCCAAATGCAGTGTCCAACTTCATGTATAACCTCTGTATTCATTTTACCCTTCATAGAAGATTCTATAGCGCATGGCCATAGCTCTCCAATACCATTAGATTCCTCTTCTCTAACCTTGACTGGTTCTTTTTTCTTAATAGGATCAACCTTCAACCCATAGGTGGCTGCCTCAACCATTGAGATGGCATGGCTAGTAGCGATGTCCTCAACTAGCTTCTTCATCCCGCCTTTTCCAAAGTTTTTTCCCAAGAGCTTACATGTTGCACTTAAGTGAATCTTACCATGTTTAGAGAAAACAAGCTTCTTCATCAAGGCATATTTGAAACTTTCACAATCCCTCCTCGCATGGTTGGTACTGTCACACCATATGCATCTATTTACAAAACCTTCTTTGCTTTGAGGTTGTTGCCCTTTAGGCTGACCCGATGGTTGCTCCTTTTCTTTTAGCCTTGTAAGCTTTAAGTTTAGCGCTTGCATTCCTTTAACAATATCATCTAGGATGGATTTTTCACTCTTTGGAACCAAAATCACAAGATTTATGGGACTCTCGAAAACACTATGGATTGACTAGGGTTAACTATGATCTTGTCTCTCCATCATTGTTGCTTGGCTAGTAGTGAAATTGCATCTTCAACTTCATTCCAATCAGTCTTTAAGCCCTATTCCACATCCTTATCCTCAAGAAGTAGCTCTAACTTCTCTTGAATCTCTTTACCTACGGCTTGCAAAAATATATGTGTCTTGTTTGAGTATAGGGTAGCCTTTTCAGCCCTTGAAAGTTGATCATAGCGGCATTCAAATTCCCTTAGCAGTTTGGTAGGTGAAAGACCCTCTTTTGGCCTAACTACCCACTCTAAAAACATCCTCTTTGTCACCCTTTCATAATCTTCCATGAAATACTTTTCTTTTAAGGCTAATTTGAATTCTTCCCAACTTCCCGCATGCTCATTTTTAATTCCCCTTACATGCTCTCTGATCTCAGGAACCACAACTATTTCAAAACTTTGCATCATCTCTGCTTCGAGCACTCGATGAAGCTCCATCTCCTTTACATATCCACAAAGATACTTTGCTACATCTTTACCTTTAAATCGGTCCATTTTCTTCACCACGGATTGAAGCACTTTGGTTGAGGAAAGATCCCTCCTTTCCGCAGCTTACTGCTTCTGCATAAACACTGCAAAAGCTTGAAATATTTGCATTGTCACTAGATCATATGGAACCCGCTGTTGCTCTTATTTCTCCATAGATTCAAATATTTAATTCTAAACCTTAAATGAATATTTTGAACCCTCACCCTAGCCTAATTTGCGTCGGGTTCACCAAAACTGTGTCAAGAAGTGTGCAGTGCGGCTAGGAAAGTGTCGGGCCTCTGACTGTGAGAATTTGTAGCAAAATCAAGCAAGGCATAGATGATTTGAAGCTTAGAATACACTCAAAAAGAAAAAAAACTCCATCCATAACAGCTCCACTTTGAAAAAGAACCCATATTGACTCAAAACTCTTGTGTGTATGAAGATTAGGTGTAGCCTCGCTCCCAATTGCACAGATGCAGTGCTCTTTCAACGTGTTAAAAACCCTAAATTGGTGCTTCAATTCTTTGTCATGACCATTTCATGAAAGCTTCATAACTTCATTTGAGAATCCCAAGTAGTTATTTGAAGAGGGGAAACCCTAATTGGAGGCCTCTCAGCCTCGAACATGTAGTGGAAGCAGCACGGGACTGCACTAGCATCATGTATTTGAATGGTTGTATCTCCTTGCTTGCATGCTCTCTGATCTCAGTTGTGGTTCAACAAATGGCTCAAAATGCCATGATGGTTCTTGAGATCAGAGAGCATGTAAGGGGAATTAAAAATGTGGAGCTACAACTTGTATCAGCTTTAATACATACCAATGTGGAGCGCCTATTATAAAAGTGAGAGTCCATCCTATGGTTGAGACAATAGTTCGAGCAACTCGAGTGAAAACAAAGTGTGCTTCATGTGCTCGAGGATTCTACTTGTGGAGTTGTATGGCATGCCTACTATACAAACATTTATTGGACCTTGATGGAACGCATAATGTTGACCTATAAAAAGTATGATACCTGCATATGCAAAATATAGACGTAATCATAAATACGGAAAGGGACAATGGTTATGTGGGACACTTATTTAAGTTATGTGCTACATGCACTGTAGGCAGCATGGCATGTACACCTCTATTTCGGGAGCAACTTCTTTAACTGCCTGGCAGCCTCAAGCACAACTTCTAGAGCACCTTCAAGGTGTAGTTCAAGCTCACGATGGATGTTGTCATTGAGGATGTTAATCAAGTTGGTGAGATTCTTGCAAAGAGTCAAATCCAATCCATAGAGTGCGTGGAGAGCGTCTACCATCGCTTTGCGGACACCCTTTCCCTCAACCGCCATTTTTGGAATAAAAAACGGCACGATATTAAGCTGAGACACATTTTTCCCGAACACTACTATGTGCGGATGTGTTCAAGCCTCCTTATGAGGGATGGCATTGCAACCGATTCCTGCATGGGTATGATGGTTGCATCATGCTTGTGCTTCTTCCACGATTTTGTTACTGAAATGGTGCTCCTCTCTTCTTATGTTGTCATATATCTCTCTTGGGGATGTGTGATTCTCTCTTTCTAACATGGAAATATTTTCTCCCATTTTCTACATTTCTTATTTCCTCATGTTTGAAGAACTCCCATGAATGAGGTAGGGAGTCCATAGCTTGGCCTGCGAGACAGGGTGGCGCTCTTGCGGTCCAGTTGGTGGAACGGCCTGCATGATGGTTTTTCCCATGCATGGCTAAGTGGCCTCAGGTGGAGGGCCTTGTAGCCCCGACCATGCCCTTCTCACTCTATCTATACCCCATTCCACTTCCTTTTGGTCTTGGTGGAGGTCACCCCTCCTCTCTTCGAGATGAAACGATGACCAGTGCTGCATGCAACAACTTTGCCTGTAATTTGGTGATGCGGGAGTCTTTGGTGGTAGTCATGGAATCTGCTGGTGGCATCGTCAGTTGGGCAGGAAGGGGCAAGGCTCTCCTCAAGAGCCCATCGGCTGCTCCTACGGCTCCTGACAACATTTGTATGGTAACCGTGTGAGGTTGGTTTGTTATCTCACTCTGATGCTTCCTTCTTTAGATTTGTGGGCACCCATACTTTACTCTTTGTGGCTGGCCTATATTCGCTTGGATCTATGGCTTCTATTTTGGCTTGGTTAGTCTCTGAGGCAATGCGGCATTGATGGCAATGACAACCTATTGATGGCAACTCGGATTGTAGTTTCATGATGGGGACTCTAGGGCCCACTCTATCGATTGTATTTGGTTCTGCTATTGGCAATGTCGGGGATGGCCTCCCCTCTTCGGCCGGTTTGGTTTTGTGGTTTCATTGCTCTATGCAGTGGTTCTATTGGCCATGGTCTAATTTCTCTTGAATTGGTTATGTTACTATGATGCCATGGCTCATTTTAAGCATGGATACCCTATAAATCTTTTTGCTATGGTTAATAATATAAAAACTACAACTGATGATCATGAGTACTGCGATTATATATTTTATACTGTAAAATTATTTCCTTGAGATTTGAGGTAAGGTTCACATTTGTTCCACATGAAGCATTTTGTGAAGTATTATTTTGTTTCTCTTCCAATTATCCATCGTCCCTTTTTCCATTAAGCCTGTTATTCAGCCCCCGAATGGCTTCGAAAAAAATATGTTCACTCCCTACATAGTGAAAAAAAAAGGCTCTAAATAGAAGTAAACGAATGAATACAAATGACACTCTACCACCTCTAAAAAAAACTCTTCAAAAAAGCAATGAATACAAATGTGTCAATGACACTCTACCACCTCGTTATATAATATATGGATTTGAAAAATATTTTGAATTTCCTTTTCATTTGGGCTTTTCATTTCCCAAAGTCACCCTTCACTTATGCATTCTAGATGTACTGAAAGAATTTATATTTTTCTGAGCTTTGGGACCTACTCCCTCTTTCTATTAAGCATATTAGATTTTTACAAAAAAAAAGATGGTCAAGAAACTAAATTATATTCTTGTGTTATTGATGTCTTCTCTAGCCACCAACATCTTCTCATTATTAACCATGAAATCAATCCTTTTTACCTATTTGTCTAGCTTTTAATATCCTTTTATGGTCTTTTAGAAGTTGACCCTTACACTCACACAAGAAGCATTGTTTACCAAATGTAATAACAACCAAACTCTTGGAATGCAGTAACAACCAGTCTCTTAGACTTTTGGAAACATGTGAAATTTGCAATGCGGATGCAAATGAGTTATTTCTACTTGAAAGATATATACTTCGACAGTTCCATAAAAGTGGTGGTAATGTATACAACACAAATTATAGTAAGAACAACACATATATATCTATGGTGCAAAGAGTTCTCAATGAGCTTTATAGTGACTTTAATTAAAGATAGCAGTGATTTTTTATGAGCATTGTTTAAATTGAGATATACAATCATAAATTTTAAAACCCTTACAAGTACTAAAACTAATAACCAAGGAATTAGTACTTGCACACTTTTACCTTTAATCAAGAAATCTTCAATGAAATGTCTATAACGAATGTATGTAACTATGAATACAATTATTGTATCCCTCTCAATTGACTCAACTAAGCATGAAAATGTATGACTACATAAGTGAATGAAACAGAAAAGTTCAATGTCTGCATTCTAGTTTGGATCCATTGGAATTGGCATTTTTGTAACTAAACAAGGTTGTAATAATTTTTCTCATATCCAAACTCCTTGATGATAGGTTTTTCCAATCAAAGACAACTGAACTCAGATAGCTCTAAAGAAGACATGAGGGCTGAAAGATTTTGCAACATTTCTTTAAAAACTCTTGGTTTCCATCCTTCACAAATTTGTTTGTTCTCCATACATGACATCAATATCATGCACATCAATGGTTTCCATTGTTGCAAGAGAGTCAAGACTATCCCTCTCTAGGCAAGAAACCTCATAGATCTTTAAAAGAGAAAATAACTTTTAGAGGTTGGGTTGTTTTTTCGAGTGGATAACGTTGAGTGGTTTTCCCCTATTGTAGTCATACCCAAGAACATTATACAACTTCACACATGTGTTGATTATAAGTAGCTTAATAAGACCACAATAAAAAAATACTATACTTTGCCTTTTATCGATCATATTTTAGACGGTTTCGCTGAGAGGGAGATTTATACATTCATGGATGGGTTCTCAGGATATAAGCAGATGGCCATAGCTCATGAAGATAAGCTAAAAACCACTTCTACCACCATCTTTGGGGTATCTGCATACCAAGTTATACCGTTTGGGTTATGCAATGATGGTGCATCTTATCAAAAGTATAAGCATGAAAGCTTTCAAGGTTACCTTATAGAATTTCTTAAAATGTTTATGGATGACGTAAGAGTGGGGACCACTCGAGAGAATTTTCGTAAAGCACTCTATTATGTGTTTGAGAAGTGTTGGGAGAAGTCCATTGCATTGAATGCTCGCAAGTGTGTGTTTGGAGTCTTCTATGGCATTTTATTCCCGGGGAGTCCACTATGTCAAAATTGCATATAGCACATGCAAACAAGAGGTATCTAAATAATCCCTTACTTCTATATTTTCAATTATCATATGCACCCCCTTATGTATGCATTTTTGTGAAAAAAACTAGTCCTTATGTATGAAAATTTTCACTTTTTCAATTAAGAAACCCTTTATGCAAGTACATTTTTTTGTAGATATACCTAATTATAAATCCCTTATTTGAGAGTTGAGCAAAAGTTTATTTGGGGGTCACCTCAAGAGACCTCCTTTTCTTCCCTTAAAAGTACATTAACTAAGGCTCCTATTATTAAGCCACTAGATGCTTCCAAACCTTTTCATTTATTTTCCACTTGCTTGCATTAAGTTTATCTAGTTGCCTCGGGGGGTTCACTACATGCAAAACTACCATATCACGTGTATTCAAGACATGTTTGTAAAACCCCTTCTCTGTGAAATGTTTTAGGAATATAATGTACCCCTTTCTTTTAAAATATGTAAGTTTTTTTCAAATTTGAAAAAATATTATTCTTCTGTATATATATTTATGTAAGTTTCAAGAACTATAAATATCGTTATGTTGAACTCACGTGATAGGTTACATTTTCCTTAGGTGACCTCCCCGAGCTAGTTGCATTTCCCAACTTTATGACAAGAAATTGCATCCCATTGCATATTATAGTCACAATATTAAAGATGCAAAGATGCACTATACCTGGGTAGAGCAAGCTTATTTAACTATTGTTGAGACTGCTAGGAAGTTTTTCACCTATTTATCCACACAACACTCCATTATATATGTGTCTAAAGACTCATTATGCCTTATGATGAATAATTTGGAGCCCTCTGAGTGTATTATGTGATGGCTTGTTGAGTTGCAAACCTTTGATTATAAGCTTAAATCCAAACCTCTTGCAATCCACAAGCTTTTTCATTGTAAAATATTTTGGATTGCTTAGCTGATGTGTCTCCTTGTTTTAATGAGCCCATTGCACCTGAATACAATTTTTTTTTCATTGAGTCTTCTCGAGAGTGGTACGATCAAATTTCTCATTAGTTGTCTAGCCTAGAATCTCCCCCCAAACATGAGTAAAGCTGCTAAGAAAAGATTAGTTACCCATGCACAAAAGTTCTCTATTATTTATGGGTCTTTATATCATAAGGGGTTTGAGGGCATTTATTGCCGTTGTGTTGCACAAGAAGAGATCCCTCATATTCTAAAAGAGTGTCATGATAATGCATGTGGGGGACATTTCACCTGGAAGTTGACCGCATTGAAGATCTTAAGAGCAGGGTAATGGTGGCCTAGTGTGTTTAAAGACTCCTTTGATGATGTAAGCGATGTGATGTTTGCCAGAGAGCCACCCACTTTGACCTTGAGAAGTATTTGTACCCCAACAATCTTATTATGGCCACATTACCATTTGAGAAGTGGGGCATTGACTATGTTGGGCCCATCACTCCTACATGTAAGCATGGGAAATCCCTCATCATTTTTGCAATTGATTGCTTGACAATGTGGTCTGAGGCTAGAACGATGAGGAGTGACAATGTGTACACTACTGCTTCATTCTTGATTGATCATGTTATTTTTCATTTGCGTTAAGTATGGAACCTGATTTACCCCTTGTAATTTTTTGTATTAAAAACGCACATTTGTAAGCCCTCTATTATGAGGAGAAGCCATCCTGTGTGAAGAAAAATCAATCGCCTGAAATCAAAAGAAAATCGTCGGAATATTATGGCCAGACAATGGCGGGGAAGGGGTCGGAAAACAACCGGTCATTTGGTCGGTTGGCCGGTGGTTGGTAGTCAATGGCCAGTGCCTAGTGGCCGAAAGTCAATGGCTGGTAGCCAGTGGCCGAATTCAATGGTCGATGGCCGATTTCAAAGGCACACTCGTCTACACAAGGGCGGCTACTTATGGCTACCTCTCATGAGAGAGGGCAGTCCTTTTGGCCTTTAAAAGGAGACCATTTCTACGCACATTTTGGAGTGTGAAGTTGATTCAACAAGGTGGGTGTGAGGTGGTAAGAGTGAAGCAAGGCGAGATCTCTATTAAGGGTAAAATCCCTTTGTAACCTACTTCTTGTTTGAAGTACTAAAGCCATTGAGTGGTTGCTTTCCTGTGGATGTAGCCCACATTGGGTGAACCACATATATCGTGCTCTCTCTCTCTCTCTCTCTCTCTCTCTCTCTCTCTCTAGTCTCTCGTGTGTGAAAATTTATCTCTCCCCATTAAGTAAGCTACTCAAATATCGATTTATCTACGTCCTATTTCCTAACAAACAACTGGTATCAGAACAGGGTTTGCTCGTAGCTAAAGTATCTCAAGTTAAATATTCCTTGAGATGAGTGGGAGTAATTGTAGAGGAATGGAAGCTCAAGATCGATAAGCTCAACGACAAGAACTACCAACACTGGAAGATGAAAATTGAAGACTATCTCTACCAGAAGGAGCTTTATTTGCCACTAGGCAATCTTGCAAAGGTCCCCGCGACAATGGAAGATGAAGCATGGATTGTCCTTGATTGAAAGGCATTAGGAACAATCCAGCTAAGCTTGGTGTCAATGGTGGCCTTCAATGTTTTGGAGATGAAGACCACTAAGGATTTGATGAAGGCACTTGACGGACTCTACGAGAAACCATCAGTATCCAATAAGGTATTTCTCATGAAGCGCTTGTTCAATCTAAAGATGGCAGAGAATGGTTCAGTTGCAGAACACATAAATGACTTTAAACCAATATAAGTCAGCTTTGATCGATGAAAATCAATTTCGATGATAAAGTACGAGCTCTCCTTATACTATCGTCTCTACCGAATAGTTGGGAAACCTTGTGATGGCTGTAAGTAATTCTATCTTTGGCACAAATACTCTTAAGTTTGATGATGTTGTGGGTGTTCTCCTAAGCAAGAAAATGCGAAGGAAAAGCATAGGAGAATCATCAAGTGTTGCATTGTCAGTGGAAACAAGAGGAAGGCCTAAGGAGAGGTTCAAAAACCAAAAGGGTTGTGATCGCTCAAGGCGGAGCAAGTCACGCACAAAGTCAGTTTTTGAATATTGAAACTGCAGCAAGAAGAGCCACATCAAGAAGGATTGTTGGTCAAAGAAGAAGAAGGAGACAGAGTCTCAAGACAATAAGACAAAATTGGAGGCCAATGTGGCAGGTAAAGTAGAGCAAGACGCTCTAGTTCTCTCATTAGACAATGTGTCTAATTCGTAGATAGTAGATTTCGCGGCTTCATTCTATGCGATACCACACAAGCAGCATTTCCAAGATTACACCAAAGGTAATTTTGGGTATGTATACTTGGGAGATGATGAAGCTTGTGAGATTGTTGGTAAAGGTAAAATTTGTGTCAAAGCTGCTACGAAAATGAATGGAATCTTAAAGATGTTATGCATGTTCCTTCTCTTCGCAAGAATTTAATCTCTAGAGGAAAATTGGACAATGAAGGTCACAACATTGCATTCGAAAACAAATGGTGGAAGATCTCAAAGGGATCTTTGCTGGTTGCCAAAGGAGAAAAGGTTGGTACACTATACTTGGTACTTACTGTCAGCATGCAATCTTCAACTTGTGCAATAGCTATAGAAGTGGACAGTGTGGTGTGGCACTACCGGCTTGGACAATATGAGTGCCAAAGGAATGCACATCCTTCAATCAAAGAAGCTTCTACTAGGTTTGAAAGAAGTGGACTTAGAGTTCTGTGAAGATTTTTTTTACGATAAACAAAAGTGGGTAAACTTTCAAAATGAGGAAATGAAAGAAAAAATTAAAAAATTGAGCTGGTTCATTAGGATGCTTTGGGGTCCTGCAAGTACACCATCATTCGGTGGCTCATTGTACTATGTAACATTCATAGACGATGCGACTAGGAAAACATGGGTTTATGTAATGAAGAATAAATCCAATGTGTTTTCCATATTTCAAAGGTGGAAAGTCTTTGTGGAGAATGAAGTAGGTATCAAGGTTAAATGCCTCAGATCCAATAATGGAGGTGAATATTGGAGCCAAGCTTTTGAAAGCGTTTGTGCTAGCAATGGCATTCGGAGGCAAAAGACAAACCCAAGGACACCTCAACAAAATGGGATTTTGGAAAGGATGAGCCGGACAATCATGGAGCGAGCACAAAGCATGCATCTACATGTAGACCTACCGCTTGATCTTTGGGCGGAAGTTGTGAGTATGTCTGTGTACTTAATCAACCGGTCACCCTCAACGGCATTGGATGGGGGAGTTCCAAAAGAGGCATGGACATGTAAACCGGTACATTATGTATTTCTCAAAGTTTTTGGGTGTGAGTCTTTCATGCACATAGATAGAACCCTAAGGTCAAAGCTAAATGCAAAGTCCAAAAAGTGTTTCTTTATTGTCTATGGAAAAGGTGACTTTGGGTATTGCCTATGGAATCCTAAAGATGGTAAAATCTTTAGTAGTAGGGATGTAACTTTCAGAGCTTGAGGAAGGTGAATACTCAAGGAGTGAAAATGGTGACAACGTGCAACAACGTCAACCAAATGAGCGGCCTCAACCTATTCCGAGAAGATCCACAAGAGCAAGTAGACCTCCAGAAAGTTTTGTTCCTTCCTTCAGCCATCTTTTGATCTCAGATTTTGGAGAGTGAGAATCATATGAAGAAGCTATGCATCACGAATCCAAAGAAGAATGAATGAAGAGCATGCAAGTGGAGATGGAATCATTACATATCACAACTAAATGTGGCACTTAGTTGAGCTCCCTAAAGATAAGAGGAAACTACAAAACAAATGGGTGTATAAGCTGAAGGAAGAAGAAGGTGGGAAGAAAAGGTACAAGTCCAGGCTTGTGTTAAGAGGGTTTTCTCAAAAGAAAGGTATTGAATTTAACGAAATATTTTCTCCTGTTGTAAAATGAACTCAATTAGGCTTGTCTTAAGCCTTGTGACTACTCATGATTTAAATATTGAGAAAATGGATGTAAATACGGTATTTCCTCACAGTGACTTAGAGGAGGAAATTTACATGCTTCAACCAAAGGGGTACAAAGTAAAAGGTAAGGAGAAAATGATTTTCAAAATAAAGAAGATCTTGTATGGCTTAAATCAAGGATCAAGACAATGGTAATTGAAGTTCGATCGATGGATGTTGGAACACGAATTCAGAGATGCAACTCAGATCACTGCATTTACAGAAAGAATTTGGGAGATGGGAAGTTCATCATCCTAATGTTGTATGTTAATGACATGCTGATTGCAAGTGCTAACATGCAAGACATCAAATACCTAAAAGAGGAGTTGTCTAAATCTTTTTCAATTAAGAATTATGTGCTACAAAGAGGATACTTGGTATGAAGATATCAAGGCACAGGACAAATAAGACACTAAAGCTATCTCAAGAGGATTACATCAAGAAGGTACTAGAAATGTTTGCAATGCAAGATGCAAAATATGTTTCTGCAACTTTGACTAGTCACTTTAAGCTAGCCAAGGATATGTGTCCAAAGACACAAGAGGAGATAGGCTATATGTTTAAAGTTTCATATGCTGTAGCGATATATTCTCTAATGTATGCTATGGACTGCTAGACAAGGCGAGATATTGCACATGTGAGTAGTTTCATAGATAATCCAGGTAAAGAGCATTGGCAAGCTATGAAGTGGATACTTAGGTATCTAAAGAGGACAACCACAAATGCTTTGCATTTTGGAGGCACTGAATTTTTCTTGCAAGGGTATGCTGATGCAGATATGGCAGGTGACAAAGACACTCGAAGGAGCACTACTGGCTGAATCTTCACAATTGAAGGCACAACAGTGAGTTGGCCTTCAAAGCTACAGAAAGTGGTCTCACTTTCTACCACGGACGCAGAATATGTAGCAATGAAGAAGGCAAGCAAAGAGATTCTGTGGCATCACAGATTCTTACAAGAGCTTGGATTCAGAAAAGACAATTGTGTCTTATACACTGATAGCCAAAGTTCTATCCATCTTACGAAGAGCTCAACCTTTCATTCAAGGACAAAGCACATTGAGGTGAGATATCACTTCATACTCACTCTTTTGGAAGAGGGACAATTAAAGCTAGGAAAGGTGCATACAAGTGAAAATCCTACAAACATGTTTACAAAGGTGGTAACAAGGAGAAGTTGAGCTTTTGCTCATCTTCAATCGTCATTCAAGGATAAGAAGCCAGGATGGAAAGCAGTGACAGGTTTGGTGTGGAGACCAGTCTCTAAGTGGGAGATTGTTAAGTATGGAGCTTGATTTACGTAACCCTTGTAATTTTTTGTATTAAAAACACACATTTGTAACGCCCTCATTATGAGGAGAAGCCATCATCCGTGAAGAAAAATCACTCATCGAAAACCAGAATTTTCACTCGCCGGGATATATTTATTTTTTCCAAAATATTATGGTTGGACAGTGGGGGGCCAGAAAGTGGTCGAAAAACCGCCAATCGTTTGGCCGGTTGGCCGGTGGCCGGTAGTCAATGGCCGTTGGCCGGTGTTCAGAAGGCCCGTGGCCGATTTCAAAGGTGGACTCGTCTTCTCAGGGGTGGCAACACATGGGTGGATTGAAAAGTCCAATTTGGACTTGTCTACATAAGGGTGGCTACACATGGCTACCTTAGAGAGGGCAGTTCTTTTGGCCTATAAAAGGAGGCCATTTCTACACATTTTGGAGTGTGAAGTTGATGCAACAAGGTGGGTGTGAGGTGGTGAGAGTGAAGCAAGTTGGGAGTTCTGTTAAGGGTATAATCCCTTTGTAACCTACTTCTTGTTTGAAGTACTAAAGCCATTGAGTGGCTGCTTTCCCCTGCATGTAGCCCGCATTGGGTGAACCATTTATATCGTGCTCTCTCTCTCTCTCTCTCTCTAATATCTCGTGTGTGAAATTTTTTCTCTCTCCATTAAGGAAGCTACTCAAATATCTATCTAGCTACGTCTATTTCCTAACAGTTTTGGGACACCAATAGAACTTGTATCTAATAGGGGGAGACATTTTTTAAATGATGGTCTCACTTCCTACTTTAACATTAGACATGATAAAACCGCCCCTTTTATGCCTTCTGCAAATGGGCAGGTTGAGAGCACTACTATTAGACTCTAGTAACTATTTTAATAAAAATTGTGGCTCTGAATAAGAGGGATTGGGATGAGAAACTACCAACAGTTGTGTGGGGATATAACACTACTTTTAAGGAGGCAACATGTTTCACTCCCTTCTCTCTTGTTTATTGTCAAGAGTTTGTGCTACCCATTGAGCATGATCTTTCCACCTTGAGGTTCCTGCATGCACATTCCTTGCTTTTGGAAGAGAGTTTGAAAGAGAGGTTGGGAACATTGGAACACCTAGATGAGTGGGTATTGAGAGCCTATTTACATCAAGAGGTAGCAAAGAAGCGTCAAAAAAAACAAAGAGAAGACTAAAACCTATGACTTTGAGGATGGGTATTATATGATACATGTCATGAGTTGGTCCTCTAGAAGTTGAGCCATGTGTGGTCTAGTCCTTATCGTATTGTGAAGGTCTTTCTTAGGAAAAAAGTCCACTCTCTACTTTGATGAAGCTTGTCGTAGCAAGGAGAAGGTTGGAAGTTGGTATCATCATGTACCCGCCACAAGGGGATGGTATTTTCTTGGTAGTTCTTTTGGGAGATCATTTGATTAATAATAGTGCAGAGTATCAAGCACTTTTTATTGGTTTGAGAGCACTACTTCTTGTGGGATTAGCAGATGTCCATATTTATGGAGATTCAAAGCATGTGGTCCACCAGTTTCATGGACACACCCTCACCCTTCACTCTCTGATACACCATTATATCTTTTTATCTCATGACCTCTTCACCCATTTTACCTCTTACATTTTTGCCTCGTCAGGAGAATCTTGTTGCAAAATTTCCTTGCTTTGATGGCCATATATCTGGATCATTCACCCAAAATTTTGATAGTTCCTGGGTGAGAGCCTCGTCCGTCCATGATGACCCTTGAGATATGTTTCAAAATGTTAAATGTTTGGGAGTAGAGGGGTTAAGTAGTCATCTTATGACTCTACGATCCACCCACCCTACCACTTTTTATTGCCTCATTTTATCCATGACTCGTTGAGTTATTCACCTCTCTGCCTGATGTCACTTTTCTCACTATTGACCCTAGCTACTTGCTCATGATTCTATAGCCCAATGGATAAGGCATCGGTCTTAACCATAGTTTTGGGTTTGACACTAGGAGGCTAGTTTTCCCCACAGGGCGCTTGTGTTGGATTTTGTTTTTTGCCAAGGGCATGGGAGTTTTGACCAAGAAAGAGAATATCTGTAGTACAAGAGATTCAGCACTTTAGCGAGCTTGAAACATCATTTTATTAAGAATTATCATGATGACAATCTCACTTGATCTTCCTTGAGGAGCTATTGTTGATAAGCAATGATGACGCTGGAGAGGGGGAATGGGGAGCACGCCCAATGCGCCAACACGGTTTGCCAACTATAGCCCAGGGCACACACTGCACCCCAATCCACTTTGCGAGCACCTTCCACTCGCTCGATTCACCAAACTCTGCGCGCACACGCACTCACACAGACACACCTGAACTCACACAACCCACACCCATCTGCAATAGCCTTTGCACGTTCCCACTCATTCAAAACACCACACGCACTCTCTCTCTCTCTCTCTGCAACACTCCGTCGGGGTGGCACACACTTGCCCACACGCCCACACGCACACACAAGAGAGCAGAAGAGAAGGGGGGAAAGGGGGGCGAGACGACGCAAAAAACATCCACTGCAATGGGGGCTTTCTCTTTCATAGGCACACCAAAAAAGCTGTACAATCCTCATCTCCGCAACCGGCGTGGACCAAAACACACAAAAGAGCGAGCCCCTCTCAAGCCCGGGTCCAAGGACTCCATGGCCTGTGCTCCTCGAGAGCTTCCTGTGGCTCCAAACGAGCAAGCGCAACCCCAAGATCCCATTTCTGGCCACCTGTCTGTACTTGCCTTGTCCGTCGGGACCTGCGAAGCCTTCTAACTTCGGACTGGCATATCTTTCACACCGAAGCCCCGTTTGACGAGCCGTTTGGACGGGCTTCTAGAGAATCTTGAATACCACATTTTGGGGCACATTCCACACATCTCAAAAACTTGAAATGTCGTCCCAATTAGCCCACTTCGAAGGCAACCTGGCCTAAAAAAACAATTTAAGCATACATTTCCGCTGCCACTCTCCTGCCCAGGGTCTTCATACCTGTTTTAGACCTTTGCCATGTGCATGCTAGCACCCTTTGCACTTCATAGCACACTTCCCAGCGCGAACCAACTTTGGCTGCACCATCATTGCCCACCCCCTTGTTGAACATTTATGTTCAACCACAAACAGGCTTATTGCACTAAAAAAACTACCACACCAAAACAAACTCTCTGCACATCACAAAACCACCTAGCATATGTACAAAACTTGGCATCTGCTACCCGCTGCCTTTGTTCATGCGGGTTGCCCAACCCCCTACTTTACCTATCATCAACCGCCTGGGGTCAAACACCTTGCATTGATCTTGTCCACTCACCTGCAACATGCTCACATAGTGCCGCATCCCAACGCATAGCCAATCATCCACATAATTTTCCCTCGGCATGCTTCCAATGCTCCCATCATTCATAAGCATATTGTCCACTTCTAGAAAAACACCACCAAAAGCACCAATGCCACTCTCCAAGTGCACATCATCATTCACATTGAACATAGCATGCCCTCCCTCCCAACCATATAAAGTGAGATTCTCCTCAAGCAAATCCTGCACCTGCTCAACAGCCCACTGCACAGCTGCGTTTATCAACACCCCCTTCAACCACCATATGCAAACTTCCTTTGATAGCTCGGACAAGTCCACACCCTTGGAATTTACTTCACGTTCAAGAGGACCACTCCGCTTAGCAGGAAACTCTTTCAACATAGGCACCCCGGTCACCATCAGTTTCGTACTCTCATCCATAGCTGCCTCTGTCGGCACCACCATAGCAGTAGACTTTTGGTCTATGAAAGGAATCGCCAGCTGTAGAGGGACAGACCCTCGTATCACCTGCATTCTGGTCAAATCTTTCTCAGCAAGCACCTGTGTCTCTTCATCCATTTGACTCATCGGGTCATCAAACCCCCAATCAACCTCATCATCCAAGCATACCTGCTCAAAAGCACCCGTATTCAAGGCATCTCTCATGAAATCCATGTCTAGCTGGAGCTGCTCTTCTTCTTTATGAGTGTCCAGTAGCTCTTGCATGCCATCTTCTTCAACCTGTTCTTCTTCCTTAGCCTCAATAACACTCTCCTTCTTGGGAAACCCTTGTATCTGCTGTACAATCAAAGCACCTTCCACAGCTACCTTGATGAGCATTGTCATTAGCATGGTGCCACACAACACCCTCACCTGCATGTCTTCACTTACAAGCTCTGATGCTATCACCTGCTCATCCTTTATAGTGGCAACCACCACATCCTTATGCATATACAAAGGTAACTTTACCTTTACCAACAACGACTCTTCGGACTCTGTCTCGCAACTTGTATCTCTATCCTCCTCGCTTCTTTCCCAAAAGCTTGAGCTTGTAGCCTCATCATCTTCACCATAGGCCAATTCGGTATCATCATCATCATCCTCTAGTTTCTCTACAAAAGTTGGACCATCATCCTGCCCACTTTCATCATACAACCCCAACCTTTCGGTACCTACCATTTGGACACGATCTATTACCCTTTCATACAAGCACTCCACGAGAACAGGCTCCACCTATTCAGGTTGCACTGGACACTTGACATTTGCTAACTCCTCTACACATATGCTCTCTTCAACAAAAGGCTCATCCTCGTTGACAAGCTCCTCCACAATCGGCATAGACGCTTCACCAACAGGTAATTCCCAAGGAACATAGTCAATCACAGGTCTTACCCTAACAAGCTCCACACTTTGCATTACTGGCACCATCCTCGACGGGCCCATAGAACAAACTGCTGCTTCAACAAGCATACAATCTGCAGGCTTTAACAAGCCTAGCTCCAGCTTTCTTTTCATTTTCTTGCTCTTCACCCGGGAAACTCTGACTGCCTCGGCAGAAGTCTTTGGCTCTTCATCATCCACCTTATCTCGAAGTCGAGGACACAGGCAAGCCAGGAATTTCTCCAGCTTGAAACCATCCGCATTGACCACTTGGGTGGCAGCAACCAGATCACTCCAACAAGCTTCGAACTTATCAACGAAAGCATCAAAATTTCCACTTACTTCTTGTCGCAGCCCTTTAATCTTTGCATCCGCTTCAACAGTCGACACCACTTTGTGAAACTTGCAAACAAACCGCTCTCAAAAACCAACCCAATCCTGCTTATTTGCAACTTCTAGACCATCAAACCAGGCCTTCGCTTTACCTCGCAACACCAACGCACTGTCTCCAGCTTTTCTTCATCACTCCACATTTGAAATGAGAGCATAAATAACTCGAAATCTGCCAACCAGTCGTCCGCATCCTCGCTTCCACTGAAGATCGGGTCATTGCTTTGCCACATCCTTGCTTCCAATCACATCATCGAGGAACTATCAGTGCGCTCCTCAGTGGGGGCACCAGAAGATGGAGAGGGGGAATGGGAAGCATGCCCAGCGCGCCAACACGGTTTGCCAACTATAGCCCAGGGCACACACTGCACCCCAATCCACTTTGCGAGCACCTTCAACTCGCTCGATTCACCAAACTCTGCGCGCACACATGCTCACATAGACACACCTGAATTCACACAACCCGCACCCATCTGCAGTAGCCTTTGCGCTCTCCCACTCATTCAAAACACCACACGCACTCTCTCTCTCTCTCTGCAACACTCCGTCGGGGTGGCACACACTTGCCGACATGCCGGAACACACACACACAAGAGCAGAAGAGAAGGGGGGAAAGGGGGGCGAGATGACACAAAAAAATCCATTGCAATGGGGGCTTTCTCTTTCATAGGCACACCCAAAAAACTGTACAATCCTCATCGCCGCAACCGGCATGGACTAAAACACACAAAAGGGTGATCCCCGCTCAAGCCCGGCTCCAAGGACTCCATGGCCTGTGCTCCTCGTGAGCTTCCTGTGGCTCCAAACGAGCAAGCGCAACCCCAAGATCCACCTGCCCTGTCCGTCGGGACCTGCGAAGCCTTCTAACTTCGGACTGGCATATCTTTCACACCGAAGCCTCGTTTGACGAGCCGTTTGGACGGGCTTCTAGAGCATCTCAAATACCACATTTCGGGGCACATTCCACACATCTCGAACACTTGACGTGCCGTCCCAATTAGACCACTTCGGAGGCCCCCTTGTGTAAAAAAACACTTTAAGGATACATTTCCGTTGCCACTCTCCTACCCATGGTCTTCATACTTGCTTGATACCTTTGCCATGTGCATGCTAGCACCCTTTGCACTTCGTATGACACTTCCCACTGCGAACCAACTTTGGCTGCACCAACGCCGAACCTATTATGGAATTATGCTTAAAGATAAGAATCCTTGGAGACGTTCAAGTTGATGACATCAAGGTGATCGTGCCTTCTATGCAGAAGTTCCAAAGAAGTGTGCAAACAATTATAAAATATTTAGTGGCTTTCTAAGTGATGCTTGTGGAAGATGATCGCGACAAGTGAAGTAAAGGCCATTGTGAGGAGGCACCTCTCTTTTGTGTGTATGTTGGCATGCTCACTAGCATGGGAAGCGTTGAAGAGAGAGCAAAGAGAGTGTGAGAAGAGGAGAGTGCCTTCCCTAGCTCCCATGCATTATGGATGTGCGTATGTACAAAGTTTCTAAGACAGAAGTCAATTGAAAGGCCCATATTGTGTGTGTGAATGGGAGTTTGAAGAGTTCTTTGTAGAAAAATTAAAGTCTTTTGATATAGTTTCTTTTTACGATTTGTGGAAGAGAAGCTTTGAAATGGCGTGATGAGAGAGCATGAGAAGAGCCAGATAGCATGAAGAGAGGATGTCCACCATTTTTTTATGAAGCAAGCGATGAGGGTGCATGAAGAGGAGTTTCCATCATTTTTTGATAAAGCAAGCAATTAGGGGAGGTGTGTTGCTGAGCTCTACAGATTGGTTCCAGGGCTAAGAACTTCCGAGGTCGAGATAAAGAGGGATTTATTTTTTCGTTTAGGGGAGGTTTAAAACCCACAAGGGGGGATCCCATAGCCGGGGTGAGATAAGGAAAAGAGAGAGATTCTCTCTGCATAATAACGAGAAAGGAAAAGGGGTTGAGATCAAAAGAATAGAGAGAGAAGAGGGCTCACTACAAGGTTGGTTCAAGGAGTGTAGTAAGAAAAAAAAAGTACATTCGGAAAAATATGAACCCTAAAAGGGTCTTGTAAGTATCCCTAATTTTAAGGAATTAGGGCTAAAAATTTTGTGCGATTTAGAAGACAAGGCCATTGAATGAGGGTATTCTCATAGGGTATAGGGTTTTTTTAGGCTGAAATAGAGTCCAGGGAGGGAGCATAGGTACATTCTCTCTCTCTACACAAAAGAGTGGTAAGCCTTATGACAATAACTACCCTTTCTTTTTCCACATCATCAAGAGCATCCATAACGTTAGCCCAAAAAATCATTTTTTTCAAAAAATTCAAATAGACCTCCTTTTTAGTCAAAACTTCTCCTCACCCTATATGTATACCCAAAAATCAAATTTTTCTCTCAAAATCTCACTGCTAGACTTGCACAATGTCAAACTTTCCACATTTTTCTATTTCTCCCCAAAATCACTCCCCTCTCTCTCACTTTTTTTCCTCTCTCTTCTCTCTCCTACTTTTCTGCACACAATCTTCCTTCTTCCCTCTCCTTGTTGCAGGTCCACTCCATAGCTTTGTTGCAGCTCTCCCCCACCATAGCTCTCCACTCCATAGCCCTCCTCTCCACTCTGTATCTCTCTTACAACTCTCCATCCTATATAGCTCTCCACTCCATAGCTCTGTTGCACCTCTCCAACCCGTAGTTCTCCACTCCATAGCTCACCTCTCCACTCCGTGGCTCTACTGTAGCTCTCCATCCCATAGATCTCTTGCTTGAGGCCAACTTTACTCCCCTTGCCATGGAGCTAAATGACATTATTAACCTCCCATCCAAATCAAGCTCACCAAGTTTCAAAAGGGTGTCTCTACGTGTTAGGCTATCAAAGGACTTTGCACCCTCAAAGAGTCATTACTGGCAAACTGGAAAACAACACCGTGGTGTACGTCACATCGATGTGGACCTTTGGATGCATAGTGTCCTCTATCTTAATGATCCAGCCATCAATGTGTATCCAACATTCAATAGCCTTGCTTCATTCTTACAATATGTAGGTAGAGGGGAGCAAGGCATTCATACTGCAAGCAATTGTCAAGTATTTGAGTTGATAGTGCACAATGGTCTTTGCATCGATGCCAACTTCTTTCCCCATACCACTAGTGGACTACACGAACGGAACATTCATGTAGAGGAGGAAATGGAAACTATTAAACTATGAGTGGAAGAGAAGGATGCTAAGATTGTGAAGCTTGAAGTTAACATCCTGCATCTTAAAAAGATGCCCTTAGGTGCAAGGGAAGGTAAGAGGAGCCCCCGAAGGTGGTGCTTGAAAAAGAAGGCTTACAACTAAAAGGTGCATTTTTCTACGCTCCAATTTGTGCTTCAAGTTGCTTCTACGATAATTATTTTGTCCCTTCTTGTAGAAATTTTATCCAAGAGTTGTGTGGTGGACACAACCAGAAGGATTGCATCCATTTGTTGAGTTTGTGCCTCAAGAAATCGGATGTTGTAGCCCTTCTACAAACACCAATGTAGAACATTTAAACAATGCTGTCACAAAGGAGTTGATGCGGAAGTTTTCAAATCTTGTGAGCGATGTTTGATATACAAAAGTCTTGTGATGAAGTGGAATTAGTACTAAGGGCTAAATTGCCTCATATGGTCTCCTTAAGGATGCTTTAAGGGAAACAGGAATTACTAAGAATGTACTTTGGAATAGGGGGCTATTTGCACATAGAGGAGATAATGCCTTCATCCATATTTACCAAGCGATCAAAAGAAGTAATGAAACGCACCAATCCAACTGTAGGTGGAGATAGAGTGGATAAGGGAGTTCCTTACTCAATGTCAAATAATATTTTATTTTATTTGAGAAAGCTTCAAATGGCAATGGTACATTTTTATGGTGTACCACCTAATGGTTAGGCTATGGTAATGCATAGTCTTTTTTTTCAAATTATGGTTTTTCATATGTTATTTTGGACTTTTTGCAGTGCTAGGAAAATCTTGCTAAGAAGGCTTCGAATGTGGATGTGTAATTTTGAATAGGGGGCTACTTGCACATAGAGGAGATAAAGCCTTCATCCATCTTTACCAAGCAGTCAAAAGGAGTAAGGAAACTCACCAATGCAGTGTAGGTGCAGACAGAGTAGACAAGGGATTTACTTACTCAATGCCATATAATATATTTTTTATTTGAGAAAGCCTCAAATGGCAATGTCACATTTTTATGGTGTACCTCCTAATGGTGAGGCTACCATAATGCATAGTCTTGTTTTTTCAAATTATGGTTTTTCATATGTTATTTTGGACATTTTGCAGTGCTAGGAAAAAGGGTGTTTATGCTTAAGCTAGACGAGTGTCAAATTGAGGCATTATTTCATGAAAAAACGTGTAGCTATGAACGAAAATTGTGCACCATCTTTCAATGTTCAATCAAAGAAAGAAATTTGGTGGCTTTGTGCTATTGAGGTTCCCAAGGAGACCCATGAAGTGCTTGCTTGTTTGGATTTTTGAACGCATTCCGTGGATAACAGATGGAGCTATGAACAAAAATTGTGCACCATCTTTCAGTGTTCAATCAAAGAAAGAAATTTGGTGGCTTGGTGCTATTGAGGTTCCCAAGGAGACCCATGAAGTGCTTGCTTGGATTTTTGAACGCATTCCGTGGATAACAGATGTCATTGAGGCACAACTAGTTTGGTAAAAATTCCAAGTAGGGGAGTTTGAATTTGACTAGAACTTAGGTGGAGATTTGAAAACAATCAAGTGCATTCTAAGATGCAAAAAAGGGACTAGAGCTTTGTATCCTGGTCCATTTTTCATTAAGGGCTATAAGGGGTATGCACAAAAAAATACAATTGTTGACAAAACAAAGGAAGAGTGCAATTTACAAATTACACGTATGTGGGAGCATTTGGTGCTACGATGCTCAATGTTGGAAGATCCCAATCGTGCCACAAAAGACAGTGAATGGAACCCTATACCCTCTCAAAAATAGTCATTCTTGAACGCGTGATGCTTTTATATGCATATTTGATCGTTTAAAGCTTCATATTGATTATGCCTTTACAATGAAGACTACAGAGAGGTCACTTTATGCTATCTCAAAAGTGGAAGTTCTCTAAATAGGTTATCATGGGACCAAAACCTCCATTGTTGCAGAGAAGAACAATGCAAGTTCTTCAAAGTGGCCCAACCATTGTCCATGAGTGGACTAAAGGCAAGGCACTTTTTAAAGAGGGTTCCACCCAAGGAAAGTAGTGCACATGCCCAAACATTAACATCTGAAGGTGGATGGGAGTTGTGGAAGGATCTTTGCAAGTATACAATGGACAATGATAGCAATGCAAGTGTTGTGCTTAGCCGACAGCATGTTTGGGTGGTATTGAACAAATTGATGAAGATACTATGGCTTGCAAGCACAATCAATGAGCAACGACAAGAGTTCCAAAATTTGCTGGTGGAGTTAACAAAGGAGGTTGTCAAAGCATGGGGTGACACAAACATTACACACTATATGGGGAGTACTTGCTATTTCACCTTGGTCTGTTCTATGCTACCATCGATGTGTTGTGGCTTTATGGACAACATATCCTCTATTTCACATAGTGCATACTTTATGAACATGTATGGTTCATTGTATATTTGGAGCACGCAAGATATGAACAAGTCACACTATCGTGCCAAGGGTGTCTACTTCAAGAATACAAGACATGGAGGGGGTTTAGTGCGCTCATGAAATCTTAAGAAAGTGTTCAACTGGTTTTACTGTACAAATTTTGGATGCAAAGTGTCCATTCAATGTGCAAGGTCCTCGCGCTTGGCAATAGAATCCCGTTAACTAGCCCATGCTCATTCATCAAAATGTTGGAGGTCCTCACAAGGTCTAGCATGACATGTAGTGTGGGGAGCATCAAGGACTAGGGTGGGAAAAGTCTGGGCCAGGAGGCAATATATGTACTTGGAATCCCATGAAAATGGAGAATCCATTGCACTTGGATGCACATGTTATCCCTGTTATCTGAGTATTACATCATATTTTTTTGTGTCACAACCCTCTTGTTTTTTGCATCGAGTGTTTTCATTGTTTGATTGTTTACACAATTTTTCAAGTAGATGTTTAGCTCTATGTGTTTGAATAGTTATCTACTTTCGTGTGGTTTTGTACTTCTAAAGATTTTTTTCTCGTCCTTTTAGAGGCTCTTTTCCACCGTGTGAACTCACCCTTATATGGCCATCCTATATAAAGAGGGAAAACCCCCTCCATCATAAACAAAAAACACTCCCTCCCTCACTGAATACCACAAGCTCTAAGTACATACCCAAACACATTTTCTAGATGGCAAGGACCAAACAAGCTGCAAAGAAGAATACAAAGACCATTGATGTGCGTAAGAGGTAGAAGGTGCGTGTAAATCGGCAACCAAAAGAGCTAGTCGATCCAAAACGTACAAAGATGGACACGTCTAATGAGCCTCCATTGTGAGAAAAAGAGGACATCCTAGTGAATCATAGGGTGGGCAGAAAGATGTTGCCAGGAGGAATGGGCATGAGGCCATCTCGCCCTGGTTGCCGAAATATGGCCAACAAATCAGTGCCAAGGGGGATGGGTGTCATGCCTTCTGATCCACCCAACAATGATAAGCACAAAAAAGATGATGAAGATTATGATCATGATGAAGATGTCCCCGAGCCATCTCCCAAGCATCATCGCAAGTCGAAATTCTACAAGAAGCCGCAAAGACCATGCTCACAAGGATCTCAGAGGCCCCCACAAAGACAACCTCAAAGAGCATGACACTTTTGTAGAGTTTTTTTTGAAATCTGACACTACCAAAAGAAGGTGGACGTGAATATCAGGAAGGAACCATTTATACACATGTGTAGAGAGGTGCTACAAATCTATAGCATAGAGCTTTGGATGTATATTGCCCTCGAATCAATTCAGAAGGCTCAGAGGCATATTTGGTCAATCTCTTTGAGGACTTGTTCTTATGTGCTACCCATGCTCATTGTTAATTTGTTATCGCATTTTCTTAATATTGTAGTCTCTTTGATGATGCTTTTGTCTCCATTGGCATCTCTCTCTAAAATGTCTTGAATTTGCTGACAATATACTGTTCTGAGTAGTGTGGTGCAATATTTGATGGAAGTGCTATTCATTAAAGCATTGTCTTACAAATTAACAATGTTAAAGTAATCCTCCAATTATTTGGTAATTGTATACACAAAGAAATATAGCTATGTGTTGATGCTATGGCAATGTGTTAATGCTAAATTTATGATACCAACCTCTAGTCACAATAGAATTGCCTTGAACTAGATTGAACCTCATGCCCACATGCTAGTTTAGGTGAGGGATGTGAAGCTTGAACCTAAGTTCACTCCCTATCATAGTATTTTACAGAGCAACAACAAGTGAGGCTTGAGCTTATGTTTGAGTTTCACATCCTTGTGCTAGTGCCTTGAACTAAGTTTAAGTATGTCCACTTGCTAGTTTAGGCAAGGCATGTGCGGCTTGAACTTAATTCCAGTGCTCTTCTTAATATCCCACACAACCGCAACTAGTGAGGCTTGAACTTAAGTTTCAACCCCATTTTAATGTGCTAGTGCCTCATTTTTTTATGGCACAAAGGGTCCCCAAAATCAACCATGAGGTCAAACATAACAAAAAATACTTAAGTTTTGAGTCTCATTTAAAAAAATGGAACTTGAATAATTCCCAAAATTCCTAAATATGTGTTACTTGCATTGTGTAGTCAAACTCTTGCAACCTTGTGAGGCATTTGGAAATCCTAGAAGAAACATCCATGTGTTGCATTACATAAGGAAATACTTCTTCCATTGTTAAGTTTATGAATGGTCTAGACAATAAATAAGAGCGAAATTTGGTGGTGGCAAACATTAATGCAAGCACATGTGCTCCAATGCTGTGTATCCCTTTTGTGATGGAGTCATCATACGACTAGATAAGTAGATAGGATGCATGAAAGAAGTTTGAGGATCCTTTTGTATCAATACTGCCCCAAGTGTGTCATTGCCCACACTAGGGTTTACATAAAATGGCTCGTCCCACTTTGGAGGTGCAATGGCGGGAAGTGAGGCTAGAATTTGTTTTACCTCGTTGAACTATTATTCATTTTCTTCAGTACAAGTGAAGATCTCTTGATGGGTAACTTGTTGTAAAGGAAGAACCACTTGAGAGAGTAGGTGAATGAACCTACTCAAATACACCTTTTGAAGAAAATATACCAACTGGTGGGAGAGGTCAAAGCCACCAAGGCTTGAACCTTGCTTGGGTCAGCTTCAATGCCCTTGGTAGAGGTCACATGGCCAAGAAGAGTAACTTTTCTTTCACTGATGTGGCATTTCTCCACATTGAGTTGGCCACCCAAATCTTGCAGCCTAGCTAGACCTTCATAAAATTTCTCCAAATGAAGAGAGTGGGAGCTATAGATACAAAAGTCATCAATAAATACACAGATTGATTTTCCAAAGAATGGATGAAAAACAAATGTCACATAGCGTTGAAAAGTGGCTGGAGCATTGGTGAGACCGAAAGGCATAACTCTGTAAGCAGAAAATCCCCATGGTGTGATGAAGATTGTCTTCTTTTGATATTCTTCAATGATGCTAATTTGGAAGTAGCCCGAGTAGCCATCACATATCGTGTAGCGTTCATGTCCTGCTACCTCTTTGAGAATTTCATCCTGGAAAGGAAGAGTAAAATGGTCCCTCTTTGTGGTTGCATTAAGTGGTTTGTAATCAACACAAACCCTCCACTTACCATTCTTCTTTGGTGCGACTACCACTAGAGAAACCCACTCTGAGTCTTCAACAAGATAGATGAAACCTGCTTCTAGCAATTTCCTCACCTCTTTGAGCAGGACGTCTTGTTGGATTACTCCTAGCCGCCTGACTTCTACACTACAGGTTTACTTCCCACCTTAAGCTTAATGTGATGTTGAACTACTGTGATTCCCATGAGTTTATCATATTAATCAATGAACAATGTGGTAAAATTACTTAGCATCAAAATGTAATCTTCATGCTCCTTCCCACACAACTCACTGGAGAGCATTCAAAGTAGCTTACTTGCTTCTACTAGAGGTTGTATACCTCATGTCTCCCCTTTGTTTGATGATGAGGCATCAGGTTTCTCCATCTTCTTAGGGTCCTTGAGAATGACCCCCATCACCTCAATGCTACTATAGCTGTCTTCAATTCCTGTTGACTCCTCCTCCGAAGTGGTTGAAGAGTCACCACTAGAAAACTCATCCATAGAGGTTTCTAGATCTGTGTCACGTTGTTGACATGTCTTCATGTCACAAAGTATTGGATTCCCTTTGGAATCCTTCATTTGGATTATGTTGGTGACCCAGTCGTGCTTAGCTCTCATAGCTATAAGCCAAGGCCTCCCTAGAATGATAGGATAGACCTCCCCTTTGTGTGGCATGACAACGATATCCACATCTATCTCGGTGTTGAACGCCTTTATCCTAACTGCATTTATAACACCAACACATTGAACTTTTACATTATTTGCCATTTCGGCTTGGCCGACTCACCTTTGACCCAAACGGTGCATCATTTTTCACTCATGATGCATATATGTGTGCCACCATCTATGTAGATATTGGAGATGTGTTGCCCTTTGATGTGATCATCCATCACTGGTAGTATGTCATCTGATTCCTCCTAGAGATAGTCCGAGCTATCTTTGGCTTTGGTTGTCTCGTGCTAACCATCTTTGTCCATTGTCTCCTCACCCTAGGTGCTAGGTGGAGTAACTGGGGCCAGGTGATTTTTGGGCCCTGCACAGAAACATCTTGAACCAAATCATATGGTTTAGAACATTCACCCAAAGAGAAATCTACAATGTCAATTTTATGTTGTGACTTGGATGGCTTTTTGGTAGATTCCCCTTTAGTCTTCATCTTTTTTTCCTTTTGGAAAGATTCACCATGCCTAGCGCGCTTTATCCCCATGGAGTCTACTCCTTTAAAATTGGTCTTACCTTTCACCACTCTCTTGATATCCTCCTCTACTTTCTCATTTACTTTACCTGCAAGACTGATGACACTTACTGCCTGATTGCCAACTGGTGGTGGGGGTAAGGGTGAAATAAGAGGTTGTGGTGGTGGATGTGGTTGAATGGGTGGTTCTTGTTGTGGTGCCCTCAGTGCTGATGGTCTTGCTCTTGGTGGTGAAACCTGGTTTTGTATGGATCCTCTGTTGAAATTTTGCCTCCTTGGGTGTGGGCAGTAATCCATGCTATGGCCATCCTCACCACAATTATAGTACTCGTATTCTTGGTTTTGCCTTCATTTTCCTCTCCCTTGATTTTGATTGCGATTGTGTGCAGGCCCTTGTTGCACCAAATGCACAGATACATTCTCAAGCTGAGTAGTGATGCGACTCAACATGTCTTGCTTCTCTTCTGGTTGTGTTCTCTGAGTGGCTGTTGCAGTCACTGGGGTTAGTCAGACTGAGCTTGATTCCTCTAACCCGTTGACTCTTTCTTGCATGCACAACTTCTTGTCTTTAAGGCGGGCTACTTCCACTGCCAACTCATATGCTGCAGGGAATCTCCCTTTCACCTTCTCTTTAAGTAGCGACCACAGGCCAGCAATGAAACATTCTTTCTTCAAGAAATTAGGTGCTCTTCTTTTCCAAATGTGAAGGTGAGTATAGGGGATGTGAAAGATGCCCAAGATTTATTTCTAATAGGAGATGTCTACATACCCTCTTATCCGTGGGCAACCATACATCATTGCTACTCGCATGGAAACCAATGTGATGGACGATCGGTCAGCTTATGCTAGGATAAGGAGCAGGGATGGAAAGCGTGCTATACAATTCCTTACTATTTATGTGGACCATGAAAGGAACCGTGAAAGTTTTCAAGACCCACCCTTGCCAAAGACAAACAAAGTAATTCAAGGACTACAGAGATATGATGGGTTTTGGACATGTACTATTGTAGAGCAGGATTGCAGTGGCAGAAAAAGAAAAACGTTCTCGCACGATGTATATGCAAAGGAAACATTTTCTACAGGTTTTGTATAATTAATAGACTATGGATCTATTGATTTTACAAAGTGTGCGGACTTAAAGAGGGGTGAATGACAACATGTAAATAGTGTACAATGAGGTTTGAAGATGAATGGTTTGCTAGAAGATGGTGAATTCATTGCAAGTGTGTTTGATGAGTGTTTTTTTGTGGATACTATGCAAGACTGGAGTCTTTAGTGGATTGTAGTAGTTTGCGTATGGGAAGTGAGATTGTGAAATTATGCTCAACAAAAATGTACAAAATCATTGAGGAATTCAAAAATGCTCAAGGTGTTGATGTACGAGTGGAGACCAAGTACAAGTCTGTGGCAAAGAAAGTGAAACCAATGGCATTACATCTACCAAAAGACTATACAGATAAGAATGATCAAGCTGCTTTGCAGCCTAGCCTTCGGGAGCCGAGCAAGATTGGACATAAGTTTACACATGATACTTTGAAGGATTTAAAGATTGGTTTCAAGGACAATTTGATAGAGGTTGAAAGAATATGCTTTGAAGAAATGATTTCCAAACATGGAAAGGCTTTTTCATTTGAGTCGCATGAGATCAGGTATGTTGATCCATCCATTGTTGCTCCTATAGTGACCTTCACTATCCCTCATGTACCTTGGAACTTGAGGCCTATTCCGGTTCCAAAGGCCCATTTGCCAAAACTCATTGAGTTGCTTAATGAAAAGATCAAGATGGATATTTTGGAGCCTTCTTGTGCTCCATATTCAAACATGTAGTTCACAGTTCTGAAGAAAAATGGTTCTTTATGCTGTATTCAGGATAAGCAACCTGTAAATAAGGTGAAAATCAGAAATGTGGGTACAACGCCAGTTGTAGAGGCATTCACAAAAAGGGAAATATATTCTATGGGGGATTTGTACTCACGGTATGATCAATTCCAGCTAGCAATGGAAACCAGGGACCCGACTACCATGAGGACACCTTTGCGATTGGTAAGGATGTGCACCTGACCTCACGGAGAAACTAATTCACTTGCACATATGATGAATGGTATGAACAAAGTTCTACGGTACTTCATACCTCAAAATACAATGCCTTTCCTTGATGATGTGCCAAGCAAAGGATGTGTTGTAATAGATATAGATGTGGCTTTGGAATCGAGGGGTTGCCAAAAGTCTCTGGCAAACCATGTCAATGATTGTGTTGCTATATTTTCAAGGTTGGAAGAGGTGCACCTTACCTTGTCTGTCCAAAATTCACTGTTTGATATGAATGAAGTTCTTATTGTAGGACATATGTGCGGGCCATATGGTAGAAGGCCTTGTTCAGCAAAGATTGATATGATTCAAAGAATGAAAGATATTTATTAATGTAAATGAGGTTTGAAGGTTCTTGGGTGCATGTATGTTCTATGTTATATGGATTCCACATTATGCGTATGTGGAAGAACCTTTGTATCAATTTTTGATAAAGAACCAAAAGTTTCAATGGGAAGAAATGCATACCCATGCCATGAGAAAATTAAAGAAGTTGTTGCTTATGTCTCCAACTTTGAGGAAAGTAAACTATGATTGTGGAAGATATGTAATTGTGACAGTGGATACTAGTCCCACATGGATTGGAAAGCCAACTGGGCAAGATGATGATGATGGCAAGTGATATGTGGTGAGATTTGGAGCAAACGTCCTAAGTGCTTAGCAACGCAACTATCCATAGGTAAAAAGAGAGTTATGGGGAGTAGTCACAGCTTTGAAATGTGATAAAGAGTATCTCTACAAGTTTAAAGGGGTGGATGTCCTGCCGTGGCACATGCATAATGTGAAATAAAAATATCTACCTCACTCTTAATGTTTTTCATGTGTGGGACCAAATGCTACAATGTACATAGTGTGATATACGTGAAAACGGATGCCATGGTTGCAGGCATGTACATACCTTACCAGGCACGCAAGGCCAAGGATGTGGCACCCGTGCATGTTTTACCACATTAAAGCATGCCTAATTTGCTTTAGGAATGTAAAAATGTCAAGTATTTTAAAGTGGCACGCTGGTTTTGCCTAGAAAGTTCAATGCGGGCGATCTTGGCAAAAAAACACAACTAGACAATCACATTTTGATCCTCAAATGCATCATTCTTGCGATCACTACAACACGCCGTGCAAAAATGGACGCGGATACCAACAACTCAAAGCTTGTTTTAAAAGACAAAAGCCTTGGAATAAGTGTCGAAATCATCGTTAGAATTGTCTCGTCGGTATATGCACCGATACACTTACCATCAGAATAAGCAATGGAACTAATGCCAGATTACGTGCCTTATACATGTTGGTATGTAATTTTTCTATACCGATGCGTATATCAAGGCTTATAACAGCATGCATACCAAGACTGTACTAGTGTGTATACCATCATTGCAAAACCATAACCATAACCTGATTGTCATACCATAATCATAATCATAAACGAAATGCAAAACCATAAACATAAGCATGAAAGTGTACATGTATACATCATTATGTACATAATCATAATCTAAACGGAACGCAAAACCATAAACATAAGCGTGAAATTGTACAGGTATGGCACCAAGATGGAGTGTGTTGATTGCTTGCAAAAGATGAATACAATAGGTAGCATAGGTAAAGAAGATGAGAAGGGAACAAGACCGTAGGAAGCATAATGGAGGTATGGGAGTTGATGGCGAGGAATATCATGAGTGCAGTCATCATTCTTCTTCTTGAAATCATATCTTCAATCCTTCATGACAAGTTTTTGGAGATATGGTGCTCATTGTTTGCATGGCGATGGTGATGGTGTTGTGATTATGTGATTAGAGTTCATGCTACTAGCATGTAGCACAAGGGTGTGTATGTGGATGTGGGATAGTGTGCATATGGGGTAGTGTGTGTGTGTGTGTCTAGAGTGTTCCCATTTACAAAAGAGAAGGCCTCTTTTTATAGGCCAAGAGAGTGATTAGGGAAGAGATTATGACCAAGAGGAGTTATTACAGAGTAACCTCAGTTAGAGGCATTCCCCCAATGAAAGAGCTCCGTGTGTTCTGCTTATTGACCAATTTTCTCCTAATTGCCTTTATCATGGAGAGCTTTGTCTCCATGCCACCTTCCATAGCTTGAAATTGGTGAGAAAACTATAAGAAATTGTGTGTGTGGAGTTGGATAATCATGAATTCTTCCCATGTGGATAGATAGGCTCCACCATTTTGGCCATACATCCCAAATCGTAGCTCCAGAAGTTATAAAAATATGGGCCAAGAGATTAGCTCAATGCCTACAAAGTTTGCTATTGAAAACGTTTCCAATTTGGAATGGAAAAATAGAGAAAAATCCCACAAAAGTCTTCCAAGAGGTCCCCTCTTGACCTTGTGTCCACAAGTGAATTATGCTTGAATTTGATAATATTTTGTTGACTCCAACTCCATAATGCATAGGATTATCCTCCCTTTCACTATTGACTCTTACTCTTCACGTGTAGTGACCGTCAGGTAGCGATCGTCAGGTAGAATCAACATCCAATGATTTTTTTCTTTCTTATGGTTTGTTCCTACCTCTCCTTATTCCGAAATCCAACTGTGTCAAATCTATAGCTATGTACAAAAAAAATATATAGGTTTTTTGTGATTTTCATGCATCAAGTGCATACCAAGAGAGACGTGGAGAAAAATTTGAAAAACGGCCCTCAATGGCGTCCTTTTATAGGCCAAAAGGATTACCCTCTCTCATGAGAAGCAGCCGTGTGTAGCCGCCCTTGTGTATACAAGTCCAAATTAGACTCTTCAATCCACCCATGTGTGGCCATCCTTGAGAAGATAAGTCTGCCTTTCAAATCGGCCACCGGCCATTGACTTTTGACCATCGGCCACCAGCCAACTGACCAAAATACCGGCCGTTTTCCGATCACTTTTCGATCGCCATCCGGCCATAATATTCCAACAAAAAGGAATATTCTGGTGAGTGAAAAATTTGGTTACCGACGAGTGATTTTTCTTCATGCACAATGGCTTCTCCTCATAATGGGAGCCTTACAAATGTGATTTTTTAATACAAAAAATTACAAGGGGTAAATCAGGCTCCATACTTGTGGATTGATCTCCACACCAAACTTGTGACTGCTTTCCATCCTGGCTTCTTACCCTTGAATGCTGATTGAATATGAGAAAAATCTCAACTTCTCCTTGTTGACCACCTTTGTAAACATGTCTCTGCAAGATTTTCACTTGTATGCACCTTTCCTAGCTTTAGCTGTCCCTCTTCCAAAAGAGAGTGTATGAAGTGATATCTCACCTCAATGTGCTTTGTCCTTGAATGAAAGACTGAGTTCTTTACAAGATGGATAGTGCTTTGGCTATCACTGTATAAGATACAATTGTATTTTTTGAATCCAAGCTCTTCTAAGAATCTGTGAAGCCATAGAATCTCTTTGCTTGCCTCCATCATTGCTGCATATTCTTCTTCCATGGTAGAAAGTGAGACCACTTTCTGTAGATTTAAAGCCCAACTTACTGTTGTGCCTCCGATTTTGAAGACGTAGCGTGTAGTGCTCCTTCGAGTGTCTTTGTCACTTGCCATATCTGCATCAGCATACCCTTGCAAGAAAATGCCAGTGCCTCCAAAAAACAAAGCATTCGTGTTTGTCCACTTTATATACCTAAGTATCCACTTCACAACTTGCCAATGCTTTTTACCTGGATTATCCATGAACCTACTCACAACTCCCGTTGCACGTGCAATATCTGGCCTTCTCCAAACCAGCGCATACATTAGAGAACCTATCACTGCAGCATATGGAACTTTAGACATATAGGCTATCTCCTCTTGTGTCTTTGGACACATATCCTTGGATAGATTAAAGTGACTAGAGCCAAAGGTGTAGAATTAGATTTTACATCTTGCATTGCAAACCTTTCTAGTACCTTCTGATGTAATCCTCTTGAGATAGGTTTAGTGTCTTTTTTGTCCTGTCCCTTCATATCTTCATACCAAGTATCCTCTTTGCAACACCTAGATCTTTTATTGAAAAAGATTTAGATAGCTCCTCTTTTAGGTCTTTGATGTCCTACATGTTAGTACTTGCAAAATCAGGATGTCATCAACATGCAACATTAGGATGATGAACTTCCCATCTACCAAATTCTTTGGTAAACGCAATGATCTGAGTTGCATCTTCTGAATCCGTGTTCCAATATCCATCGATCAAACTTCAAGTACCACTGTCTTGATGCTTGCTTTAAGCCATACAAGCTCTTCTTTATTCTGCAACAAATCATTTTCTCCTTACCTTTTACTTCGTACACCTTTGGTTGAAGCATGTAGATTTCCTCCTCTTAGTCACTGTGAGGAAATGACGTATTTACATCCATTTGCTCAAGATTTAAATCATGAGCAATAATAAGGCTTAAGACAAGACTAATTGAGTTCATTTTACAACAGGAGAAAATATTTTATTGAAGTCAATACCTTTATTTTTAAGAAAACCCTTTTACCACAATCTTGGACTTGTAACTTTTCTTCTCACCTTCTTCCTCCTTCAGATTATACACCCATTTGTTTTGTAGTGCCTTCTTACCTTTAGGCAACTCAACCAACTCCCATGTTTGGTTGTGATGTAATGAGTCCATCTCCACTTGCATGCTGTTCATCCATTCTTCTTTGGATTCGTGATGCATAGCTTCTTCGTATGATTCTATCTCTCTATAATTTGAGATCAAGAGATGGTTGACGGAAGGAACAAAAAAATTTGGAGGTCTACTTGCTCTTGTGGATCTTCGGGGAATAGGTTGAGGCTCCTCATTTGGTTGGCGTTGCTGCACGTTGTCACCGTTTGCACTCCTTGAGTCTTCACCGTCCTCAAGCTCCATGTACTCATCACCTGTTTCTTTTGTTTGTTTTCTTTGCAAGTAATCTTTGTACATATTTTTTTGATTGAAAGTTACATCCCTACTTCTAAAGATTTTACCATCTTCAGGATTCCATAGGCGATACCCAAAGTCACCTTCTCCATAGCAAACGAGAAACACTTTTTGGACTTTGCATCTAGCTTTGACCTTAGGCTTCTATCTATGTGCATGAAAGTAACACACCCAAAAACTTGAGAAACGTATAATTCATTGGTTAACATGTCCATGCCTAATCTGGAACTCCGCCATCCAATGCCATTCAGTGTGACCGATTGATTAAGTACACATCAGCTTCCGCCCAAAGCTCAAGCGGTAGGACTGTATGCAGCCACATGCTTCATGCTCGCTCCATGATTGTCTTGTTTATCCTTTCTGAAATCCCATTTTGTTGAGGTTTCCAGCTTGGGATTTTCTTTTGCCTTCGAATGCCATTGCTAGCACAAAAGGTTTCAAAAGCTTGCCTGCAATATTCGCCTCCATTATCCAATCTGAGGCATTTAACCTTGATATCGGCTTCATTCTCCACAAAGGATTTCCACCTTTAAAAAATTCAAAACACATCGGATTTATTCTTCATTACATAAACCAAGTGATGGTATACTTGCAGGACCCCAAACATCCGAACGAACCAACTGAAGTTTTTTATTTGTTTTCTTTTATTTCTTGATTTTTGAAATTTTACCCTCTTTTGTTTACCGTAAACACAATCTTCACAGAACCCTAAGTCCACTTCTTTCAAACCTGGTAGGAGCTTCTTTCATTGAAAAATTTGCATTACTTTGGCACTCATATGCCCAAGCTGGTAGTGCCACACTGCATTGTCCACTTTTGTAGCTAATTCACAAGTTGAAGATTGCGTGTTGACAATACACAAGTAAATCCTACGAACCTTTTATTTGTTGGCAACCACCAAGATCCCTTTGAGATCTTCCACCATTTGTTTCCGAATGCAATGTTGTGACCTTCATCGTCCAATTGTCTTGTAGAGATTAAATTCTTGCAAAGAGAAGGAACATGCCTAACATCTTTAAGCTTCCATTCATTTTTGTTAGCAATTTTGACACAAGCTGTACCTTTATCGACAATTTCACAAGCTTCATCATCTCCCAAGTATACATACCCAAAATTACCTTTGATGTAATCTTGGAATGCTGCTTGTGTGGTGTCTCATGGAATGCTGCCCCGAGATCTACTATCCAAGAATTAGACACATTCAATAATGAGAGAATTGGAGCATCTTGCTCTACTTTACCTACCACATTGGCCTCTGATGTTGGCTTGTTGTCTTGAGACTCTAACTCCTTCTCCTTCTTTGACTAGCAATCCTTCTTGACGTAGCCCTTTTTGCATTAGTTCCAACATTCAAGAACTGACTTTGTGTGTGACTTGCTCTGCCTTGAGCGATCACAACCCTTTTGGTTTTTGAACCTCTCCTTAGAAATTGCTCTTGTTGGCGAGTGCTTTTTCTTCCACACACAATGGCTTCTCCTCATAACGGGGGAATTACAAACGTGTGTTTTTAATACAAAAAATTACAAGGAGTAAAATCATACTTAACAAAACAATAAATAACTCGATCAATCAAGAATGAAGTAGTAGTGCGTGCATTGTCACTTCACCGTTCTAGCCTCAGACCACTTTGTCAAGCAATCAATTGCAAAAATAATGTAGGATTTCCCATGCTTAGATGTAGGAGTGATGGGCCCAACATAGTCAATGCCCCACTTCTCAAATGGTAATGTGGCCTTAATAATATTTTTAGGGTGCAAATGGTTCTGAATGCTCTCTGGAAAAAATCACACCGCTTACACCACTCAAACCAGTCCTTAAACACACTAGGCCACCATTACCCTGCTCTCAAGATCTTGAATGAGGTCAACTTCCAGGCGAAATGTCCTCCACATGCACTATCATGACACTCTTTTAGAATATGAGAAATCTCTTCTTGTGCAACACAACAGCGATAAATGCCCTCAAACCCCTTATGGTATAAAGACCCATAAATAATAGAGAACTTTTGTGCAGTCAATTGCAAAAATAATGTAGGATTTCCCATGCTTGAATGTAGGAGTGATGGACCCAACATAGTCAACGCCCCACTTCTCAAATGATAATGTAGACATAATAAGATTGTTAGGGCGCAAATGGCGCGTGGCTCTTTGGCAAACATCACACCGCTTACACCACTCAAACCAGTCCTTAAACACACAAGACCAACATTACCATGCTCTCAAGATCTTCAATGCGGTCAACTTCCAGGTGAAATGTCGCCCACATGCACTATCACGACACTCTTTTAGAATGTGAGAGATCTCCTATTGCACAACACAAGAACAACCCTTATGGTATAAAGAACCATAAATAATAGAGAGCTTTTGTGCATGGGTAACTAGTCTTTTCTTAACAGCTTTACTCATGTTTGGGGGAAATTCTAGGGTAGACAAATAATGAGAAATTTGGTCCTACCACTCTCGAGAATATTCAATGCAAAACAAATTGGATTTAGGTGCAATGGGCTCATCAGCACAAGGAGGCACATCAGCTAAGCAATCCACAGGCTTTTGCAATGCAAAAGCTTGTGGATTGCAAGGGGTTTGGATTTAAGCTCATAATCAAAGGTTTGCAACTCAACAAGCCATCAGATATTACACTCAGGGGGCTCCAAATTATTCATCATAAGGTGTAATGAGTCTATAGACACATATATAATGGAGTGTTGTGTGGATAAATAGGTGAAAAACTTTGTACCACTCTCAACGATAGCTAAACAAGCCTACTCTACCCAAGTATAGCGCATCTTTGCATCTTTAAGCTTGGGACTATAATATGCAACTGGATGAATTTTTTTTTCATAAAGTTGGGCAATGCAACTAGATAAAACTTCATGCAAGCAAGTGGAAAATAAATGAAAAGGTTTGAAAGCATCTAGTGGCTTAAGAAAAGGAGCCTTAGTAAATGCACTTTTAAGGGAAGAAAAGGAGGTCTCTTGAGGTGGCCCCCAAATAAACTCTCTCAACCCTCAAAAGAGTATTAAGTGGTAAAATAAGATGAGCCATATTTTAAAAAAATGGTTGTAATACTTAGCAACCCCAAGAAATATCTAACCTAATGAACGATGGTAGATGCAAGAAATGTGAGGATGTCTTGAACCTTTGTAGGATCCATAGCTATCCCGTGTGTACTAATAAGATCCCGGGGCATCCACTAGCAAAGATGTAAGATAGCACGTGCAAAAAAAATAAGGGATTTATAATTAGGTATATTTACATAAAGAATGTACTTACATAAAGGGTTTCTTAATGAGAAAGTGAAATTTTTCATACATGTAAGGGCTAGTTTTTTTCACAAAAATGCATACATAAGGGGTACATATAATAATTGAAAATATTCAAGTAACGGATTATTTAGATACCTCTTGTTCGCATGTGCTATATGCAATTTCTACATAGTGGACTCCCCGGTGTTGTGCCGTGGCACATGCATAATGTGAAACTAAAATATCTACCTCACTCTCAATGCGTTTGTTGTGTGGGACCAAATGCTATGATGTACATAGTATGATATATGTGAAAATAGAAGCCACAGTTATAGCTCTGTATATACCTTGCGAGGATAGTGAGGTCCTCGACGTGGCACTATGCAATACTTTTTCATATAAATATATACATATTTTGCTTTAGAAATGTACAAATATCAAGTGTATCAAAGTGGCATGCTTGTTTTGCCTAGAAAGTTCAATGCGGGCGATCTCGACCAAAAATAGCAGGTTTCATGTGCGGGCATAAGAGATGCATGTAGAGTTCTTGCTAAGTGGAAAACTAAGGTTCAAGATGAAATTTTAGCCCAATGGGATTTTCCACAATTTTAGGGATTTTTCACAGTTCGTTTGGGGTTTTTACGGGCAAACAAGGGTATTTTTGGACTAAAAATGGCAAAACATTACTCAAAATGCCACGTCACTCACGTTTCCATGACTATGAGGAGTGAGGGAACATTCTAGAAGTACAAGATCAGCACTATAATCTCCTCTGTGAAGGGATACAAAGCCTGCACCTATGGTATCCTAGTGCAGTCCCGTGCTATTCCAACACTGTATTAGACGCTATGAGGCCACCAATTAGGGTTTCCCCTCTTCAAATACCTACTTGGGAGTGAATAATGAAGTTCTAAAGATTCCATGAAATGGCTACGACAGAGAATTCAAGAGTTTGTATAGGGTTTTTATCAGGGCGAAAGAGCACTGCAACTGTGTAATTGGCAGTGAGGCTACACCAAATCATCACACAAGAGTTTTAAGTTGATCTTGGTTCTTTTTCAAAAAAAGCTTTCATCACTAGAGTTTTTTTATTTTGGAGTGTGGTTTTAGCCTCTTAATATTTCCATTTATTTTTTTAGTCAAAAAAAGATAGCATTAGCTTAAGTATTTAGCTAAACTAGTTATCTATATTTAAGATAATCATTGTGACTTCTTAATGCTATTTTCCATCTGTTGTAACTACTATGTAATTATCTAAACTAATAAACTAATTTCCCTTCTTAATTTATAGTCAAAATCAGATAATATTAGCTAAGGTAATTAGCTAAATTGATTATTTGTACTTAAGATAATGACCTTGACTTTCTAATGCTATTTTCCATCTTTGGTAACTACTATGTGATTATATAAACTAATTTGCTAATTTTCCCTTTCAATTTATGCTTAGATTCAAACAGTTTTAGCCTAATTAATTAGCTTAAAAAAATTCTATTCATGGCCTAATTACCTTAGCTTTCTAACAATGATTTCTAGCTAGTTTCACTCTTTAATTTATTCTTAAAAATAGAGAATTTTAGCCTAATTAATTAGGTAAAATAATTTTCTGTTCATGACCTAAATACCTTCGCTTTCTAACAAGGTTTTCTAGCTCTCCTAATTACTCTATAATTATCTATTTGTGTTAACTAGTTTTTCCTTCATTTTATGTTTTAAAACAGTTTATTTCTGTCGAATTAATTAGGTAGATTATTCAAAAAATTAAGATCTAATTTCCCTGGTGTCTAAATAGAATCACCAAGCTCTAAGACTATAGTATAATTATTTAGGCTTAAAAATTCTTTTCTTCATAAATCAACCTAAAATAAATCATGTTCAACTCAATATGCAGTAATTAATTAATTAGATTATTGATCAAGCTTAAGAAATTAGTGATCAATAGTCTAATAATAATTCAAAGAGTAGTTAATAATGGGGAATGCTTAATCTCCTTAATAAATAGTTTAATTAGAAAATTAGTCAAAACATAAGCTATTTTCTTAATTAACTAAAATTAAACTATTTATCTCGATTAATTAAAAAGAGTTTTTTCTCTCAAAGTAATTTCTGTGAGTTATTCTCGTATTCACAAGAGAATTCTACCTGGACTCCAAGTGTGAGTTCTATTGTGGAGAGGGGGGGCCTACTTATAAAGTTTTAGGGCTCATAGGCTATGTTTGGCAGTTTCATGCACTACAAGGCAGCCCCCATCCTCTTCCTAGCACCCTCTGCTGGTTAATTTGGCCTAGGCAGGCTCATCACTGCTCCACACAGTCTCCATATTCTCTAGATCGACCCTGCTAATTTTCTGACCTATTACATGCTTAATTTTGAAAGTATATATAAATATCTGAAATATCTAGAGGGTTTTATGATAAAAGTATTTTACAACAATAATTACCAAGACCTTACAATTTATTAAGTTAATTTAATCAACAATATAAACTTCTAGTGGCCATAACTATGTCAGTTTTTATCAAAATTCAGTTCTGAAAATTTCTAACCATAGTAAAGTCATGATTAGGTTCCAAAAATACCAATATTTGCCAAGGTTGGACAATTCTTCATTTTGTTTTCAATAACCATATTAGTTTGATTAAGCTTTATATAATCTTTAAGGTTTTAGAAACTGGAAACCTTACAGCTAATTGGTGGTCTACTGAGGAAGAGAGTGGTTGATGCTCTCTCGGTGGTCTGGACGAATCAATAGAACCACAACAACCACCACATCCAGAACAAGATAGCATCAAGCGACCTCTCCGCAGGCTTTATTGTAAAGGCATAATCAATATGAAGCTTTAATACACGATCAAAGATGCACATAAAACCATCAAGCGTGCACAAATGAACATTTTTGAGAGGGAAGTTAAGTATAAGGTTCCATTCACTGTCTTTTGTGGCATGATTGTGCTCCTCCAACATAAACCATCGTAGGACCAAATGCTCCCACATGCATGTAATTTATAAATTTTCCTCTTCCTCTGTTTTGGCAACTACTGCATTTTTGTGTGCATTCCCCTTATAGCCCTTAATGAAAAGTGGAGAAGCATACAAAGCTCCAGCCCCTTTTTTGCACTTTAGAATGCACTTGATTTTTGTCAAATCTCCACCTAAGTGAATGTCAAATTGAAACTCCCCTACTTGGAATTTTTACCCAACTAGCTGTGCCTCAATGACATATGTTATCCACGAAATGCGTTCAAAAATCAAAGAAGCACTTCATGGGTCTCCTTGGTAACCTCAATAGCACCAAACCACCAAATTTCTTTCTTCAACTGAACAATGAAAGAAATAATGCCTCCATGACAGTAGTATTTATTCTTCCTAGTCTTAGTTTAATCAAAATTTGACACTCGTCTAGCTTAAGCACAAACACCCTTTTTCCTAGCACTGCAAACTGTCCAAAATAACATATAAAACACCATAATTTGAAAAAAAAAAGGATTATGCATTAGGTAGCCTCACCATTAGGTGGTACACCATAAAAATTCACCATTGCCATTTGAGGCTTTCTCAAATATGAAAATTATTATTTGACATTGAGTAAGGAAATCCCTTGTCTACTCTGTCTGCACCCGCGCTTGCATTGGTGCGTTTCCTTACTCCTTTTGACCGCTTGGTAAAGATGGATGACGGCATTATCTCCTCTATGTGAAAATAGCCCCTATTCAAAAGTACACATCGTCATTTGAAGCCTTCTTACCAAAACTGACCTTAAGTGGGGTAAGAAAAACATTCTCAGTAATTCCTCTTTCCCTTAAGGAATCCTTAAGGAGACCATATAAGGCAATGTAGCCCTTAGTACTAATTACCACTTCATCACAAGCCTTTTGTACATCAACATCACTCAGAAGATTTGGAAACTTTCGCATCACCTCATTTGTGACAGCATGGTTTATATGTTCTACATTTGGTGCTCATAGAAGGGCGACAACATCCAATCTCTTGAGACAACCTCAAAAAATGGATGTGATCCTCCTGGTTGTGGCAACCACACATCCCTTGGATACAATTCCTACAAGAAGGGACAAAAAAATTACCATAGAAGAAACTTGAAGCACAGATTGGAGCGTAGAAAAATGCACCTTGTAGCTATAACCCTTCTTTTTCAAGCGTCGCCTTCGTGGGCTCCTCTTACCTTCCCTTACACCTAAGGAAGTCTTTTTAAGATGCAGGATCTTCAAGCTTCACAATTTTAGTATCCTTCTCTTCCACCTGTAGCTTAAGAGTTTCCATTTCCTCCTCTGCATGAACGATTCTTTCATGCAATCCACTAGAGGTATGGGAAAGAAGTTGGCATTGATGCAAAGACTATTTTGCACTATCAGCTCCAATAGTTGACAATTGCTTGCAGTAAAGACCTTGCTCCCCTCTACCTACATATTGTAATAATGAAGCAAGGTCATTTAATGTTGGATACGCATTGATGGCTGGATCATTAGGATAGAGGAAAATATGCACCTAAAGGTCCACATTGGTGTGACCTACACCACCGCGTTGTTATACAGTTTGCAAGTAATGATGCTTTGAGGGTGTGAAGGCCTTTGGTAGCCGAACATGTCAAGACACCATTTTGGAACTTGGAGATCTTGATGTGGATGGGAGGTTTGTAATGTCATTTAGCTCCATGGCAAGAGGAGTAGAGTTGGACTTAAGCAAGAGAGGTATGGAATGGAGAGTTGCAACAGAGCCATGGAGTGGAGAGGTGAATTATGGAGTGGAGAACTATGGGATGGAGAGGTGCAGTAGAGCTACAGAGTGGAGAGGAGATATATGGAGTGGAGAGCTATATGGGATGGAGAGTTGCAAGAGAGGTATGGAGTGCAGAGGAAGGCTATGGAGCGGAGAGCTATGGGGGGGGGGAGAGCTGCAACAAAGCTATCGAGTGGAGAGCTATGGAGTGGACCTACAACAAGGAGAGGGAGGAAGGAAGACTGTGTACTGAAAAGTAGGAGAGACAAGAGAGGGAGAGAAGTAAGAGAGAGGATTTTTCACAGCTCGTTTGGGCTTTTTACAGGCAAAGAAGGGTATTTTTGCACTAAAAATGGCAAAAAATTACTTAAAATGCCACATCACTCACGTTGCCGTGACTATGAGGAGTGAGGGAACATTCTAGAAGTACAAAATCAGCACTATAAGCTTCTCTATGAAGGGATACAAAGCCTAAACCTATGGTATGCTACTACAGTCCCGTGCTATTCCAACCCTGTATTAGACACTATGAGGCCACCGATTAGGGTTTCCCCTCTTCAAATACCTACTTGGGAATGAATAATGAAGTTATTAAGATTCCATGAAATGGCTACGATGGAGAATTCAAGAGTTTGTATAGGGTTTTTATCAGGGCGAAAGAGCACTGCAACTGTATAATTGGCAATGAGGCTACACCAAATCATCACACACACAAGAGTTTTGAGTTGATCTTGGTTCTTTTTCAAAAAAATATTTTATCACTGGAGTTTTGTTCTTTTGGAGTGTGTTTTTAGCCTCTTAATTTTCCCATATATTTTTTAGTCAAAAAAAGATAGCATTAGCTTAAGTAATTAGCTAAACTAGTTATCTATACTTAAGATAATTATTGCGACTTCTTAATGCTATTTTTCATTTGTTGTAATTACTATGTAAGTATCTAAACTAATAAGCTAGTTTCCCTTCTTAATTTATATTCAAAATCAGATAATATTAGCTAAGGTAATTAGCTAAATTTATTATATGTACTTACGATAATTATCTTGACTTCCTAATACTATTTTCCATCTCTGGTAACTACTATGTGATTATATAAACTAATTTGCTATTTTTTCCTTTCAATTTAAGCTTAGATTCAAACAATTTTAGCTTAATTAATTAGCTAAACTAATTTTCTATGCATGGCCTAATTATTTTAGATTTCTAACAATGATTTCTAGCTATGATAGTTACTATATAATTATCTAAGTGATTTAGGTAATTTCCCCCTTTAATTTATGCTTAATAATAGATAATGTTACCCTAATTAATTAGCTAAACTAATTTTCTATTCATGGCCTAATTTTTTGGGCTTTTTAATAGTGGTTTTTAGCTGTGATAATTATTGTATAATTATCTAAGTGATTTAGCTAATTTCCCCCTTCAATTTTTGCTTAAAAACAAACAATCTTATCTTAGTTAATTAGATAAAATTATTATTTTTTCATGACTTGATTATATTGGCTTTTTAACAATGACTTTTAGCTACGATAATTATTGTATAATTATCTAAGTGATTTAGTTAATTTGTGCCTTTAATTTATGCTTAAAAACAGACAATTTTAGACTACATGATTAACTAAACTAATTTTCTATTCTTGAACTAATTATCTTTGCTTTTGAACAGTGATTCCTAGATAACAGATAATTTCAGCATAATTAATTAGGTAACCTAATTGTTTGTTCATGGTGTAATTATCTTGGCTTTCTAATAGTTATTTCTAGCTATAATAATTACTATATATTTATCCAAGTGATTTAGCTAATTTCACTCTTTCATTTATGCTTAAAAATAGATAATTTTAGCCTAATTAATTAGGTAAAATAATTTTCTATTCATGACCTAAATACCTTGGCTTCCTAACAAGGTTTTCTAGCTCTGATAATTACTGTGTAATTATCTAATTGTGTTAACTAATTTTCCCCTCATTTTATGTTTTAAAACAATTGATTTTTATCTAATTAATTAGGTAGATTATTCAAAAAACTAAGATCTAATTTCCTTGGCTTCTAAATAGAATAAGCAAGCTTTAAAAAATATACTATAATTATTTAGGCTTAAAAACTTTTTTTCTTCATAAATCTACCTAAAATAAATCATGTTCAGCTTAATATGCAGTAACTGATTAACTAGATTACTGATCAAGCTTAAGAAATTAGTGATCAGCAGTCTAATAATAATTTAGAGAGTAGTTAATGACGGGGAATGCTTAATCTCCTTAATTAATAGTTTAATTAGAAAATTAGTCAAAACTTAAGCTATTTTCTTAATTAACTAAAATTAGACTAATTACCTCGATTAATTAAAAAGAGTTTTTGCTCTCAAAGTAATTTCTGTGAGTTATTCTCGTATTCAGAAGAGAATTCTACCAGGACTCCAAGTCTGAGTTCTATTGTGGAGAGGGAGGGTCTACTTATAAAGTTTTAGGGCTCATTGGCTATGTTTGGCAGTTTCTTGCACTACAAGGCACTCCCCAGCCTCTTCCTAGCACCCTCTGCTAGTTAATTTGGCCTGAGCAGGCTCATCACTGCTCCACACAGCCTCCAAATTCTCTAGATCGATCGTGCTATTTTTTTGACCTATTACATGCTTAATTTTGAATATATATAATATATATATATATTATATATATATGTGAAATATCTAGAGGGTTTTATTATAAAAGTATTTTACAACAATGATTACCAAGACCTTACAATTTATTTAGTTAATTTAATCAACAATACAAACTTCTAGTGGCCATAACCATGTCAATTTTTATCGAAATTCAGTTCTGAAAATTTCTAACCATAGTAAAGTTATGATTAGGTTCCAAAAATACCAATATTTGCCAAGGTTGGAAAATTCTTCATTGATTTTTCAATAACCATATCAATTTGATTAAGCTTTATAAAATCTTTAAGGTTTCAAAAATTGGAAACCTTACAACTAATTGGTAAAATATCTACTGAGGAAGAGAGTGGTTGATACTCTCTCTGTGGTCTGGACGAATCAATAGAACCACTACCACAACAACCACCGCCTCCAGAACAAGATAGCATAAAGCCATAATCAATATGCAGCTTTAATAAACAATCAAAGATGCACATAAAACCATGAGGCGTGCACAAATGAACATTTTTGAGAGGGAAGTTAAGTATAGGGTTCCATTCATTGTCTTTTGTGGCCTTGTTGGGCTCGCTCAACATAAAACATCGTAACACCAAATGCTCCCACATGCATGTAATTTATAAATTTCCCTCCTCCTCTGTTTTGTCAACTATTGCATTTTTGTGTGCATTCCCCTTATAGCCCTTAATGAAAAGTGGACAAGGATACAAAGCTCCAGCCCCTTTTTTGCACTTTAGAATGGACTTGATTCTTCTCAAATCTCCACCTAAGTGCCAGTCAAATTCAAACTCCCCTACTTGGAATTTTTACCCAACTAGCTGTGCCTCAATGACATATGTTATCCACGGAATGTGTTCAAAAATCAAAGAAGCACTTCATGGGTCTCCTTGGGAACCTCAATAGCACCAAACCACCAAATTGCTTTCTTCAACTGAACACTGAAAGATGGTGCATAATCCTCGTTCATAGCTACACGTTTTGCATGAAATAATGCCTCCATGAGAGTAGTATTTATTCTTTCTAGTCTTAGTTTAATCACAATTTGACACTCATCTATCTTAAGCACAAACACCCTTTTTCCTAGCACTGCAAAATGTCCAAAATAGCATATCAAAAACAATAATTTGAAAAAAAAAGACTATGCATTAGGTAGCCTCACCATTAAGTGGTACACCATAAAAATTCACCATTGCCATTTGAGGCTTTCTCAAATATGAAAATTATTATTTGACATTGAGTAAGGAAATCCCTTGTCTACTCTATCTGCACCCACGCTTGCATTGGTGTGTTTCCTTACTCCTTTTACAACATCCAATCTCTCGAGGCACAAACTCAACAAATGGATGCGATCCTCCTGGTTGTGGCAACCACACATCTCTTGGATAAAATTCCTACAAGAAGGGACAAAAAAATTACCATAGAAGAAACTTGAAGCACAGATTGGAGCGTAGAAAAATGCACCTTGTAGCTGTAACCCTTCTTTTTCAAGCACCACCTTCGTGGGCTCCTCTTACCTTACCTTGCAGCTAATGGCGTCTTTTTAAGATGCAGGGTCTTCAAGATTCACAATCTTAGTATCCTTCTCTTCCACCTGTAGCTTAAGAGTTTCCATTTCCTCCTCTGCGTGAACAATTCTTTCGCGCGATTCCTATGGGTAAGGTTCAAAAAGTAGCAGAAGTAGAGTATTCTCCCAACTTGAAATCTATTTTTCCCACAGTGTACTGAGATAACACCTCCTTTCCATTGCCTAATTCAACTCTCATCTTTCTTGAAGGGTGTTGATTAAGTCCTAACCTCCTTAAACATTTAGGTGACAAGAAAGAATGAGTACAACCACAATCAATAAGAAGCTCAAATTTTTCACCTTGGTGATTTGCAGGTGTGTGAATGACATACAGCATATTGTTGTCTTGATCTTGTTATCAATTGCAGCATGTAGATTTTGCTCTTTTCTCTTTTCTTCTCCCATGTGGTTCTCCTATGATAGCATTGACTCGGCATCCATTCAGCGCCTTGACCTTGTCTCCCATTTCTTCCTCCACGATTTATTATTTGCCTCGTCCTCTAGCTTGATTAGGTATTTGTTTGCGGAGACTCCCTCCACAATCAATAAGAAGCTCAAATTTTTCACCTTGGTGATTTGCAGGTGTTTGAATGACAGCATATTGTTGTCTTGATCTTGGGTTATCAATTGCAGCATGTAGAGTTGCTCTTTTCTCTTGTTCTTCTCCCAATGTTGGTTCTCCTATGATAGCATTGACTCTGGCATCCATTCCGCGCCCTTGACCTTGTCCTCCATTTCTTCCTCCACGATTTATTATTTGGCCTCGTCCTCTAGCTTGATTAGGTGTATTTGTTGCGGAGACTCGCCTAGGACATACATTCCTGAAATATCCTGGCTCGTTGCATTCATAGCATCTAAGATCTGCATTTTGAGCTCCATTTGCTGAAGATGCAACTATTGGATGATTTTGGTGAACTGGGTGAACTTGCCTTTGGTTCCACATCATAGGCCGTCCTCTCCTTCCAGCATTCCTTAAATTTCCATTTTGTACGCTTTGAGAGTTTGACATCTCTTTAGCTAAGGGTTTAGCTCTTAAAAGAGCATCTTGCAAATTTATAGGCCTCATGGGTTCTAGACGAGTATTTAAAGGAGCATTTAGTCCTTGGCAGAAACGGGCTACTTGTTGATCTGCGGTCATTGGCGGAGCATAGCGCCTAAGAGTTACATATTTGGAGTAGTATTCTTCCACTGTAAGATGAAACTGACGTAAGTTGAAGAATTCATTCATCTTAAGGGATTCGTGTGCAGGTGGAAGATAACGTCCTTTGACAACATACTTAATGTCTTCCCAAGTTTGAGTGTTTTGAGCTACTTGATTATCTTTGCAGTGTTGTTTCCACCAAAGCTTGGCATCCCCCGTGAGACAAAACATAGCCAACATTGCTTGGTTATCGGGAGTAGTACCAGCAACAAAAAAATAATCCTCCATCTCTTCGAGCCACACTTATGCATCGCGCTCAACTAGGGCTCCTTCCCCTTTGAAAGAGGGAAGTTTAGCTTGCTTGAGAAGCAGTTTTTTCTCTTGAAGAGATGTGTACTCCGCACTCTGTGCAATATAGATTAAGTGAAACTTTATTGGATACTCTAACTTTAATCCACTTCAAGGAAAGACTTGATCAGACAATAATACAAAACAGAAGATAATATTAATCCAAACTTTATTTATATGCACATTATTTGCTACCAAGGTTGGTAGTCTTTAGGTACAAGGATTGTAATGTCTCTATATTTTGAGTTTAGTGACTACAAAAGGATAGGCTAAAGGATCAAAATAATAAGTTTCTTTTGACCCTTGAAAGCTACGAGATACACATATGGGTTGAATCCTACCACCATGGATAACTTTTGTAACTTGGTTATAGACCCGTTGAGTCTGAGATATCTTTTCTCCTCCCAAGGTAATGGTAGCATCCGGATTCTTAGTACCAATGAAAAGATAAACTTCGATGACTTTTAACTCCTCTACCTATCGAAGTTTCTTGAGGTTGGTATCCATGCACCATATCTTGTCAGCATCCATGGTATAGATTCCTCCAGATGGATGCCCCATCCTCTATGCACCCTTGGGATAGGTGGTGCAAACACCCTATCCAAAATCATCATCACCCTTTTTCAAAACTAATAATTTGGTGATTGGCATACATTTTCAAACATGATGGTGAACACCTCGAATTTCTGGTAGGCTGAATGAACATTTTCCTATACTAGGAAATTTCAGTCTTCAATACCATATAAAAACTCAAAACAATTCTTCTAGGTTCTTCTATTATTTCAAACATTCGCATCCTTCAACATCCAAACATCAATGTGAAAATCTCCCCGAGCTTTAACCTAGGCTCTGATACCAGTCCTTTGATAGCTCTCCAATCCTGAAAAAGAAAACCCAACGGACATTGCCTTAGGTACTACGTCACCACGGGCATTAACCGTTAGTGAAGGATTGGTCCTATCTTGCTATGGCGGAGCGTGACCACCATAACCCTATCTAAAAAATATCTATAATCAATTATACCTAAAAGTATAAATCTTAGAGTGACCAACCTGTGCACTTTTTTCCCCATGTTTCAGAAGCACAGCCGCCAAGGTTTGTCTCTTTTAAGATTTATGACTTAAAAAAAAACAATTTCTAGCGTTGGAAAGTTACCCACCTCATCGGGTTCACCCATCCATAGAATGATACCGTCGGGGTATCATTCTCCCACTTTCCACACCACACTCACCCTTCTTTTGTTATCTAATTACTACCACATTGTTTACACATACATGTTCCTTTGCTTTATTTATGATACTAGTTCGTTAAAACAGCCCTTCAAAGAGTATTACAAACAATAGTCAAACAAGAAGTCGTCCAATTTTAAACCAAGAACCCTTCGATTAGGTTTATTTAAGAATCTCTACTGGCGCTGTTATGTCCGATCGGTATATACATTATTTATAAAAACCCTTGTCCTCATGAGCATCCCATACCGCTCGACAAGTACTCGTTGTGCTAATCTGGATGTACTCCCGCCATAGCAACAACGGTGTCAATCTGGGCATCATCCTCACACCACGGCAAAACAAAACTGCAGTATCCAACTGGGCTGATCTGGGTGTACTCCCACCACAGCATCAGCGGTGCCATCCTAGCCGTCATCTCACGCCTCAGCAACTACCACATAATGCCAACGCTAATAAGTAGAGAGACTTGAGAGACACCATACCGAAGGTTTTGGACAAACATTCTTTCCTATAGCAACCAGTTTAACCAGATTTTCTTTCCTACTTGTCAAACATATGCCGAGTTTCTTAGGGTTAAGCCCCTTGGTTTTGGTCCGTGTTTTCTTTTCATAAGGTAAATAATATATTCCTATGGTCTCGCATATGCAATGATGCATAACTTGAAACTGCAATACTAACCTGTACCATAGCTCCGATTGGTCCGATTGGTGGAGACATAGCATGTTCCGTAGGAGTTCCCATGTTACTTATACCAGCTTCATGATCATTAGCGTCTTGTATTCGAGCATGCTTTGGAGCCATTTTTTTGTACTACACTTACGTTATACACTTAGAACTTTAAGTTGGTCAATTTCCCTAGTAGTCTCCTTGTTTCCAAAGAGAGTTTGTAATTTGAACCCTTGCCAACTGGGATTCACACTTAGTGTTGTTGTTCTACATCTAATTTCTATACATCAAATATTTGCTAATCGTAATTAATCAAAAATTAAGTGTGTAAACTATGAGTGAAAGTTTAGGAATGCATTACTTTTATGCTTCACATTTCTAATCCAATTCTAACTTCAATTTCTATACTTCAACTAAATAAATTTTTAGTATTATTCAAAATTCTACTTAATCTAATTGACAATAAAATTGGTGAATGAGAATTTCATCATGTAATAATAATAATGTGATGAGCTCTCTTATGTATTAACTTTCAATTAACTATGCATAAGTTAATAGTGAAGATGTACTAACTAGAGAGAGTAGGTATACTTAGAGAGATTAGAGTAAGAGAAAACATACACACACATCTTTTCTAAAAGTAATTGAATCTTACTAATCTATTAGAGAGATTAGAGTAAAAGAGAACACACATACATCCTTTTTCTAAAGCTAATTGAACTTACTAATCTATTAGAGAGATTAGAGTAAGAGAAACACACACACACACACAAATCCTCAAGTTAATTGAATCCTACTAATCTATTACAGTAAAGATAGCACACACACACACATATCCTTCTTAAAACTAAAGTAAGAGATAGCACATTTACACAAAATATCATTCTAAAACTAATTGAATCTTACTAATATACTAAGAGATAGCACACACACACACACATATCCTTCTTAAAACTAATTGAATCTTACTAATCTATTAGAGAGATTACAGTAAGAGATAGCACACACACACACACACACACATATCCTTCTTTAAGCTAATTGAATCTTAATAATCTATTAGAGAGATTAGAGTAAAAGATAGCACACACACACACACACACATATCCTTTTTAAAGCTAATTGAATCTTACTAATCTATTAGAGAGATTTGAGTAACAGATAGCACACATACATCATTCCTAAAGTTAATTGAATGCTTAATTAATACGCACCTTATTAGTCCACACTAGATTTTTTGCTCTCTTAGTGGTTTGTGGACGCCTTCTCTCTAAGAGAAGTGGCAATACTTCGTGAGCGCTATAGAGGCAATCTCTATGTTTAAAGTGTGAGCATGGATGCACTATTTATAGCAGAAAAGAAAATGTCCAACTTTTTTTTCTCTCAAAAAAAATATATTATTTATTTTTTTATTTTTAAAAAATATATTTATTTATTTATTTATTATTTTATTTTTAAATCATACCCGCGTTTTTGGTACCCTTGTGGTACCCATCAACTTGATCACTTTGTCATTATCATCAAAAGATAAGGCCACACAGTCCCCTCTCATTAAGATTAGTCAAGAATAGCCTCTCCTTTTCATGTGACACTTTGTCCCCTCCTATGTGAGTCCAGGTGAGTCCATGTGCCTTCATTTGTCATCCATGTGTATTCTTTTGTCTTTATAATTATTTTATTTATTTTCTTAATGATAATTTACTTTACATTTTTAAGTTAAACTTTACAGTCTTATATTAACTTTACAGTAGTAAAATAAAATTCTACAATCAGTAACTAAGTCTTACAATAAGTTAATTAGTGATTCATATAGCTAAACATGTCAAAATTTTGTAGTGTAAATTTTAAATTCTAGGTTTTCTCAGCCTATGATTTATAATTTGAACTCGAATATCTTAAATAATGAGTGATGGTGAAAAAAATTCAAATGCGTAATAGAACTTGTCTGAAATTCGAAAGTAGAGACCTTACAAATTTGTATGATCCTTTTATTCCCATTGCAAGGCACAAGGTGCACATAATTGTTAGTACTAAGTTGCAATTTCAACGAGTAATTCGTAGAATTTTGGGCCCTCTTAGGTTGGCTGAGATAAACACTTTAGTAAATCCTTTTATTTTGCCTCGCATGAGGTACGAACTTACTTGGACGTCTATATTTTTGTTTTGTTTTAAGAATTAGGTCATGCATAGACATGGATAATGGCCCAGGAATAGAGGTTTTTCCCTTTCATTTCACTCCACACGTTAGAGTAAACATTGCAATTAGTAGAAAAATCCATTTTCAACAACGTATGGTGTTCATGTTTGGTGCCCAAAGAGTAGGAGAAATTCTCGCGTCACCAAACCTTGTCATCCTAACTCTTATTGATTATCATAGGTCATTTGATGTGAATATTTTTATTTTGTTGTAGAATAGATTGCAATTTAGAAAATATTATTATGTAAATATTTTACAGAAAGAAAAAACAAAAGCATGCGTCACTTGAAATCAATTCAATGGAGAGCCAACGCCAAATGTCTGGATATCCTCTTTTCTTTGCAGAGCCTAGAGAGGATGTAAAATTATTTTTAGCAAATTTCAAGATTTCTTGCCATATCAAGAGGATAGTAACTGATCAACAACAATGTTCGAGGTGGTCCTTAGGAAAGATGCTAGCACTTGGTTTGACTCTTTTCCTGAGGAAGTTAAGGGGAATTACACAGAAGTTTTGAATCGTTTCAAGAAATACTTCTTTGATCCCCAAAACACTGAAAAACTATGGCATGACATTGTTTCTCATAAGCAAAAAGACTTAGATGACTACTACTTGTACAAGCAAGAGTTTCTATGTCTTTGGGCTGTATGGGTGAAAAATGTTGCTAACCCTAGTGATGGTGCAGAGTTCCTAAAGAAGGAGAGGTTCATAGCCGGACTCTTTCCTGAACTTAAGGTAAAAGTTGAGGCGGGTGCACCTGCTACCTTTGATGCAGCTGAAACTAGGGTTGCTGAGAAATATAGGAAACTCAAGTGCTTAAGGGGTGAGGTTCCAATAGAAGTTCTTAGACCCAAAGGTAAGTCACAAGCATCAGCATCTAGGGAGCTTCCGGAGGTAATGGCGGAAGTGATTGAGAAGTTAAATGAATCTTTAAGCAGCCTATCAATTCACCTTACACAAGCTATAGGTCCAAAGGGAGAAGCAAAGAAGTCTGAAGAGTGAGATCCACAACCTAGGAGAGTCTTGCAATGTTGGAATTGCGAAGAGTCTGGACATGGGATGTATAATTGTCCTTGGCCCCTTGGAGAGCCAGGGAGACCTAACTTGAATTACCTAGTGATGAATGCAGGTGAAGGAGCTGGTCAACAACCGAGGCTTCTACAAAGGCCAAGTGGACCAAGACCACCTCCACAAGGGGTGGAGGGAGTTTCACCTTTGCCTGACCCAAATGTCAATGTTGTAGAAGTCACACAATCCAAAGAGGGTGATATTGAAGCAAATGCCATTAAGTGTGGCCGAGGAAAAGGTAAAGAGAAAGAAGGTGTCACATCATAGAGTGACCATGGACGAGGCAAGAAGGCAAAGGAGACCAAGGAAGCTAAGAGTACTCTCGTATCAATCTCAGACTTCCCCTGGACATGGTATGCTCATACAACCTGTTGGAAGACATGCGAGTTAAGTCCTGATATCCCAATGGCTTAATTGGCTTTAATTCCTTGCATTCCCACAAGTTTAGAAGGGATTTAACAAAGGCAGTTAGCACTAGGAGAAAGGTAAAAGAGAGTGTGCCTGTTGTAAAAATTGCACATGTTGAAATGAATGAGGATATTACACCTATGGTAGATTGTTACATCAAAGGAAGATTGGTTAGGAAAGGTCTAGTGGATGGGGGTGCACAAATTTGCATCATGACAGAAGGACTCATGCAAAGACTAAGCATGCACATACATGAGACACCTGAAATCAAAGTGAAGATGGCAAACAATAGCAAAGCTAGGTGTGTAGGCATTTGTAAAAATGTTTTTGTAGAGGCCTTTGACATTAAGAAGGCACTGGATTTCTATGTCATGTCTACCAAAGGAAATGGTTACCCATTTATCCTAGGAAGACCATGGCTAATGAAAATGCGAGCTTTTGCAGGATTGGGAGAGTGGAAAGTTAATTTTCAAGAATGAAAATCATAAGAAGGTTGTCTTTGACATGAAGGAGCAACGCCAAGAGGAGCTCCATGAAGAATCATCTCAAAGTGAGACGGAAGAAGATTGGACCCATAACACTTCAGAAGAAGAAAGTAGAGGCAACATTACTAAAGAGGAGTCTTCCATCGAAGTCATGGGGGTAAGGTTTAAGCCAAACAACCAAGAGACCTCTTGCCCAGGTTTGGAAGAGGTAGGTTCCCAAGAGAACCAAAATGTGTAAGATGAAGGAATGCTAGAAGGTTTGTTGTCTACAACACTTACAAAGGATGAAAGGGAGGAGTTCAAAGATGTGTTAAGGAAATTTCCTAGGCTTTTTGCTAAAGACTACACCGATGTGTGTGGAGTATATGTTGTTCAACACAAGATTGAGTTGAAGACAGAGGCCACACCTAAGGCTCAAAAGCTACGAAGGCTAGGAGTCATCAAAGAGCAGGCTCTACTCAAGGAGGTAAGAAAGCTTATAGTAGCAGGTTTAATTTATCCAGTGGAGAATTCATAGTAGGTCTCTCCTGTTGTTGTCACTCCTAAGAAAAACGGCAAGTGGAAGGTGTGTGTGGATTATCGTCCACTCAATGAGGCAACAAAAAGAGATCACTTTCTCCTCCCATTTCAACATGAGATACTAAATGAGGTAGCTGGTCATGAGAAGTACACTGTGTGTGATGGCTACTCAGGCTACTTTCAAATAGGGATTTCTTTGGAGGACCAATTGAAAACAACCTTCATCACTCCCTAGGGTTGTTATGCTTTTAGAGTTATGCCATTTGGCCTGACAAATTCTCTTGCAACTTTCCAACGTTTCATGAACATGGTGTTTCAAGCATTCTTTGGAAAGTCAATCAGGGTGTTCATTGATGATTTCTGCATTTATAGCTCAAAATCATTGCATCTACAAAAGGTAGATGAAGGTTTAAAAAAGCTTTACGGCATGGGAGGTCAACTCAACCCCGACAAGTGCCACATAGGTGAGGATGAAGTGATCTTGCTTGGTCACAAGGTTTCCTATAAAGGTATTGAAGTGGATCCTTCAAAGGAAAAGGCTCTTATTGAGTTACCATCACCCAAGAATCTTAAGGAGGTCATCTCATTCATTCAGAAGGTGAAGTATATGTCAAGCTTCATTCACTTAGCCTCAGAGTTACTTCACCCTTTGCAAAAGTTGACACAACAAGTAGAATTTTCATGGTCTCATGAGCTTGAAGAATACTTTTGTAATATTAAAGTCATTTTGTCAGAGCTACCAACACTCATGCCTTCTTGTTGGTAGTACACATTCTTTGTTAGCTCTAGTGTTGGGAAGGAGACGATTGGTGCAGTTTTATTACAACAAGATCCCCACAGTACCAGGATACAACCCATCTACTTTGCTAGTAGGGTCATGAATGCTTTAGAGAGAGGCTACACGGAGGCAGAACTCATGATACTTTCTCTCATGTTTGCTGTGAGAAAGTTTAGATCCTAATTGCTACCAAAACCTTTTGTAATTCTCACTACAGAAAACTTGTTCCCTTGGGTGTCATCTCAAATGAATCTTAGTACTAGGATCTCAAAGTGGATTATGAAGTTGCAAGAGTTTCAATACTCTTTCAAGGTAGAAGATAGTGTGCGTGCACAATTGGCAGGGATTCTCACTTATAAGGTACATGAGAAGGAAATTAAGGTGCCTGAAGTAAAGACCCTACCATTGCCACCACCTAAAAGTATTCCTAATGCTTTTATCTTGTTCTTTGATGGAGCTTTTTGACGAGTCACAGGAAAAGCAGGGGGAGGGCTAGTATTGCTCAACCCAAGTGGAGAGGTGTTCATGAAAGAGAAGGTCAATCTACGAGGTTCAACTAGCAACAATGAAGAGGAATACGACACACTACTTCATGGTTTGAAGATGTGCATTGGCCAAGGTATACGACGTCTCATGGTAAAAGGGGATGCACTTCTCATTGTTAAACAGATTTTAGGCATTTGGGCATGCAAGAATGAAAGCTTAAGGACAAAAGTTCATGCCATTCGTAGGATGTTTAATCAGTTTGAAGAAGTGCAACTATATCATATTCCTAGGAAAAAAAATGAAGATGCCGATTTACTTGAACAACAACCAGTTACATGTGTTGAGAAAGAAGTGCATGTCATCATGGTGGCAGCAAATGTCAAGCAACCGAGATACCAAGATTGAAGTCATTGGCTCCCATTATTGGCTACATTTTTTGGAGGGCAAGTTTCCACAAGACTTCACAAAAGCTTAAAAGAGGATACTCATGAAGAAGGCAAGTTTCTATTTCTTCCTAGAAGGCTCCCTTTATCAAAGAGGGAAGGATCAAATGCAAAAGAGTACCAACTATCAAGGAAATTCCATCCATTCTAAAACGTTTGCATGAAGAGGCATGTGGTGGTCATTTTGCCCAAGAATTAACTGTGAAGAAGATTTTGCTTGCAGGGTATGCTTGGCCAAGCTTGCATGTGGATGTACAACATTGGTGTAAAAGCGGTCACAATTGTCAGATAAATGGAAATAGAAGGTTGGTGCATGGACCGAGGCAAATAGTGCTTGCAAATGTACCCTTTGAAAAATGGGACATTGATGCTATGGGTCCTCTGCTTAGAACAAAGAAGGGTAAACTCTACATCCTAGTGGCTGTAGATTACATGACTAGGTGGGTAGAGGCTCAAAGTGTGGCAAGGGTAAATGGGAAAAGAGTGAGCAGGTTTGTCTACACTATTATTTCTTGTAGATTGGTCACACCTCTGGAGATTTTTTCTGATAATGGTCCAGGGTTCATGGTCCAGGGTTCAAAAAGGGTTTACTCATAGAAGTATGCGAAGAGCTTCACATTCTACATCGCCATAGCACACCTTACTACCCACACTCAAATGGTTTGGTGGAGAAGGCTAATGGTGTCATTGCAAGAATCATTAGGAAGATGGTGCAAAAGAAGACAAAGTTGTGGGATGACTTCTTGGATGGTGCCTTGTGGGCATATCAAACCACATATAGGGAAGCCACGGAGTTCACACCATTTCACTTGGTCTATGGCCAAGAGGCTTTGCAGCCTATCAAGCTCAACATCCCAACAATACAGCTTCATGGTAGAGGTGCACAAGATGATCAAGAGGTATGGATGGATCGACTTCTTACACTAGTGGAGCTTGAGTGGAAAAGAGAAGCAGCTTACGAGTGCTACAAGAGGAAAGCCATACAAGCGAAAGAAAAGCTCGACAAGAAACTGAAGGACAAAGGCATCAAGGAAGGAGATCTGGTGCTAAGGTATGAAAATCGACTTGATAATTGTTTTGATGCCAAATTTGAAACTAGATGGCAGGGGCCATACATAGTCAAAAAGGCTTTCAACTCAAGTTACTATCAGCTTCCGGACTTAAATGGAAAAGAGCACTCCTGGAAGGTAAACGGGTATCGTTTGAAGCCCTATTTGAGTCGCCTTCTATGAGAGGATCTACCAAAGATCTGTCAAAAGGTAGCTATCTCATGTAAGTATTGTTCCATGAAGCATGAGGGTAACTCCAACCAAAATGCCGAGGGTCCAAACAATGAAGATCTTGTCAAGGACTCTGAAGTACTCTCTTTAGAAAAGATACTTTATGATGGTACATGAATATACCATCATCCTGGGGGAGGGCTAATGATAGCCATTTTTCGGTAATTCAACATTGCCATAGTGAGCTACCTCACACTACCAAAATCACCCAAACACTATGGCTATTCCTACCATTTCACTATACATAGGCGTTGTCAGGAGTTTTTTGGATCAAGGGATTGCGCATATGTACATACGCATGCATGGTGCATCGAATAAAGGATTGTCCATTTTTCATAGCCAGGTGGTTACGTGGGGCCCACATGTGTACAGGTAGGACAACATGTACATAGTGCATCGATTTTCACTATCACCAGTACCAATGTGTTTTTTCTATAATAATGAGGAGTTGGTAGCGCATAAAACTTCTCGAGGACTCTATCCGCGGGCCGAAGACTTGAGGTAAGCAGGTGCGTCAGATGGCATCTAGTGGCGTCAGGAGGTCGAATGGGTCAATACTTGCACGTGGAGAAGTACGGACACAACGTGGATGTTTTCTTGTGATAATTATGTATAAAGGTCACCATGAGGACCATATTTTGGGGCCACTTCACGTGGTTCCAGGATGCATTATTGAAAAAAGTCGAGTGTCAGGTGTGCGGATGATGCAAAAAGGTGACAACTATGCACTGCGAGGCCAGTTTTTGGCATGTTCGGGGTCCGTTTGAGGTCATCTAAAAGGCCAAGGGTGTCCAACTAATAAAACTAAGTGTGGGAACTAAAAAACAAGAGATAAAACCAGAAAAAACGTGGAGAAGAGAGGAGGAACATCCGCAACTGTGTTTTTGCTCATTTTGGAGCCTATTTTGGCCGTAAACTCCTCATCCGAGGTCAGATTTGAGCCCTTTGACATTGTAGACTGGGGTTTTGGGCCGTTCCGGACGCGATGGAGCTGCTTATTTTGCCAAATTCCTAACTGTTTTTCTGTTGTTTTGGCTGTGTAAGTTCCTCCTATGAGCGAAGCTTCTGTTCCAATTTGTGATTGTATCTGGCATATTTTACCCATATTGTGTGAGCTTTTTGCCCCATTGGTGTTGGCCCAAGCTCGATTGTATATTAACATCAGAAATTCTCCTCTTTTGAGCTGAGTTTTTGGGTGTGTGTGTATGTGTGTGTGTCTCTGTGTGGAGTGGGCAAGTGGATAGTCTCTCTCCTCTCACTCCATCGGTGTGTTCCCTGTCTCGGCCAGGTGGGTTGTATAAGCCGAGTGGTGCCCCATAGTGTGTGTGTGTGTGTGTGTGTGTGTGTGTATCATCCCAAGAGTGTGTGTCGGGTTGTTATAGAGGCATTGTGTGTGTTTCCATCCCGCTCACATTCTTTTGGCGCCCCCACGGAGGATCTTCTTCGAGTACCTTCTGCTTTGAGCTTCGAGATTCGGGATTTGGGATTACAGGTTACAGGGACAGGTACAGGTAGCTAGAGCACAGTGATATACTAGCAGTGGTGTCACTTGCAGTTGTTGTGGGTATGCATCATTTGGCGCCTGTTTGAGCGCATTGTCTGCTGGATTGTATGTTACTTGTGGAAATTGCCATTGTACGCCTTTGTTGAGCCATATTTGGTTGTATTTGGCGGTCCCAGCCATTTCTGAGACTTGGTCTGGAAGATAGTCATTTCTGAGATTTGGCTATATGAGATTTGCATAAGCCTTCGTGTGAGGGTCGATAGCGTGAGGTTTTATTGAGCGGGGGGATTCGCAAATGTGGAGATCCTTTCGGTGATATAGGTAGCTGGAGCACCCTTTTGGTGACCTCACCATAGGCTATGTACTAGTGATTCCTAATTGATTCTCGGGTTCTATTGTTGGCAGTTTATGTATACATAGACAGTCTATATTTTGGGTTCACACTACTCTACTTCTGGGGAAACTCTGCCAAAATTTTTCCAAGTTGTGATGGCTGGTTTTTTGGTTTTTTGAGCCATTTATGCCATTATGCTCCTAAAAGTTTGGCAAAATCAGAGGATAAGACAGGTATGCTTTCTTGGGAGCTGCATGGTTGACTTTAATGGATGATCAAAATAGCCCTCAATTCACTCCTTTTCATTTAACTCAAAGAATCCAGATAAATGTTCATGTGTCCAGAAACATTTTTTTCCAGCAGCGCATAGTCTTTATGTTCGGGCCAAGAAGATTAAGAGAGATCTTGTAATGTCCTTTGCGTGTTGTAATTCCGCTGATTAACTATGAAAACTCATTTGATGTGCATGTATTTGTTCTTATCTAAAGTTGAGCTCCATTGAGGTTTCTGGGGATTGAGTAAGTCAAAAGTTTTGGGTTCTTGCACGTGTGCTTGAAGGGGTTCTCAAAGCATCGAACCTTGGGTAGCCATGGATTTCTCTTATCTGGAGTTTCATGGAAGAAGTGATGAAGATGTAGAAGACTTTTTGGAAAAGATGGAGGTTGCCTGTATTAACAACCAGATTCATGACCCTGTGCAGATGTTACGTCTTCTCCAAATTTGTTTGAAGAGTGATGCACGAGTTTGGTCCAAAGCATTTGAAGAAGAGTTGCGTGGGGATGATCCACCCGTAAGGTTGATTTGGGACAATCTACGACATGGGTTGGAAGTGGAGTTTGTGAAGATAGAAGATCCTGACAAAGTGTGGCAAGAAGTACAAGGTTTGGTGCAGAAGGAAGGTGAGCCAGTAGATGCGTACATACGTAAGTTTTCAATGGCATGGGAGCGGATGTGCAAGGCCTTAGCACCACAGGTACCCCCGCCTGACATGATGAAGAAGGATATGTTCTTGACTGGTCTTTGGGAGAATATGCGTTTGAGAGTGGAGATAAAGAAGCTTAGGACATATGAAGATACACTAGAGGTAGTAAGGAACAAAGAGTGGAAGCTGAGAAAAATGAGCCAGTTAGGAGTAGAGTCTTTGCCCATGAGGTCTGAATTTCAACCTATGGATTCTTTGCCAGGTTGCATGCCAGGGGTTCATCATGAACCAGTGGTTTCTGTTACTCCTCAGGTTATGCTAGCAGTAGTCACTACAGCGGTGCAAGATGATGGGCTAAGGCAAGACATGAGGCAAGTGGTAGATTTAATCACTACAAGAGGTTGTGTGCTCTTGTGACGCTGTTAGCGATGGAAATACACTGGGTTTTTATAACCCCCGACGTCGCTAATAGCGTCGCTACGAGAGCGTCGCTATATGCGTCGCTATAGGCGTCGCTATATAGAGATGCTCATAGCGACGCTCATAGTGACAGTTATAGCGACGTTTACACAAAAGTCTATAGCGACGCTTATAGCGACGCTCCAGAGCCATAAATAGCGACGGTTATAGCGACACCCGAGAGAATTGTTTTTTGGTGATAGGGCATTGAATGCCCTGCCACCCATCAACCATATTGTACTTGATTCACTTTTTAAAAAAAGTGCAAGGGTAGATAATAGACCCAAAATAGTCACCCACAAGACGCATTGTTTGCAAAATTGACAAGCGTAAAATTGACAATTGTACACATCATAGGCAAAATGAATTGATTGGCAAATGTAATAATGACAATTGTACAACATCATAGGCATAAAGAATTGATTGGCAAAATGAACTGCGGTAACAAATGTAATAATATACATGGTTCAAAAAGACGTATAAAATCCATCTCATGATACATAAGCTATGAGAAACCCTAAACTAATGCTATCTAGCTACGGCTAAACTGACGTCGTCTAGTCAGACGTCTCATCGCGTCCAAGCGGCGTATCTGTCGGATTCTGCAAAAAAAGACAATAAGACAGCTTTCAGTAAGTATAAACATATAACGACATTTATAAAACAATACAAAAAATAGAAAAGAGTAAACCCTAATACTAACCATGCCGCCGCGAGAACTGAGAATGTCCATCAGGGCGTTTAAGCCCTTCCTGCCTGCGTACTCGCGCTCGTACGGTGTGGGATCACGTCCTGTCATCGACCACTGTCAAAACATACAAAGATTTCATTATGTTAGAATTAAAAAACTCATAAACCCTAAACTATCGAACATAAAGAGCAATGCGAAAACACTTACAAAATCGGCCTCAAATGATGCCCATCCACCGCTCCCCAAGTGGTGCGAGCTCCCTGCCTCTACTCGCGCTCTGGCTGCATCCTTTTGTTGCTTCCACTTGTCGGGATTCTCGCGCGCTGCTTTCTTCGCATTCTTCCAATCTTCTTTGGCCAGCCAATCTGGCCTGTTCCACCCATTCTTGATTGCTTTTTGCACTTCGGAACGCTTGTGTTTGCAGTATTCGCGCATTCGAATCTTCATCAGGTCTTCATTGAAGCGCTGATCCCGTGTTGGAACGGAAAACTCATCATGAAGTATGCTGATGACTCTGTTTTTTAAATCACTTGGTACTTCACTCCATTTGTTTAGTATGTAGTGTCTAAACAGCTGAGAGCAAAGACCACGCATGCGCGAGATCACCTTCTTGCCGTCATCATCCATGATGATGCCGCCGCTGAAGTCGACGGAGTAAGGCAAGCCCTCTGGCCGGTGACGCGTGAACCTGGGTGTCCCGGCAGGGGTCTCTAGCGGCGTGTCGATGGGGGTACGGACGTCAGGTGTCTCCACCGGCGTCTGGGCCCCGAAGCGAGGAGTGTCGAGTGGGGTGGCTCCTGGCGGAGTAGGTAGAGGTGTGTAGCTTCTAGGAACAGTCAGCCGTGCAAAACCTGGCGTAGATGGCGATGCTGTGGCTGGTGTGGGGGCGGGCAAAGAAGGGGAGGGTAAAGAGCCTCGTCGAACACGAGGCGGTGTGGAGGCATCGGTGCGGAATCCCCACAACAACCGCCACCGCCACCACTAGAGCGCCGGTGTCTAGACGAGTGTGAAGCTCGTCTCGTCGACGCCGAAGCTTCGGAGCGCGCCGAATGCTCCGAAAGAGAGGAGATGCGGATGGAGTAGGAACGCGCGATGATGCGCCAGAGCGATGACGCTCCACGTACCACTGTCTCTGCTGCGGTGACAAAGAAGAAAGAAACTCCTCATCATCCATACCTGCATTAAACACACGAATATTTAAACTTAATATTGAATGAATAGAGTAGACAATGACGCAAAGACCATTAAATACAATGACGTAATGACGCATATAAATACAATGACGCAATGAATTGAGTGATAGAAGAGGCAAGTCGAAAACTCAGAATTTTCAATCAAAAGATGTGAGCGCGAGTAGAAAAGAGCGTTATACACCATGGAAGGTACTTAGAGAGCCAGAGCTTTTACAACACGGAGCAAAATTGTTCAAATACAATATTTGTGGCTTTAAGAGATCTCTCTCTCATCCTCGCATAACTCAGCATAACTTCCTATATCTATATAGAGCTCTCCGTTTAAACACATATCCTCTGTTTCATTTTGTAGCTCCTCTGCATGCACCCCATATAGAGTAGTAGCATCTTGATGCTCGTCTGGCACCACCGCAGCGGCTTCTGATTGAGCATCTTCTCTGATCTCCTCCATTGATGTCGTTGTGATTGGCACATGGTAGCCTTCATACGTCCTTGCACTACGAGGGGCTACCTCTATGACGTACCACCAGTTTGATGTAGACTTTGTAGGATGAAATATTACCTGCCAGAGCCACATAACTTACATGAGAGCTTTCAAGCACATAACTTGTAAAAGGGGGATGTTAACTATTTACATACTTACTTGTTCACAATGCTCGGGTAGTACGAAAGTGTCTCTTAGGTCAGTCCATTTCTTAGTAGAATCCACCTCAAGAAAACCAGACTCTCCTCTACGCACAGTAGCGTTGCGACCCTCCATGATTATCTTGAACCATTGCACGTCGAACAAGTCGACAAAAAATCCTCTGTAATCGATCCTCAAAATCTCTTGCAGCGTGCCGAAGTAAGTGAGTTCCGCCACCACAGGATCTGCATCAGAGGAACGTCGTCGACTAGACTGTTCAAATTTTGCCATGATTCCACAATCTTGAGTAAAACGCTTTTTGTCGATTCGTTCCACCCTAAAATGTCGACCTTTACACCATGCTGCTGTGTATGACTTATACTACAACGAACAAAGATTATGAGTGGCCGTTCAAACGTTTAGAAATAAAGTCACTAGCTAGTCGTACATTGCAAACTTACCTTGGTCGCGCAACCCCGAGAGTACTCCCACTCTTCCTCAGTCACTTCGTCACCGCATTGTTGTGCGCTTTTCAATTGGTTGTGCAACCATCTTAAGCTCATGAAGGTTGGTAGGCTCTCCAGAACCGTTGGATAGTGCATCGGTGGTCGTCTTCCCCGTCTCCACTCGATTCGTGCCCTTTGTCGCTCTTGCTTTGCATCCTCATATTGTGAAATCCACTTTTGCATCACTGGATTGTGAAGCATGCAAAATCGGTTGATTTTAGCCTCTAGATCTTCCGTCATCTTCTTCTCAACACCGAGATTGCACATGACAATCCCAGATATGCGCTCATCATCTATGGTTCGCCATAGCGTGTCCCGGCTTTATCAAATCCGTCTAGCCACTCTCCAATGTACACTAGGGACTCTGATACCAACCAACCTTCTGCCATGCTACCCTCCGACGTGCCTTTTGACGCACATATCCCTTAAGCGTTTTCATGAAACGTCTAAGAAGAACATCCATCTGGAATGAACTGTGCCAGCTATTTCCACCTCATCAACTATGTGAACAAGAAGATGCACCTGAATGGTTAGCATGGTAGTAGGAAAATGTTTCTCAAACATGCACACAAGCTCCGCAGCATTTAGTTTGGCGAATGGTATGGAGTCTACGTTGATCTCCTTTTGTGAGATCCATTGCACCACTTTGCAAGTTTGTAGATTGTGTTACGGATGTCGAGAGACAAACATCCCTCAATGGCAACCGGTAAAATAAACTGTAAAGTATGTGCAGCAATGATATTAAAGTCCACATTTTATGCAATGATATTAAAGTCCACTATGAACGTACCTGACACATTTTATGCCAATCGTGTGACTTCAAACCGGTAAGCTTTCCTTCTTTAGTAAAACACGTTCGGAGTGAGTGCATTACGCCAGTGGGGGTTCGCAAAGATCGAATGGTCTCTTTTACTTTGCGTTCTTGGGCTCCTGTGAAAATCCATGGTGCTTTAGGGAGTTTTATCGATCCATCAGACACTGTTTGCGGCCAATATTGCTCCATACGATCCACATTTCTAAGGTCAACTCTGGCTCCCAAAGTATCTTTCTTGCCGGTCGGATGGTCCCATAGTAGATTACCCACATTCTTGAATATGTGCATTGGATCGAGCAAGTGATTGATCATGAGTCGGGGCCAGTATGGTAACTCGTACCATAGAGATAGTCTCTTCATCCCTGGAGGCAATCCATCATCGCACATCTCCTTCTGCTCTAACCATGCTTGTGCAGACATCCTTGGTGGCTCTCTTCCCAAAAAGCCATTGTGTAACACATGATTCTCTGGAAGATACGCTTGATGACCTTCGTAGATTTGCTTCTTCAGTGAGGGCGCCCTACGTGCATTCAGTCTAGGTCCACATGTGACACATGCTCTGTATCCGCTTGTTTGAAGCCCTGCATGTATACACATGATAATAGATCAACTATGGGAAAAAACAAGATTTACAGTGTCTGAGTGAGGAGTGTCAATAGATCACCTGAGCATTTTGTTAGCCCGGGATAGTCATGCATGGTCCACATTAGAATGCCTCTGATCAAAGCATTCCGTCGTCCTGTGTGTCGGCTCATATCCACCACCTCTATGCCAATCCACAATTTTTGTAGCTCTTCCAATAGTGGATGAAGATACACATCCATATTCTCCACTTTATATCGCCCTGGCACAATCAAGCTTAGCCATAGGTGCCCCTTCTTCGTAGTCAACCACGGGGGAATGTTGTAGTTGACGATGACAACGGGCCATACACTGTAAGATGTTGATCTTTGACCAAATGGATTTACGCCATCCATAGCCAGGCCTAAGCGCAAATTTCGAGCTTCCCTGGCAAAATCCGACCATGTTCCATCTATATGTTTCCAGGCTGCGCAATCTGCAGGAATTCGTAGCACACCATCCGAAGATTTATTCTCCTCATGCCATGATGCTAGGGCGGCCATGGACTTACATTCGAAGAAATGCTTGATGCGAGGAAGCAGAGGAAAATGTCGCAAAACCTTTTGTGGAATTTTTGTCCCGTGGAGATCTACTCGATATCTTTCGGAATCACATTTCGGACAATTCTCCATGTCTATGTATTCCCCTCTGAAAAGAATGCAGTCATTAGGACAAGCGTGGATAGAATTGTAATCCATCCCCAAGTTTCGCAAAATCTTTCTTGCTTCATCTCGGGAATCTGGCATCACATTGTCAGCTGGTAGTATGTGCTCTTTAAGCAATCTACACAACATAAAAATACGATACAGTCGTGTAAAAATCTATCAGATCATTATACATTTAGAGTTTTATTAAAGTAAACTAATTGTAATAGATCACCTGAAAAGCGCTGTGACGCTAGTGTCACTCCATCCAAACTTTGCCTGCATGTTGAGAAGAACCAGGAGTGCTTTCAATCTAGACATACGTGCTCCATTATACAATGGCGTATCGGCTTCACTTTTCATATCATCATAGATAAGCCTTTCTGAATCCATGATCGTCTCGATCATTTCATCAATCTCGGGCTCAAACATTGCCTCGTTGGGAATGTGCTCTGCATGATCATCCCCCGAGCTGTCAGAGGCTACATCTTGTGGCCTCACATATGCTGCTTGACCAAAGCGCCTGCGAACACGTCTATTGGGTTGCAAGATTGCTGCTTGTTGGCCAGCGTCAGAGTCCGACGAGTTATAATTGGCAACAACTCGATCTATAATAGATGGATCGAACTCGCCAAATTCGCGAAGGTGCTGCAAAGAAACACGTCTTGTCCGTCGCACAGCATGCTTGCATTGATTACAAGGACATAAGACCCTCGTTGAGAGATAGGTGTTTCGGTTGGACGGTCCCACATCCTCGTCACTACTCATAATGAGGATAAAAATCTTATAACCTGGACAACAAATTTAATATTCTATTGGCATTCTTCGTCTTATCTCTCTCTCTCTCTCTCTCTCTCTCTCTCTCTCTCTCTCTCTACCTCACATTCTCTAGTCATGTCCAATCCCCGCACACCTCGGTCTAGAGGTGCACGGAGATCAGAACCACCGGGTTATAATCTCGTCTTTATTGGTCAATACCTATATTTGTGGGTAGAAGAAATCTACAGACCCACGTCTACATGATACTGCATGTAGTGGACAAAACCCCTTTGCCTCTTCTCTAGCTGTAGCACTTCACAGCATCTTAACATCTTTTCACAGTAGATCTTTTCACTGTTCGTCTAACTCTAAACCCTAAACCGTAAGTAATTCTTGCGTGGACTCGATCTAACGTAAATAAGCGTAAATCTAAATAACCGTAAATCTAACTAAAAATAAACCTAAATCTAATTTAACGTAAGTCTACATCTAACCTAATTTTAACGTCTTTTGGGATAGTTTTCTACACGTTAAAACTCTCTTCTTCTGTGTGTGTGTGTGTGTGTTGTGTGTGGGGGGGGGGGGGGGGGGGGGGGGGTAAACCTAAATAAACCTAAATAAACCTAAGTCTAATCTAATATAACATAAATCTAAATCTAACGTAAATTATGTTATATTAAAAACAAAGAACTAAACTAACAGGGATTATAAGAACCTTAAAACTGATTTAACACATAATTTTTCACATAACTCGGCAAGAGTTGGCATTCTCATCACTAAAGATGTGAGAGTTAACTTCCGGCGGTGACGCTGCCTCATCTCCATCCACATCTGACGACAGCAATTGGCCCTTTGGACCGTTCTTGCTCTTGTTACTAAATTTGAAGTTGCTGTTGAATGACTAGAGGTTGTCTAGATGGTCATTGTCGGGGATGTAGTGACTCTTGCCGCCCTCAAGATCCACCTTCTTCCCTATCTTCTGAAGACATTTCACCAGTACTTTTGGATCGACGGAGCCCACCATGAGTGAAGGCAGCAATACCGTATATTCCATTGAGGGCTTTCTTCACCCGCTTCATGCAGGCATCGCAGTCTATGGAGACCTAAATCTAATCTAATATAACGTAAATCTAAATCTAGCGTAAATAAACGTAAATCTAACTAAAAATAAACCTAAATCTAATCTAATTTAACTTAAATAAACCTAAATCTAATTTAACGTAAGTCTACATCTAACCTAATCTTTAACGTCTTTTAGGATAGTTTCCTACGACGTTATAACTCTCTTCTTCTTGTGTGTGTGCGCGTGTGTGGATGTGTGTGCCAATAAAAAGAGATAAATGGTATAACCTTTCTATCACCCATGCCAAGTATGATAGATTGGTTATGCCATTTCCCTCTTGAATAATAGGTCTTGAGTTTAACTCCTCGTCGGCTAGATCTTTAGGTCTTTTAATTTTAATTAGTTTCCTACGACGTTAAATTAGTTTCTCTCTCTTTCTCTTCAATGTGTGTGCATTTTTTTGTTTATGCATGTTTTCTCTCTCTTTTCCTCTCTCAATGTGTGCGTTTTTTGTTTATGCATGTTCTTTCTCTCTTTTCCTCTCTCAATGTGTGCGTTTTTTGTTTATGCATGCTCTCTCTCTCTTTTCCTCTCTCAATGTGTGTGTGCATTCTTTGTTTATGTATGTGTGTGTGCGTTTTTGTTTATGTTTGTACTCTCTCTCTCTCTCTCTCTCTCTCTCTCAAAAACACTATGTGTGTGTGTGTGTGTGTGTGTGTGTGTGTGTGTGTGTGTGTGTGAGAGAGAGAGAGAGAGAGAGAGAGAGAGGGAGAGAGAAAGAGGGGAAGGGAACATGAGAGTGAGGAGAGGGAAGGAGCATACCTGGCTCTCCTTCCTCTCCTCGTGTGTGTGTGTGTGTGTGTGGAGAAGAAAGAGAGAGAGAGAGAGAGAGAGGGAGAGCGTTACCTGCTCCTTGCTTGAGGGCGCCGAAAAACTCAGATCTGAGATCTGAGTTTTTGGGCGCTCTCTGTTATTTTTTTAGCCCAGCCGGCGTCGCTATGAGCGTCGCAAATTTACTTGTAAATTTGCAACGCTCATAGCGACGCCGGGATTTTTTTTTTTGAGCGTTGCTGTGTGAGCGTCGCTAATATGAATAGCCTCTTGTAGTGAATGAAGAATCTCAACCTAAACATTCTAGGTCAAGTGGGAAATAATCGAGGTCAAGGGAGGTTTGCAAATCAGCCAGGAGGTGAAGAAAGGCCCAGGAATGGTGTTGGACAAAGCAATTGTAGGTCTTGGAGGCAGATGCCCACATGGTATAATTGTGGAGAGTTGGGCCACATCAGCCCGCAATTGGATAAGCCACCAAGGATGGGGGGAGATATGTATCCATTGCCAAGATAGATGCTAACTGGGTCAAATGATTATGGCATCGAAATTAAGGGAGATGAAGGAACCAGTGGATTAACCCAGGAGGAAAAGGGAAAGGAAAAAGTGATCAGTGTAGTCACCTTGGAGAAGGCATCAAAGCTAGAGGATACATTAGTGATGCCTATTGGGAAGAGGACCACAAAAGGAAGGAAAAAGTGCCCCAGGTCCTAGTAAGAAGAAGGGAAAGAGCCATGAAGGCGAGGATGTCAAGGCCAAGAGGAAAAGGAGGGCTCGTCGCAAGTTTCATGTTTCAGATTTTCCACTAGGGGATGGGCAATCAAGCTATGACTTGAAGGAGGATTTGACAAGCACAAAGGCAGATGTTACTTTTGGGCAGTTTATAGAGATGGTGCCTAAGTTGAAGCGACAATGGAAGAGGATGGTTAATCCAATGGAGAAAGAGCCAGAGAGAGGTTCAATGAAGGTGTTGGCAATGGATGAGCTACCAGACATTTGTCCAATAGTAGATGTGTGGCACAAAAGAAAAAATCTAGGACAAGGCTATGTTGATGGCGGGGCCCAAATATGTGTGATAACACACTCATGCATTGAGAAGATGGGTCTTACTGTGACTAGGGTGTCAGGGTTTCGGATCAGATTGGCCAACCATCAAAAAGTAAAATGTTTGGGTGTTGTAAAGAGCTTAGAAGTGGAGGCGTATGATGCAAAGGCAGTGGTTGATTTTCATGTGATGCCAGTAGGGTTGGGAGCATATCCTATTATATTGGGTAGACCATGGTTACGTGCAATGGGAGCTGTTCAAGAATGGCGACGTGGTACTATTAGCCTCTATGGAAAGACAGGTGCCAAGAAGCTTTATAATATGGACACAAGGAAATGATTGGAGGAGCTTTATGAAGATGAGGATAAGTCTAGTGATGAAGACTATTCCACAGTGATTGATGAGGACAGTGATAGTACTACCAGCAGTGATGAGGATGCTGATGTTGCATTTCTTTTGATGGACAAAGAAATCCAGGAGTCTGGCTTAGTCGCATTTGCAAATGAGGTCGAAGATGAAAGTGAAGGGCCTTATGAAGTGATTGAAGGGATGATGCAAACCAAGGTTGAATTGTCAAAGAAGCGGGAATTCATGACACAAATGATCAGTGGAGACCTCTCAGCTATGGAGAAGAAGATATATTTGCATATGCTAGCTAGTTTTCCTGATTTGTTCATTACTTCATATGAAGAGATCAAAGGGTTCAAGGGTGAAGAGATGCATATAGAGCTGAAAGAAGGTGCTAAGCCAGTGAGGCAAAGGCTAAGAAGGATGGGTCAAGAGTAGATGGAAGCCTTGCAGGAAGAGGGGGAAGAGGTGGACAAGTTATTGAAGGCAGGGTTCATAGTCCCTGTGGAGACCATAGAATGGGTGAGTCCAGTAGTAGTCAGCAGTCCAAAGAAGGATGGGAAGTGGAGGATTTGTGTAGATTTTAAACCCTTAAATGCAGCCACTAAGAAGAACCCATATCCTCTTCCATTCATCGATCAGATCTTGGATTCAGTGGCAGGTTATGAGAGGTACAGTGTGTGTGATGGTTTTTCAGGCTATTTTCAATTGAAGATTGCTCTTAAAGACCGCACAAAGACAACTTTTATTACACCATGGGGTTGCTATTGCTACACGGTATTTCCATTTGGGTTGTCAAATGGACCATATTTCTATCAAGAGAGAGAAAATTGGCTATTGGAACCATTCATTGGCAGTTTTGTTAAAGCTTTTATGGATGACTTCTGTGTCTACAGCAGTAGGCCTGAACATCATGAGAAGCTACAGATGGTATTGGCTCGATATGATAAATGTGGAGGAAAACTTAATCCAAAGAAATGTCATCTAGCACAGCCAAGAGTGAAGTTATTGGGTCATATGGTGTCAGAAAATGGCATTGAGGCTGATCCAGACAAGGTTAATTCTATTGTTCTTCTGCCATCACCTACGAGTACAAAGTTAGAGAAGTTGCTTGGGCCGCCTAGTGATTGTTGAGATGTCGAGCTCTACATCTTGAGCTGGCATCCACTACTGGTCTTGGCCGCTTACGGCATTTACTCACTGGCGCATTAGGTGACCGACACGGAGGATCTCTGCCAGTGATTCTACAGCTAGACTACACTTATAGTGCCAGCCTAGTATGCTTCTAGCGAGTTCACACTTAGTGACCGCATGTACATATGTGCTATTTTTCAGCTTTAGCACTTAGTCATTTTTGTACTCTCTTTTCTGTGAAGAAGAAGAAGAAGCTTTCCATCTTTGTGTGCTTTGTGCTTGTTTTGTGTAGCTCTCTTGCATCCTCATTCTTTACATGGTATCAGAGCCTGGTGCAGGCAAGAGAGGCTAAGAGAGCAAGAGCATCACAATCCCTTCGTTCGCAATCCACGACCAGATGCCTTTCGTACAAGTTTCTGAAGAGGTCTCCAAAGTGCAGTACACAGAGATTTACTGTACAAGTACAGTGGTTGTATGTACGCTTGATTGTGGACACTCGTTGAGTGTAGAAAGCGTTACAGGTACCACGGTAGCAGGTTCAGCAGATTTGCAGGTTTTTGTAGATTGCAGCTATTTTGTCTTAGTGCTTCAAGATGTCTGACGGTTTGAGTCAGATTGTTACTGAGAAGCTTGAGAAAAATAACTACCCTGCATGGAAGTTCAGAATAACTAATTTCCTAAAAGGAAAAGGTTATTGGGACTATGTAGAAGGAGACAATGAAAAGGAACCAGAGATTCCCGAGGCAAATGCTACAGCAGAACAAAGAAAAGCTTTGAGGGATTGGCAGCAAGGCCAGAGCAAAGTGATGTATTGGCTTTCTATGAGCATCACAGATGGCATGATGGGCTATCTACAGGATGCTGAAACCCCCACCATTGCATGGAAAAACTTAGGTAGAGTGTTCGAGGTGAACACCAAGGCCAGGAAGCTTCAACTAAAGTCGGAGCTAAATCCGGTTAAGAGGAACAACCTCTCAATCAATGATTATGCCTTGAAGATCAAGAGTATCATTGAGGCTCTTGGATCTATTAAAGTCTCAGTGGAAGACGATGACATTGTCCGTGCATGCTTGGATGGCCTAGGAGATGAGTATGTACATTTCAGGTCTTCCATGAATACAAGAGACAACATCCCCATGTTCCAAGATTTGATTTCTATGCTTATTCTTGAGGAGAAGAACCTTGACACATCTTCATCTCATGGCAGAAATAATTATGAACAGGCCTTCTATTCTAACTCCAACAGAGGTAGAGGTAGAGGTCGTGGTCGAGGCCCAAGGGGTTGCAGGGGCCAATTTCTGGAAGGTCAATCAAATCAAAACAATACAGGTGGTAGGGGAAACCAGTCTCAAGGCAGGGGGAGTCAAAGAGGTCATGGTGCAGGATCAAGCAGGCAGCAACATACTCCAAATAGCAGAGAATGTTGGACTTGTGGTAAAAGAGGTCACATGTCACGTGACTGTCCAAAGGGAAAAGCAAGTGGAAAGAGAGAACAGGGAAACTATGCATCTACTAGTAGAGATGCAGATGACAGCAAAAACGAGCGCATATTTGTTATGCAGCATGTAATGAATACAATGACTGCAGAGAATTCCACCCAAGATGATGTTTGGTATGTGGATTCAGGTGCCTCTAATCACATGACGTCTCGTGGAGAGTGGTTTAGAGATATGCGCAAACCAGATGTGTCAGGCTATGTGCAAACAGGAGATGACACAGCTGACCCCATTGCTCATGTAGGGGACATACCCCTAAATACAAAGAGTGGGAAATCAAAGTACTTAGCAGATGTACTTCATGTCCCAAACATTACAAAGAATCTTGTTTCTGTTGGACAAATGGTTGAGCAAGGTTTGCAGGTTCTCTTCAATCCGAATGGCTGTTATGTAGAAGATTTCCAGAATGGCTGTAAGCTCATCACAGATGGCAAATGTGTGGGCAGAATGTTTACGCTGAATGTAGACATGCCTGAGGTAAAAGCTGTATTATTTTCACAGGGCACAGGTGTTGTGGTTGATGTTGACATTTGGCACAAACGCATTGGCCATGTCAATGAGCAGAGATTGCGCAGCATGCAATCAAAATAGATTGTAAAAGGTTTGCCCAAATTCAAGGTGGATGGAATGCATAAAGTGTGTGCAGCATGCCAGTTTGGAAAACAGTCAAAGGGCTCATTTCCACATGAGCGCAATGTATGTAAAAAGCCACTTGAGGTGGTGCACATAGATGTTTGGGGTCCAACTGATACTGCAAGTATACATGGTTGCATGTATTATGTCTCTTTCATTGATGACCATACAAGGAAAGTATGGGTCTACTTCATGCGTAACAAAAGTGAAGTGTTTGGTCACTTTCAGGACTTCAAAGTCATGATTGAGAAGGAGACAGATATGCAAATCAAGACATTGAGGTCAGATGGAGGGGGAGAGTACTTCTCCAATGATTTTTCATATTTTCTGGGAATGCATGGTATACGTAGGCAGTTTACATGCAGATATACTCCACAACAGAATGGGGTCGCAGAAAGGAAAAACAGGCACATTGCAGAGGTTGCACGTGCATTGATGAATGAGAAACACATGCCTCATCATTTTTGGGCTGAAGCTGTAAATATAGCTGTGTACATTATGAACAACACACCTATAGCTGCGGTGCATGATGTAACACCTGAGGAAAAGTTTACAGGTACAAAGCCTGATTTGGCACACTTGAAAGTGTTTGGATGCATAGCTTACGTGCATGTACCAGATGAGTTGCGTAGGAAATTGGATCCTAAAGCAGAGAAATGTATTCTTGTGGGATATTCCCTTGAACAAAAGGGGTACAGGTGCTACAATCCTACTACACGAGGATTACGAGTGAGCAGAGATGTAGTCTTTGATGAGATGAGCAGCTGGTAGAGTAATGCACATGGCACTATTGGGGCTGATGTAAAAGATGATGTGGTCGTACAAAATGTGAGGCCACAGTCACAGGTTTTCAGTTGACCACAAGAGTCCTCTTCTCGTGGATCTGTTGAGAAGCCGTGGAATGGTAGACTACGTACGCAGGTTACTCCACCAGCAGGTACAGGGAATGTATCACGAAAAGGAAAGGAAAAGGTTGATGAACCTCCCTTTATGGCTGATTCATCATCAGGTTTTTCACATGTAGACATGGATTCAGATGGTTCTGAACAAAGTCTTGATGAGGAATTTGGAATTCCGGCTGTCAGGACACCTGGTGTAAGGAAAGTACAAGAAGATGCTAGAGGGCAAAGGAGTGACCCAGGACCGCGCAGATCTAACAGAGTCAAAAATCCAGTTCAGAAATTGACTTATGATGGGTATTTAGCGCATCACCAAGCCTACATGGCTAAGGTGATACAAGATGTGGAGCCCACATCTTTTGAGGATGCAGCTGGAAATGTGCATTGGGATGATGCAATGAATGAAGAGATGGCTGCATTGGAAGCAAACGACACATGGGAGTTGGTGCCATTGCCAAGTGGCAAGAAAGCTATTGGCTGTAAATGGGTGTATAAAACCAAGCATAAGGCTGATGGTAACATTGAGAGTCACAAGGCAAGGCTAGTCGCAAAGGGTTATGCACAGACATATGGCATAGACTATGAGGAGACTTTTGCTCCAGTGGCAAAGATGACGACTGTGAGAGCTATCATAGCAGTGTCTGCATCTAGAGGATGGATTATGCATCAAATGGATGTAAAGAATGCCTTCTTGAATGGTGAGTTGCAAGAGGAAGTGTATATGGATCAGCCACCTGGTTATGTCGATCCAGGCTACCCAGATTATGTATGCAGGCTTCTCAAAGCTTTGTATGGTTTGAAGCAGGGCTCTAGAGCATGGTATGACAGGATTGCCAAGTATCTTGTCAGTATTGGGTTTAGAAGAGCTCATGCTGATCATTCACTCTATGTACGTGAGAGTGATGTGGGGATTGTGGTCATTACCATATATGTAGATGACCTTATTATTGTGGGTGACAATGCTATGGAGATTGACCATGTGAAGGGTCTTCTCAAACAGGAGTTTGAAATGAAAGATTTGGGCGAGTTGCGCTACTTTCTTGGCATTGAGGTGATCAAGACTCCAGAGGGTGTATGGCTGTCACAGAGACAGTATGCTTTGGACATGTTGTCAAAGTATGGTATGGCTGATTGTAAGCCAATTTATATTCCCTTGGATGTGAATGCAAAGCTGAGTGCAGAGAAGGGTGATGTTGTTGAGGATGTCAAGATGTACAGGAAGATTGTGGGTAGTCTAATCTACTTGACTATCACGAGGCCAGACTTGAGCTACACAGTAGGCTTGGAGAGTCAGTTCATGCAGCTTCCGAGGAAGCCACATTTGGATGGAGTACGACGCACACTTAGGTATGTGCAAGGGACTCTTGACTATGCATTGTTCTATACAACAGATGTTCTATTAGCATTGTATGGGTATACAGATGCAGATTGGGCAGGTAGCATTGTTGATAGGAGATCTACGAGTGGCTTCATGTTCTGTTTTGGGAGTGTTGCTGTTACTTGGAGCAGCAAAAAGAAGCCTACGGTTGCTTTATCGAGCACAGAGGCCGAGTACAGAGGTGCAGCAGTTGCGGCGTGCGAGGTAGCTTGGCTACGCACATTACTTGAGGACTTGGGAGTGCACGTGGACCAGTAGATTTTCATCCATTGTGACAACCTCAGCAGCATGCAGTTGGCTAAGAACCCAGTGTTCCATGCCAGGACCAAGCACATAGAGGTCCATTACCACTACGTTCAAGAGCGAGTGTTGGCGGGCATCATCGACTTGGTCTACGTCAGCACAAAGGAGCAGATAGTGGATATCTTTACCAAGGCCCTCGAGGCTGAGAAGCTTCGTTGTTTCCGGACTATGCTTGGACTCTGCGACATGCAGAGCTCGAGGGGGAGTGTTGAGATGTCGAGCTCTACATCTTGAGTTGGCATCCACTATGGGTCTTGGCCGCTTACGGCATTTACTCACTGGCGCATTAGGTGACCGACACGGAGGATCTCTGCAAGTGATTCTACAGCTGGACTACACTTATAGTGCCAGCCTAGTATGCTTCTAGCGAGTTCACACTTAGTGATCGCATGTACATATGTGCTACTTTTCAGCTTTAGCACTTAGTCATTTTTGTACTCTCTTTTCTGTGAAGAAGAAGAAGAAGCTTTCCATCTTTGTGTGCTTTGTGCTTGTCTTGTGTAGCTCTCTTGCATCCTCATTCTTTACAGTGATGCATTCAAAGAGAGGCTCTTGCAATTACAAGAGGTTCAGTTGGATAGGATGAGCATATTGGAACATTATGGGCAGATGCAGGAAAGGGCATTCAAAAGTCTAAGAAGTATGGTTTTGTGCGTAGAGCATACAGGTACAAATTGATTGGTAATGTCTTATACATGAAAGGGGCTGATCTCGTGTTGAGACGTGTACCTTGGAGGGAGGAGCTTTACAGGGTGTTGGAAAAGAATTATGAAGGCGCATGTGGCGGCCATTTTGCTCTAAATATCACCTTGCATAAGATCTTGCAAGAGGGGTATGTATGGCCTAGTTTGCACAAGGATTTTCACCATTGGTGTAGGTCTTGCAATAGGTGTCAAGCATTTGGGAAGAGAGTGTTGAAGCCAGAGCTACTGAAAACCATTATGGCGTTTGATGTGTTTGAAAAGTAGGGGATTGATGCAATCGGCCCGTTACCTATCACAAGCAGGGGCAAAAGCTATATTTTGACTGCAGTGGACTATCTCTCTAGATGGACAGAGGCTATAGCAGTAAAAAAAATCACTGCAAAGGATGTGGCAAAATTTGTGTATGATGAAATATGTTGCAAGTTTGGGGTGCCATTGGAGCTACTTTCAGATAAGGGCTGTGAATTTTTTAAGGAATATAATATACCCTTTTCTTACAAAATCTGTAAGTTTTTTTCAAATTTGAAAAAGTAATGCCCTTTTGTATATATTTTTTTGTAAGTTTCAAGAACTTTAAATACCCTTCTGTTGAACTCACGTGATAGGTTATGTTTTTATTAGGTGACCTCCCCGGGCAGGATTTAGAGCTAAACTACTAGACTTTTTATGCACAAAGATGAAGAGTAGGCACCAGCATAACACTCCTTATTATCCGCAGTGTAATAGCTTAAATGAAAGATTCAATGGTGAGTTAGTGCAAATTCTTTCTAAAGTGACAGAGCACCAAGGAAATAATTGGGATTTGGAATTGCCTAGTTCATTATGGGCTTACCGTACTTCGGTGAAGATAGGTACAGGGTTTACTCCATTTCATTTGGTGTATGGAAAGGAAGCACTATTGCCTGTGGAGTAAGAGTTTCCTATGGTCAAGATGTTAGAGAAGTTGCTTGGGCCGCCTAGTGATGCATTCAAAGAGAGGCTCTTGCAGTTACAAGAGGTTCACTTGGATAGGATGAGCGAATTGGAACATTATGGGGAGATGTAGGATAAGGCTTTGGCAAAGATAAATGAAAAGGTCAAAAGTAAGGGTATCAAGAAACATGACTTGGTTTTGCGCTACAACAGTAAGCTAGACAACACCTTCCAAAAGAAGTTTCAAATTAAGTGGGAAGGCCCTTTCAAGGTAGTGGAGTGATTTCCAAATGGTACATATCAGTTGGCTAACCTGGATGGGATTCTACTTAAATCAAGGATTGCGTCTTAAATTATATCATGCCAGGTTAATGATGGTGGAGCAAGATGAGTTTTCTGTGGATCAAGTAATGTCTGTGAGGGATGAGGAGACCTGTAAAGAGACGAGTCTCATATCTCTTTTTGCTGATGATGATCATGAATGATCTAGCAGGCTTGGGGATGTGCAAATTATGTCAGAAGTTTTTTGGATGCATATGTACATAAACATGCATGGTGCATCAAATAAAGGATTGCCCATTTTCCATACCCAGGTGGTTACGTGGGGCCCACATGTGTACAGGTAGGACAACATATACATAGTGCATTGATTTTCACTATCACCAGTACTAGTGTGTTTTTTCTATAATAATGAGGAGTTGTTAGCACATAAAACTTCTCGAGGAAGCTATCCGCCGGCCGACAACATGAGGTAAGCAAGTGCGTCAGATGGCATCTAGTGGCGTCAGGAGGTCGAATGGGGTCAATACTTGCACGTGGAGAAGTACGGACACAACGTCGTGGATGTTTTCTTGTGATAATTATGCATAAAGGTCACCATGAGGACCAATGAACCAACCATAAAAAACATAACACAGTGACTTATTTACAATCATCAGCTAAGCTACAAGGAGCTTTAGATAGTGCAGTTATAATCAAAGAGAGACTTTAGGTAGCAGCCCACCAAGGCATCTTCAGATTCACGGAAAAAAGTGCTGCAAAAGCAAGTAGGAACCCAAAAAATGTTCGGATGAGATAATGAGCTATAATGACATAAACAACGGGTATTACCAGGATCAAATCGTCATGGGGAATGCAGGGAATGGGAACCCCAAATAGAGAAACTGACATCTAAAGGATTCTCACTTCTACAGCTATTTGTGTCATTTCATTGTGTTGATGTCATGAATGTTGCTCTAGACCTCCATGTGGTGTTCTATGCTTACTATCTACATTGAGTGCCTCCTTCCCAGCAATACAATACAATGTAACAACCGTAGATAAATTAAAGACAATCATAATATCCTTGGACGTATAGATAATAGCCACCAATCGTGTCACTAACCATATGTGCATACCTCCCCAGATTTTACAATACAAGGCAACAACTGTGAATAAATTAGAGACTACATATCGTGTGACTGACCATATGTACATAGCTCCTCGAATTCTACCCTCACTCCCACCCCAAACATAACAAGTGCATTTAAAACAAACCTACCCAAAGCCAGCAGTTAAAAAGAGAGGGAGAGAAACATATATAATGGCAAGGAACCTGCTCCTTATCCTCCCCTTCCAAAGATGCAAGTTCCACCATGAGTTCTACTCACCTACAAAGCAGAAGAAAGACACTTGGAGAGAATGAGAGAGTAATACAGAAACAAATGCAGAGAGAGAGAGAGAGAGCAATACACAGAGTTGTACACACACACACACATAGAAATGTTCCATAGCTGCGAGAACACATACACTTCAAAGTGCGGGATGGTCGTTACGTAACCACATTCAAAAAATTCACTTGCCATAATGAAATTGTACTTCGTGAGTTTGACCACTTTTTAATAAATAGTAGTCCCAAAAAATAGATTTTAATGTTTCAAAGGACGAGAATTACTAGCTTCCCCACTCTCCTAAAAGTGATGTCTCGGACAAAGCTATTGTGTCCACCCACTTATGCTTCCACCCATGTTGCATTATCAAAAACATGTAGCACCATATATGGTCCAAAGCACCGCTTAACCATTTTCCACATTGCATTATATTGATTCTCCAAGCTACTGTCATAAACAAGTACCCAGTCTCCGTCTTTGATAGCATGAGGTCGTAGTATGTGATTGCCATCAAATTCTTGTTTATTCTTTAACCTTGCCTCCTTAAGCTTCACTTTAGCCTGTTCAATATCTTCTTGACACCTCTCAAGATGGCGAATACATAGAGCAAGCAAATCTTCTATAGACATACCTTGTTCCCATGGCATTATGGTCCAAGTCATAACTGCTTCCTCTATATGAATAATGGGTTTTCTCTCGTACATCAACTCAAACGGCATAAAACCTGTAACAGAACTGTGTGTAGTGCGATCAACCCATAATCTAAATGGTAGGAGTTTAGGCCAATCACCAATATGCCCTTCAAACGCCTTCGTTAAAGCTTTAACAATAGGTGGATTTCCTCTTTCACTTTTCCCGTTACCTTTTGGATTGTATGTTGTAGTGAGAGCGAGTTTAATGCCCATACAAGCAAAAAACTCTCAAGCTTCATCTGCATCTAGCTCTCCTCTATCAGCAATAATTTTGCGAACACATCCATACATGGAAATAACATCTTCAAGCAAGAACTTGCATATTAAACTAGTAGCTTTGGTCCGCAAAGCTCTACCTTCAACCTGGTTAGTAAGATCTTCTCCAGAAAGAACAATATACCTCATCGGCCACACTCCTACTGGCATTGTAATAAGGTCCACCACCCACTTGTAGTGCATAGCCAGTGGATAGGTGGGATGCAATCCATCTCTATGTCGCACATTAAAATATTTTTGGCATATTAATCATTTTTACACAAATTGAACCACATCTTTATACATACCTTTCCACTAATACCAGTCTTTAATCTTCACAAAAGTTGCACAGACTCCTCTGTGTCCAGCCCATAAACTTTCATGAAATTCTTTGATGACCTGCTCTTAAGTTGCTTTATCACAAATAACCCATTGTGGTATTCCTCCTGGGCTCTTTGGTTGCTTCCATAAATGTCCATCCTTAAAAAAATAGCAGTAGGCCTTTTTCCTGATCCTCTTGTAGTCTCGGTCACTCCATCCTTCTTGTCTAGTGAGAGTGCTAAGGTAGCGGCCAATCATAATCCACTCTCCGTCATAAAACTCCTCAACAAATACTTCAAAAAAATGAGCAATACTACCACAATTGGCATGTAGATAAGAAGACGTGTGGAACTTCAAGCCAACATCATCACTTTTGGCAGCATCTCTTCTTCATATTCAAACCTAGTTATTGATAACATATCTGCAACAGGATTATCTCTACTTGCAATATGATACAATTTTGGGTTAAGAGACTTAGGCTATCCATCGTAGCATAGCAATACATGGAGTAGAGCAATTTGCATTCATCCCTATCAGTGGAAAGCAATCTATTTCTACCACGACTGAATCTCCAATAAAGTAGTCTTTAGCAAACCTTAGAGCAGTGTCAACACCCCAAAGTTCTCTCTTGACCTGTGGATAACCTTATTGACGAGCATTGAGCACCTTGGCTCCAAATTTAACTGCATACCTATGTCCTTCCGCATCATCTTGATCTATGGACCATCCAATACCTGTCGGGCTAGTGTCAACTGTTAAAATAACTGGCCTTTTGCATTTGTAGTCGAGTTTCCTCAAGGTCGGAGCCTCGAGAAGCATCTTCTTTAATTTCTTGATAGCCTATGTGTGAACTTCTTCCCAAACAAACCTTTTACCTTTCCTTAACAATTGATACATCACCTCTACAACATCAGTAAAGTGTGGCAACCAAATAAGATAGAACACATGCACCCAAAAATCGACGAACTTCAGTAACCAAAGAGCATGTTTCCTTCATCTTTTGGATAGCCTCAACTTTTCCTGGACTCGGCCTTCTACCCTCAGGACTGCACATGTGTCCCACAATTAAGACCTCCTTAGCACCAAAAGTTGATTTTTGACCTGAAAGTGTTAACTTAACTTCTTCAAGCCTCAATAAAATAGCATCATAGTCACCAATATGTTGAGCAACAAACCGTCGGCACCCCCTTTGATCTTTTACCTCGTCTTTAAATCCTTCTTCACATCCTTTAATTGGTAGATCATCAATGAAAGGCATAGTAACATGTGGGATAAATCCCGTTAATACTTTATTCATGATGTTCATCATATGAGCTACAAAATTAGTAGCACCCTGTGGTAGAGTGCACATCACAAACCAAGAGGAGTATGCATTGTAGTATGATCCTTGATCTCCAAAGCTAACTGGAATTGATCATATCCAGAATAAAGATCACCCGTGGAATAAATAGATCTACATGCAAAGGCCTCAGCACATTCATCCACAATTGGTCCAGTACCCACATTGCAGATTGTTACCTTATTAGCCGGCTGCATATCTTGAATGAGCCTTAACATATCGTTTTTCTTCAAAACAGTAAACCATTGATTAGAATATGGTGCACATGATGGCTTCAAAATTCCCATTTGTATCTTTTTCTTAAGCAAATTGATAAGCTTTGGCAAGTGAGCTTTAGGAACTGGAATAGGACGTAAGCTCCATGGCATGTGAGGAGCAGTGAATATAACCATAGGTGAAACAACAGTTGGATCCACATACCGAATCTCACTTGGCTCAAAAGCGAAAGCTTTACCGTGTTTTTCTCTTCGTTGAGAAAACCATCTTCTTCGTTGAGAAAACCATCTTCTCCAACCTTCAGTTGCTGCAATGTCTCTTTAGTAAATTTATGCCTGATGTTCTTTGGATTCCTGAGTATAGGCTATCGAGAAGCTTTGATCACCCCATCGCTTCCTTCTGGTAGAGGTGTAGCCACGGGTCTCACTTTCTTTGCAATAGTCTTGTACTTTGTCTCTACCTGTGCTTCAACTACTTTACCTAAATAATCCTCAATATGCATAAGTGCTTCATATATACCCAATTCTTTATACATGTCCATTGAGTGGACCTTAACCACTTCAGTTCTGCTTTGTAACCTGTGTTGTGTGATTTCCTCAAGCTCTGATATAGTATCTACATAAGATACCTCTTCAAAGATCCATGAAATCACATCAGCTGATTCAAGCACATAACATCCCTGCAATTCACTTTGGATACTTGAAACATACTGTTTTTCCCATTCTGGAAAATCATTTAATTTTCTGTAAGATATTGAACCTTCAGATGTTAACCCCAAAAATCCTAAAGAGAAAGCTTCTCTTTACGAGAACTTCTCCTCACTTGCACCACCATAGTCCCGCTTTATAGTGGCACTCCGAGAAAATCCTGTGTAAACCTGTGTTCTTTAACCTCCTTTCATATCTTTGACAGTGGATGATCACGTAAACTATCCTTGTTCCTGGCATGGTCAACACATATAGTCAAAAATTGAACCGCTTTCTTACCATCTCAGCTTCGAACCCTAGCATAGGATGACCCATCATCTAGCACCTTGTTTTCCATCCGCATAGCCATAATGTAGGGTTGCCCCAAAATCAATGGATAAGAGGAATGCTCCTCTATAAAGAAATTTTGCTCATCACAGATGTAACATTTAATGGCCTAAAATCTTATTTGTAGCGGAAATTAGCATGAACATAGTGGGCATTTCATTAGAATAGATTCCTAATGAGAATTACAAGAGTGCTTGGGTGGAGAGAGCAACAAAAAGCATAACACCTAGTTAGATAGCATCGACAATACTTTCAAAAGAGAGAGCAATTAAGCTATTGACAACAGTTGAGGACCGGATTTGCATGGAGCCGGTCCCCCCTCCAAAAGGCTTTGTATTATGGTTTCTCCCATCAAGAGAGACATTGTACAATACAATTCTTTGTGTTCCTTCAAGACTAGCTAGTGCAATGAAGATGGAAGCTTCATACACCAAGCAAAACACTTAATCAAACACAACTTGAATTATCCCCGTTCTCAGACCCAAGACCTCACACACCTTCGAAGATGGTGAGAGCTAGCAGGGTATGAGAGTAGATTGAGAGGAAAAAGAAGTATCTTACGAGAAAGAAGTACATCTCCTCACATAATCACTCATATTAGCATAGCTTAGCTTAGTAATTAGCTTGGTAGAGAAGATGAGCATGCATTGAAGCTTGGCTCTTTGTTGGATTTGCATCCACATGCCAAGAGAGTGTTGATGTAGGCTTCTATCTCACAAGCTTGGAGTAGGTGATGAGCTCTCCATTAAAGCTTGGGAGGAGATAGAGTATTTTCCCTTCACACATGGTCAAGTGTGAGAGTGTGAGTGTCAATGCCAATCAAAAATCAGCCCCCTCTCTCTCTTGGGCGAGCCCTAGCTGCTAAGTTAGTCTGGCTTTTGCCTCATTGGACCTCCCCAGGTCAAGCCAATAGGGATTAAGCAGCATAAGTGATAGCCTTCTGACATGTGTCCCCCTTTCCCCTTTTGTGAGAGCTTTAGATAATTAAATAATTAAACTAAACTCTCATTGGACCCCTTTGCCTCCTGGCCAATAGGAATCAGGCAAGCCATGGGGCTCCTGAATGCTCATTGGACCCCTTGGGAGACTGCCCAATAGTCTTCTAGGACACTTAATTCTTATTGGTTTCTTTTATTAAATGTTTTTAAATTAATTAAACTAGATTTACTCTAGCCTAATTCTCATTGGTCCACTTCAAGGGTCTTCCAATAGGAATTGGGCATACCTTGTGGGCATCTGGCCTAGGGAGCTGACATGTGTCCCTCATTCCCTTTGTGTAAAGGGAGCATGTGTGTGTGTGTGTGGCTTTCTCTCTCATCCCCTAGCTTTGGGGCTCGCCCCCTCCCATGTAGGGATGTAGAAAGACTTTTTGGGCACACACTAAGCATCCAATTTTCCCTAAGGTTGACCTTTGGACACAACCTTTGAATTTTGGAACCTTAGCATTTTGGAAGTCTTAATGGGCTGAACCTTAGGGTCTTTTTAGCCCGTTGTTTCACAAGGCTCTTTTGCAGATGGCCCCCCCTTTGGATCCCTATTTTCCCTCCTTTGGATCCCTACTGTGGCCGGTCTGCTAACTTAACCAATATTCTAGCTTTTTCTCCCTTGGCACTTCCCCACATTAAATGATCAGTTTAATATGAGAAAATCATTTAGGAGAATTAGATATTGATTATTATGACATTACCTCTCTCTTGAAATCATAGTCGTCCTCGACTATGGTGTAGAGAAGATAAAGCATATGCATGAGTCCTTTTCTTAGCGGGTAGAGGATCCCTATGTTACCCTACGACATCATTCCATAATGGATGACTAGTCCATTTGGCGCTTGAGAGCCTGAGGCTGCCGCAAGCATGTCTGCACATTAGTCCTATCAGTCTTCCATAGTAGAGTGACAAGCTCTACTTGGTGTTCGGGAGACGTCGTCTCCGCAAACTTGATCTAAGCATGCATACTACTTCATTTTTGTGCACAAATAAAGAAAAAGAGAGTCTTATAAGACAAAAATTTTTGTTCATTTTTAACATTTTGTACATTTGCTTACTCTTGGGAAGCATTGTAAGCATTGACAAGGTTTAGGTTATCCTTTAATTGTATGCCTTGCATCCATCTAGCATCTTCAAAAGGATAATTCTTAAACTTAATAAGATATCGTCGGATAGTCTTACCGCCTCTTAATACCTTGTCTTCATGTCGGAGAATGGACTCGGGCTGCAGCACCTCCTCGTGGTCCTCGATCTCCGGTGGGTCTTCAATAGTTGGTTCTTGAGGTGGCTCTCCTTTGTAAGGCTTCAAGAGGCTCACATGAAAAGCATTGTGTATGAGCCAATGATTGGGCAACTTAAGTCGACAGGCCATCTCATTGATTGGCCTAAATCTGGAAGGGACCATAGTACCTTTTTGCTAGTTTAGCATAGTACTTTTGGTGGCCCGTAGGATTCTTGCCCGTCGTGTGCCTTAATCGAGCCTTGGGAAACTTTAACAAGACCCAATCGTTTTCTTTAAAGGCTTGGGCTCTTCTGTGCTTGTCAGCAGCAGCCTTTTGCCTTTGCTGTGAGATAGAGATAGCATCCTTAATCTTTTGGAAAGATTCTTGTAGGTCTCGGCTATACTCATCTGCAGCGAAGATCTTCCCATGTACCTTAAGTAGCAAGGGACTTTTTGATCTTCCCTCAATTACCTCGAAAGGTGCTTTTCCTGTAGAAGTATGTACAGTGTTATTGTAAGCATACTCTACTAAGGGTAAGTACTTCTCCCATTGGGATCTTTGATCTACTTCCGTTACATAGGCTTTTAGTAGATCGAGAATAGTTAGGTTAGCTATTTCACTTTGGCCATCAGTTTGTGGATGATAGGCCGAAGAGAAATTTAGCCTTGTTCCTAAATTCTCAAAGAGACCCTTCCAGAAATTACTGGTCATTCTAGGATCTCTATCCGACACTATGGACATTGGCAAGCCATGGTACTTGAAAATTTGTGAAATGAAGAGGGTTGCCATTTGATGGGCTTTGATAGTCTTTTTGACAGGTATAAAATGAGCTTGTTTACTGAACCTGTCTACTATCGTCCATATTCCCGTATTCCCATGGATAGACTTAGGCAATCCAAAGATAAAATCCATGGATATGCTCTCCCACGGTGAATTAGGGATTGGCAAGGGTTGAAGCAATCCAAGTTGCTTCCCTCTATCAAATTTTGTCTTTTGACATACCACACATTTGGAAACATACTCATGTATGTTCACTTTCATGGTAGGCCAATAGAAATATGTTTCAATTCCCTTTAGGGTAGACTGAATCCCTCTATGCCCCGCATATGGGGGAGCATGAGATTCATACATTACTTTCTCACGTAGTGAGTTAGTAACGCATAGTCTATTGCCATAGAGAAGATAACCATCTTGTAAAGTAAATGGTTCTTCTTTCTTTCCTAATGCAAGGGCTGAAATCACATCTCTAAAATCGGGATCAATAGCATACTCATCTATCATTGAAGATAGATCATTGTGAGTTGCTATGGAAACCGCATTCACTCTCGGTCGTCTTGAGAGTGCATCGGCTACTTGATTATGCTTGCCAGCAATGTGAGCAATATGAAAATGAAATTGCGAAAGGAAATTTGCCCACCTCATTTGTTTGTCGGAGAGCTTGGTCTGCGTCATGAAGTACTTAAGACTTTGGTGATCCGTTCGCAGAATGAAAGGAGTCCCCAATAAATAGTGCTTCCATGAGTCTAAGGCATGTAGAACTGCAAGGAGTTCTTTTTCGTATATGCCTAGAGCTTGCTCAACAGGGTCGAGCCTTCGACTCTCATAGCCTATGGCGTGCCCTTCTTGGAGCAAAACAGCCCCAAGGCAATCACCACAAGCATCACATTGGACCTCAAATGGTTTTGAGAGATCCGGTAGTGTAAGCACAGGTTGAGAGATAAGCTTTTCTTTAAGCTTTTCGAAAGCATTGTTCTCCTTAGCAGACCACGTATACCTAACATTTTTCTTTGTTAGGTCATGTAATGGTCCCGCAATTTGTGAGAACTTTTCTATGAAGAGTCTATAGTATGCACACATACCTATAAAGCTTCTTAGTTCATGAAGATTCCTTGGTTTAGGCCATCCTTTTATTACCTCTAACTTGGATGGATCCATTTGGATTCCATCTTGAGAGATAATGTGACCTAAATATTGAATCTCTTGCAAGAAAAATTCACTTTTCTTTCGATTAACATAAAGTTTATTCTCTCTTAAAACTTGAAATATTACCTGGAGGTGTTGCTTGTGTTCCTCTAATGAATTAGAGTAGATGATAATATCATCAAAGAACACTCCAGTGAAGGTTCGATGAGGTCTGAACAGCTTCTCCATCAAGCGGTTAAATGTGGCTGGTGCATTAGTCAAGCCAAAAGGCATGACAATGTATTCGTAAAGACCAAATGTAGTACAAAATGCGGTCTTTACAATGTCTTGATCAACTATCCTTATTTGATGATAGCCACTTTTTAGGTCAATCCTACTGAAGTAGGTCGATCCTTGTAGCTTATCAAATAGGTCTTCTACCCGTGGAACGGGAAACCTATTCTTGATAGTGATCCTATTTAGTGCTCTATAGTCGACACACATACGATATGTGCCGTCTTTCTTTTGCACTAATAGCACAGGTGAGCGAAATGGAGATGAGCTAGGCCTAACCATGCCCTTCTCAATTAACTCATGCACTTGCCGCATAATCTCCTCTTGTTGAGCTTGAGAAACTCTATAAGGAGGTTTGTTAGGCGGTGAACTTCCTGGAAGAAGTTCAAATGCATGGTCGTCATTACCTCGTTTAGGAGGTAGCTCAGAAGGGATGTCGTCAATAAAGACATCTTGAAACCCCTTGAGAAAATTGGATAACTCTAATTCCTTTTGGTTGCTTTTATTTTCTTTTGCTAAAGCATTAGGTTCATTTTGAGAATCTTTAACAAAAATCATGTACACGGAAATAGAGCTCTTTATTGACTTGTTGAAAGCTGGTGTATGTACAATGGGGATGGTGTTACCCATCTCCCTAGCATCTATATACATGTCCTTTTCCCTGAACTTAAAGGAGATTCTCCTTTCAGGAAATTTAACATGGGCAGCCAGACGGTCAAACCATGGTGCCCCTAGGATTACATCCTCATGCTTGAGAGGAGAGATAAAGAAATCCTCTTTGTCCACATAGCCTTGGACATGAAGCCTCAATTTCCCGATTAAGGGAGTGACTGAAGCTTCTTGCCCCTTGAAGGCACTGTCTGCGGGTAGGATATCTCCCATCTCGTAGGATTGTATGCCTAGCTTGGTGGCTAACTCCATAGATATGAAATTGTGAGTAGAACCAGGGTCAAAGAGAATAAAAGCATCATGTTCTCTTACCTTTCCCCAAGCATGGCATAGAGGAGATCCTTTGTGGTGAGTTTGGTGAATCTCCTCCTCTTGGATTTCAACCAAAGAAGCTCTAGGAGGATCTTGGCGGTTGTTCTTTTGGGGACAAGCGCGGTACGCATGCCCTTGTTCGCCGCACTTGAAACACCGGTTATCTTTACGATAACGCTCAAGCTCTTCAGGAGAGAGTTTATTCTTTCCTTTGTAAACTCCCTTCTCTTTAGCTTTGTTGGAATTGCCCTTAGGAGACTTTTGGACATTGTCCTTCCCCTTAGGCTCATTGGAACCTTTGTTTTCCGGGGGCTTATTATTTCTTTTACCCCCCGTTTGGAAATTGATTCGCGAGGCCACCATAGTATGGTGTATTACCGCCGATATGGTACGTGGCCTTTGGGAGTTGACATACTCCGCCATTTCTTCGGTTAAGCCCGCACAAAATTGTTGCTTTTGCTCTCCAAAATCCAACTTTTTGAAGACAGTGGCTTTGAGTTGTAGGTCCCAAAACTTGTCTACATATTTGTGGATGGATTCATTGGGAGAGAGCTTTAAGCTTCGCCATTCGGTGAGTACTTTGTCTTTGGCATCGGTGGCCAAAAACTGCTTCATAATGGAAGCTCTTAAAGCCTTCCATGTTCGTGGAGCTTCACCGTTGGCTCGTAGGCTAGACCACCATTGTCTGGCGGACTTTTGAAAGTGCATAGCTACATGGCGTAGCTTAGAGGACTCCGTGAAGCCCTCATCTCCAAACGCCGCATCGAATTGCTGGATAAAGGCCAAAACTTTGTCTGTAGCACCGAAGGTGCCATCATAGGTAAGGAAAGAGATGCTCTTCCCTCCCTCTTTGAATTTCTTCAGCTTGGACGACCTCTTCCATGCGGCATAGGATTTCCTATGGCCTCTTCTTTTTGATGGTTCAAAAGTTGCACCATCACTTTCTTCAGAAGATGAAGAATTTGAAGAAGGTGGAGAAGAGGGTGACCTCTTTCTCGCCTTTTTCTTGTCTTGATCTTTGTCGTCTTCACCATAGCTTTCATAAGAGGAAGAGGATGAAGAAGATGGAGAAGAGGGTGTCCTCTTTCTCGCCTTTTTCTTCTCTTGCTTTTTATCATCCCTCTTTGAATTATGGCGTGGAGAAGAGTGTGAGGGTCTTCTCCGCTTTGGTGGTGATGGAGAGCGTTTAGCCCGCCGTCTTCGTGGAGCCATCTCCGCCGAGGTGGCGGGAGACTCGCTTCTTTGTCGTTCCTTCGGTGGAGGCTCTTGAGTTCTCCTTTGGGAAGGAGATGCATCATCAAGAAGTAAGTTCTTGAGCCCTTCATATGGATTCTCTTCTTCTTCCCGAATCGGAGAGAGACCTCTTTTGGTAGTCTCACAAGGAGGCTTCCTAGGTGTTCTCTCGTCATGGTGATGAGCCTGGAGAATCCCGTGAGCACGGAGCTGCCGTTGCACTTCACTTTGGAGAGATGGATTGCCCATGGCTTGTTGAAGCCTAGAAACAAGATAATTAACAAGCATTGAAGCATCATTAGTAGCTTGCTCATGAGCAAAATCAAAGTTATCAACATTAATTTCACTCTCTTTAATATTGTCAGCCATTCTAACAACTTTTAGGTGTAAACTTTTTACGTGTACTTTGGCACTTCAAGCCCTAGTTGCTACTCCTCTTTACCCCTTTAGAAAAAGCACTCAAGCTACTGTACCCGCGGCTCGAATACCATTAATTGCAAGGAATAGAAGAGAGGGTCTTTCGACACCAAAACAGCACCGGCTCCTGTCAAGCTTCTAATAGCTCAATAGTGGTTAAAGCCCCGTAGGACTCCATTATTAAGACCATAGCTCTCGACGGTGATGCCCCGTTAACTGCACAAAGGCAGGCGCACTGAAAGGCTGAAAAATCCCTATTCTACTTACTCACAGGCAATTAATAATACCAACCATTTGTAGCTAGCTTGAGGACCTCCCTTCTTGAGCAAGAAAAGAGAAACCTTGGGCTCTGATACCAATGTAACATTTAATGGCCTAAAATCTTATTTGTAGCGGAAATTAGCATGAACATAGTGGGCATTTCATTAGAATAGATTCCTAATGAGAATTACAAGAGTGCTTGGGTGGAGAGAGCAACAAAAAGCATAACACCTAGTTAGATAGCATCGACAATACTTTCAAAAGAGAGAGCAATTAAGCTATTGACAACAGTTGAGGACCGGATTTGCATGGAGCCGGTCCCCCCTCCAAAAGGCTTTGTATTATGGTTTCTCCCATCAAGAGAGACATTGTACAATACAATTCTTTGTGTTCCTTCAAGACTAGCTAGTGCAATGAAGATGGAAGCTTCATACACCAAGCAAAACACTTAATCAAACACAACTTGAATTATCCCCGTTCTCAGACCCAAGACCTCACACACCTTCGAAGATGGTGAGAGCTAGCAGGGTATGAGAGTAGATTGAGAGGAAAAAGAAGTATCTTACGAGAAAGAAGTACATCTCCTCACATAATCACTCATATTAGCATAGCTTAGCTTAGTAATTAGCTTGGTAGAGAAGATGAGCATGCATTGAAGCTTGGCTCTTGGTTGGATTTGCATCCACATGCCAAGAGAGTTTTGATGTAGGCTTCTATCTCACAAGCTTGGAGTAGGTGATGAGCTCTCCATTAAAGCTTGGGAGGAGATAGAGTATTTTCCCTTCACACATGGTCAAGTGTGAGAGTGTGAGTGTCAATGCCAATCAAAAATCAGCCCCCTCTCTCTCTTGGGCGAGCCCTAGCTGCTAAGTTAGTCTGGCTTTTGCCTCATTGGACCTCCCCAGGTCAAGCCAATAGGGATTAAGCAGCATAAGTGATAGCCTTCTGACATGTGTCCCCCTTTCCCCTTTTGTGAGAGCTTTAGATAATTAAATAATTAAACTAAACTCTCATTGGACCCCTTTGCCTCCTGGCCAATAGGAATCAGGCAAGCCATGGGGCTCCTGAATGCTCATTGGACCCCTTGGGAGACTGCCCAATAGTCTTCTAGGACACTTAATTCTTATTGGTTTCTTTTATTAAATGTTTTTAAATTAATTAAACTAGATTTACTCTAGCCTAATTCTCATTGGTCCACTTCAAGGGTCTTCCAATAGGAATTGGGCATACCTTGTGGGCATCTGGCCTAGGGAGCTGACATGTGTCCCTCATTCCCTTTGTGTAAAGGGAGCCTGTGTGTGTGTGTGTGGCTTTCTCTCTCATCCCCTAGCTTTGGGGCTCGCCCCCTCCCATGTAGGGATGTAGAAAGACTTTTTGGGCACACACTAAGCATCCAATTTTCCCTAAGGTTGACCTTTGGACACAACCTTTGAATTTTGGAACCTTAGCATTTTGGAAGTCTTAATGGGCTGAACCTTAGGGTCTTTTTAGCCCGTTGTTTCACATGGCTCTTTTGCAGATGGCCCCCCCTTTGGATCCCTATTTTCCCTCCTTTGGATCCCTATTGTGGCCGGTCTGCTAACTTAACCAATATTCTAGCTTTTTCTCCCTTGGCACTTCTCCACATTAAATGATCAGTTTAATATGAGAAAATCATTTAGGAGAATTAGATATTGATTATTATGACAACAGACATCCCCTACAGTTACCTTAACATTTGCACATACACCATAGAAGTCGCCTGGAAGCATGTTGGCAGCTTGAATCCGCCAACCATGGTCCACAATAATAGGCCATTTTCCCTTTTTGTGCAAGCTTTTTGCCATCAAATTTATCTGCGATCCATGATCTATTAGTGCTAAGACCGGTTCTTTAATGTCGCCAAGCTTCACAACAGTTTTAGTTGTTGCCCTTGCTCAATGAGTCCTTGAAAAGTGACTCTTTGGTATACTTTCATTCTCTTCATCATCATTAAAAGGAACATGTCTTACCTCTCATTAGGGCCAAAAACGACTCAAAAAGGGTTGTGTAAGGAATTGGTTAAATTACTAATTAGCAGAGCCGTTTGTGGTCAAAACGGCTCCAAATTTGTCCGTTTTGGTCATTTAAAGCATATCTACGCAATCTAAAGCGTATCTAGGTACATATCTCTAAATATTCAAAACGATATCGTTTTCTTCACATTCCTTTGTGGCTCACCTCGAAATTTGTTTTCATTTACTTCACTTGGCGGCAAATAGTTGTTTCCACTTTTGAATCTCTCTTTTTTCTCTCACCTTTCGCGAGCTTTTTCTCTTCTTCTCTGATGCACCTTGTTCTGCTGCTACATTATTTTCATTATACTTTCTGCTCCTTCATTACTTACAATGACTAATACATCTTCCAAGTTAGTGATAACCGCAAGTTTCACTTGAACATTAAGCTAAGCCAGGAATATGCTACTACGCGGAGTGTCTATCAAAGACCAGTTACAACTGCAAATGAAGCACAACAACTTCGCAACAAGGAAAAGAAACACATTGATATATGGACAGATGGGAGCTTGTATCCACCGGATCCTAGCACTGGAAGGTATCCATCTTTTCACACACCTCATGATTTGATGAGATTTGTTGGTGATGGGGTTGATGGCTTACTGGGATATAGTTCTAGGTTATCTCATTTACACATTGATCATACACATTACATTCAATATCTCAAAACTGTTTTGTCTTCAAATGCAGCAAGAATTTTAGAACTTGAAAACCAAATAGCATCTCTAAAACAAGAAAATCACCAACTTCGGACTTTAAAAGAAACTCCAATAGGATTAAGAGCACGAGTAAAATGAATGAGAGATGTAGTAAACATAACAGAAGGTTCTGGACAAAGAAAAAAAAAGATTAAAGATTACTAGAGAACACGTGACTAGTCTTTTAGGATTTGATATGTCCGATGGTCAAGAAAGGGTGAGATTTTTGAATGAGGTAATGAACAAAAGTGATATTCTTAAACTTTTGAAACTTCCTGAAAATCAAATTCACAAAAAATTGGTATTTCAAAGTTTACTGAAAGATATGGGTTTACTGGTCCAACCTTCTCAAATGCAAGAAGTTTGTGACACAGTGGGGGTGAGTAGAAGGGGTTACAGGGCCATCTCTAAAACCTAGTTTCAGGTTTTAAAGTATTACAAGATTAAAGATTTTGGGGTTGCCTAGGCCTCATAATGTTGGGAAAGTTAGGACTCTATTAAACGAAGAAATACCCGAACATTTTGGAGAGTACTATCATATAGCAGGAACGATGCCATATGAAAAACAGAAAAAAAAATCTTCTTTTGAGTATAATGTTTTTAATAACACTTGGATGAGTATAAAAAATGTTCAATCTGCTATGGTGAGATACTATAATATGCAAGAAGTAGATTGTGAAGGAAATTGGTTTTGAAATTGGATGAAGCTCAAATTCAAAAATGTCAAAAAATGGAAAGAGTATCCATATCCCTTGTGAATAGAGCATTGGACTATAGCCAGGGTAAGCTTGATTCCCCATACCACAAAACTCAATCAAAAATGGAACTTTACTGGATCGGAGAAGCTCAAATACCAGTAGAAAATCACGATACATTGAAATGGTTGTTTTTGCAGACCGATATCCCTTCTGTTATACAGGACCAAAATGCAGGTGAAAAACTTTGTGTAGATGGCATGGGTGACTTTTTTGTAGAATGGCACTTGAGTGCCGACCTAAAAGCATTAAAGTGCATGTTTGGTGCATGTGGATGTGCCAATACCAGGTATCCATGTCTATATTGCATGGCAAGCACTGGAACAAAAGGATGGCTTGCAGAACACGAGGTTGGAAAAGCACCATCTAGGAATAGTGTTAATGTCATCGACTACCCATCGTCTTCTATGATTTGGGATCCAATTCTAACAATAGATTTAAAAAATGTACATATATGCACAATGCATGCAGAGATTAGAACCTTGGACAAATTGCTTCGACTCCATCTTGACTATGCATATTCTATTAAGCCAACTAAACTTGCAGACTAGTGCATAGAAAAATGCGAGGCTTTGCTCTCTCAAATGGGTTTTCATGGTGGTCACGTGCATCTAAAAAAAGATCCCACTCTTTTTAAAGGAACCGGTGATGTTTTGCAAGATGTTTCAATGGGTGGAGCAAAAGCCAGAAGATTTTTGAGTAACCATGACAACAAACAAGTTGATGCTATGTGGAACTGCTTGAAGGATCTTTGTGTTATAACAACCAATGTCAAAAGTAGACCAGATGTATCCAACAAACACATGGAAGTGTGGAAGAAGCTCAACAATTTTTTGAAAGTTTTGACACAACAAGTTAGCTCTGCTACTTATGCAGATGACTTTAAAAAGACAATAAAGCTTTTAATAACTGCTATTACAGATGCTTGGGGATCAAAAGACAACACATATTACTTGGTGAGTATTCAATTACTTTCTAAAGTCTGGATAGTATTTTACTTTGCATCCTATTGAGTTGAACTAACTTTTTTTTTCTTTTTAGCATATTCTGTACCTGCATGGACCATATTTTGCAAAACAAGGACCCCTTGCAACATGGAATACTCAGGGAATGGAAAAATCTCACTATCAAGCGAGGACTTCTTTTTTCAAATGTACGAGAAAGGGAGGTGGACAAAGAAGGAGCAATGCACTAAAGGAATTATTCAATTGGTTCTATAGGAGGCAATTACAATGGATGAGATCAAACAACCATGCTGCTCAACCATAGATCTGAGATTAATGCTTCACTTTGAATCTTTGTATTGAATCTTTCTAAAGAGATCCAAATTCAAAAAAGATATTTTGGTGCAAAAAATTGTCAAATTTACATCAGTTTTTGATTTTTTTTATATCTCCAGGCATGTCACCCCTATATCTCAAAAACTTTCTTCTTTTATAGCCCCCAAGAAGGTTGACATTTGTCTCCTCAGCTGTTGTTGCATAGCTAGAGTAGCAAAGAAAGTATCCTGCTCTTGAGGCATTAAATCCTGCAGCATATCCAAACATTCAAAGTGTTGCTGCTCTCTCAAGTAGCATAATCTTGTTTGCATTGATTTGAAGGGGAGTGTACCCTAAAAACCTTGACAATATCTTCAGTGCAAACATCGGAAACTCAGGATCTTCAGAATACTGCATGTGGAAAGCACAGAAGGTGGCACTATCCAATGTAGGCATGTAGTGCATGAGAGAGGAAGCATCCCTTCTTGAAGAGCCCTCTATTGATTTCCCTCTCGAGCCCTATTCTCTCCCAAGAAAATTGTCTTTGTCAAGGAGTTCAGTCTGCAAAACAAGACAATGAGTAATTAAAACTAACTTGAAAAAAAAGAAAGATTTCAGTAGGGAGATCACCTTTTGCAATTCATCTTCGGCAATGACTTTTTCTTGAAGGAGATTGCATGATCCGGTCATCTCTCTTATGTCAACTTCCTTTCCAATTTTTTCAGATTAAAGTCTGTGCCAAAAGATTGAATGCCAAGCTCAACAAGCCTCTTCTCAAAATCCTCATCTTTGAGGGAAGGTTTTTCCTCTTCCACTCTTCTCATGCATAGAGCAAGTGCATTAGGAGCAGGCAAAAAATATTTATTGGATGTATGAAGAGCAAGTGCTAAAAACTCCTCTTTTGAATCTTCTTTTGTGTCAATAAAATCTTTGGCCACCTCAGAAGCTTCAGAAATGGTTGCAATACAGTAGTCCTCCCTCACATTAAGCAAACACTGGATATGATGGAGAGGAATATACTCTTTTCCATTGATAAAGAAGTAGGGAAGGTTTGGAATAGTAAGGGAAGCTTCAGATACCTCTACCTCACCTGTTGGCTCATCAATGATAGTACTAGCTCTAAATTGAGCAACATCAAAATTTGCACTCTCCTGCTCCTCAGCTGCAACATCAACTTCCTCCTCTTCTAGAATTGCACTTTTCTCAAGCTGCAAAACTGTGGAAACATTTTTATTTGTTGCCTCATCTGTATCTTTCACTTCATCAGCTTTGCCTTGCATGTCAACTTTAAGGAACAAAAAGAAAAGAAAAGCAACTTCTTTTGGAACAAGGTTACAAAGTTTTAAATGTGATTGACAAGAAATGGTAGGTGGACAAACAAAGGAAGTCTTCTTAGAAAATCTTCCAAACCTCCTTGTTACTTTGCTCTTCTCAATTGAGTTTGTAGTATATTCGGTGAGATGACAATAAGCCTTCCCATCTAAAACCAAACACTTGCCTTCAACTGCTTCTTCAAACTCTTTGAATTCTTCTACCAAGAAGTCTTTCAAATGGTCTAACAAAGCTGCAAGATCAAACACAGGGCTGAATATTTCATGTGCTTTGGTGTACACCTCCATGTCACCACCATCCATCACAGCCACCAATAGTTTCTCACTTGGACTCTCCTCCAAAATCTCCTCCCAGCCTTCAATCATGGTAGAGGAAAGGTCGACAGGTGAAGCTAGGTACAAGGTACGGAAATACGCCCAACGTTTGCAAATGTACTAGTGCTAATGTACACTTTAGTGCCAATATACCACAACAAAACGAACAACCCCGGACCACGTGATACGCGCTGGACCTAGGCTTTGGAAGTGCCTCCCTGTGCGTCGTGCGGGACAAAGTCACACCAAACCGTACAACACCAAACGACGCGATAGGCGTTGGACCTAGCCTTTGGAATTGCTTCCCTACGCGTCGTGCGGGACAAAGCCACACCAAACCGAAAAACAACACCAAACAACGCGATAGGCGATGGACCCAGCCTTTGGAACTTCTTCCCTGCGCGTCGTATGAGACAAAGCAAACAAGAAGAGATAGGGGCCACCGATGTGCAATTTGGAAAGATAAGATCGTGCGAGACGAAAGGATTACACAAAAATAGATAATATCTCGTGTCGTATGCAACAAGTTAACGTGCAACATTTTTAAAATTCGAGACCAAGCTTTATATAACATCTGAAATATGACGGTTGGTGACACGTGTCAGCCATGCACACGTGCCACATGGCCTGCGCACAACAGTCATCGTACGGACAGTCTTATGTATATAAAGCCTTGTCACGTGCTCATTTTGTGCTTTCTCCCATACTCGACATTCGCGTCGTGTCGTCCTCAACTACCCACACTTCGAGTCATCCGCACCTTCTACTTTCTACCGCTTCCCATACTCTAAGCATCCCTTAAGACGCGATAGGCGCAAGTTCCAGAGTCTCGGTGAACCTCTCATCGCGTCGTACGGGGGTTGCTACTCGGCAATTAAAACATTTTCACAACTCGCATACGAGGCTCTATACCATGTCCTCAGGTGTTTGTGTGCCCTCTATCGCATTGTGAAAGTCTTTTTTTTCGGAATACTCATGGCTTCCCATACGATGTGATAGGCATATGTTGCAATGGTCAGGTGAGGCTCTCATCGCGTCGTGCGGGGGATCTGCTCGGCTTAAAGATTTCACCTCGCATACGACGTGATACGGTGATGTTCTAAGGTGTGGTTGCGCCCTCTATCGTGTCGTACAGGGCGTTTTGTGAGATTCTTTTTGGATGTTCTGGTGATCACATACGACGCGATACGGACCTATTCCAAAGCTTGGGTCACCCTTCTATCGCGTCGTGTTGTCACCCTTCTCCTCACACACGGCACGATAGAAACATCTTGAAGGTTGTGGCCTACGTGTCTGTCGCGTGGTGTGCCTTTTTACCCAAATGGCGAGGACTAAGCAAACTGCAAGGAAGGTCTACCAAGCCCCAACTGATCCAGAAATAGTTGATGCTGAGAAAGATGCAGAGAAATCACCCCCTCCACTACCTCGTCAGAGGCCCAATGCTAGAAAAAGATTGAATTATCAGGTGAAGTCCCTAAGAGAAATAAGAAAAGCACAAAAGTCTACTTGTCTACTGATTCCAAAGCTCTCTTTCATGAGAGTTGTCAAGGAGATATCTCATAGACTTGTAAGCATGATGAATATCAAAACTTTTGTCTCGATAAGGTGGCAGTCTCAAGCTGTGATGTGCCTTCAGGAAGCTGCTGAGGATTTTCTCATAGACTTTATGAATGATAGCTACATTGTAGCTGCATTTCCTCACAGGGTCACACTTATGAGCAAAGATTTTGTGCTTGTGTCAAGGCTAAGGCACAAGTTTGATAAGGCTCGTGAGCTCATTCCTAGTGAGGATCTTAGAGCATTCCAAATTTTAAACATCCCTCCTTCCAGGGCGCAGCAGAAAGATTCTGGGGTTGTCATTAAGGATGTTACACATTAGTACGAGACAAGAAAGTCCCAGGATATTAAAGCAGGAAAGGAATTTGAGAGGGAGCAAGACATGATATCCGAGGATGCTATCCTTAAAGAGCAAGCTGAAATTTTAAGAGCATCCAACTCTCTTCTTTATGAAAAAGTCACAGGCCAAATGGTGGTGGATGTCTCCTTGTTTGGAGATACTGAGGCATATTTGGACATATTCCCTCAAGACACAAGTATGCTTGTAAATCCCAACATTGAGCTTGGTGACACTGTGCTCTATATCTCTCTCAGGTGTGTTGCTTTGCTAATTATTAGTGCATGTGCATGGCAGACAGGCACAAGGGGCTCATTGGGGCTTGTGTTTCCTTTTCGAGGTGTCTTATCAGGGATATTCCAGAGGCTCTAGCTATGCAAATTTCCATACTTGACCCTCTAGTGACACAGTGCCTTTTCAACAAGCAAGGAACCCTTTCAAGTTTTTTTAATGATTTTAACATGCTGACCTACAATTACATATTATACCCCTATGTTGAAGGGTAATTCTTAACTCCTTACATGTTATTTTTAACATTTTGTGGTATTCTTAGCTAATTTGTTTTTTATTTTGTAGAGGACATTGGAGTCTTATTATCTTCAATCTTTTGGAGAAAGATATTATATTTATGAATTCATTGTCAAGTATCCATGGGAAAAGTAAACTGTAAGTATGAAGCATAATCTATGCTTGATGATGGCCCATTATTTCTATTAGTAGCTTTTTGATTCAATGTCTTCTTGAAGTGCTGCCAAACTTATTGTTGGTCACCTGAGTACCACAAACAAGGATTACAATATAGAAGCTTTCAAGTACTACAATTAAAAAGTGCCTTTACAGACAGACTCAACATCTTGTGGATGGAGGGTGCTTGCAAATGCATGGAGATATCTTGAATCAAGGTGTTGGATGACTACACTCACTGTAAGTGTGGTTCATGTATTTATTTTGATGTTTTATGTATGTATGCCATGTCCTTTAGTTCCTTTTTATCTTTTTTCCAGTTGCATGACTATCCAGAGTCTTGGGTCACGTGGATGAGAGAGAAGGCTATTTCTATGGTTTTGGAAAGATCAATAAATCCAAATGATCCAGATTCTCCTTTGCCACCAAAGAAAGGTAGAGCCACCAAAGGTTTGGATGCAATGAAAATGGATCAAAAGAAGAAAAGTCCTGCAAAGATCCATACAAAGAAAAGGGATCACAAGAAGAGTCCTGCCAAGGGGAAGAGTCCCAAGAAGAAGAAGATCCCTGCCAAGGGGAAGAGTCCCACTAAGAAGACTACCAAGGGAAAGAGTCCCACTAAGAAGCCTGCAAAAAAAAGAGCAGATACAAAGGGCCATCCATTCCACTCACCATTGAAATTCAAGGTTCAAAAGCGTGGTACACTTAAGAACAATAAGGGGGAGGCACCTAGCTCACCTTTCAAGATACCATTCATGTTGTCAAAGAAAGCTGCCAAATCACCAAGCCAGCCAGTCCTAAGGAGCCCAAAGCACCAACCCCTGCCAAGTCACCTGTGCCAAGCCCTAAGGGGTCCAAAGCACCAACCCCTGCCAAGTCACCACCACCACCCATTCCTGAACTTTCACCCCCTTCTGAACACAAAAGGAAAAGGTTCTCTAAGGATGCTGAATCCTCTCAGGCAAAAAGAAAAGTGGAATTTCATGATTGAATAGTCCAAAAAAGCTATGTACACTTTTGTTCATTTTGTCCATATGAACATATATATATACCCTTTGGTGATTCATAATTTTGTACTTCAAATACTTAATACCAACTGTTGATTCTTAAATGTGTATCATGATGTCATGTAAGTTTAAAACAACATAAGTAGAGGAAAGATAAATATATTTGCAAAATGATTACAATATTGAACTTGTTTTTTCAAGTCCTTGCAAGTGGCTCAAATACAACTCTTTTTGGGGGAAGGCATATGATGCAAGAGGTTGAATTCTCCATCCTTGTGCTCACCACAATTTCATCCACTTTGAATCTATACTCGGGAGATGTTTCATCAAGAAACTCAAGAGATTCTCTAACATCATTAGTCTCCAATTTGTTGTTACTATCAGGCTTCTATACTCGGTGTGTGGATGTACTGTGACCTTTAGTTAAAACTCTGGACAATTTTCCTCAGAGTCGAGAGAAACCCAGCTACCTAATTTGCTTCTCCATCTCCTATAGTCATAGCCCAGAACGAATGATTGACAACATAGTTGATATGAGATAGACATAGAATTTGGGCTTACTCTACAACTAATATTATCACCAATATGGAAAGTTTCTTTGGTGCTCCATCTGTCTCCAAGAACATTATCAAGTTCAGTCATAGAAAGTCTTCTATTAAGCCACATCGTCTTTGTCCTCTGCAAATCCATTGTTTTGAAACATGCCACAAAGACATGTATAGGCAAGAACCATTGAACTTTAATCCTTCTTGATATCCTGCCCGGAGACATAGCTTTAAGGATGTCTTCTTTGATCTTGGATTTGAAGCTTGATATAGTACATGCATCAGGAGCTTCCCAATCAAGTGAACTTATGGTGGGAATGGGTAACTGATGTAGTTCTCCATATGCACCTTTCGTGATGGAACTTTGTATTCTGCAAAATAGACAAACAAATCCATTGTTTTGTAAAAGGAAGGTGGCTTGTCAGCATACATAGCATCTGCAATCCCTTTATGCATTGCTTTGAACGTCCCACTCAGACTCTCCACAGGCTGCCATTCCACAACTGTTGAAGGAAATATATCTGGAATGGAATCAAAAAATGAGAAAAACAATGGGATAATGAAAAAAATTCACTGTATCAAATAGTTTTTTTTTGTACTTACAGTAAAAATGCAGTGTGGGATGTTCTTCCCAGTCTAACACCATATCCTTGGCCATGTACACATGTTGAACCTTAGCTAGCCATCCATTGTCGGTCACTTTGAAAGAAAGAACACGACCTTTCCAATGATTTTTTACTTTATCGTGTTTAGTTCTCTTCACTCTTTGTACACCTTTGCATGAAGGAAGCATTGTTACGCAGTCATTCACACGAAAAGATATGGACTTCCAAAGACCATCCTCTCTAGCGTTATGAAAGTCACAAGAAGTTATGTTATGTGAAGGGCGACGTGCAAAAGATGCCATGGAAACTCAGAGATTAAAGAAGAAAGAAAGTATAGACGGAAAGACTTAAAACCTCTCACAAACTAGAGAGCGAGAAAGGTATACGTTTGAAAAAAGTAGGTGATTTGTCAATAATGCTCTTGTTTTGAGAGCCTTCTAACATAGATTTCGTATCTTTTGACAACGCTTTTGTGAAATATAAAATAGAATAAAAGACGAGACTTCATTTATTTGAGCCACAAATTTAATGAGCTCTCTCGCTGAAAGCACCTAAATATAGCAGTTTCAGCCTTGTGATCAAGACATTTAGCGGTTCTCCGTCAAAATAGGACCACCAAAACCCACAATAGAGGAGACAAGAGTGCCATACTTTTGTATATGTGTCAAATAACTATTGGACTATTCCTTAATCCTTAGATTAACAAACAACCCTTTTTGAGTCGTTTTTGGCCCTAATGGGTACAATTGGGTTTGACACCACCACAAACCTCGACTCTTCTTCTTCAAGATCTGCCAAATATTCTTCATAATCATCCAAAATTGCTTCAATGTGCCGAACCATATGGATCTTAATTGATTCTGGCTCCTGCTCACTTGGTATCTGCCACTTCCTATTGATAATATCAATAATCTCCTCATGAAACTCGTGTTTGGAAATTCTCAGAATATCACCCAATGTTAGCTCCACTTTGCTATTTAAAATGTGCTCTTCAAGAACTTTCTTTATATCTATAGCTAATTCAATGTCAGATTTAAGCTTATACGGGGTCCCCTAGGCTTACCTTGCTTTTTATCCTTGGGCACCTCCTCCATAACCACTTCAGGAGTAAGCTTAGGAGTAGGACCTTCTTCTTTTTTGTTGTTGAATCTTGTTGTCCTTTTTGATGTCCCTGGAACTTCTTCATCTCTTTTCCTCTTTGCCTCCAACATAGCCTCATTAGCTTGAGACTTAGCAATGAATATGTACACTGAGAGGGAATCCACTGGATCAGTCCACCCTGTGGTTTCTCGAATTGAATTCCCTACCTATCGTAGCTTCCCATAAGTTACCTTTTATGTTTCTGCTGTCTTCAAAGCATAAGGCCACAATTGACCCTTTGTACTACCTGCACCATCATCATCACCCTTTTTGCAAACCTGAAGCCCATATGTAGCTGCTTTCACAAGAGCAACATTATGCTTTATGTGTCTTCAACTAGCTTTTTCATGTCGCCTCTACCAAAGTTCAGGAGCAACATCTCACCTGTTTCCCTTAGGTGAATCTTCTTGTCCTTCCAGAAAACCACGTTCCTTTTGTAAGCTTCATCAAACTCAACACATTTCTTAACATACCTGTTGTCTTCACTATTTCACCACATCCATCGATCCCAGCCTTTGCATGGAGGTTGTTGTCTAGGCTCACAAGTAGACCCCTTTGCTGCTAAGCCTTCAAATTTTACAAATTTGAAATTCAAATTTAACTCTTGAATACCTTTCACCAAATTGTCAAAAACTGGCTCCTCCACTCTGGGTATTGTCGAGGTTGTTTTCTCCTTAGGTTCCTCTTCCACAACATCCATGGCATTAGCCACGATCATCTTATCAACTCTCATATGTCGTTTCACAATCATATTTACCGCTTCAGTGATTATCTTCCAATTAGATGCTAATCCCAATTCACCTGTTGAATCCTCCAGCAACTGCACTAGACTCTTCTGAAGTCATGGATCAGCAGCCTTAATGAATAGTTCAACATTCTGATCCTTCATTGAACATTGCTCTGTCGAGGACAATTGCTCAAATTTCTTTTCAAACTCCCATAATAATAATTCTCATGCACATAAAATTTTGTTTTTCTTCTGCACCCACTTCATAAAGCTTTGTCTGGCTACCCTTTGTGAATCCTCAAGAAAATATTCCTCCTACAGCGCCTTCTTGAATTCCTACCAGTTCGGGCCTTGAACCACCTGAATCTCTTTTATTCGCCCCCTAAGTTCTGGCACCGCAATTAAATGAAATCCTTCCACTACATTCTGATCATTGATTCCATTACCTTCTATTGCCTGTTCGTAGATATTGCAAAATTTGCTAATATCCCAACCTTCAAATCGTTGTAATTTCTCTGTAACTGTGTCTCGAGCTTCACGAATCCACTCTTGCAGATTATATTGTTGTTGAGCAGCCTGTTGTTGTTGCATATATGCAACAAACTGGTGCATCATTTGTTGCATGCATGCCTCTTGCGGTGTCGACGTCTTTCTCCACAAATACTTCTCACCTTGGCTCGTTTCGTGTCGGGTTCACCAAGAATGTCGGGGATTTGTGTTCTAAAGGTGAGCCGAGAAGGCACGGGACCTCTGGCTGTGAGAGATGTGAGGAAGAGAGTTGTGGCAGACATGATGTTGTAGCGGTTACGCCGCTAGCTGTGGCTATGATAGCGAGAACTCAACCGACAAACAAGAATGTCAGACGAGAAAGGAGATTGACCCGCAGGCACATGGAAACAAATAGGTGGGTGTCAAATCACCTACTCAACCTTCTAATGACAATCACTACCAAGGAAATCAAATCTAAGTTCTCAAATACACAAGTGACTGAAATCTGTACTACGAACAAATGCTATCCGAAACATGATCTAGAGTCATGGAATCAGCCTCAAACTCAAAGGGGGGTCTCTACACTAGGTAAGGACAATACCCTATGAATCTACAATACAATCTCAACCTATAACCACTCTGTGCGGTAAGACAGGCCAAAAAATACAGGTGATCGAATCTCGACTCCATTGGTACTAATGTTTAGCTCTACTCGCTGTGGTTCTATAGATATATGGCACGCTCAATTCCGACACAGAGGTAGGGAGAAAACTCACATAGAAGCTCGTGGGAGCTCACCTCGCGTAGAAGCCGAATGTGTGCATGCTTGGTATCGCTGCGTAGCTCTCACCATTGCTAACAGAATGGCGGTGTCGCTTCTCCAATGGCGGCTCCATAGCTTGTGTAGCAAGAGGATATACTCTCTCTCTCTCTCTCACTCACTCTCTTAGATGCAGTCACGGCGCTCAAAAACTCACCTCGATTAATGATTCAAAATTGTCTTTTGGTTTACAAAAATTGGCTCTTATACCTCAGCCTTGGAGGTGTGAAAAAATCTCTAATCTAATTACATACGCAGGTGAAACTACTTGGGGAATACAAGCTGGGAACTCAATTGAGTCCTGCTAATTACAATGAATCGGCTCCATGAAAAAAATGAAATATCGGAAAGACATTTATTACAATAAGTGTTTACAAAAACATGAGTGTGAGAAAAAATGTATAGGTGTGGCCCTCCGCTCAACACTCCCCCCCTTCGCGTTCATGTCGTCCCTGACATGACATCCTTGCTTTGTCTTTAGTGGAGTCTCGTCGATTTCAGCATCTGAAGATGTGACTCGTATCTCAGGTTTCCAATGGTCAGTGTAGGGCCGAATATCTTACTTTCATGAGTAAAGAAACCAGTGTAGAATGCCTCCTCAAAGGCCTTCATGTGGAAGCTCGGCATAAACATAATTTGCTGATAAAAGAGGTGTAATACTTTTGGAGATGGCTGTAAGGCTAGATCATACATCATATCTGTCACTGTGTCGGCTGTTGACAACAATGTTGAGCTGGTATCTTTATCCGGTGCGAACACTTCAATGCAAGCCAATAATGTTTTGCAAATCTTTTTGAGCATTTAACACAAAAGATCAAGAGAGCCAATAAAGAGCTTAATGGTGCCCGCTAGGGTTTTCACCATGTAGGCCTTACTTATTCTCTCTCCCACCTTCGGTCCTAGCATCCTGGGGTAATTAAGCTAATTTGGCTTCTTTGCTGTGATTTTGCCATGCTCTTGCCAACTCCTGACTCATGGCACTGGACAGAATGTTGCATCTTCTCACTTCCTTGGGTGTCTCCACCAAATAGATTAGGTAGGTTGGGTACTTTGTCAACCACCCTTTCCTCCATCTCGGCTGGGAGTCTACTATCTTCTTTGATTCCTCCTCTTTTGTGATGTCTCCTTCGTATAGCGCGACATACTTCTCCTCTTTTAGACTTTTCTTTGTTTTCAGCACTTCAAACTTTAGTAGAGGAAGGGGCAATGTAGGTTGCATCCATTGTTCTTGCAGCACCTTAGTATCCAACCCGTGAACTCCGATGGAGAATAGGAGTCTTCTTTCCCACTCCATGGCCACCTTTGCACTCTCCTCTATTGCCTGCTCTATCTGCTCGTGCAATCTATTTTCCTCCTCCTTGGTAAGTCTTGATGTTGTGGCCTCTTCTTGTGTTGGGGCTGGATATTCAATAGTTGTGGCTTCCCCAGTCTCTGGTAGCTCCACAACTGCCCCACGTGTTTCTTCTTGCTGAACCTCTGTATCTTTTATCATTTTGTCTTGCAGATCTTGGAGCTGCTTTCGGAGGGCCTCATTCTCTGCTCTTAGTGCTTGGTTCTCTAATGTAAGTAATTCTTTTGCAGCTAATGAGCCCTCCGCAATGTGCAGTCTCTGCACTTGCTCTAGCCATAATTCTCTTTGCAAGCTCTGAACTTGATCTTCCATAACGGGGACTATTGCTCCCTCTAGCTCTACTCCTGCTCTGCTAGCTCTTGGTGTGGATCTAAGCCTTAGGATTGTTCTCTCCTGCAGCTCCATCCTTTCTCGTAGCTCAATGAGCTCTTCCTTTGTAGCTTCCAATTCATCTTCAATTCTTTCTTTGGCTTCATGTGCACTGGCCACCTCTCTTGAAGCATCAGCAAGTTGGAGGATTAGTTCATCTCTTTCATTTTGTGCTTCTTCTTTGCTGTCCCTCATTGTCTTTGATCGGTCTTTGATCTACTGCAATAGTTGATGCACTTTCAGAATATCTCTTTCATCCTCATCTTCAAGCTCAAGTGCTCTTTCTACTACAGTCTCCTTTAGCTTCCACTCATCCTTTGCCTTCTCAGGTACTAAACTCTTCTCTCTATCTAATCTATTCTTGGTCCTCCTCTCCATTCCTCTCTGTTCTTCTTGTGCTATGGCAATGCCATACACAACCTTGAGGTCCTCTTCTTGAGTATATCCTGTGTCTAATAGAGCATCATATTGCTCTTTCTTCTCTTGAACTGGATCCGTTGTCTTCTCCCCTTGCTGTATTTCGGGCTTTTCTAGCACATCCACCTCAACTTCAGTAGTCGTCTCCTCCACTATCTTTTCCTTTCCTTTAGGACTTGGCTCCTCTACTTTGCCCTTGCCCTTCTTTTTAATTCAGCTTTAAGGTGTTGAACTTCAGCGTCGGTGTATGGCTCTACTGGTTGCTTCTCCAAGATAGCTTTTGATTCTTCATAAGCATTGATATATTGATCGTACTGATCAATATCTGGTCTTGTTGAGCTAGCTCCAACTTTTGTTGGTTCTGGTACCCACTTTTCCTCAAAATCTCCTTTTAAAGATCGCTTGGCTCTAAACTATTCAATCAGCCTCTCCGTTCTGGTGGCTTTCTGGCTCTTAGTTTGCTTTGGACCGGGTTTCTTCTTGGTCTTCTTCTTGAGTGGCTTGTCTTCTTCTTCTTCTGGCTCGGAAACAATTTCTAGTTTCCACCTTGCCCTTGTTGAGACTCTCTTTGTGACCTTTCGCTGGTCTTCATCTTCATCTATCTCTTTTAGCCATTGGTTTTGCGAGGGAGCCTTTGGCCACTGATCCCTTGCTTCGATAGCTTCATAAGCTATCTAAGTCAACACTTCGGCTCCTCCAATGTACTTTGGCTTCTCGTTCTGCAAAGCAATTACTTGCTCATGGATGTACTGAGCATAATTGACTTCCTTCGGGATGTTGCTCTTTATTGCCCAAGTGATTGTTATGGCAATAGCATGTGGTGGTGTGGTATACTTCTGTGGCCTTTTGCTACATATGTGTAAAAACTAGTTGTAGAGCCGGCAAGATTTTCCGCTCTCTGATCTGCTATGTCTTCATGGGTGGCATTTTGCTTCTTTGGCCCATACACTTCTATGGCTTCCCGTCTTTCTCTGACTGAGCATCCTTTGTTGTGCAGCTTCAGAGCATCTGCAATGAGCTGAGGAGTGATAACCACTTCAACCTTTTCCCCGTCCAAGGCTGTGAGTGTAGCCTTTCCGTCTTTCTGTATGGTGGTTGCCAACTCATACACTCTTTGAGTGTCTACTCTTGATGGTCTGGAAGTGAAAAATCTGTGGAGAGCTTTGTGTGTCTGCCGCCGAATTGGTTGTTTCGACCCACTTTTGGTGGTCCAAACCTGGAGATACTCCATGGTTGCATTGTCCTCGATGTTGTTAAGCTTCTTGTGAAGTTTTGTGTCGTTTCGAAAACTTTTTCCTGTTCCGCTTGCAGGCTCTATTGACCTAGGGTTTTTTCAATTGGTCTTTCTCGTACTTTGAGAGTTAGGAACTCATCTTCTACACTAGGGTAAGCCACCTATTGGTTCGTGCATGGTTTGGTTAGGCGGTTGTGCCTCTACCTAGCATTCTACCCATTTCCCTGTCTGCTCTTGTTTCTTTGTTTTGGTTAGTTTTCGCGACAAAAGTTAGTGGTAAGCATCAAAATCTTATGGCAACAAGTCTACCTCTCATATCTGGAGTCCTCTGAGCTCTCGTAGCAGTCATAGAAGGCTGTAGAAGGTCGGATGCTCCTGTGTGCTCTTTGCTCTCTCCAAGTGGGTAATAGTGCAAATGAGCTTGTAAGTGAAGTAAAAAATACTTAACTTTGGACTTCCCGGCTCACTTGTTACCAAATTCGACATGTGCTCCTATATCATTGTGAAATGCACTTTAGGATTTGAAATTTCTCAATCTGGACTCCGTTTGACCTGTTTCTGAGAAATTTGTCCATTTTGCCAAAATTCTGCCATTTCGGGCTTTCCGCAACTTTTCTCGAATTGTACCCAATTTTTACCATGGGTTGCCCTTGTCATTAGGATCATCACCATCTATTCTTTTCTTTTTTCTGATCTCGTTTCACGTGCTTTTTTTTCTATACTTTTATTAAGAAAATCCTTTAAAAAAAAGAAAAATAGCAAATTGAAGCCAAAAATTTCCGAAAATACACAATAATTAGCTGGTAACCCTATGTATATGTATATACACTTATTTGTGGATTCTTGGCTTGGATTACCACTTTTTGGCTCCAAAAACACGCATATTTACTCGTATTTACAAACTTAGAGACCCAAATTCATCATGTGATCTCTTATTATTGCAAAACAAAGTATATAAGGGCATAGATATTATCAATATCCGCAATCAAACATAAAAAGTTCGAAGTCATGTAAGACACTGCCCTTGTAATATCATTTTCTTTTTCCTTATTGCTTGTAGTTCCTGTATACCTGTATACCTCCCCCCCTCCTATTCTGAGTCCTCCCGGACGACTATGAAGTGTCTGAGGGTGAAGCATTGTATTTTTTGTGATCATGCTTGGTCAATTCAATTGTAGAGCGATGAAATAGCAATATTTTCAATAATGTCGCTCTGTGTTTGATTGTCAGGTTTTTAGGCAATATTTGGTTTGTCTGTAGCACTTTTGTAGTAGAATCAGTATCTGGATTCTTCTTTACATTGTTATCCTTTTTGATAATCCAAATCTACTTCTGATTTTCCTGTGCTTGTCACAATTGTTCTGCTACCCAAATTTTCTTGACTTTAGGTTGTGATGTCTTTGTCCTTGAGTACTTAGGATTCTCTGTTGATTGTACTGAAGGGAGTTTCTGCGTACAAATCTTTGGAAGACAAATTTCCTTGCTATGGCTTTGTGTTGTCATCAACTTCTTTGGAATCCAGATCTGTTTCACTGAATTTGGCTGTCTGAAATCACTCTGTTGTCTGGTGTTGAAGACTTTGTTTTCCACCTTTGTTCTCTCTGGCACGACCTTCTTTGGCCTCCATACCAACTTTGAGTCTGTCTCTTATCCAAGGTGGAGCTGTGCTTTTATTTTCTGTCTGCTTTACCCATTTCTGAGAGTTCTTCGTTGAGGAGCATTCCTGTTTTGTAGAAGTGGCTTTTGGTTGCCATTGCTCCTTCTTAATCTCTTTAGGTCGTTTACCCTTGTCATTGTATTCTTTGGCTTGCACCTGTACGGTTGCTTTGGAGAACGGAATTGATTGACTTTCCTCCTCATATTTGATGTTAACTGAATTAGAGCTCCAATTAATCATCACATTGTACTGCTTTTGCCATGGTTGTCCTAGCAACAACGGATGTTGTGTAGCTTTGTCTTCAACCACATAAAACATATGTGGATACACATATTGATTTATCTGTACATGCAGTACTGTGCATCCGATTGCTTTAATTGAGTGTTCTGAATAACTCTTCAACTCCTGTTTGGTAGTTTGCAGCTTAGTGTCATGTTTCAATTGCTTGTACAAACTGACTGAAAGCAGGTTAGCTTGTGCTCCTGAATCCAATAGTGCTCTGGCTTTAACCTGGTTTGTGTCCATTTTGACCTCGATGATGGGTTCTACTTTGTCTTCACCCATTTCAGAAACACTGACTACGTTTATTCGTAAGGCTCCTTCATTGCGCTGTCTCTGACGCAGTAGTCTTCTTTTCTCCAGTCTTTCTTTTGCTTCCATTGGCGCTTCCTCACAACAATATTTTTATTTTTTTGAAGTCGCAGCTTATCTTGATGTATTTTGAGAATCATCTCTTGGGTTAGTGGCAAATGATACTTCTTCAATCTGCATCCACTAATCCAGTTTGGCATTCTTCTCCGTCTAATGTAGCAAGCTTGACGGCCCCACTTGGTGATAGATCTTTAATCACAAGAGGTCCCATCCCTCGCTTTTTAAGTTTTTTTGCATGCTGTTTTAGAGTGTATACTAGGACAAAGTCCCCAATCTTAAACTCTTTAGTTCGCACATTTTTATCAAAGAACTCTTTTTGTCGCCTTTTCTGAGCGTAGATTGAAGCCACGGCTTTTAAGCGAAGCTCATTTAGCTTTTCAAGGTCGTCTATTCTATCTAAAAGCTCATGTCCTATCCACTCTAATTCCTTAGCTACTCTCAGTGTTGGAATTAAAAATTCTATTGGTAAAATAGCATTCAAACCAAAAACCATGTTGTATGGGGTCGTTCCTATGGATGTTTTATATGCTACCCTATCGCCCATAATGTCGAATGCAATTTATGGTCCCAATCAGTTCTCGACTTAGATACAATCTTTGTAAGGACCATGCATATGGTTTTGTTCGTCGCTTCAGCTTGTCCATTGGCTTGTGGATGATATGGAGCTGATTTGTGATGTATTTCCATGAATTCGTCTAGAAGGATCTCTATCACTTCATTTATGAAGTGTGTGCCTCGATCACTCACAATTTCTATTGGTAATCCATATGGTACAAAGACGTATTCATACAGAAATTGTGCCGTGGTCCTGGCATCTGCTTTTTGAGTTGCTTTTGCCTCAACCCACTTTGTTAGATAGTCCGTCTCCACAATGATGTATTGTGCATGAGTCCTGTATGCAGGAGGTGAGATAGGTCCAATATAATCAATCCCCCATTTTGCTAAGGCTCTTGCTCCCATCATTGGTCTAAGCGGCATATCATCTCTTTTCAGTGGTACTTTTGTCCGCCGCTGAGACAGTCATCACATCGTTTTACGTATTCCTCGGCGTCCATGTGTAATGTCAGCCACCATATTCCTGCAGCTAAGATAATTTTTGTTATCTTATCACCTGAGAAATGGCCTCCACCTTCTCCTCCATGAGCTTGCTCTAGGATTATCACGTACTCTGACTCTGATGCAAAAATCCTAAGCTGGTTGTCTTTACCTCTCTTATAGAGTTGATTTTCTATTAAAGCGTAATCTCGCGCTTCTGTCTCTACAGCTCTCTGACGCGCTTTTGAGGTTCGCTTTGGAAAAGTTCTATTTGTGAGATATTCAACAATATATTGGCTCCATTCACGAGCGATCGTTATCTGATACAATGTTGAATACTTACTCTTTCATTCCTGGCTAGTAGACTCCTAGTTGTAACAGATTCCTGTACGTTTTCCTTCTTGAACAATGAAATACACATTCTTGAACATGTGCTTCTTGCAGATATATGTTATATTCTTCAGGATTGATGCATAACCTTAAAATGTTATCGGTTCCTAAGTGGTACAACCTTCCTGCAATCAACTGAAGATTTTCGGATTGCTGAATAGTAACTTGTTTTTGGTTGTATTCTTTTCTATCAAACTCTCCTCCATAGGTTAATAGACTAACAACATCCTGAGACCACTTTGGTATCATTTCTATGTTGAATAAGTACGCATCTGGCATGTCGTCATCTACACCTATAGGGTCTTCTCCATTCGTCAACCTTGAAAGGTGATCCGCTCTAAGATGTGTCTTTCCTTTCTTTACTACTACCGTGAAGTCGAATTCTAATAAGATGATGAACCATCTCACTATCCATCTCGTATTGCATGGTTTGTTCACTAGGTAGAGCAAGGCTTGATGATCTGTGAAAACACAAACTTATTGGCTAGAAGATAATGCCGAAATTTCTTCATAGCATAAATCATTCTTAATCCCTCTCGCTCTGTTGTTGTGCAATTCCTTTCAGCATTGTTGAGTTGTCGACTAGCATAGCAGATTGAAAAATCCATGTTTCCTTCTTCTGGATGAGCCAGGTCGATGCATCCTATTTCATATGCCGAAGCATCTATATGCACATGGAATATCTTCTCCCAATCTGGTGATTTCAAGACTGGAGCAGTAATGAGTGCCTCTTTCAGTGTCTTGAAGGATTCCTCACACTTCTCTGTCCATTCAAAATTCACTATTAGCCTGTAAAGTGGTTGGCCTATTATAGCGTACATGTAAATGAATCGTCTATAATATCCACAATGTCCCATAAAGCTCTGCACTTGTTTTGCGTTGGTTGGTCTAGGCATACCCACTATTAATTTTATCTTTTCCATATCCGTGGATATTCCGTTATGTGAGACAATATGTCCCCAAATTCTGCCTTGTCAGACCATAAACACACACTTCTCAGGATTGAGACAAATGCGATATGTCCTACATTTCTTGAATACCTTTCTTAGGTGTTATAGATGCTCATCTCTCATAAGAGAGTGTACACACCCCGGGGGATTCACTCTATATACAAAACGGGACGCCACCTGTGAGCGGACAACTTTGATAAAACCCCTATATACGACCCATATTAGGGAATATGACCCCCCTTTATACGCTTATACGACAATCAATGAAGAAAACTATCATATCCCTATCTTACATATAAAATTTGGGTCTCACGTGATCTAATGGAGTAAAACTAGTCAAAAAGCTGCAGCATAGTGACTGGCAATGTACTAAGGAACCACTTCTAATGATAACTAGATGTACCCTCAATGTGTCTTAGTTTGACTTTCAAACTATGTGTCCAATTAGACTGCACTCTAGCTACTCTCCAATTTTGACCCATCCAAAGCTGGTGTAAATCAACCCTTGACCTGCTCCAAATCAGCCCTTATCTATGACTGGCTTGATGCAAAATTAGATGTGTGACCTGATTAAAACCATTTCCTAAATTCATCCGAGTTCTAGTGCACATTGGTGATCAATCATTACAAGCATTCAACCCAAGTCAAGTCCTCCTCCCCCCCCCATAAATATAATACCCCCTCCCTTATTTTTCAGCCTGGGAGATAAATTATTGTGGGTCTGTCCCCTAACTTATACGCATATGTAACTTGTAAAAAAACCCCCCTCCCCTACACTTACGTGGTGCGATAAGTTTTCCATGGTGAATCCCCTGGGGTACACACAAATCATCCATGTATATGTCTAGAAACAACCTCAAGTACTCTTTGAAAGCATGCATCATCAACCTTTGGAATGTTACAGGAGCATTAGTTAAACCAAACGGCATAACTCAATACGCATAAATTCCCCACTCTGTTGAAAAAGTTGTTTTGTGTTGATCTTTTGGCACAATGGCAAGATGATTATATCCTGAAAATCCATCTAGAAAGGAATATGCTATTTTCCCCGATACACGTTCTAGAACATGATCAATTATCGGCAAGGGATAATTTTTCCTGATTGTCGCAGCATTTACTTTCTTCAAATTGACACACACTCGGAGTTTCCCGTTTTTCTTAGGCACTACCACAATCGGAGATACCCAGTCCGTGTGTTCAATCTCATATATGAATTCAGCTTCCATTAGCTTGTCTATTTCTTCTTTGATTCGCTTAGCAAATGTGTCATTATACGTGTATGGTCTCTGTCTGCTAGGCTTAGCGTCTTGTTTCAATGGAATAGTGTGTTGGCATATTGATGGATTGACTCCTTTCAAGTCCTTGTATGACCATGCAAACACATCCCTGTATTCTCTGAGAAGACTCAAAAGTCTCTCTTCTTCTTCCGGAGACAAATCTGTAGCTATGTATACTGGTCTCGGTTCCTCTCTTGGAGCTGCTAAATCAACCTTTTTAGCGTCCTCCGGTCCATCATAGCATTCGTTCTCCTTTCTTTCTCTCATAGGCTGGGTTAATATCACCTTCCTATCCTCTATCGTAAATTTCTTGTAGTGAGAGGGAACATCCATGTTCCCCTTGATATTGGTGTTTTTGTCCTCACCACTCTCGATTTCAGTCGTCCAAACTTCTTTTAGAGTTTTCTTTAACTCTCTGTACTTGTTTCGGTTTTCTAATTTGGACTCTTTGTTTTCCTTGTTTCTCATGTTCTTTTCCGCTTTATCTGTTTTGGTTTTCGTTTCACTGGGTTGAACTAGATTTCTTGAGCTTCATTTTTCTTTCCGTGAGCTCGTTTCCACATTTCCTCTCATTCTTCCAGAAATCTTGTCCTTAACACAATCTTCCGCCTTTACTAGCATTAGAAATTGGTTTTTCCCTCTTATCCTAGGCATCGGATTGTTTCTAACCCCTTTCGTTTTTCTCTTTTCTCTGTAGCGTTTCTGGCGTTTTTCAGTCTGATTTGGGAATTCGTAGAATCTGACATCCTTTATGGCTTCCTCGTTCTCGCTTGAGTTGTCTGTGTCATTGTCAGCTTCATTTCCCCATTCTGGATAATCGGGAATGTCGTGAAACATCTCCTCTTCATCTTCCTTGTCTGGTGTATCATTCTGTTCAGTCTCTTTTTCGAGTACAGATCTCATCATGAAGTACGGAACCACATCATATCCATCTTTGTCATAGAACATCGTTGTGGGACCATCTTGGATCGCACAAAGATCTAGGGTTGCTAAAATGTGTGTCCATTCTAATGGTTTAAGTGCATCCTCTAGAAAGGGTTCACCTATATAAGTTTCCTCTTCAATTGCCCTTTCTAAAACACATTCTTCGCGCTTCAGACTTCCACAGTTCGAAGCTCCACACATCCATAACTCTTTGGGTTTGCCTAACCAAGCTAGAAACTCTGATCTTGCCAAAGTAGCTGAATCAAACTCTTCAAATGGTGTTCGGTTCACATCCTTGTAGTTATGGTCTTTTAGGTTCACACGAGTAGTTTTTTCCATATGTCTCAAGTATATGTAGTCATAACCCCAATCCTGGACCATTTTCAACTGTCTCATGAATGGTCTTCCAAGTATAATATCATAGTTATTCTCCTTGCCAAAGTTGACAATAGCAAAGTTATGCTCGTACTTAATTCCGCAAGAAGTCACTACCACTTTTTCTAATAGTCCCAAAGGTCTCTCCATATGTCCGTCCACTAGTTGGAGTTTCAACCTCGTTTTTCTTATCGTCACCAATTTTCCCGATTTTTTCCAGATTTCTTTCGTAGCAATGGCTACCCCAGCCCCACTGTCAAGTATTGCCATCGTGTTAACTCCCTAGAATTCAACTGGTAAGGTTGTATTCCCCTCTTCGCCTTCGCAATGCTCTCCGCCCTTGTTCAAAGGTACAGGCTTAGCATTTTTTTGTGGCTTACTCAGCTCTCGTATGCCCTCATGCAGTTTTGCAGTTGGGTTTTTATCCCAAATTTCTCCAAGCATTTTCCTACAGTTGCCCACATGTTTGGTCGTAGTCTCAAAAGCTCAGCTAGGGTGATAGTGCATGTCATTGGTGTTGACAAAATCTCTATCAATCCTTGCGAGTCCATAACTTTTTCTGAAGAGATTCCTCGTGAGGGAAGCGCTCTAATCTCAAATTTTGCTTCGTATTCTCCTAAGTATGAAGGTAAGGTATTCAGCGAATGAGGTTTACTCTCTACTTTTCTAACAAAGCCTCCACCTCCCCAGTAAGAATGCAGATCTAAGTCCACTTGAGATCCTGCCTCAAATTCCTCTATGGGAGGATTCCTGATGTCCTTTTCCCCATTAGTCTGATTAGCTTGACAAATCAGCTCATTTGCAAAGTTTTCCTCTCTCACATGTTTCCAAAACTCATTGTAATCCTCATCTCTTCCGTAAGACCTCTATATCACAGGATAAAAACTCTCTATTTCTTGATCTGTTGTGTTCATCACTATACGTTCATCCCCGTGCATTTTTTTAGGGTTTTGTGCTCTGTTAGGCTTTTCAACTACTCGTGAGAGGATAGTCTCTTGATGAATTGGGTTTTCCGCTCCACAATTCATTGGTTCTCTAGGTGGTTCTAACAAGGCTTGTGCAGTCTCGATCATTCTCTGACACATTTCGAGTCTCTGCTTTTCCAATTCCGCATTTGGATAAGTCAACCACCGTTGCTCTTGTGTTTGGTTGCTCTTTAATCTCGCTTCATAAGCTCTCATCAGTGCATCCAATGGTTCGTGTACTTTGTCGACTAACATTGATCCCCCTGAGCTCACGCTCATTGTCTCTTTGATGCTCTTCAGTTTCGACTTTTCAGAGTCCATTTCCCGTATTCCGTTTTGACTCTCAAGTTTCTCTAATCTGTCTTTTGTTTGTTTTAATTCCTCAGCTAGAATCGCGTCTTGGTGTTCTTTTTTCAGTTTCATGCGTGCTTTCCTAGCTTTCCATGTGTTTCTATGGCTTCATCCTCCTTGACTAGCCAATTCTCTGGTTCTCTAGTGGTTTTCTTTGCTTGAGCTCTAGTAACAACTTGCGTTGGTATCAGAGTTTTATTTTCAGACCCACTGCTAGTAGGAATCGACTCTAGAATGTTCAATGTCGGCCTTTGCACTTTGTTGGGATTCTTTGAACAATCCTCAATGAAGTGAGTGACACCACACTCTGTGCAATATGCATTTATTCTAATGATCTCTGTCTGTGGACAAACATTCATCAAATGGTCACCTCCACACTTATAACAGGGTCCTAATGTAGGTCTTTGTGTCCCTTGATTTGCCCTTTGTGGATAAGCTGGTCTTTGGCCTGACCACCCTCCATGAGCTATGAACATAAGTGTTCTTGCGTCCAAGCTATACCTCCTTCATCTGAGGCTTGTGCGGCTGTTGGTGGTCCAACATTTCCCATCATGCTCCAAGGTTCTTGTTGTTTTGGTTCTTCAGGTGGGTAATACACAGTAGGAGCCATGAGTGCACCGGAATCTTCGTAATAAGTCCGAACAGGCACTAAAGCTTGTTCTTCCTGGTTCTCTAGGGTGGGTGCATATCTAATGCCCATTGGTCTCGCTCCTGGTAAAGGTGGTTGTTGCCCCAATACCGGCTGTGGTCTTTCTATCCCCATAGGTCCTGGTACGTTTCCCGTTGGGTATCGAGGTACTGGATGTACCTGAGGTGGTGATATTTGAGCTGGAGGCGCATACTTATGCTCCTTCTCATAACCCTTGTTGTAATAGCACTCCTCTGTTGAGTGATTTGTCCATTTTTGTTCAATCGCACACCATTTCGTTAGTTTTGGCATTGGTTTAGGGTATGGTGCTAATCTCCTTATAGCATCCTCTATCATTTGTTCCATGTTCGGCACTGCTGTTGTTTGGACATTCTTCTTAGTGGTGGTCTTTTTAGATACAGATGATGAGCTATTAGATGCGACATCCGTATCCATTGTCACCTCTCCATAAACCGCACAGTTATCCACTAAGTACAATGCTTCTCTAGTCACTTGCTCAAAATTTGTACAAGCTTTCAGGTGCAAGTCTTTCTTGAGAGTGTCATTTCTCAGCCCTTCTATAAAGAGGACAGATAGTCTATCATCTTGCGGTCATTCCCGTACTGGACATCTCTCTATGTATTGTTTGAAGCGAAGCGAAGCTTCCTTCACCTTTTCTTGCTCCTTCTGTTTGAAAGCATATATTTGGGATACCGTGTTGTGTTTGATCCCTCTTTTCAAAAATTCCTCAGCAAACTCTTGCAGCAAATGGTCAATGTCATGGAAACCTCCGTCATTCAATGGTGGTTGAAACCATGTCAATGCCGTCCCTTCTAAAGTAAGACCACATCCTTCGTATTGTGTGTGGAAATCTGTTATCTGCTCAACTCTTAAGACTACTTAAAGAGTGAGACATGTGCATATGGATCCCCTGATCCGCTATAATTCTTTGGCATGCACTTCGCTACTTGGGATGGCCTCATCCGTCTCTGGTCTGCGACCAATCTCAATGCTCCCACGTCTCGACTTAATCATTCTCATACATCATGGATGTCATGGGTTGCTCTCGGTGGCTCCCCTGCCACGAATCTACTACTAGGAGGCAAATGTGATGGTGTGGCTTCGGACTTACTGTGGTATGTGTAGAGATAGAAACCGCACTACCCCGATTCGTAGCCATTGATTCTCTAGAACATAATGTTCCCATGGGGCTTGGCATAGAATATTGAGGTCGACTAAAAGAATCAGCTACATGAGTCCTCTCTCTACCTGTTGCCATCGGGTCTGGCATGACAGTTGTAGGTGCTGGTCTCAGTGGGCTTGGAGTGACATAATAATGGTGGATTGGTCCCCCAAAGTATGTATATCCTTCCAAATCCTTTTTATCGATTGATGCGTATCGTCTTCCATACTTGTCGTATGGGATAATTTTCGTTTCTGATCCCTTTGTATAGGTGAAGACATAAAGTCTTTTCCGCTCTGTCAACTCATCGACGTAGGGTTCCTCGCATCTATAATAGAGATCTTCCTCTCCATTATTATACTTGTATAACCCCACATAGACGTTGTCTCTGTTGATTCTCAAAGTTTCATTTTCTTGCATTAGGGAAGCTCATTGTTGGTGCTTTCTCCGCAGGTTCCTCATCTACTTTGTCTTTCGTGCCCATCAATCCCCACTTGTCCACAATGTTAGGATTCAGGACTACCAAGTACATGATACCTTCATCATCTAGGTACCTATCTCCGCTATAGCTCATAGGCACTAAGTCCTTGAACTCACTTGGTCTATCTTCTATTTTCACACAGTAGCGGTCCATACCATCTTTGTAGATCTTGGCACCTTGCTTGTTGTCATACTGATACTTGATGAACAATAGCTTCATTGTGGCCGAAGGGTTTGATGGTCATGCTTCCATGTTTTCTCTTTCGTTTAGGTTTAAATGTCCCAAGTGTTCCGTAAAATACTCGTAAGATCTCTCTGAAGAAGTATCGGAAATACTTTCTTCAGGGTTGGGCTCTAACGGTCATACTACACCTTGGTTTACACTCTCCTCGGTCCATATAACACTCGCTTATTCTCTTTGTCTCGGTTGGTTATTCTGGAGATATCTCAAATTCATCAATCCCTCTAGAGGAATCTAACTTTTCAGTCTCGACAGTTTGTTTATCCCAATTCTCTGTGATCAAAAGTGATCCAAATTGAATGATACTTGGTCAAATGGTTTGTTTTGTCGGTTGGAAGACTTCTGTTACCTCAAGTGAATTTTTGTATCACATTTGCTCAAAAGACATTATACGCGTATGATGTCTTTTTTCACAGATTTTGGATATTTTTGCTTTTCTCACTCCCAGTAGCACCCTTATATTCTGTCCACTCACAAAATTCAATTTGAACTCTGTTTGTGCAAGTCATGGCCAGATTAGGCTTTTCTTGGCAATTTCCCGATTTTTGACTTACTTGGGGTCAAATGTGATCCAAATGACATGAAACTTGAAATACAACTTCTCTAGACAACTAGTACAAAGGATCTGTGATAGAAAAATATCAAAATATGCCCATAATAAGGAAAAAGACATTATACGCATATGATGTCTTTTTGTTCAATTTCAGTCCAAAATTGATATTTGAGCTTTGCACAGTATTTGTAACAACCTTGTCAAGTCAAATTTGAAAAATCAATTCAGCAAGTGCCAAAAGACATTATACGCGTATGATGTCTTTTGTCCCTGATTTTGCCAGTTTTCAATTTTAAGCCTTCTCAAGTGTTTATCTTTGAGTTTCAAGTGTTTTATCAAGTTTGAATGCAAAAATAAGCTCTGAATCAAATTTTCCTATTCTTTGCGTTTTTTACACTCTTGACTTGGTATTTTGAGTTTCTAGAAGTGTTAAAGCCTTTGTTTTATGTTGATCTTAGGGTAAAACCCCCCTTTTGAACACTCTGGTAATGTTAAATTTTCTGTTTTGGTCTCTGTTTAGCCCCTAAGACATCATACGCGTATGATGTCTAAAGTTGAAGAATTCCAGTTTTTCAACATAGAACTCTTCCAAAAGCTCTCCTAAGTGCTCAGCAACACTCAGTCTCACAGAAAATTTCTCTGAACTTTGTTTATGAAAGTTTCACTACCAAATCAACGGTTTAGTGATCTAACATGCAAACAAATACATCAAGTAAATTAATAGCTCTAGATCAGGATCAAATCAAGTCCTACCTAAGATACTTCTAATCATAAAATGGATTTTTTCAATTGTGGGTATAAAGAGATTCACTACCACACACAGACTAGTAAATGCCTCAATCCCAACAACCACTCAACACCAACAAAAATCAATCTAATCTAAACTAAAAAACTGTCAAACACGAAAGACCCAGGAATACCACAAGTTTCCTATTACCTCTCAAAGATCCTCGGAGTCCACCACTCCTAGACCTTTCTAACTAAAATATACATAGTAACAAAACAAATCACCTCGTAGGATTAGTCTAAGGTCACCTACTTAGGGCTCTCGTCCCCGGCAACGGTGCCAAATGTTGTGGCGGTTATGCCGCTAGCGGTGGCTATGATAGCGAGAACTCAACCGACAAACAAGAATGTCAGACGAGGACGGAGCTTGCCCGCAGGCGCATGGAAACAAATAGGTGGGTGTCAAATCACCTACTCAACCTTCTAATGACAATCACTACCAAGGAAATCAAATCTAAGTTCTCAAATACACAAGTGACTGAAATTTGTACTACGAACAAATGCTATCCGAAACATGATCTAGAGTCATCGAATCAGTCTCAAACTCAAAGGGGAGTCTCTACACTAGGTAAGGACAATACCCTATGAATCTACAATACAATATCAACCTATAACCACTCCGCGCGGTAAACGCGTATGAAGACAAGCCGAAAAATATAGGTGATTGAATCTCGACTCCGATGGTACTAATGTGTAGCTCTACTCGCTGCAGTTCTATAGATATATGGCACGCTCAATTCCCACACAGAGGTAGGGAGAAAACTCACATAGAAGCTCGTGGGAGCTCACCTCGCATAGAAGCCGAATGCACGCACGCTTGGTATCGGTGCGTAGCTCTTGCCGTTGCTAACACAATGGCGATGTCGCTTCTCCAAGGGCGGCTCCGTAGCTCGCGTAGCAAGAGAATAGACTCTCTCTCTCTACTCTCTCTCTCTCTCAGACACAGTCACAGTGCTCAAAAACTCACCTCCATTAATGATTCAAAATTGTCTTTAGGTTTACAAAAATTGGCTCTTATACCTCAGCCTTGGAGGTGTGAAAACATCTCTAATCTAATTACATAAGCAGGTGAAACTACTTGGGGAATACAAGCTGGAAACTCAATTGAGTCCCGCTAATTACAATGAATCGGCTCCATGAAAAAGATGAAATGTCGGAAAGACATTTATTACAATAAGTGTTTACAAAAACATGAGTGTGAGCAAAAATGTATAGGTGTGGCCCTCCGCTCAACACATGACAATGTAGACAAAGCTTGAAATAGACAGGTTGGACCACCAAAACTTGAATACCCAAAACAAACAATGAACAATACCACTCCTTACATCGGCTTCACCTGCCTTAATTGGCCTACCAAGGTTGTCTTGATAATTTTTCTCTCCTTCGTTCTTCCTCTGCTGCTTCAAGGTCGAGAGAGAGAGCCTGGTTTTCTCTTCGGCTACGGCTATGGGAGCTTGTTGCATGAAAGTTGGTTATGAATTTTAGGATTGGCTTAGAGTTGTCTTAGCAGGTTTCGGATTACAATGGCTTATGGTGACTTAGCATAGGATTAGAATGGATTAGGCGGTTTAGCTTAGGATTATGATGGGTTATGGAAGGTTTGATTTTGGATTCGAATGGGCTTAGGAGGATTAGCTTAGGCTATGGAGTTTTTTCTTAGGAGCAGTTTGATTAGAGCTTAGCTTACGATTATAGAGTTGGCTTAGCAATAGGATTTGGTAGGCTATGGAGTTTAGCTTCGGAGCGGCTATGGAATCTTAGAGTGCAAAATGACCATGAAAGCTTTGATTAGCGTGGCTTAACAAGCTTAGGACTCGTATTAGCTAAGGGGTTTGGCTTGGACGAGTGAGAAGAAGAAGGAAAAAGAGAGCTTTTGCTATCCCCTCCGGATAGAAGACCCAAAGAATGAGGCCTCTTCTTCTTTTTATAAGAGCCGACTTGGTAGTTTGCATGGGAAATTTTTCTTGCTAATTACGGCCAACCCATTACTGATATTGCTAATGGGAAATGCCCCTTGATGACATGGCATGGCCGGGTTCAAGCTGCACGGAATTGAACGGGAACGGCCCCACAACTCTTCGCCTAGGCCTGCTCGCCAACAACCGCTTCATGGTTGACCTCGATTGTGCTGCACAGCCCAGGGCAGTCACTTATCAAAATATCCCTATATCACATGCGTTCAAGAGGTAATTAATAATACCCCAATATACATACTATACTTACACTATGAGCCTATTTAAAAAAACCCCACCCCCCTCTAATGTATACATAAGAGTATACATTTTTATACATTTTGGTCTTTTAATAATCCTCTCCGGTTAACTCACATGATATCATACACATTCTAAAAAGTGACCACCTCGGGCTGCACAGTGGCCAACGTGACTGCTTCTTTCCCATGCCGCCCTGCTGCTCGCTACCTACGCCCCCATGGGCCTCCTTTTTCTTCCTTGGTTCACACCCTTAATATTTAGGGTGGACCTTTTTGCCATAGTGGGCGGCCGGACTTCCTTGAGCCCATGCCCCCTTGAGCCTTTATGTTAACCTTGAGCGCCCCTTGATTTCTTGGGTGGCCATGTCCCATTGATTATGGTTATGGGCTATGCCTTGGTGGACGGCTATATAGTGGATTTTGCTTCAGAAAGGAACCACATTTGGCATGAATACTGGTCAAGCATTGCCGATCTCAATAGTTTTTGGCATACATCGCAGCCAACTTCAATAAGCCATATCTCCACACTCTGGATCCTGCTTGACATGATGTCAACTGCTGTTGACTCCATTCTTCACACACTTCTCATAAGAACATTGATAAGCATCCAAAAATCTCCGATGGCACATCTTCTAATCCAACCATTCTACCCCAGAACCAACCCCCATCCCAACTTTGACAGCTCATAGCTTGCTACCCGGGACTTTGATTGCCAAACCAGAAAGACCAACACGCTCCTTAAAGTGAGCACATTAGGTCCATGCATTCATGTCATCTTTGAACCTTTATCAACAGCTTCCCAATCCGGTATGGATATGCTACTGACTCAACTTAAAACTGACATAACTCCTTATGTGTAGCTTCAATTGACGAGCCGTAAAGACAGGCCTGTAGAGCACTTCAAGTACTACAATTTTGATCAATAAAATCCCAGCTATGACCACTTCAAGCACACTCACTATTCGGTTTAACAAGACATCTTTTGGCCCTTAGAGCCGCACCTGGCATACTTTTAGCTTAAAATTGGCTTGTTAGCAAGCCCTTATTACTGCTGAATAGTCATGTAGGATTCAAATAAACCTGACTGGCATCCCTTTGCTCACTTTCTTGTCATGGAAGCAGATATATACAACACAATGGCACGTGAATAATGTGAAACTAAAATATCTACCTCACTCTTAATGCTATTGTTATGTGGGACCAAATGCTATGATGTACATAGTTTGATATATGCGAAAATAGATGCCACGGTTGTAGCTCTATATATACCTTGCGGGGATGCAAAAATAGATGGCACTCTGGCATGCTTTTTCACATAATATATGCCTATTTTTCTTTATAAATGTACAAATCTCAAGTGTATCGAAGTGGTATGCGCGTTTTGCCTAGAAAGTTCAATGCGAGCGATCTTCGCTAAAAATAGTAGGTTTCATGCACGGGCGTAATAGATACATCTAGAGTGCTTGCTAAGTCGAAAAATGAGATTCAAGATGAAATTTAAGTCCAATTGGAGTTTTCCTAGCTCCTTTGGGCTTTTTACAAGAAAAAAAAATATTTTTGGGCTAAAAATGGTCATAAAATGGTTAAAAATGACCCAAAATTAGTCAAAAATGGCTCAAAATGCCAAATCACTCATGGTGCCATCACTATGAGGAGTGAGGGAACATTTTAGAAGAACAAGATCAACACTATAAGCTCCTCTGTGAAGGGGATACAAAGCCTGCACCTATGGTATGCTAGTGCAGTCCTGTGCAGTTCCAACCCTGTATTCGAGGCTATGAGGCCACCAATTAGGGTTTCCCCTCTTCAAATACCTACTTGGGAATGAATAGTGAAGTTCTGAAGCTTCCATGAAATGGCTACGACGGAGAGTTGAATCCTTTGTATAGGGTTTTTATCAGGGTGAAAGAGCACTGCAACTGTGTAATTGGTAGTGAGGCTACACCAAATCTTCACACACACAGGAGTTTTGAGTTGATCTTGGTTCTTTTTCAAAGATAAACTTTCATGGCTGGAGTTTTTTTCTTTTGGAGTGTGTTTTTAGCCTCAAATATTCTACGACTTGCTTGATTTTGTTGTGAACTCTCACAGTTAGAGGCCCGTTGCTTTCCTAGCCGCACTCCGCACTTCTTGACACATTTTTTGTGATCCCGACGCAAAGTAGGCTAGAGTGAGGGTCCAAAATCTTCATTGAAGGTATCAAAACAAAGGTTTAAATATATGGAGCAACAAGAGCAACAAGGGGTTCGGTTTGATCCAGTCACAATGCAAATGTTTCAAGCTCTTGCGGTGTTTATGCAACAGCAACAAGCTACGGAAAGGAGGGACATTTCCTCAACCAAAGTGCTTCAATCTGTGGTGAAGAAAATGGACCAATTTAAAGGTAAATATATAACAAAGTATCTTTGTGGATATGTAAAGCATATGGAGCTTCATCGAGTGCCCGAAGCAAAGATGGTGCAAAGTTTTGACCTAGATATGGTTCCCGAGATCAGAGAGCATCTAAGGGGAATTAGAAATGAGCATGGGGCAACTTGGGAAGCATTCGAATTAGCCTTGAAGGAAGAGTAATTCATGGAGGACTCCGAAAGGGTAACAAATAGTACTTTTTTAGAGTGGTACTTTTGCCAAAAGAGAGGCTTTCGCCTACCAAATTACTAAGAGAATTTGAATGCCAATATGATCAATTGTCAAGGACTGAAAAGGCTACGCTAAACTTAGAGAGGACAAAGCTCTTTTTGCAGGCCGCAGGTCAAGAGATTCAAGAGAAGTTAGAGATACTACTTGAGGATAAGGATGCGGAACAGGCATTGAAGACCGATTGGAACGAGGTCGAAGATGCCATTTCACTGCTAGCTAAGCGACAACGACAAATAGACAAGATGATAGTCAACCCTACTAAATCCCCAAGATTTCCTGAGAGTCCCATAAAGCCTATTACTGTGGTTCCAAAGAGTGACAAGTCCATTCTAGATAATATTGTCAAGGGAATTCAAGAGCTAAAGTTAAAGCTTACAAGGTTAGAAGAAAAGGGACAACCATCATGACAATCTACAGGGCAAAGACCTCAAAACAGAGAAGGCTTTGTAAATAGATGCATATGGTATGATAGTACTGACCATGGAAGGAGGGATTGTGAAAGTTTTAAAGATGCTTTGACGAAAGAGCTTGTTTTCTTTAAAGATGGAAAAATTCACTTAAGTGAAACAGGTAAGCTCTTGGGAACAAACTTTGGCAAAGGTGGGATGAAGAAGCTAGTTGAGGACATGGCTACTAGCCATGCCATCTCAATGGTTGAGGCAGCTTCCTATGGGTTAAAGGTGGAGCCTATAAAGCAAAAAGGAATCAAGGTTGGAGAAGAAGCATCTAATGGTATTGGAGAGCTATGGCCATGCGCTATAGAATCTGCTATGAAGAATAAAATGACTACATAGGTTTTACATGAAGCTGGAGACTGTATTCGGCTAGAAACAGGTTGGAATGACCCTGTGGACTCTTTGTCAGTGCATGCCTACATTGCCAAATCTCAAGCCAATAAGGCCATTGTCAAAGAGAAACGTAGGCATGAGAATGGGGATGAAGGGCCTGCAAAATGGGCGACGAGGAGTGGAGGCAGAAATGACACAGTGCCTCCTAGATCACCTTCCCCGCAATAGATGCCTGTCCCCGAAGTGCCTATGCAAGAAGCCTCTAAAGAAAAGACTCAAGGATGCAACAAAAGCTAAAGCAAAGGGTCCTGCCTACAATCTCCAATTCGATATAGAGGCAACAAATGATCTCATAAAGGTTTTGGAAGAGAGGATTTTGAACAGTAAGGTGGAATTTACCTTGGGTGAGGTCCTTGGAATAGCAAAGAGGGAGTTTCATGAAGAAATAATTGATATCATAAAGAGGAAGCGACAGTCTCTTACTGAATCTATCCATGTATAGGGTGAAGAAGAGACTTTAAATACACAAGGAGTATAGGTCCTTGGTGAGCAAGGTGCTCAAACTATTGCTGGATGCTACAAGTCTTGGGGAGGAGTAAAACACGTTCGCTTCAAGGATGATGAAGATGAAGCGGAGACCACTCACAAGAGTTACTACTTGAAGAGTCACTGAGCAAGAGCAACTATTGAGACCCTCCTAGAAGTGGGAGACTTAGAAGAGACATACATTGCGTTGATAGATCATGGGTCAGAAATTAACCTCATGTCAAAGAGTCTTTATCAAAAAGGAAAATGGCCAATTGATATAATTCATGGATGGATGATTCGTGCAGAAAACAACTCATCAGGGGAGTTGTACGGAGCTTGTCCAAATGTGAAGGTGACTATAGGGGATGTGAAAGATGCCCAAAATTTCTTCCTACACGAGATGTCTACATACCCTGTTATCCTTGGGCAGCCATACATCACAGCTACTTGCATGGAAACCAAGGTGATGGACAACGGGTCAGCTTATGCTAAGATAAGGAGCAGGGATGGGAAGAGTGGTGTACAGTTCCTTACTATTTGTGTGGACCATGAAAGGAACCGTGAAAGACTTTGAGAGCAACCCTTGCCAAAGACAAACAAGGAATTCAAGGACTATAGGGATATGAGGGGTTTTGGCCATGTACCATTATAGAGCAAGGGTACAAAAAGAAAAAAGTTATCCCATGATGTATATGCAAAGGAAATGTTCTCTACAGGTTTTGTATGATTAATAGACTATGGATCTATTGCTTTTAAAAAGTGTGAGGACTTAAAGCGGGGTGAACGACAATATGTAATAGTGTACAATGAGGTTTGAAGATGAATGATTTGCTAGAAGATGGTGAATTCATTGCAAGTGTGTTTGATGAGTATTCGTTTGTGGATACTATGCAAGACTTGGAGTCTTTAGTGGATTGCAGTTTGCGTATGGAAAGTGAGGTCGTGAAAGTATGCACAATAGAAATCTCGGGGGGTCCACCTCTATGTATGTAAGTATACCATTAGAGTTAAACAGGAGGGGTTTTTTAATTCAAAATTTTTGGGTAAATTTACATAAATATATTTAAATAAGGGGTTTTTTTATTGCACTTTGAAAAAAAACCCATAAGTTCATAAAGAAAGAGGGTTTGTTTTATTAGTTCAAGATTCACATATAAGGGATTTTTTAAATACCAAAAATGGGATGGGACCATTGACAGGTCTCTAGGTCTACTAAAGTAAGAGTCCTTATACAAGAAAAATTCTAGGGAATTCACCCTTACCATTGATAACAGTTTAGGTTTATAGCCCTAGAAGGAGACCTAGTCCTATCTCGCAGTGGAAACGGGACCACACAAAAAAAAACTATTCCGGCCCTATAACTTCCATCAATTAAATTAAGGTTTCCTTAGCCAACGCTTTTTTCCCCCTAACATATGTGAGGGCACAGCCGTTGGTGGATTCCTCTTCCAAGTGAAGAAGTTTCTAAATGTTTTAGTGCGCGGGAATGTATAGTTACCTGACTAATCAGGTCCACCCGTCCATGATTGACAACCTTAGTCAATCCCCACTTACCACCCCGCATTCACACATGATTTTTGTGTTGTTTAATTACTACCACTTTCTTTTCACAATTAAAACAATGATTTCTTTTAACTTTCATCACTGGATTTCATAAAGACAACCCTTGAAAATAGTATTGAAAATATTCTTTTAGCAAACAAACATCTTTAGACTTAAGACAAGGTACTGTCATTCTGAAGTACCTCTGACCAGTACTGGCTTGTCTCAAGACCACCTATACAGGGGTGAAAAACGGAACCCATTCCTTATTTACAAAAACCGGGGTGGAAAAATCCATCACCCAAAGTCCGGGCGTCCATACGCCAACCGGTTGCCCATACAACCGGGCGGTTCCTCTACGATTAACTTGATATCTTAAGTAATATCAACAAACATAAACAAGCACGCGGTAAAGAATCCATGCGCTGAGGAAACCGACTCATCCATGGCGGAATCGCCATCATTACTCATTACCTGGAGTAAAATATTCCAACGAATCAGAGGTGTCTTGAGACAAGCTGTCTTAAGGATGGTCAAACATTTCTTTCATAGGTCAATCAGTCATAACCCAATCATTTCTTTCCTATTCAGATTCATTGCTTGTTGGTTTCTTGGAAGTTACCTTCCATTAATTGCAGCCAATTTATCCTTCCTAACCTTTACGTATGCAATGCTAACTTAAAAATAAACTTTAAAAGATTTAAGTGAACAAAATAGAAATCCACCTAGGACTGCTCGTCCATGTGTTGCTGCTCTGGCGTCTGCAAACTTTCCTCTTTTGGCGTATGGCTAGGCCTATGGCTAGACCCAGCCTCATGGTCATAAGTGGATTTATTTCTTTTGTTGCTAATATCCTCTTCCTCGGTAAGAGGATTTCCTCTGGTTCTCTTTGGAGCCATGTCGGCAACCTTATAAAAAGACTTAATCGATTAGAGTTTTAATTCTATAATCTTTTTTCTTCCTTTTTACCAAAAAATAAGGATTTTTCGAGTAAGTAGGTATGATTGATAGTTAATTGGATGAGATATTTCTCTTGTAACTTCCTTATACTATTAGTAATTTTCCATAATTACCATTTAATTAGGGAAGCTATTTAACTAGGTTTCTCCTTAGTCTATATTCCATGAATATTTTATATTTAACCTTAGTAAATTATAATCCCTATCTGTTAATGGATTACTCACCCTCAATGTAATTTGATATGTTGTATCTTTAGGACTTTTTAGAAAATTGATTTCTAAGTTTTTTCCACTATACTTATGGTATAATTTAGGTAAATTTTGATGATAGTAATTGGTTATATCAATTATTTATGCTAAGTTAGTTTTCCCAACCTTCAATAGTGATTTCAGACCTCAGATATTTATTTGGTAATTATATAAATTTATTTACTAATTTTTTTTCTCTATTTCATACACAAAATCGATTTCTTTTAATGAAGATAAGTCTTTAAACTAATTATCTGAGATTAGGATATTTATCACGGGTTCCTCAAGGTGTGTTTTACCTTTGTTAATTATCTCAAAGGTTTTTGGATTAGTTTACTATTTTTTCCCTTTATTTTTCCCAAAAAATAATGTAACTCTACTGAGATAACTAGGTAAACTAATTATCTGAGGTTTAAATTATTATTATGGGTTCACTAAGATGTGGTTAACCTTTGATAATTATCTTAAAGCATTTTGAATCAATTTACTATTTTTTCCCTTTTAATTTGTTCTAAAAACAGTGTAATTTTGCTAAGATAATTAGGTAAACTAATTATCTGAAAATAACATAATTACCATGGTTTTTATAAGATGTGATTCAACTTTGATAAATATATCAAAGCATTTTGAATCAATTTTCTATTTTCCCCCTTTTAGTGTGTCCTAAAAACAGTGTAATTATACAAAGATAATTAGGTAAACTAATTACAAGAGGTTAACATAATTATCACAAGTTTCTGAAAGTGTGATTAATCTCTAATAAATAACTCAAAGAATTTTGAATCAATTTGCTATTTTCCCCCTCTTAATTTTTGCTTAAAAACAGTGTAATTCTACTAACATAATTAGGTAAACTAATTATCTGAGGTTAACATAATTATTATGGGTTCCCAAAGATGTGATTAACCTTCAATAAATAAAACAAAGCATTTTGCATCAATTTCTATTTTCCCCCTTTTAATTTGTACTACAAATAGTGTAATTCTCCTAAGATAACTAGGTAAACTAATTATTTGAGATTAACATAATTATCAGGGGTTTCTTAAGATGTGATTAACCTCAATAATTATCTTAAAGCATTTTGAATCAATTTGATCATTTTTCCCTTTATTTTTTTCTAAAAATCAATGTAATTCTGCTTAATTAATTATGAAAATTACTCAAAAAATTATCTTATAATTTTTCTAGGATAATGATAGTCGAACACAGCTCTGATAATTATCTCATCTTAATATAAACTTAATTAGTATAATTCCCATTAATTTATGGTTAAAATGGATAATTTCAACCCTAATATGATATAATAATTAATTCGCTTAATATCCCTAAGCTTAATCACAATAATCAGCAGAGAATATTTAATTACGGAAGAAGTTTTGAGTATACATAGGATTAATCTTTGATTAATTAAGAAAATTGTAAATAGGTTAATCTAGCTTTGCTAATTAAGAAAGATTTCGGTTAATTACCGTTTAATTAACCAATTAGAGCTTGATCTCTAGTGATTTCTGCATAGAGGTCTCTCTAGATGAGAGAAAATGTGACAAGGCTCCGAGTCTAAATTTTTATGAAGGAAAGGGGGTCTTTTTATAGTTTTTCTGGGCCTCGGGCTATTCCTAGCAGGTTCTGGCACCTCAAGCAAGCCCCCAGCTTCTAGGTAGCACCACCTACTGCTATATCTGTCCCGAGTAGGTTTCCCCACAGCTCCACACTGCCCCCTCAGCTTCCAGAATCGATTTGGACTGATTTTACTGATTTTTAATGATGAAAATTGGAGTATGAGTAAACTCTAGAACCTTAGGAGAAGAAAGTCTTTGTTAATAATAATTACTGAAACCATCCAATTTTATTTATCTAATTGAATTCCTAGTGTAACCTTTCAGGGCCCGTAACTTTTCCAGATTTTATCGGAATCTGATTCTGAAAATTACTAACCATAGCAAAGCTCTGGTTATGATTCCAAAAATACCAATATCAGCCATGATTGAATCATTCAACAACTGTTTTCAAGTTAATTCTACAAGCTTTGTACAATTTCTAAGGTTTCAGAAACTGAAAACCTTACAATCACCCCAACTTAAGGAATTGAGATGTCCTCATCTCAACCTAAATTGGGAAAATCTTTGTGAAGTGATACTTCATCCTCCCAGGTGGCGTCTTTAGTGGGATAGTCCTTCCATTTTACTAAATCCTCTCTGATAACTCTGTTATATAGACTCCTTTCCCTAGTATCGAGAATACAATCTGGTTGGAGTTCAAGAATTCCCTGCTTCTGCATCATAATTTGTTCGTCATCTAGAGTGTGATTGGGATTTGGGATGTAGGGTTTTAGAAGACTGATATGGAATACATTATGGACCTTGAGGTGTTCACGTAGTTTTAATTAATAAGCTTGTTCACTGATTACTTTAATCACTTCATAAGGTCCACAATATCTGGGGCTTAGTTTTTTGTATTTTCCAAGGATAAAGTGCTTCTCTTTGGCCGTACCCTAAGGAATACTTTATCCCCTTGTTTGAAAACCCGATCAGACCGTTTTTTATCAACATAATGTTTTTGGCGGTCCTTAGGTGCCTGAATGTCCTGTCATATAGCTTTGGTTTGGGCATCCATCTCCTCCAACATTTGCTTTGAAGCTTCTACTCTTGTAGTAGGGTCAGAAAAGTCTAGGGGTGACATACATTCATGCCCATAAAGAGCATTAAATGGTGACATCCCAATGCTTTTATGAATGATGAGTTATAGGCGCATTCCACCAGAGGAAGATATTGTATCCATTTCCGGGATTCTCTACTATAGTAGGCTCTAACGAGGGCTTGAATAACTTGATTTACTCTTTCCGCCTGGCCGTCCGTCTGAGGGTGATAGGATGTACTGGAACATAGCTGGGTACCTAAGGATTCAAATAAAGCTCTCCAAAATTTTGAAGTGAATTTTGCATCTCTATCACTGACTATTATCTTAGGAAGTCCGTGTAATTTGAAGATCTCTTTGATAAATAGACGGATTATGTCTGATGCAGTGTAAGTTGTTTTTACAAGCATCAAATGAGATACTTTAGTCAGCATATCCACTACCACCATAATGGAGTCGTAACCCCCTTGAACACTGGGAAGGCCTGTTACAAAGTCCATGCTAATGAGTTCCCACTTCATTTGAGGAATGTCTAGAGGTTGAAGTTTTCCTAGCATCATTACTCGTTCAGCCTTAATCCTTTGACAGGAAAGACATTGTTTGATGTAGGGAAGTATATCTCTTTTCATTCGTGGCAAGAAATAGCTTTTCCTTATGGCATTAAGGGTCTTTGCATAGCTAGGATGGCCGGCAAGCTGGAGAGTTGTGTCCTTCATAAAGGATTAACTCCTTTAATGTTGGATTCTTAGGAATGTGAAGCCGATACTTATAATAGAGAAGCCCATCCTCAAGTGAATAATCCTTGATTCTGTCTTTCTCTTTCTCTTTTAGGTCCTGTTGATTAATAACTTGTAGAAGTTTTTGATAATCCTCATCTTTCAGGGAAGCCTCCTTAACCTTGTTTAGGATTGGATTGTTGACTGTGGAAATAGCCCCACGAAAAGCCTTACGGCTAAGAGCGTCAGTAACCACATTCTCTTTCCTTGGTTTATATTTTATTTCAAAATCATATTCCTGTAAGAGTTCTATCCATCTTCTCTGCCTCATGTTGAGTGTTGCTTGTGAAAAATCCATTTTAAACTCTGATGATCAGTGATCAACTGGAACTTTCCTCCTAGAAGATAGTGTCTCCAGAGTTTTAGAGCATGAATGACAGCTAGGAGTTCCAAATCATGAGTTGGATAATTCAGCTCGTGGATTCTTAATTTTTGAGAAGTAAAAGCCATTGGTCTACCTTCTTGATTTAAGACTCCTCATATAGCAAGACCATTGGCGTCTGTCACTACTTCAAACTTTTGAGTGAAGTCAGGAAGTTTGAGTACATGGGCTAATGTGAGATTTTGTTTTAGTTTGAGGAAACAATCCTCCTGTTCTTTTTCCCACGTAAGTTTGGCTGTCTTTTTAAGTAGCTGCCTCAAGGGTGCGGCGATGATTGTATAATTTTTTACGAAGATTCTATACCATCTTGTAATGCCCAAGACGCCTTGAATTTCACTGACTATTTTGGGTTGTGGCCAATCTATTATATCCTTAATCTTTGCGGAGTCTACTGAGATTCCTTCAGGGTTTATCATAAAACCAAGATAACTAACTTCGGGTGTGAAAAACACACATTTACTCATCTTGGCATATAACTGTTGTTGGCGTAGAAGATGAAGTACTTTAGGTACATGGACTTCATGCTCTTTTTCATCTTTGGAATATACCAAGATATCGTCGAAAAACACCAATACAAAATCATCCAGATATTGTCTGAATATATCCTGCATGAGACGGTTAAAAGTAGCCGGAGCATTCGTAAGACCAAAAGGCATCACGATGAACTCATAATGCCCATACCTGGTGTTGAATGCAGTTTTGTAAATATCTGCCTCCTTAATCCGGATTTGATGGTAACCTGATCTGAGATCAATTTCTGTGAATACCTTGGCTCCATGTAATCTATCAAGCAATTCGTCGATGCGAGGAATAGGATACTTATTCTTTACCGATACCTGGTTAAGTCCCCTATAATCGATGCAGAGACGTAAAGATCCATCCTTCTTCTTTTGGAAGAGAGTAGGCGCTCCCCAATTTGAAATGCTTGGTCTTATGAATCCTTGTTCAATAAGCTGACGAAGCTGTTCTTTTAATTCAATAGCTTCAGGGAGAGACATTTTGTAGGGTCTTTTTGAAATTGGTTCACTACTTGGAAAGGTTTCTATTTCGTGGTCTATATCCCTTGGAGGAGGTAAATTTGAGATCCAAAAATTCTTTAAGCCATTCTGGAGTTGGGTTGTCCCTTGAATCATCTCCCTTATTAAGTTTTACTACAAAGATCTGTTGCCCCTTGCGTAACCCCTTCAGAAGTCGACTAGCCTTAACTAAATGAGCCTTAGGCTTCCCATTTGATCCTTGTACTAACGTTTCTTCGCCTAAGTGATTTTTGAAGGTTAGGTTCCCTTGAGCACAGTGAATATGGGCTTGATTTTTGATTCACCAATCCATTCCTAGAATACCATCATAGATTCCTACTGGTAGAGTTCGAAAGTAAGATGAAGTAAGGGTTCCTCCTAGTTCAAACTCAACTTCCCCTTCTGTAAATTGAGATAGAACCTCTTTCCCATTTTCTAGTTCTACCTCTAATTTCTTGGTGGCGGCAAAAAGAGTAGCTCTTTTTTCTTCCTCATCCAACAAGGTTGGCTCTCCTACTGCAGCATAAGCTCTAGCTCCTCTACCTCTTCCTCTGTCTCTTCCTCTATTTCCTCTTCCTCTTTGATTATTTCCTTGTCCTATCTGAGTTTGAGTGGTTCCGGCAGCAACTCTGGGATTTTGCCCCTCGGGGCATTGACTCCTGTAGTGCCCCATTCTATTGTATCCATAGCATCTGATGTTTGGAAAAGTTTGCTCTATAGTGGCTGCAACTGACACTTCCCTTCGTTGATTTCCTTGGTTGTAATTTCCCCTTGTTCTTCCTCTAAAGTTATTGTAATTGTAATAGCTCCTTGCAGGGGGGTTTCCTTCAAGTGCAAGTGGTTTAGCTCTTAGAAGAGCATCTTGAATAGATATGGGTCTCATAGCTTCCAAGTGGGTACTTAAAGGTTTTTTTAGACCCTGACAGAAACGAGCAATCTGTTGTTCCATAGTCATTGGTGGTGCATAACATCGTAAAGACACATATTTGGTGTAGTACTCTTCCAAAGTAAGCCCTAACTATTTGAGGGCGAAGAATTCATTCATTTTAATAGCTTGGTGAGCTGGAGGAAGATATCTTTCTTTCACTGTCTGCTTCATTCTTTCCTATGAGGGACTAATGGAAGGGTTATCTCTACAGTATTGTTTCCACCAGAGTTTTGCATCTCCGGTGAGTCAACACATTCCTAACATTGCCTAATTTTCCGAAGCAGTTCCTGATGCCAAGAAATAATCATCCATGGCATCGAGCCAGGCTTCGTCATCACCTTTTAAGTTGGTTCCCTCTCCCTTGAAAGTGGGAGTGAACTTGTTTTAGCAGTAGTAATTTCTTTTTCTGGGTGGGAGTGTAGAGGCTTTTTGTATTACCCTGGGTTTTTTAATTAATGAAAATATTTTAGTGATAACAATAATTTTGTTTTATCATGCAAGTTTTCTAATCTATATACTTTTGAAATTTTGAATGAAAACAAAAATCCGACAATCACTATAACCATCTCAATTAAACTACACAAAGCATGTCATAAAACCATGGTATGTCCAAGAGTTAATACAACACTGACTCATACTATGTACAAGATGGACTCATACTATGTACAAGATGGACTCATGCTATATACAAGATGGACTCATACTATATACAAGATGGACTCATGCTATATACAATGTGTAGCTCTCTATATCAAAATCCTCTTCACCACTGGTGATAAAAAAATATGACATCTTTTGGTCCCCTAAATTTTGGGCCTACCCTCGTGGGTCTCATCCTACCTGGGTATATTACTTTGGCTACCTGATCATATACCCACTGATTTTGTGACACTTCTACCCCATCTATAGTAATGGTCTGATCTCGATCTTCAGTCCCACTGAAAAAGAAAACTTCGATGGTCCGAAGTGTTTCTGCCCACTTAAGTCTTTTCAAATTGAGTGACAAACCTTCTACCTGTCTCACATCAATTAGGAAAATTCCGCCAAACTATGACCAACTGATTCCCCATGTCGGAGGAGGGGAAAGCATTACATCTAATAATTGCATGATGCTCTTGCGAAATAAAAAGTTATTGGAGTTGCAAGCAGCCTCGAACATGATGTTGAAAATCACAAACTTTCGGTAAGCTTGGCAGATATTTTTCTCTATTGATAGGGAAATTCTCATTTCACAATATACCATAATTAAAAATGCAATATAACTTGTGCCTATTTTTTTCAACTTCTTTTCCCTCCTAAGGTCAGGACCTTGTTAAACCATGCTATGATACCACTTGTAAGGACCCCAAACCCGCCGACACCTAAAACGGGATGGGACCATTGACAGGTCTCTAGGTCTATTAAAGTTAGAGTCCTTATACAAGAAAAATTCCAAGAAATTCACCCTTACCATTGATAATGGTTTAGGTTTATAGCCCTAGAAGGAGATCTAGTCATGTCTAGAGGTGGAAACGGGACCAAAAAAAAAACTATTCCGGCCCTATAACTTCCATCATTTAGATTCAGGTTTCCTTAGCCAACGCTTTTTTTCCCCTAACATATGTGAGGGCACAGTCGTTGGTGGGTTCCTCTTCCAAGTGAAGAAGTTTCTAAACATTTTAGTGCATGGGAATGGATAGTTACCTGACTAATCAGGTCCACCCGTCCATGATTGACAACCTTAGTCAATCCCCACTTACCACCCCGCATTCACACATAATTTTTGTGTTGTTTCATTACTACCACTTTCTTTTCACAATTAAAACAATGATTTCTTTTAACTTTCATTCACTGTATTTCATTAAGACAACCCTTGAAAACAGTATTGAAAACATTCTTTTAGCAAACCAACATCTTTAGACTTAAGACAAGGTACTGTCATTCTGAAGTATCTCTGATCAGTACTGGCTTGTCTCAAGACCACCTATAGAGGGGTGAAAAACGGCACCCATTCCTTATTTATAAAAACCGGGGTGAAAAAAGCCATCACCCAAAGTCCGAGCGCCCATACGCCAACCGGTTGGCCATACAACCGGGCGGTTCCTCTAGGATAAACTTGATATCTTAAGTAATATCCACAAACATAAACAAGCATGCGGTAAATACTCCATGCGCACTGAGAAAACCAACTCATCCATGGCGGAATCGTCATCTTTTAAGGATAGTCAAACATTTCTTTCCTAGGTCAATCAGTCATAGCCCAATCATTTCTTTCCTATTTATAATCATTGCTCGTTGGTTTCTTGGAAGTTACCTTCCATTTGCAGCCAATTTATCCTTTCTAACCTTTACGTATGCAATGCTAACTTAAAAGTAAACTTTAAAAGATTTAAGTGAACAAAATAGAAATCCACCTGGGACGTACTGCTCATCCATCTGTTGCTACGTTGGCACCTACAGACTTTTCTCTGTTGGCCTATGGCTAGGCCCAGTCTCATGGTCATAAGTGGCTTTATTTACTTTGGTGCAAATATCCTCTTCCTCGGTAAGAGGATTTCTTCTGGTTCTCTTTGGAGCCATATCGGTAGCCTTATAAAAAGACTTAATCGATTAGAGTTTTAATTCTATAATCTCTTTTCTTCGTTTTTACCCAAAAATAAGTATTTTTGGAGTATGATAGTTAATTGGATGAGATATTTCTCCTGTAACTTCCTTATACTATTAGTAATTTCCCATAATTACCATTTCATTAGGGAAGCTATTTAACTGAGGTTCTCCTTAGTCTATATTCCATGAATATTTTATATTTAACCTTAGTAAATTATAATCCATATCTGTTAATGGATTACTCACCCTAAATGTAATTTGATATGTTCTATCTTGAGGAATTTTCATAAAATTGATTTATAATTTTTCCCCCCCATACTTATGGTATAATTTAGAGTAAATTTTGATGATAGCAATTGGTTATACCAATTATTTATGCTAAGGTAGGTTTCCCAACCTTCAATAGTGATTTTGGACCTCAGGTATTTATTTGGTAATTATAAAAATTCATTTACTAATTACCTTTCAATATTTTATACACAAAATCGGTTACTTTTAATGAAGATGAGTATTTAAACTAATTATCTAAGGTTAGGATATTTATCACGGGTTCCTCAAGGTATACTTTACCTTTGATCAAAGGTTTTTGGGTTAATTTATTATTTTTCCCCTTTTATTTTTCCCAAAAATAATGTAATTCTACTGAGATAATTAGGTAAACCAATTATCTGAGGTTCAAATAATTATCACGGATTCACTACAATGTGATTAACCTTTGATAATTATCTTAAAGAATTTTGAATCAATTTACTATTTTCCCCCTTTTAATTCGTTCTTAAAACAGTGTAATATTGCTAAGATAATTAGATAATCTAATTATCTAAAGTTAAAATAATTATCATGGGTTCCTTAAGATATGATTAACCTCTAATAAATAACTCAAAGCATTTTGAATCAATTTGCTATTTTCCCCCTTTTAATTTGTCCTAAAAACATTGTAATTCTGCTAGGATAATTAGATAAACTAATTATCTGATGTTAACATAATTAGCATAGTTTTACTAAGATGTAATTAACCTCTAATAAATAACTCAAAGCATTTTGAATCAATTTCATATTTTTCCTCTTTTAATTTTTCATAAAAACTGTGTAATTCTACTAAGATAATTAGGTAGACTAATTATTTGAGGTTAAAAAAATATGAAGGGTTTCCTAAGATGTGCTTAACCTCTGATAATTTTCTTAGAGGATCAATTTGATCATTTTCTCCTTTATTTCTCTCTCAAAAACAGTGTAATTCTGCTTAATTAATCTTGAAAATTACTCTCAAAATTATAAGATAATTTTCCTAGGATAATGACAGTCTAGCACAGCTCTGATAATTATCTCATCTTAATCTAAACTTGATTAGTATAATTCCCATTAATTTATGGTTAAAATGTATAATTTCAACCCTAATATGATAGAATAATTTATTAGCTTAATATCCCTAAGCTTAATCACAATAATCAACACAGAATATTTAATTAAGAGAGTATTTTTGTGTATACATAGGATTAATCTTTGATTAATTAAGAAAATTATAAATAGGTTAACCTGGCTTTGCTAATTAAGAAAGATTAGGATTAATTACCGTTTAATTAACCAACTAGAGCTTGATCTCTAGTGATTTCTGGGTAGAGGTCTCTCTAGAGGAGAGAGAATGTGCCAAGGCTCTGGTCTAATTTTTTATGAAGGAAAGGGGGTCTTTTTATAGTTTTTCTAGGCCCCAGGCTGTTCCTGGCAGGTTCTGGCACCTCAAGCAAGCCCCCAGCTTCTAGGTAGCACCACCTGCAGCTATATCTATCACGGGCAGGTTTCCCCACATCTCCACACTGCCCCCTCAGCTTCCAGAATCGATTTTGACCGATTTTACTGATTTTTAAAGATGAAAATTGGAATATGAGTAAACTCTAGAACCTTAGGAGAAGAAAGTCTTTGTTAGTAATAATTATTGAAACCATCCAATTTTATTTATCTAATTGAATTCTTAGTGTAACCTTTCAAGGCCCGTAACTTTTCCAGATTTTATTGGAATATGATTCTAAAAATTATTAACCATAGTAAAGCTCTGGTTATGATTCCAAAAATACCAATATCAGCCACATTCAACAGTGGTTTTCAAGTTAATTTTACAAGCTTTGTACAATTTCTAAGGTTTTAGAAACTGGAAACCTTACAAAACGCACGTTGTATAGATGGTTTACATATAGCGAGCCCCCTGAGACAAAAATGTACAAAGTCATTGAGGATTTCAAAAATGCTCAAGGTGTTGATGTACGAGTGGAGACCAAGTACAAGTCCTTGGCAAAGAAAGTGAAACCAAGGGCATTAGCTCTACCAAAAGACTGTATGGATAAGATGGATCAAGCTGCTTTGCAACCTAGCCTTTGTGAGCCGAGCAAGATTGGACATAAGTTTACACATGATGATACTTTGAAGGAGTTAAAGATTGGTTGCAAGGACAATTTGACAGAGGTTGAAAGAATATGCTTTGATGAAATGCATTCCAAACACTATGAAACTTGCAAAGCATTTACCGCGTCCCTTTACCGCGTTTTGTAGAGAGAGAGAGAGAGAGAGAGAGAGAGAGATCAAAATGGGGTGTCCAAAGGAGAGAGAGGGGTGCGAGAAGGATTTATTTTGTAAATTAAATATTAGTGTGTATATTACCGCAACTATTATTGCATATATTACCGCGACTACTACCGCGAATATTACCGCGTATATTACCTCCAAATTTTTCAAAAAGAAAGAGAGCGTGGTATGCCGCGTTTTTTGCAGCATACCTTGCTCTTCTTCTCCTGCCGCCATCGCACCTGCAGCCATATTCTCTCCCTCACAAAGCTCACATCCTTGTCTCTCCTTCTCTCCCTCTCAAAGCTCACCTCTCTCTCTCTCTCTCTCTCTCTCTCTCTCTCTCTCTTTTCCTTCACACACACACACACACACACACACACAATTAATCTTTGGTGGAGCACTCCATCACTTGATGATCATTGGATAGAGGGATCTACACAAGAGGACTGCAAGAAGACTAGAATGCTAGAGGAACACAAGAGGTAAGCTTCTACAGAAACCCCCCCTCCCCATTGTCTTAAACACACACACACACACACACACACATTAGAAAAGTTAGATTCAAAGATTTTGTACCTCTTTCATGTTTTGTGTAGGTGCTTCTTGCTTGCTCGATCGACCTCACTTTACTTGTTTGATTGATTGTTGTAAGCGTGTGATTAGTTCGTAGATAGTTTCTTGCTTGCTTGGTGTGTAATTAGGGAGAGAGAAAAATCATAGAGGAAAAGAGAGGGAGAAAGAGAATTAGTGTAAATTTAATGGTTAATGTTAATTAATGTTAAAGTGGAGATTAACATAGATTTCATGATTAATGTTATATAGATGTTTAAGTAGAGAGAGAAAAAGTCAAATTAAACATCACACATACGCATTAAACTTCTTTATGTTTAGTGTTAAACTAGTGTTAACTTAGAGTGAATTGATGTGTATGTTAAATTAGAGAAATAAAAATAGAGAGACAAAAAAAGACATATTTAGGAGTTATTCAAGTCCCATTTTTTATATTGCTACTTGCAAACTTAACATTGTTGTGCAGTTTGATCTATCATCTATTTGTGGGCACACTCAATTCAATTCCCTTTTTATTTAGATGGCACTTTCATTTTGACATACTTAAAGCTATTTGAAAGCCCATCACTTTATAATACTCTCTAAATAATGTGATGAACTCTCCTCTAGTCATAATATAACAAGGACTTTAGGGCACTTGGAGGTCAACTAGAAGGAGTTTGATGCTTGTTAATGAGTTCAATTTAGGCACTTGGATGTCTATAGGAAGGACTTCGATGCTTGTTATCCCAATAAAATAACTCCTCTTAAGACAAGTTTTTCGGATACAAAGTTAAGAATTTGTTGAAATTAGTGGCCTTTTTAGAGGGAAAAAACATGCATTTGGTTTCAGTTAGAGGTGAAAAAATGCATTTATACATGGAAGCCAAGCTACCTAGCATAGAGTTTTTTATATGACAAGGTGTGCATGCTGGAACTTAAGTACAAGCCTTTACATCAAGCTCAAACTAAAGTTCGAAGCTCTAACATGGCTAGGTACAAAACTGGTAGAGGCTAAACCCCTACCAAATAGAAGAAGACGTGGAGGCTCGAACTTAAGTTCGAGCCTCTACCATTGTTAGGTACAAAAATGATAGGGGCTAAACCTTTAACAAATAAAAGAAGGCATGGAGGCTTGAACTTAAGTTCGAACCCCTACCTTTGCTAGGTACAAAAAGGGTAGAGACTAAACCCCTGAGGAATAGGAGTGGAGGCTTGAACTTGAGTTCAAGCCTCTATCCTTGCTAGATACAAAAAGAGAAATATGAGAGAGAGAGAGAGAGAGAGAGTTGGCTTCTACTAGAAATATCTTGCTAGCATTCTGCCTTCCAAGTGCTTTGATCGCCTATAGCGTTTTCTCACTAACGTTTGTCGTAGATGGATAAATTTTTTCGTGTCACCATGAGATAGTGTGACTCAAGTATTTCAACATGATCCATTCACAAGGAGGAATCTCTCATCATGATAGACTTCTCAGGTATGATTCTCGCTTGGTGTTATCCATTCGCAAAGAGACCTTAAAGTGGCCTTCAATTTGCGATGTCCTCAAGTTGATGTGTCTTAAGTTATTACGTGCTATAGTGTGAATGGTTTGTAAGGAAATGGAAGACTAATATTAAAAATGTGATTGAATCGTAGAATAGTATTGAGTATAGTGCACTAGAAATGGAAGTAGAGGAAGGAAAGCAGATGGCACAAGAGGCGCAATAGGTTGGCTTTCCAGTGGAGATGGTCGAAGACAGGCTCATTAGGCCCAACTCCAGCTCGCATGAGTGGCTGCCGACCATATCCCCTTGCGATACCCTCAAGCGCCATGTCAAATACACCTGGCGCAGGATGGCTTTGCAGTCCAGGTACGTTGGTGGAATACGGGCTCATTAGGCCCACAGCTCCAACTTGCATGAGGAGTAGATGCCCTCCCTCCCTCCCTCCCATGTCTCCATGCGCCATGTCGACTACATGCTCAGGCTCTGATGCACAAAGCTGCACCGCATGACAGGATTCTATTTTAGAGAGTATCTATGAAGGAGCTCATAGATGATCCAATTTGTGACTACCCTCATTCTGGTGTGCCTTATATGAGCTTATGTAGATCCAAGCTCTCGTATGCTATCACTAAGCAAACAGAGGCTATATATGCACAAGGCTTCTCAGCATGATAGACTTCTCTCAACGCAATTAATAAAAAATAAGGAAGAAAAATCGGCAATCCACACAACCTGCTATACCTTGTGGCATCTCACAGAAGTAGGAGGAGGGTGCATCATGCAATCCGCACCCTCTGCTAATAGGAAGAGCCTTCTTGGAAGCGGGAATTTTGTTCGCACAACCTGATGAGACTTTGAGTCACCTCGGTGAAGACTGAGTATCAGAAGGCTGGAAATGTGGAGAAGTGATGGCATACCTCGCTGGGCCCGCTCCCGGCCGTCAAATTTACCGACCGTCATGTTTGAAATTCAAATTAAAGCGAACTCCCATCACATTTGCATAACATTTACCATTATGCATCGCTAATATTTTGTTTATTTTTTTGAAAAGGCTCTCAACCTCAAGTTGGAATGAGCAAGCCTACGATAGGTTCAAAGTGCCCATGTGTTGCATGCCAGCTCAAGCTTCTTCGTGTCACTGCAGTCCACAAGGTGTCCAAGGCTCATTTTTGCGAATACACAAAGTTCAAATAATAAATGAAAAGAAAGGACTTGGCAACATCACCACTCTGAAAAGCTATAGATTGTGAGATCAATGACCACGCGTGTTTTTTGCTGATAGAGGCCATGGGCATAGTTCAATCCTGGAGGTTCAAGTCGTTCAAGCTAGTGGGAGGTCTGAGAAAGAAACCAATGGTGCTCCTTGAATCACTTATCGCCTTGTTAGAAGACTAACCCTGCACAGACCCTAGTTTCACACAATCTGAAACTTGTCTTAGAAGCATGCTTTCGTCTTTCAACTACAAGAGTATCATGTGGCCTTGGACTCTAGAATTCGAGAGTATGTCCTAGACTTTCGACACTTCACTCTAGAGTGCTTATACAATGGGCCTTAATCTCAAGTTTGAGGTAGAAGATTGATATTTTATTTTCACAACAATTTGGTTCTAAACACCATGAGGATTGAAATGTGGATTTTTGTCATCAATAAAAATGTCTACACTGTGTAGAATCTAATCCCCATGACTCTATATTGTAACACTTCTTCATTTTTATTTGTTAGCATGACAAGGATAGCGACATGGTTGAATACCATGTACATACTCAACCTAGAGTTTGGGCTTGAAGTTGTTTTCTGACACAATGTCTACTCCTAGAGAGTCATACTTGAGGACGAAGGTTTACAAGTAGTCATTTCTGAACAAGTTTGTAGTTATGAGACTCAAAAGCTTAACTTCACATGTGATTTTTCTAGTCCATGCAAACCACTAAAAGCATCATACAAACACAATGAGCATCCTAAAACATTGTTTACCTCTCCTCAAGAAATAGTCTAGAACAAAAAGAATTATCCCATTTTTGTGTATTTTTCCCATAATTCTTAAATATGTGTTAGATCGAGAATGGTAAGGTTAGCTATTTCACTTTGGCCATCCGTTTGTGGATGATAGGCCGAAGAGAAGTTTAGCCTTGTCCCAAAATTCTCAAGGAGACCCTTCCAGAAATTAGTGGTCATTCTAGGATCTCTATCCGACACTATGGACATTGGCAAGCCATGGTACTTGAAAATTTGTGAAATGAAGAGGGTTGCCATTTGATGGGCTTTGATAGTCTTTTTGACAGGTATAAAATGAGCTTGTTTACTGAACCTGTCTACTATCTTCCATATTCCCGTATTCCCATGGATAGACTTAGGCAATCCAAAGATAAAATCCATGGATATGCTCTCCCATGGTGAATTAGGGATTGGCAAGGGTTGAAGCAATCAAAGTTGCTTCCCTCTATCAAATTTTGTCTTTTGGCATACCACACATTTAGAAACATACTCTTGTATGTTCACTTTCATGGTAGGCCAATAGAAATATGTTTCAATTCCCTTTAAGGTAGACTGAATCCCTCTATGCCCCGCATAAGGTGGAGCATGAGATTCATACATTACTTTCTCACGTAGTGAGTTAGTAACACATAGTCTATTGCCATAGAGAAGATAACTATCTTGTAAAGTAAATGGTTCTTCTTTCTTCCCTAATGCAAGGGCTGAAGTCACATCTCTAAAACCGGGATCAATAGCGTACTCATCTATCATTGAAGATAGATCATTGTGAGTTGCTATGGAAACCGCATTCACTCTCGACCGTCTTGAGAGTGCATCAGCTACTTGATTATGCTTGCCATCAATGTGAGCAATATGAAAATGAAATTGCGAAAGGAAATTTGCCCACCTCATTTGTTTGTCGGAGAGCTTGGTCTGCGTCATGAAGTACTTAAGACTTTGTTGATCCGTTCGCAGAACGAAAGGAGTCCCCAATAAATAGTGCTTCCATGAGTCTAAGGCATGTAGAACTGCAAGGAGTTCCTTTTCATATATGCCTAGAGCTTGCTCAACAGGGTCGAGCCTTCGACTTTCATAGCCTATGGAGTGCCCTTCTTGAAGCAAAATAGCTCCAAGGAAATCACCACAAGCATCACATTGGACCTCAAATGGTTTTGAGAGATCCAGTAGTGTAAGCACACGTTGAGAGATAAGCTTTTTGAAAGCATTGTTCTCCTTAGCAGACCATGTGTACCTAACACTTTTCTTTGTTAGGTCATGTAATGGTCCCGCAATTTGTGAGAACTTTTTTATGAAGCGTCTATAGTATGCACACATACCTATAAAGCTTCTTAGTTCATGAAGATTCCTTGGTTTAGGCTATCCTTTTATTACCTCTAACTTTGATGGATCCATTTGGATGCCATCTTGAGAGATAATGTGACCTAAATACTAAATCTCTTGCAAGAAAAATTCACTTTTCTTTCGATTAACATAAAGTTTATTCTCTCTTAAAACTTAAAATATTACATGGAGGTGTTGCTTGTGTTCGCCTAATGAATTAGAGTAGATGATAATATCGTCAAAGAACACTCCAATGAAGGTTCGATGAGGCCTGAACAGCTTCTCCATCAAGCGGTTGAATGTGGCTGGTGCATTGGTCAAGCCAAAAGGCATGACAATGTATTCGTAAAGACCAAATGTGGTGTGAAATGCGGTCTTTACAATGTCTTGATCAACTATCCTTATTTGATGATAGCCACTTTTTAGGTCAATCCTACTGAAGTAGGTCGATCCTTGTAGCTTATCAAATAGGTCTTCTACCCGTGGAACGGGAAACCTATTCTTGATAGTGATCCTATTTAGTGCTCTATAGTCGACACACATGCGATATGTGCCGTCTTTCTTTTTCACTAATAGCACAGGTGAGCAAAATGGAGATGAGCTAGGCCTAACCATGCCCTTCTCAACTAACTCATGCACTTGCCGCATAATTTCCTCTTCTTGAGCTTGAGAAACTCTATAAGGAGGTTTGTTAGGCGGTGAACTTCCTGGAAGAAGTTCAATTGCATGGTCATCATTACCTCGTTTAGGGGTAGCTCACAAGGGATGTCGTCAATAAAAGCATCTTGAAACCCCTTGAGAAAATTGGATAACTCTAATTCCTTTTGGTTGCTTTTATTTTCTTTTGCTAAAGCATTAGGTTCATTTTGAGAATCTTTAACAAAAATCATGTACACGGAAATAGAGCTCTTTATTGACTTGTTGAAAGCTGGTGTATGTACAATGGGGATAGTGTTACCCATTTCCTTAGCATCTATATACATGTCTTTTCCACTGAACTTAAAGGAGATTCTCCTTTTAGGGAATTTAACATTGGCAGCCAGGCGATCAAACCATGGTGCCCCTAGGATTACATCCTCATGCTTGAGAGGAGAGAGAAAGAAGTCCTCTTTGTCCACATAGCCGGCCATGAAGCCTCAATTTCCCAATTAAGGGAGTGACTGAATCTTCTTGCCCTTTGAAAGCACTGTCTGCGGGTAGGACATCTCCCATCTCGTAGGCTTGTATGCCTAGCTTGGTGGCCAACTCTATAGATATAAAATTATGAGTAGAACCAGGGTCAAAGAGAATAAAAGCATCATGTTCTCTTACCTTTCCCCAAGCATGGCAAAGAGGAGATCCTTTGTGGTGAGTTTGGTGAGTCTCCTCCTCTTGGATTTCAACCAAGGTAGCTCTAGGAGGATCTTGGCAGTTGCTCTTTTGGGGACAAGTGCGGTACGCATGCCCTTGTTCGCTGCACTTGAAACACCGGTTATCCTTGCGATAACGCTCAAGCTCTTCAGGAGAGAGTTTGTTTTTACCTTTTGTAAACTCCCTTCTCTTTAGCTTTGTTGGAGTTGCCCTTAGGAGACTTTTGGACATTGTTGTTCCCCTTAGGCTCGTTGGAACCCTTGTTTTCCGTGGGCTTATTATTTCTTTTAGCCCCCGTTTGGAAATTGATTCGAGAGGCCACCATAGTATGGTGTATTACCGCCGATATGGTACGTGGCCTTTGGGAGTTGACATACTCCGCCATTTCTTCGGTTAAGCCCGCACAAAATTGTTTCTTTTTCTCTCCAAAATCCAACTTTTTGAAGACAGTGGATTTGAGTTGTAGGTCCCAAAACTTGTCTACATATTTGTGGATGGATTCATAGGGAGAGAGCTTTAAGCTTCGCCATTCGGTGAGTACTTTGTCTTTGGCATCGGTGACAAAAACTGCTTCATAATGGAAGCTCTTAAAGCTTTCCATGTTCGCGGAGCTTCACCGTTGGCTCATAGGCTAGACCACCATTGCCTGGTGGACTTTTGAAAGTGCATAGCTACATGGCGTAGCTTAGAGGACTCCGTGAAGCCCTCATCTCCAAACGCCGCATCAAACTGTTTGGATAAAGGCCAAGACTTTGTCCGTAGCACCAAAGGTGCCATCATAGGTAAGGAAAGAGATGCTCTTCCCTCCCTCTTTGAACTTCTTGAGCTTGGACGACCTCTTCCACGCGGCATAGGATTTCCTATGGCCTCTTCTTTTTGATGGTTCAAAGATTGCACCATCACTTTCTTCAGAAGGTGAAGAATTTGAGGAAGGTGGAGAAGAGGGTGACCTCTTTCTCACCTTTTTCTTGTCTTGATCTTCGTCGCCTTCACCATCACTTTCACAAGAGGAAGAGGATGAAGAAGATGGAGAAGAGGCTGTCCTCTTTCTCACCTTTTTCTTCTCTTGCTTTTTATCATCCCTCTTTGAATTATGGTGTGGAGAAGGGTGCGATGGTCTTCTCCGCTTTGGTGGTGATGGAGAGTGCTTAGCCCGCCGTCTTCGTGGAGCCATCTCCGCTGAGGTGGCGGGAGACTCACTTCTTTCTCGTTCCTTCGGTGGAGGCTCTTGAGTTCTCCTTTGAGAAGGAGATGCATCATCAAGAAGTAAATTGTTGAGCCCTTCGTATGGATTCTCCTCTTCTTCCCGAATCGGAGAGAGAACTCTTTTGGAAGTCTCACAAGGAGGCCTCCTAGGTGTTCTCTCGTCATGGTGGTGTGCTTGGAGAATCCTATGAGCACGGAGCTGCCGTTGCACTTCACTTTGGAGAGATGGATTGCCCATGGCTTGTTGAAGCCTAGAAACAAGAAAGTTAACAAGCATCGGAGCATCATTAGTAGCTTGCTCATTAGCAAAATCAAAGTTATCAACATTAATTTCACTCTCTTTACTATTGTCAGCCATTCTAACAACTTTTAGGTGTAAAGTTTTTAGGTGTACTTTGGAACTTCAAGCCCTAGTTTCAACTCCTCTTTACCCCTTTAGAAAAAGCACTCAAGCTACTGTACTCGTGGCTCCAATACCATTAATTGCAAGGAATAGAAGAGAGGGTCGTTCAACACCAAAACAGCACCGGCTCCTGTCAAGCTTCTAATAGCTCAATAGTGGTTAATCCGTAGGCAAGCCCCGTAGGAATCCACTATTAAGACCATAGATCTCGATGGTGATGCCCCGTTAACTGCACGAAGACAGGCACACTCAAAGGCTGAAAAATCCCTATTCTACTTGCTCACATGCAATTAATAATACCAACCATTTATAGCTAGCTTGAGGACCTCCCTTCTTGAGCAAGAAAAGAGAAACCTTGTGCTCTGATACCAATGTAACATTTAATGGCCTAACAACTTGTGTGTAGCGGAAATCACTTATCAAAAGACCCCTATATCACGTGCGTTCAAGAGGTAATTAATAATACCCCAATATACATACTATACTTACATTGTGAGCCTATTTAAAAAACCCCCACCCCCCTCTGTATGTATACATTTTTATACATTTTGGTCTTTTAATAATCCTCTCCGGTTAACTCACGTGATATCATACACATTCTAGAAAGTGACCGCCCCGGGGGTGGAGAGAGCAACAAAAATCATAACACCTAGTTAGAAAGCATGAACAACACTTTCAAAAGAGAGAGAAATTAATCTATTGACAACAATTGAGGACCGGATTTGCATGGAGCCGGTCCCCCCTCCAAAAGGCTTTGTATTATGGTTTCTCCCATCAAGAGAGACATTCTACAATACAATTCTTTGTGTTCCTTCAAGACTAGCTAGTGCAATGAAGATGAAAGCTTCATGCACTAACCGAAATACTTAGCAAACACAACATCAATTATCCCCGGTCTCAGACCCAAGACCTCACACACCTTCGAAGATGGTGAGAGCTAGCAGGGTATGAGAGTAGATTGAGAGGAAGAAGGAGTATCTTACGAGAAAGATGTACATCTCCTCACATTAATCACTCATATTAGCATAGCTTAGCTTAGTAATTAGCATGGTAGAGGACATGAGCATGCATTGAAGCTTGGCTCTTGGTTGGATTTGCATCACAAAGCCAAGAGTTGTTTGTGTAGGCCTCCCTTCTCACAAGCTTGGAGTAGGTGGTAAGCTTTCCATTAAAGCTTGAGAAGGAGAGAGAGTCTTCTTTACTGCACACATGAGATTGTGTGAGTGTGTGTGTGTTAATGCCTTGCAAAAATCAGCCCCCCCTCTCTCCTGGGCGACCCCTCTTGCTATTTGCTCTTGCTGACCTCTCATTGGATCTCCCTAGGGCTAGCCAATGACAATTAAGCAGCATAAGTGATAGCCTTCTGACATGTTTCCCCCTTTACCCTTTTGTGAGAGCTTTAGGTAATTTAATAATTCAACTAAACTCTCATTGGAACCCTTTGCCTCTTGGCCAATAGGAATCAAGCAAGCCATTGGGTTGTTGAATGCTCATTGGACCCCTTGGGAGACTGTCCAATAGTCTTCTAGAGGACTTAATTCTCATTGGTTCTTTTATTAAGTGTTTTTAAATTAATTAAACTAGATTTAATCTAGCCTAATTCTCATTGGTCCACCTCCAAGGCCATCCAATAGGAATTGGGTACACCTTGTGGGCATCTGGCCTAGGGAGCTGACATGTGTCCCTCATTCCCTTTGTGTAAAGGGAGCTTGTGTGTGTGTGTGTGTGTGTGTGTGTGGCTTTCTCTCTCATCCACTACATGCAAGGCTCTCCCCCTCCTAAGTAGGGATTGCAAAGACTTTTTTGTACACACACAAAGCATCCAATTCCCCTATGGTTGACCTTTGAACACAACCTTTGAATTTTGGAACCTTAGCATTTTGGAAGTCTTTATGGGCTGAACCTTAGGGTCTTTTTAGCCCATTGTTGCACATGGATATTTTGCAGATGGCCCCCCCTTTGGATCCCTATTTTCCCTCCTTTGGATCCCTACTATGGCCGTTCTACTAGCTGAACCAATATTCTAGCTTTTTATCCCTGGCACTTCGCCATATTAAATGATCAGTTTAACATGAGAAAATCATTTAGGAGAATTAGATATTGATTATTATGACATAAAGAAACCTCCCATAAAACATGTATCCATAGCATCGCATAAAATAGCAAGACCCTGCCATTTGCCTCCACCTGCTGCATAGCCAAGAAAACCTTATCCTGACCATCTGTAAACGGCACCAAGGCCCCCTTCTCATACTCAAGAACATGACCTATTAGAGCTACAACCTGTTCTTCAAACACTTCATCACCTGCAAGGTTGGTGGCACCTTCCTCTTTGCATGGAACCTCGCTCTCATAGGATGCACCTGTATCAGCTTCCATAGAGTCACTTGCCGGAGCTAACTCTCCATGGACACACACAAACTCTGAAACTATACCGTGCACCTCGACATGCCCCTCAAGGCAAGGTTTCCCCACCCCTTGCATAGACAAATCACTTTGACCTACCACAGCTTCTGCTTCCATCTCTTGCAACTCATTCTCAAACACCTGTTCTTCAACTAGGTCTGATGCACGATCAAGCCATACCTCTTCCTCCAATAGGGACTCACCATCACACGACATTTGATAGGGCTGCTCGATTGACAGATTCGCACAAGGTGAAACACTATACTTCTCTTCGACCTTTAGCTGGCTGGCAGGCAACTCGCGTACACTGTTCTCCACTTCATTCACATAAAAAATATCATAGGTCTCATACCTGGAAGACCCGGATTCTGTCTCCCACATGCTATCTGTGTCCAAATTGCTGCTGGAGCTATGCGAACTGCCGGATTCCTCTTTTGAACTTGTCGATTCTTGGACCACTGCTGCCTTCCTCATTGACGGCTCTGGAACTGGCACCTCTTCTTGAAAATCTTTTACAACCTCACTCTCTTGAGGAAGCAAACTGGGTGGCACTCTGAATATGCCTCTCTGCACCTATTGAGCCCTGGTTGGCACTTCTTCTAGCTCTTTTACCCTGGCATCATCTTCACGTGCTTTGATCACATTCATATCAACAAAAAAAGGAGCTTTTACCTCATGATGCTCTTCAATCTGTTTGGGCCTAGGTCCACTTGCTACCATAACTTCCGACGGTAGCAATCCTGCTTCCATCTTCTTCTTCATCTTTCGACTCTTCGCTTTGGCAATTCTAACGGCTTCATCATAAGTGCTTGGATCTTCATAATTGACTCTCTCACGAACATAGGCATGCAAGCATGATAGAAACCTTTCGAGCTTCAAATATCCCGCATTGGTTGCTTGGGTAGCAGCCGCCAAATCCCCCCAATAAGCTTCAAATTTATCAACAAAAGCATCAAAATTTTCACTTACTGTTGAAGATGATGAAACAGGAAACAGAAGGAAGACAGCAACTCAGAGTAGGAAGAAGATGGAGAAGGAGAAGACACAGAGCTTGTGTACGAGATCTCTGTAGTCTCTCTCTCTGTATTGGAATAATAATGTATATACAAACTCAGAGCTACAAAGCTTATATGAAACCCTAAGAGATAAGGTGTCCTTTCACACCGGATGTCCAGGGGGAAAAACCCAGTGGGAGAAAAGTGCCCCTGGTGAAGCGCGTATACACACTAACACTACTACATGTCTACAAATCCCCCCTGTAGTGATAGTGTGAATCCGTACAAGGTAGCAGATCATCATGTGTATGAGAGTAAGCCCAAAGCTTTTCGGAAAGCTTCAAACTTTTCTCGTGATAACGCCTTCGTAAATAGATCTGCAATGTTATCCTGTGTAGGACAGTAAGTTTGTGTGATCTCCAGAAGACACAGAGCTTGTGTACGAGATCTCTGTAGTCTCTCTCTCTGTATTGGAATAATAATGTATATACAAATTCAGAGCTACAAAGCTTATATGAAACCCTAAGAGATAAGGTGTCCTTTCACACTGGATGTCCAGGGGGAAAAACCCAGTGGGAGAAAAGTGCCCCTGGTGAAGCGCGTATACACACTTACACTACTACATGTCTACAAATCCCCCCTGTAGTGATAGTGTGAATCCGTACAAGGTAGCAGATCATCATGTGTATGAGAGTAAGCCCAAAGCTTTTCGGAAAGCTTCAAACTTTTCTCGTGATAACGCCTTCGTAAATAGATCTGCAATGTTATCCTGTGTAGGACAGTAAGTTAGTGTGATCTCCCCTGCATGTAGCCTTTCCCTGACATAGTGGTAGTGAACCTCTATGTGCTTTGTTCTTGCATGAAATACTGGATTCGTTGCAACTACCATAGCACTCTGACTGTCAGTGAAAATGGTAGTGGGTGCCTGTTGACACTCACAAAGATCTGCCAATAACCTGCGTATCCATACACAATCAACTGTTGCCGTGAAAGCTGCCCTGTACTCAGCTTCACAAGTTGATGTAGCCACTGTGGGTTGCTTCTTGCTTAGCCAAGATATACATGCATTTCCCAAGAAAAAACAATTGCCACTTGTGGAATGTCGTGTGTCAAAATCACCAGCCCAATCTGAATCGCTGTAACCAAGAAGCTGCATAGAACTGTGCTTTCCATACATATCCCCCCTTGGAAAGAACATGGCAAGATTAGGGGTACCTGAAAGGTAACGAAGTATGCGCTTCACAGCCTGCCAATGATGCATACCTGGGCTGTGCATAAATCTGCTTGCTTGTGAAACCCCAAATTGAATGTCTGGACGAGTGTTGCCTGCCAAATATATCAAGCAACCAACTGCTGCTACATAAGTATGTACATCAAAAGGTTCTCCAGCATCGTGCATGCTCAACTTTGATCCAGTTTCTACGGGTGTAGAGATTGGTTTACAATTTTGCATACCAAACTTGTCCAAAATTTTATGCAAATATTTTGCCTGCAACATGTATATGCCATCCTCTGATTGCACAAACTGAATACCCAAGTAATAATGTAGCAAACCAAGATCAGACATCTCAAAGGTTTTTCTCAAAGCATCTTTAAACGCTTCAATTTCATTTGCATTATTGCCTGTAAGAAGCATATCATCCACATAAAGTGTTAGCATAATGAGAACTCCATCTCTCTTTTTGACATACAAAGTACTTTCTGTTGGACTATTATGAAATCCCTGGCCAATCAAATAAGTATGTATCTTCTCATACCATGCTCTTGGAGCCTGTTTGAGACCATACAAAGCTTTACGCAATCTACATACCTTTTTCTCTTGACCTTTTACAACAAAACCACTTGGTTGACTTACATAAACTTCTTCCTGCAAATCACCATTCAGAAAAGCAGTTTTGATATCCAACTGATGCACTTTCCAACCATGATGAGCAGCAATTGCAACTAGTGATCTAACTGTGGACGCACGAGAAGTAGGAGCAAAGGTTTCATCATAATCTATGCCTTTCTGTTGCGCATAGCCTTTTGCCACAAGCCTTGATTTGTACGTGTCAACAGTACCATCTTGTTTCCTTTTTACCTTAAAAACCCACTTTGTACCAATAGGCTTTTTACCTGTAGGCAAGTCCACTAGATCCCATGTATGATTCTTATGAATAGAATCAATTTCTTGCTGCATAGCATCTTTCCACTGAACACACTCTAAAGCTTGTTCAAATGAATCAGGCTCATCTGCATCAAAAAGAGTGCTAAAGCAAGCCAAATCTACTTGCTCTGTGCCAAAAGTAGTACCAGCACGTGTTTTTCGTGGCAACGGTGCATCCAAACTTTCTATCCTGCAAAGTTTTCTGAACCCATTTAGGCAAGGTTCTTCTTCCTGAACTCTAAAGCTTGTTCAAATGAATCAGGCTCATCTGCATCAAAAAGAGTGCTAAAGCAAGCCAAATCTACTTGCTCTGTGCCAAAAGTAGTACCAGCACGTGTTTTTCGTGGCAACGGTGCATCCAACTTTCTATCCTGCAAAGTTTTCTGAACCCATTTAGGCAAGGTTCTTTCTTCCCTGAGAACTTCTTGCTCTTCACGCACAATTTCCTCTACATCATGAGGTGTCACATGCTGATCAAAAGATTGATCAAGATTATCAACCTGTTGTGATTCTTGATTCTCCACAAAAGAAGGAAGCAAACCTTCAAATACATCATGTGTCTGCATATGAGGTACATCAAAAGCAACCATAGGTTGAGCAGTAGTTTCTGTAAAAATTACATCACGACTTTCAAAAATCTTGTTTGTAGCAGGATTGTAAAGTCTATAACCTTTACTTCCACTACTGTACCGCACAAATATACATTTGATTGCCTTATCATCAAGCTTCCCACGTAACTGCTGAGGGATGTGAGCATAAGCAAGACAACCAAAAACACGAAGATAACTGACTGAAGGTTTTCTGTCATACCAAGCTTCATATGCAGTAATGGTCTTCAAGGCACGAGTAGGACACCTGTTCAAAATATGTGTTGCACAAGCAACTGCCTCCATCCATAGCTTATGAGGCAAACTCTTAGCCTTGAGCATACATCTAGCCGTCTCCATTAAAGACCTGTTCTTCCTTTCTGCAACACCATTCTGTTGTGGTGTGTATGGCATAGTGCATTGGTGTTTAATGCCTTTCTTTCCCAAAAAATCCTTAAATGCACCTGACATGTATTCACCTCCTCGATCGGTACGAAGAGTCTGTACTTTGCAACCTGTTTCATTTTCAACCATGGCGACATAATGTTGAAAAACTGCAAACACATCTGACTTTGCTTTGAGTGGATACACCCAACAAAACCTGGAAAAGTCATCAATGAAGGTCACAAAATAAAGGCTATTTCCTATAGATGGTGTCCTCATAGGACCACATACATCACTGTGTACAAGCTGCAACTTTCGTGTCGCTCTAACTGAACCATCCTGCGAAAATACAAATCTGTGCATCTTTCCAAGAACGCAACCTTCACATACATGTCTTGGTGGCATCTCCAATAAAGACAAATCATGCACCATATTATGACGTTGTAAAGTCATCAAACTGCCATAACCAACATGCCCAAATCTAGCATGCCACAACTCAGCATCCTGCATGGCCTGAGTCTTTGTTTCTGCAATACATACCTGAATCTGCTTTTCATAACGATCTAGCACAAATAGTCCATTTTCCAGCGTACCTGTAGTGATAAGAGAATAACCATTCTCTCGATCTCGTACAACACATCTGTCATCCTCAAAAATGACCCGAAGACCATTTTTTGCAAGAGAGGATACAGACAACAAATTCTTCTTGATCCCTGGAACATATAAGACATCTGGCAAGCATAAATCTGAACCATCTGAAATGGTAATCAAAATCTTACCAACGCCTTTGATTGGATAAGAAGCATTATTTGCACACACTACAAGAGGTTGTGTGCTCTTGTGACGCTGTTAGCGACGGAAATACACTGGGTTTTTATAACCCCCGGCGTCGCTAAAACCGTCGCTACGAGAGCGTCGCTATGTGCGTCGCTATATAGCGACGCCCATAGAGACGCCCATAGCGACGCTTATAGCGACGCACATAGCGACGTTTACATAGAAGACTATAGCGACGCTCATAGCGACGCTACAGAGCCATAAATAGCGACGCTTATAGCGACGCCCGAGAGAATTTTTTTTTGGTGGCAAGACATTGAATGCCCTTCCACCCATCAACCATATTGTACTTGATTCACTTTTTTAAAAAAGTGCAAGGATAGATAATAGACCCAAAATAGTCACCCACAAGACGCATTGTTTGCAAAATTGACAATTGTACACATCATAGACAAAATGAATTGATTGGTAAATGTAATAATGACAATTGTACAACATCATAGACATAAAGAATTGATTGGCAAAAGGAACTGCGGTGACAAATGTAATAATATACATGGTTCAAAAAGACGTATAAAATTCGTCTCATGATACATAAGCTATGAGAAACCCTAAACTAATGCTATCTAGCTACGGCTAAACTGACGTCGTCTATTCAGACGTCTCATCAGGTCCAAGCGGCGTATCTATCGGATTCTGCAAAAAAAGACAATAAGACAGCTTTCAGTAAGTATAAACATATAACGACATTTATAAAACAATACAAAAAATAAAAAAGAGTAAACCCTAATACTAACCATGCCGCCGCGAGAACTGAGAATGTCCATCAGGGCGTTTAAGCCCTTCCTGCCTGCGTACTCGCGCTCGTACGGTGTGGGATCACCACCTGTCATCGACCACTGTCAAAACATACAAAGATTTCATTATGTTAGAATTAAAAAACTCATAAACCCTAAACTATCGAACATAAAGAGCAATGCGAAAACACTTACAAAATCGGCCTCAAATGATGCCCATCCACCGCTCCCCAAGTGGTGCGAGCTCCCTGCCTCTACTTGCGCTCTGGCTGCATCCTTTTGTTGCTTCCACTTGTCGGGATTCTCGCGCGCTGCTTTCTTCGCATTCTTCCAATCTTCTTTGGCCAGCCAATCTGGCCTGTTCCACCCATTCTTGATTGCTTTTTGCACTTCGGAACGCTTGTGTTTGCAGTATTCGCGCATTCGAATCTTCATCAGGTCTTCATTGAAGCGCTTATCCCGTGTTGGAATGGGAAACTCATCATGAAGTATGCTGATGACTCTGTTTTTTAAATCACTTGGTACTTCACTCCATTTGTTTAGTATGTAGTGTCTAAACAGCTGAGAGCAAAGACCACGCATGCGCGAGATCACCTTCTTGCCGTCCTGATCCATGATGATGCAGCCGCTGATGTCGACGGAGTAAGGCAAGCCCTCTGGCCGGTGACGCGTGAACCTGGGTGTCCCGACAGGGGTCTCTAGCGGCGTGTCGATGGGGGTACGGACGTCAGGTGTCTCCACCGGCGTCTGGGGCCCGAAGCAAGGAGTGTCGAGTGGGGTGGCTCCTGGCGGAGTAGGTAGAGGTGTGTAGCTTCTAGGAACAGTCAGCCGTGCAAAACCTGGCGTAGATGGCGATGTTGTGGCTGGTGTGGGGGCGGGCAAAGAAGGGGAGGGTAAAGAGCCTCGTCGAACACGAGGCGGTGTGGAGGCATCGGTGGCGGAATCCCCACAACAACCGCCACCGCCACCACTAGAGCGCCGGCGTCTAAACGAGTGTGAAGCTCGTCTCGTCGCCGCCGAAGCTTCGGAGCGCGCCGAATGCTCCGAAAGAGAGGGAGATGCGGATGGAGTAGGAACGCGCGATGATGCGCCAGAGCGATGACGCTCCACGTACCACTGTCTGTGCTGCGGTGACAAAGAAGAAAGAAACTCCTCATCATCCATACCTGCATTAAACACACGAATATTTAAACTTAATATTGAATGAATAGAGTAGACAATGACGCAAAGACCATTAAATACAATGACGTAATGACGCATATAAATACAATGACGCAATGAATTGAGTGATAGAAGAGGCAAGTCGAAAACTCAGAATTTTCAATCAAAAGATGTGAGCGCGAGTAGAAAAGAGCGTTATACACCATGGAAGGTACTTAGAGAGCCAGAGCTTTTACAACACGAAGCAAAATTGTTCAAATACAATATTTGTGGCTTTAAGAGATCTCTCTCTCATCCTCGCATAACTCAGCATAACTTCCTATATCTATATAAAGCTCTCCGTTTAAACACATATCCTCTGTTTCATTTTGTAGCTCCTCTGCATGCACCCCATATAGAGTAGTAGCATCTAAATCTAAATCTAATATAATATAAATCTAAATCTAACGTAAATATATTATGTTATATTAAAAACAAAGAACTAAACTAACAGGGATTTCACATAACTCGGCAAGAGTTGGCATTCTCATCACTAAAGATGTGAGAGTTAACTTCCGGCAGTGACGCTGCCTCATCTCCATCCACATCTGACGACAGCAATTGGCCCTTTAGACCGTTCTTTCTCTTGTTACTAACTTTGAAGTTGCTGTTGAATGACTAGAGGTTGTCTAGATGGTCATTGTGTCGGGGATGTAGTGACTCTTGCCGCCCTGAAGATCCACCTTCTTCCCTAGCTATCTTCTGAAGACATTTCACCAGTACTTTTGGATCGACGGAGCCCACCATGAGTGAAGGCAGCAATACCCTATATTCCATTGAGGGCTTTCTTCACCCGCTTCATGCAGGCATCGCAGTCTATGGAGACCTAAATCTAATCTAATATAACGTAAATCTAAATCTAGCGTAAATAAACGTAAATCTAGTTAAAAATAAACCTAAATCTAATTTGATGTAAGTCTACATATAACCTAATCTTTAACGTCTTTTAAGATAGTTTCCTACGACGTTATAACTCTCTTCTTCTTGTGTGTGTGCGCGTGTGTGGATGTGTGTGCCAATAAAAAAAGATAAATAGTATAACCTTTCTATCACCCATGCCAAGTATGATAGATTGATTATGCCATTTCCCTCTTGAATAATAGGTCTTGAGTTCAACTCCTCGTCGGCTAGATCTTTAGTTCTTTTAATTTTAATTAGTTTCCTACGACGTTAAATTAGTTTCTCTCTCTTTCTCTCTCAATGTGTGTGCGTTTTTTTGGATTGTATGCATGTTTTCTCTCTCTTTTCCTCTCTCAATGTGTGCGTTTTTTGTTTATGCATGTTCTCTCTCTCTTTTCCTCTCTCAATGCGTGCGTTTTTTGTTTATGCATGCTCTCTCTCTCTTTTTCTCTCTCAATGTGTGTGTGCATTCTTTGTTTATGTATGTGTGTGTGCGTTTTTGTTTTTGTTTGTACTCTCTCTCTCTCTCTCTCTCAAAAACACTATGTGTGTGTGTGTATGTGTGTGTGAGAGAGAGAGAGAGAGGGAGAGAGAAAGAGGGGAAGGGAACATGAGAATGAGGAGAGGGAAGGAGCATACATGGCTCTCCTTCCTCTCCTCGTGTGTGTGTGTGTGTGTGTGGAGAAGAAAAAGAGAGAGAGAGAGAGAGGGAGAGAGAGAAAGAGGGGAAGGGAACATGAGAATGAGGAGATGGAAGGAGCATACCTGGCTCTCCTTCCTCTCCTCGTGTGTGTGTGTGTGTGTGTGTGTGGAGAAGAAAAAGAGAGAGAGAGAGAGAGAGAGGGAGAGAGAGAAAGAGGGGAAGGGAACATGAGAATGGGGAGAGGGAAGGAGCATACCTGGCTCTCCTTCCTCTCCTCGTGTGTGTGTGTGTGTGTGTGGAGAAGAAAAAGAGAGAGAGAGAGAGAGAGAGAGAGAGAGAGAGAGAGAGAGGGAGAGCATTACCTGCTCCTTGCTTGAGGGCGCCGAAAAACTCAGATCTGAGATCTGAGTTTTTGGGCGCGCTCGGTTAATTTTTTAGCCCAGCCGGCGTCGCTATGAGCGTCGCTAATTTCTTTGTAAATTTGCGACGCTCATAGCGACACCGGAAATATTTTTTTTGAGCGTCGCTGTGTGAGCGTCGCTAATATAAATAGCCTCTTGTAGTGACATGTCACCTTCTTTCCTGCTGGAGCTGCATCCAATGAACAAAACAAATCCTTCCTTGAAGTAATATACCTGGATGCACCACTATCAAAGTACCAAATCATTTGTGTCTTGTCAACACTGTAAGCAGAAAAATCTGAACATACTACAAAAGCATAAGAATCCTGCACAAAGTTTGCAGACTCTTCTTTAGCTGTAGAAGAATCACCAGAAGCTGAAACAACCAAACTTGACTCTTTCTTCTTTTCTTTAGCAATTCGCTTTTTACACTCACTAATGTAGTGACCAGGTTTCTTGCAGTAGTGACATTTACCTTTCTTCTTGGACTTGTCGAAATCACCTTTAGACTTCTCTGAAGACTGTCCTGCACTAGACTTGGAGTGATGAGCACTCTCTTTACCCCTGTTTTTGTTCTGTACAACAAGAGCACGATCCATACCATCCACCTGTAAAGACTTGTTCTTACGTGATTGATCCTCCTGCTATAGCAAAGCCACTAACTCTTCAAAATGAAGAGGGTCAGGATTAGCTCGCAAAGACAGAGTCAAAGAAGTCTGAAAAGTCAAATAATATGGTGGTAGTGAATTGAGTGTTTTGGAAACCAAGTCCTTCTCTGGAATCACTTCATCAATGCTAAGCAATTGCTCTTTAAGATCCCTGATTTTTGTAAGATGCTCGACAATATCGTCACCTTCGTCCATCTGTATTTTGTCAAGTTGTTTCTTCAAAAACTCTATTCTGGCAGCATTTCTTCCTCCAAACATAGCTTGCAGAGTGTTCCAAGCATCCTCAAAAGTTCTGCAACATCTGATATGTGGTGTGATTGTCCTCTTTATGGTTAAGGCAATCACAGCCATAGCCTGTGCATCTTTAGTATCCCATCTCTTTTGCTCTGGAGTGACTTGTGAGGGTCCTGCACCAACAACTGCACCACGACCAGGCGTGGCAGGTGCAATGCTACCTGGACGAACTTCTTTCCTAGATACATAATCCCACAATTCTTTACCAACCAAAAAATTTTTGGCCATAAAAGACCAAAGAGAATAGTTGGTACCATCCAATTTGTCTTCGGATGTAAACGCACCAAAAATCTCTTTCTCCGTAGATTGAGCCATACTGTAGATGCACACAAGAGAGCAAAAGAACCTCCAAGAGATTCACAAATCTCCTCTCCAATCCAAGCAAAACTCTACACAAAATCTCAGCACAAAGCTAAGACAAGCTACTTCCCAAAAGAACTGTTTACCTGAAGAAAATCTGTCAAAAAGCACACCCTCTTGATCTAAACGCCTCCGAAAAGTAACTTCTGCTACGCTGCTCAGAACAAAATTCTGAGGGCTCGAACGGCTTCGAAAGGGGGGTAAAACCGCAGGTCACCTGATCAGAATACTCCCGGAACGTCGAGGATGCTCCCACGAGCAAATTTTCCGAAAACTGCCTGAAAACTGTGATTGCGCGCGCGGACGCGAAAACGCAAGTAGAGGCTCTGGAAATCACCTCGCTCTGATACCAATTGTTGAAGATGATGAAACAGGAAACAGAAGGAAGACAACAACTCAGAGTAGGAAGAAGATGGAGAAGGAGAAGACACAGAGCTTGTGTACGAAATCTCTGTAGTCTCTCTCTCTGTATTGGAATAATAATGTATATACAAACTCAGAGCTACAAAGCTTATATGAAACCCTAAGAGATAAGGTGTCCTTTCACACCGGATGTCCAGGGGAAAAAACCGAGTGGGAGAAAAGTGCCCCTGGTGAAGCGCGTATACACACTAACACTACTACATGTCTACACTTACATCATGTTGCAAACCTTTGATTTTCGCATCTGCTTCCGGAGCCGACACGACCTTTCTATACCTTTGTAGAAATTGCTCTCGAAATCCAATCCAATTCTGCTTGTGCAAATCTTCTAAGCCATCGAACCAAACTTTTGCTTTACCTTGCAGCACCAAAGGTAGAGTTCGGAGTTTTGCTTCATCACTTGGCATCTGCAATACAGTCAACATAAATAGCTCAAAATCGGCAATCCAATCATCAACATCTCCATCTCCTTTGAACAGTGGACCAAACTCTTGCTTCATCTTGACTCACAAACACCTTGTTAGGAAGCAATTAGTGGGTCCTCAGTGGGGGCACCACAAGATGGAACGGGGAAAGTGGGAAAACCACCAGCACATAAACTCAATGCCTCTATATAGCTCAGTGATCTCACAGCACCCCTATCCCCTAGCAAACACACATCCAGATACACAATTTGCAAACAACTAATGCCCACCAATCCCAAACCATACACAACCAGTCACCAAGTTTGTCAACAAAGCTTCCCTCTTGGATTCTAGAGAGCACCAACGATCACAAAGATGGTCTATGAATTCACGTACTCATGGTGTATACCCTATTGACATGCAGAGCATACATAGACAAGACAACACATAGATACCCACTACCATAAGACAAGAGAGCGGGGGAAAGAGAAAGGTGGGAAATAACAAAACATTTCTCTAAGATCGCGACTACTTTGATCCAAATGACAACCTTGAAATACAATGCTTTATATTCCCTTCTGTGTGAGTCCAAATGGATGACTTCCTTCTTGATTCTCACGGCACAGCCTACCAATGCACATATAAAAAACCTCTTCCCGTGCTCTCCTCTTCTCTTCCTTGCTTCTGATTTCTTGCAGCGCTTCTTTCATCCCACCTATCGGCCCGCTCCTCTCTTCTCTGCAATCAACCGGATGCCACCCCCGACTTACCCTCCTTCTCCTCAGTACCATGAATCAGGTGTAGTCCCAACCCACCTCTCAACTGCAGCCCCCAACTGTCTGCAGGTGGTTGCTCTTCAGCCCTCAGCCCATTGGCCGTCCTCCTCTATCCTGCCAACCCTTTGGCGGCCCCTCATGCACCTGCCTTTACAGCCACGCCAACACCGACTCTGGGCCCTCGGTGTCAACTCTCCACCTCATGCTGCTTCACCTGTAGCCCACCTTCTCCTTGTCATGCGCCCCAAGTGGTCCTTCTCCCCTCTACTGTCACGTTGTCCTGCCGTCCTCTCTCTGTACAGCAGTCACCCCGTGACCTTCACCTCCTTTGTGTACAAATCCTGCCTGCAGCCCCTCGCCTGCAGCGCTCCTTCTCACCACTCTTGGCTCCTGTAGATGGCTCCACCACACTTTCTGTGATATGGCCGCCCCTCTGCACAAGGCCTCCTGAAGCCCCCTTTGGCCAAATACTGCCGCCACCCGTGACCTTCACCTCCTTGTGTTTGTAGCCGGCCCTCGAGCGGCCCCCTGTCTGCAAACCTCTCCATTCTCATGCAAACCAACCATTTGGCTCCCCTTTCCTCATGCAGCGCTGCTCCACGAGCGGGCCACCCGTGGCGGCCCTCTTCCCTGTTCAACTGCTCGTCGACTGCAGCACGACAGAAGCTTTTTTTTTTGCCTTTGAATAGCTTAAAGCTATGCCTTTTAAAGCCTCGCTTGGCGACGGGTCCCACGCCATCAACTAGTGACGCTCATTGGTTGTTGAAAAACCGTCCTTCAACTTCTCCTCCTGCACACCCTTCTAAGCTTGAGCTCCACCCTCTCATAAAAAATGCGACTAGATTCGCGTCGCGTTGCCAATGATTAGAAGCAAGCCCGAGGCTCACTTCTTGTGCCGCCAACCTCATGATCATAAACTCTTATCCATGCATCTTCAAGCATCATCAAAATTCGGACCTTGTCCAAGCGGGGCAAGCACTCAACATACACAGCATGGTACTATCCCGTGTAAGAGACTTTAAGAGACCCGAGCGGCTGAGCTTGAATATCACCTTTGACATGTCAAAAGACACATTTTACATACCCATTCTGGTGATACATGTTGTACCTTGCATCAAGCAACCTCTCAAGCATCGTACCATCTTCTTGCGAACCTTCATGCCTGGGCTTCCTGCACTTCCCTAGGTCGACACAGTTTGGCTGTACCAACGGCTCTCTCTGCTTGGGCTTGGGCTTGGGCCAGGCACTCATTGCAGTCACGCCTATCTAGAGGACACTCGGATGCAAATTACTCCCCATCCAAGCCAGCCTCGAAGATAGCCCGTTTAGCTGTTGCGGCAGCATCTGTTCTCTCTCGCTCCCCATGAGGATCGTCTCATGGAACGTGCAGGGACTTGGTGGGCCCCAGGTCCAGCGTCAACAGGGCCGACTGCATCAAGAGCTTCAGTGTTGACCAAGGCAAGTGGGGAAGGGAGATGTCCAGTGGACCAAAAAGGTGGCCAAGCGCCTGGGCAGTAGTGGGAATTGAAAAAGAGCGCCCCCTCTCTCCCCCAACACCCACAAGCCCTCATTAGCAAGGCAAGGAGGCTTCATTTGCTCCTTTGATACACCCTTAGGGGGTACACACTCCCCCCCTTATAACATCCAATTTCCACTTGCTCCCCCCCCATGTCAGATTGCTACATTGCCACTTGGCACCATCCTTCCACCTCCCCACTTAAGCCAATTAATTTTATGTTTTGCTCCCCACACCGAGCAATCTTGGCGGAGGCGTGGCGGGTGACTCCAAGCACCGAATGCGACGCTGTAAAGCCCGGCTCGGAGCTTATCACTTTGGCTATTTACAAAAATCCTCGGCCACATCTTTTCTAATTAAATCTATCAAATCAGCCCACTTGCCTTTCCTCACATGCATCTTGCACCCACTTTCTAAGTAAGGAACCGCCCACTTCCAATGCATGTAACTTATGATGTATGAGTCCGATTCACTGGCTATCAAGCATGATTGAAAGTACTCATTGAAAACTACCTTTTAAGACTTCAACCAACCCAAAACTCTTGCAAAGGACTAAGCAAAACCAAGCCTTTATACATAATTTTTACAAGAGCACTCTGAAAACTCAAAGCATTATGTACATCTATGTACTAGAAGCTAGTGAGCAAGCTTTTTAGCATGGATTAGTGACTTTATCTTCATCCAAAAAATGCATAACATAGCTTACCAACCCCCCCTAGCCTGCTTGATCATTCATGACAAGCAGAGGTATCTAGGGTTAACAACTGTTGCATCTCATCCAAAAAATTCATAACATAGCTTACCAACCCCCCCTAGCCTACTTGATCATTCATGACAAGCAGAGGTATCTAGGGTTAACAACTGTTGCATCTCATCCCCAGAAACCTCATCCATATTTTCAGATGTTTCCAAATTGTCTCCTTCTATTGACAGCATTTCATCAGTCACAATTGTCATCAAACGTACCATATATTTCTTCAATCTATAACCATTGACACGATATTTATGTTGTGCACCATTCAAGTTTGCCAACTGATATGTTCCATTTTCAAACTTGTTTACAACAATAAAAGGACCTTTCCATTTGGTTTGAAATTTCTTCTGAAAGGCATTGTCCAATTTACTATTGTATCGCAACACCAAATCACCCTTCTCAATTTTTTTATCTTCCACGTACTTATTGGATTTTAGCTGAGCCTTCCTTGACACTTTCTTATAGTATCTCAAAGCTAAAACTCTATCCAATAACCTTTTCTACCATGCATTTGTTTGCTCCTCATATTCCAATGACAATAACTTGAGAGCAAGAATTTCCACTTCAATTGGCAATAAAGCTTCCTTGCCGTAAACCAAGTGGCACGGGGAAAATCCTCTGCTCGTTTTGATAGTAGTTCTATAGGCCCATAATGCAAAAGACACCTCTGAATCCCAAGTCTTCCCATGTATCTGAGTCGTCTTTGTCAAGATCTTTACCAACTCTCCATTGGACCTTTCATTAAGACCATTGTATTGTGGATAATAGGGAGAACTGTACCTATGCTGTATATTGAGCTCTCCGCATAAGAAATCAAACAGCTCTCCTCTAAATCTTGGTCCTCTACCCAAAATTAGCTCTAGTGGCACACCAAATTTCCAAATATGTACTCATAAACAAATTTTCCCATCTCCTTACTAGTAATCTGTTTGACAGCTTTGGCTTCTGCCCATCGTGAAAAATAATCCACTGCGGTCAAGATGTAAGCATTTCTTTTGCTAGTCATAGGTAACTAGTCATAGGTAAGGGTCTAATAGCATCGAGACCCCATTTCTCAAACACATCAAAAGCTAGCATTATCTTTTGCAATTTCAGGTTTCAAAATTCTCTTTCCCATTCTTTGACAAGGCAAACACGACTTGCACCAATGATTAACATCTTGTTGAATACTCGACCACCTTCTTGCAAGACCTTATGCAACATGATCTTCATAGAAAAATGGTCTCCACAAAATCCTCATGGTTTTCTTCTAGGATTTTGTAAATTTCCTCTTTCCAAGGCACATGACACAAAACCAAATCACCTCCTTTCATGTAAAGCACATCATCAAGAATTTTGTATTTCCTGCTTTTCTTATGAACGCATACTTTTTTGAAGATGGTAAACCTTCAGGTAGAGCACTTGCCAATAGAAAATCCACTTCCTTTGATAAGGTTTCCCTCCCATGATATAGAGGGGCATTTGCCTTTACCACAAACACACAAGTGATCATCTCTTGGGCAGCATCATGAGCTTCTTTATTTAGAGACCACTCGATATGTTGCAAACTCCATGCTTCAAGCTTTTTGAGCAACGCTTTCACTTTGAAGCATAAATTTTTCAGTTTAGGGTTCTTATTGTTCCACACTCCCAACACTTGCTTCACAACCAACAAAGCATCTCCTTTGATTTGCAAGCGTCTAATTCCCAATTGTAAGCAAATATGCAAACCACCTTAAAGAGCCATGTATTTTGCTTCATTGTTACTTTTGGCATCAAGTTCCAGTACTTGCTTCCTCATAAGCTTTTCTTGTGCATCATAAATAACAAGGCCTCTTGAAGCAGCATCATGACTTCATCGATAAGAACCATCAAAATATAATAGTGAAGCATTAGAGATGGCAAGAGTCTCGACTTCCTTCTTTTGCACCATCTCTTCTTTAACCAAAACTAGAGTATCCTTATAAGTGAGAAGATCTGCCAGGGTAGCCCGAGTACTTTCCTCCACCAAAAAGGTGAACTGAAACTCCTGAAGCTCAATAACCCATTTCATCACTATTTTTTATATATTTGAATTATTGAACAGTTAGAGAAGCAATGAATAATTGGTGAGAAAAGTGAATGACTTTTGCAGGAAGTAGTGTCTGAATCGTCTGCAAGCATAAACCATATTGTTCATCACCTATTCAATTTCCAAAAAATCTATTCCATGAGGAGTCTTCACTCTGTTAGCATAATGAACAGGCTTCATATACTGAGATTCGTTTCCCCTTTGCAATAACATAGCCCCAATAGCATTATCTACCATTGATGGGTTAACATAAAACTCCTTTTCCCAATCAAGAGCGTGCATAATGGGAAGCGTACTCAAAACCTCTTTAACTCTGTCAAAAACCTTGTCACAGTCATGAGACCATACCAAGAGATCATTCTTGACTGTTTGCTGCAATGGATATAATAGCTACGATGCCAAGGGTATGAAGCGAGACAGATATTTAACTTTTTGTATGAAAGTGGCCTACTGTTTGGTATCTTTTGGAGATGACAGTAACAGCAAAGCCTCCACTTTCTCTGGATCTTCTTCAATCTCATTTTCTAAAATAACATGCCCAAGAAGCTTCACTTGTGGCTGTGTGTTAACCCTCACGGCTCACGGACACCCTATCACCTACGACAGACGTTGTACTATTTACTTGGTAGAGTCACGTACCGAGCTTGTTAGTCCAATAGGAATGGTTAAGAGTGATCTCCAATGAGAGGCGCACTCTAAAACTGGAACGTATAACGTTTGGGTAAGATTGGCTAAGTATGGGCGTCCAAATGTGAATGGGCGAACCCATATAAAAGTCAACTAAACCTAAAATTCACTCATTCTCTCATTTGTACAATTGAAGAGTACTCTTGTGTAAAGTGTGAGCTTTGTCCTAAGGTGTGAGTCAAGGAGAGGAGAGTGGATTTATCCCACATAGTGTGGAGCAAGGTTGTAGAGCTACTTAAAGCTCATCTCTTGAATCAATAAACAACTCATTTTGCACTACATGCTTGTCTATGGTGAGCTTGTGCTAAGCTAAGTCAATACTCAAGATTGTGTTTATGAGTCCAATCTAATCTATCTTGGAACCTAATTCACTTGAGTGATAACCTTGCTTACACACACTCACACACTTGCACCATGTTTCTCTTTCATCCACCATAGCTAGCACGATCCAAATCCTAACATTTGGTATCAAAGCTATGGTGTGCTAGCTAGGATTTTCATTATGCATTAGTGTGTGTTAATCATTAGCATCTCCATTAGATCGATTTTCACTTCATTATCACGGCCCATTAACATTCTTCATGATTAGTTGCATCTCACTAATTAGGCCTTAATCTAGTTATGTGCGGGCATGTCCTTGGCACACCCAAGAGGCCACTACCCTCCATGGCTAGATAGGTTTGATTAGAAAGAAGATTAGCATCCAATTTTTTGCGTTCCTAAGCCACTTTTGTGTCAATTTTCTAGTGATTTGCACCTTCAATTAATCTTCCCGATCTTGCACTTATCAAGATTCAATCATCCCATCTTGAAGCCTTCCTTGCAAGCTTCGCATAGATCTTTCAAGCTTTGCAAACCGAGCCCGAGAACCCCGTTAGACTCACCCTCAAAATTGCCTATATTTAGGTGTGTGTGTGTGTGGAAGCCTGCCGACTTGAGCTTAATACTCACCCTCAAAATTGCCTATATTTAGGTGTGTGTGTGTGGAAGCCTGCCGACTTGAGCTTAATACTCTACTTTTAGGAGCTCCATCACAAGTAATCAGGTGGGCCTTGTTGGCTAGTGCACCACTAAAAGGGGCGTTTGCTTGTGGGGTCCAAGGTTCAACTTGGCTCAACTTGAATCGGGCAAGGCCGGCGGACCTGAAAAGGCGCATCAAAACCAACTTTTTGGAGCTGGTGGGTCCGCAAGAGATCAGTCACGCGCAAAATATTTTTGACGCCTGCCCAAAAGGTGCCTGTGCGAACTAGCTGCGCTGGTGCCCCCGCCTGCCCGATCTCCTGCGCCGCCCGACCTGACCCCGCCTGCCCGCTGACCCACAAAAGGCTTCCCACGCTGCCCTCGGCCTCTTTCTCGGCTCCATTAAGCAGGCCATCCCACAGCGCTGCCTCAAGGGCTTTGAGCTCACCCTAAGCAACGGGTCCCGCACTACTCCCGGCCACAAAAGCCCCGAAAGACCTTCTCCTTCAAGGGGGCAGTCCCACAGCCTGTTGTTGAGCACTCCAAAAGACTCTTTTAAACCCCCCTTCCCACGCTGCTCCTTCCCTCAAGGCAAGTGCCTTCAAAGCCTCCAAGAGCCCTTTTTTTAAGAGCCTATTCTCGTGAGCAGACCATTCAAAACCTCGAGGACAACCACCGAGCCCCTCAAAAGGGTATTCACAAGCACTCCCACCAAAGCTGCAACAAGGCTTTCAAAGCCTTCCAAAAGACATTCAAAGGCGGATATTATCGCGCTTCAAAAGGCATCTCCAGGCCAAATACGCCAAGGTAAAACAAAACCGTGAAGGGTGACTTCACCTCGAGTGAAGAGGTACTTCACATTTTGTTAAAAGGACATTAAAATTAGAATCTTGCAGCCAAGCACAATAACTTGCAAATAAATTTTTCTATCATCAATTGTGCATCGTGTAAAGAGGCAGACACTGGCTAGGAGAGTCTCCTAAGCTAAGACCCCTCTATTGGCACAAATGGGGGACAATGGAATAGAGAAATTCAATGGGGAGGGATTTCACACTTGGCAAACGAAGTTAAGAGGCTATCTTATGAAAACATGTTTGTGGTCTATCGTTAGCACTGCATTAGAACAACAAGCCGAACCCGATGGAGTACACACTAGGGCATCTACACTCATAGCAAGTGCACAAAATTTGGCCAAAGACGAACAAGCATTGGGAATTATCATCACTTCTTTGCATGATAACTATGTGCATTTCATAGATGAATGTAAGCATGAACATGAAGCCTGGCATGTCCTAGAAAGTAATTTTGGAGCTAGAGCCAAAAGAAGCAAAGTTAGTCTTAAAAGACAGCTTTACAAAGTGACTATGATTGAAGGGGAGGATATTGCTAGCCTAGTGAACAGGCTTAAGATCATTGTCACACAGCTCACTTACATCCAAGTTGAAGTACCAGAAGATGACAAAGTAGCTATACTTTTAAGTGCACTTCCACCTTTATATGACCACTTAGTCACACTTCTTGAAGAAAAAGAACCGGCACCACCATTTCAAGATGTCATCAACTCAGAAAAAGAACCGGCACCACCATTTCAAGATGTCATCAAATTAGTCCAAGCAGAAGAAAGAAAGCAAAGAGGTTCACTTACCCCATCAGGAGGAGTTTTCATCTTAACATCTTCAAGGGGAAGATATTCGCCGTCAACATCGACAAACAGACGAAAGTGTTATGAATGTGGAAGAATGGGACACGTAGCGAAATATTTCTACACAAACAAACCTTACAACAAATGTGGTAGGAAGGGACACCCTCCTTCTCGGTGCTACTCAAGTGGAGGTAGTAGCAGTGGAGAAAGCAGCAGCAGTAGAAGCAACAGCAGAAGCAATGAAGGCAAGAGACCTGACAAAGAATCATCTCACATAGTCGAAGACAAAAAAGACGAAGACAAAGGTAGCGTTTGGGAAGAACCATTTTGAAGATGCAGACTCTCTACTTGTAGGGGAGGATTTTTTCCTGTGTGGATACCAGCTTATCATCCTGTGTGGACATCACCATCCTTTGTGGATTGTTCTTGTGTGGATTTTACCATCCTGTGTGGATATCACCATCCTTTGTGGACTTTATTTTCCTGTGTGGATATAACCATCCTGTGTGGATTTTGTTAGCCTGTGTGGATTGTGCATCTTCAGTATCTTGTCTTAGTCCAAACCTCAAGGGGAGGATTGTAAAGTGTGAGCTTTGTCCTAAGGTGTGAGTCAAGAAGAGGAGAGTGGATTTATCCCACATAGTGTGGAGCAAGGCTGTAGAGCTACTTAAAGCTCATCTCTTGAATCAATAAACAACTCATTTTGCACTACATGCTTGTCTATGGTGAGCTTGTGCTAAGCTAAGTCAATACTCAAGATTGTGTTTATGAGTCCAAGCTAATCTATCTTGGAACCTAATTCACTTGAGTGATAACCTTGCTTACACACACTCACACACTTGCACCATGTTTCTCTTTCATCCACCATAGCTAGCACGATCCAAATCCTAACATCCTGCTCCATCTCCATCTTCTTCTTCTTCATCTCCTTGTGTGTGTGTATGCGAGAGAGAGAGAGAGAGAGAGAGAGAGAGAGAGTGCGATTGAGCATTGCGGTGGCACGACGGCGGCGAGGCAGTTGAGCGCGACGTAGCGGCGTCTCCCTCTTCTTCGCGGTAAGGAATCCTCCACGACAGCAAGCGTAGAGTGGTGAGTGACACACCATTGCCATCTTTGAGCTTACTAGTTTAGGCTTGTTGTGTGCTTGGAGCCATTTGTGGCTCGCACGCAGTGTATTGGCAAGTTCCTTGCATTGATACGTGTGACATACGCGCACATTTTTGGCGCCGCTGCCGGGGAATGCCATACACTAAGCTTGAATGGCACTCTGTGCTTCTTTTGTGGTGCAATTTCAATTGTAGGAAAGGTAAGGAAGGAGGGTGTGTGTGTTGAGAAGAAGGATTTAATGTTGCTAGTGTGTATTTCTTTGTTAATGGAGTTTTCAAAGGTAATCTGTTTTTTCTCTGTCATAAGGAATTAGTATTAAGGTTGTTAGTTTTGTGTAATGTAAAGTACAGTAAGTAGGAAGTATATCTGTGAGAGCTAATGAAGTGTGTTAGTGTGCAACAGTAGGTGTATTAGTTGTAAGTAGGTAGGTAGAGTGTGTGTGTGCTCTTGCGCATGCCGCGGCGACCTTATTCTTAAAAATAAAAATTTAAAAATTTAAAAAAATTAAAGGTAGGACCGGGATCGGGAATATCTCCCATACACGCTCAGGCTTAGGCATCTATCACCTTTTAAAATTACGTATTTTAGCTTCACACGTAGCTAAAAATCGACTTTTTTGAGGACTAACGGAGCTTCAGGTGTCCGAATGTTGTGTTGTAAAGCACACTGCGACCCTCTAGTGATAGCTCGTTTCGAGCTATCACACACTTTAATAAAAAAAACCGATCATTAAAAAATATTATGTTTCTAAAAAAACGAGTGAAAACGGACGCCTAAAAAAGTAAGCGGTTAACCTTCGACGTTATTCGCCGATGCTTGTAGGTTGTCAAAGGCACATGCATCTGCGCTCTGGTTTTGTGCTAGAGACGGAGCAACTAGAGAGAATTTTGACTTACGCGAGTTCTCATTATCCACCTACTTTAGGTTCCGGGCCCTTGGTGGGGACCCAAGGTAGTACAAACCAAGACCTAAACATAGCGACTAGTGACTCTTCCTCTGACTACGACGTCATGGAGGGTTCCCCAATGCCTAATCCCAATAGCTCAAGCCAAGACATGCATGCCATGGGCCCACGGTTCGGACCGAGCGTGCTTAGCCACTTGAAGGAAACATTTAGTAGAGCCACTCGCTCCGAACATGGAGCTAATGATGTAAATGAGGGGGGTGGGGAAGTAAATTCTCCATTCATGACCAACATAGACCCTATGCCCTTAGAGAATGTGCACGTGAATACTTCATTCACTGCACCTCCTGACTCTTCAGAGCTATTCCTCTCCGAGGTCATATTACCCGATGGTAGAAGCCTTGGTGAAGTGCAAGAGGTTGAGCGATATATCCTTGCAACAAGGGAAAAGGAAATTGAGAGCTTACGCAAGGCGGAGTAAGGAAGAGAGTTAAAAGCAAAAGCCCCTATGTCAATATCCTTGCTAAGAGAGCAATCGAGTGCTCCTAACTTAGCAACCGCTAAGGGCCAACCCCTAGAAAGCAACATTGCATCTAGCTCAAAGGACACCCCTAGCACCTCAATCCTAGATGGAGCGTTCTTAAATGAGAACTGGGAGTACGAACTACAAGCGGAAACTCTGACCGACCTATACACAGTTCACACCTATCACGTGGGTTGGTTAGATGTCCTACAATCCACAATGGGTGCTACTAGTGTGGAGGATCAACAACAAAGAGTTTGTGAGGTCATCCATAGGGTCATTGAGTTAGAGAGACAGAACAAGGGGATCAACATGCCTTCAACGGGTCTGATGAGATTCTTGGATACAAGAAAGGCTAAACAACCGACCTTATCACAAATGGAGACTCCCTCGGTAAGTCCGATGGATCCTCCATATGTTGTTTCTCCAGGGGTCTCAATGCAATCTAAGCCCACAAGTGATAGCTTTACCTTTCCAAGTCTAGCTCATCTTTCCCTTGATGACACCACGGCTACCATGCCTACCCCAATGATGGGCATGCCAAGAAACACGCCATGGACCTCATTTGTTAGTAAAGCACCACTACATGGTAGCTCAATGCCTGCAACAGTACCTACAAGTGTGTACCAATCGTATACACCCATGGGTCCTCGTACTCATGTAGTCCCTTCTCCTCCCATTTTTTCAACAACCTATGCTCCACAACCACAACACCCAAGTTCTTATTTCCATGGGGCTATACCGGCTAGCATTAGCATGTCACATCCAACGTGTGCTATGCCTAGGGCCACACGTATGAACTATGGACCGCCACATGGCACAACCCCGTACCAAATGTGAAACCCAAGGGCTTCCTATGCACCAAGCCCAATGCCAATACCTACTCCACATGTAGTCTCTGGAGCACCTTCACCCACGGTGCCTGCTCACTTAGGTGACTTGGCAACATTTGCTCAAGCTACTGGTCGATCTATTGCTGAGAATATGCGTAACATGCCTGATAGAGAGCCTAGGAGTAAGGCAATACAAATAGCCAAGCTCACACAAAAATTTTGTGGAGACGGGGATGTGAGAAATCATATCAAAGTGTTTGAAAAAATATGTGATTCTCTAGGGGAACACAATGACTTGCATAAGAGTAATGCTTTAAGCCTAACATTAAGTGGAAAGGCAGGGGATTGGAGTGTAGACGGTGCTATTGCAAGCTTTGACATTGCAGTGAAGATGCCCAACGATGCTTTGGAGGCAGTCCAAGTGAACAAGCATTGGACTCTCAGTAATGTTCGAGAACATTTGGTTATTATGGGTTTTGAGGCCCTTCAACAAGCACAATTTCGTTTACAAGGTCACAAGGTGAGAATCCTTCCACCACATTTTCAATACATCATGGTTTGTCGATCATTTTCTTTTCTGCTATACATAGAGCATCCATGCTCATACTTTAGAAATAGAGATTGCCTCTATAGCGCTCACGAAGTGCTGCCACTTCTCTTAGCTAGAGAGAAGGCGTCCACAAACCACTAAGAGAGCAAAAACTCTAGTGGACTAATAAGGTGCGTATTAATTAAGCATTCAATTAACTTTAGGAATGATGGATGTGTGCTATCTCTTACTCTAATCTCTCTAATAGATTAGTAAGATTCAATTAGCTTTAAGAAGGATATGTGTGTGTGTGTGTGCTATCTTTTACTCTAATCTCTCTAATAGATTAGTAAAATTCAATTAGCTTAAAGAAGGATATGTATGTGTGTGTGCTATCTCTTACTGTAATCTCTCTAATAGATTAGTAAGATTCAATTAGTTTTAAGAAGGATATGTGTGTGTGTGTGTGCTATCTCTTACTGTAATATCTCTAATAGATTAGTAAGATTCAATTAGTTTTAAGAAGGATATGTGTGTGTGTGTGTGTTATCTCTTATTGTAATCTCTTTAATAGATTAGTGTGAATCCGAGTTGGCGAGGGTTCAAATTACAGACTCTCTTTGGAAACAAGGAGACTACTAGGGAAATTGACCAATTTAAACTTCTAAGTGTATAACATAAGTGTAGTACAAAAAAATGGCTCCAAAGCATGCTCGAACACAAGGCGCTAATGATTATGAAGCCGGTACAAGTAATGGGGGAACTCCTGTGGAACATGCTATGTCTCCACCAATCGGACCAATAGGAGCTATGGTACAGGTTAGTATTGCAGTTTTAAGTTATGCATCATTGCACATGCGAGACCATAGGAATATATTATTTACCTTATGAAAAGAAATCACGGATCGAAACCAAGGGGCTTAACCCCAAGAAACTCGGCATATGTTTGACAAGTAGAAAAGAATTTCTGGTTAAACTGGTTGCTATAGGAATGAATGTTTGTCCAAAACCTTCGGTATGGTTTCTGTCAATTCTCTCTACTTATTAGCACTGGCATTATGTAGCAGTTGCCGAGGCATGAGATGACGCCCAGGATGGCACCGCTAATGCTGTGGTGGGAGTACACTCAGATTAACCCAGCTGGGTACTATAGTTTTGTTTCGCCGTGGCGTGAGGATGACGCCCAGATTGGCACCGTTGTTACTGTGGCGGGAGTACGTCCAGATTAGCACAACGAGTACTTGTTGATCGGTATGGGATGCTCATGAGGACAAGGGTTTTTATAAATAATGTATATACTGATCGGACATAATAGCGCCAGTAGAGATTCTTAAGTGAACCTAATCTAAGGGTTGTTGGTTTAAAATTGGACGACTTCTTGTTTGACTATTGTTTGAAATATTGTTTGAAGGGCTGTTTTAACGAACCAGTATCATAAATAATAAAGTAAAGGAACATGTATGTTTAAATAGTGTGGTAGTAATTAGATAACAAAAGAAGGGTGAGTGTGGTGTGGAAAGTGGGAGAATGATACCCCGACGGTATCATTCTATGGACGGGTGAACCCGATGAGTTAGGTAACTTTCCAACGCTAGAAATTGTTTTTTTTAAAGTTATAACTCTTAAAAGAGAGACAAACCTTGGCAGTTGTGCTTCTGAAACATGGGGAAAAAAGCGCACAGGTTGGTCACTCTAAGATTTATACTCTTAGGTATAATTGATTATAGATAGTTTTTAGATAAGGTTATGGTGGTCACGCTCTGCCATAGCGAGATAGGACCAATCCTTCAATAACAGTTCATGCCCGTGGCTACGTAGTAGCTAAGGCAATGTCCGTTGGTTTTTCTTTTTTAGGATTGGAGACCTATCAAAGGTATTCCGCTCCTCTCAAAAATGGGCAGGGACCTCACAAAATTCTCGTGATTCATGCAAGCTACTTGATTATGCTAAAGGTTGAGCCTACACAAAACATACACAAGCCGTTCTTAGTGGGGATACCAAAATTGAGGCGGTCCGGGGCGGGCAACAATAGATGCGACCTCTAAACACCCCTCAAGGCTCCCGTGCTGCTCAATTGGGGCTGGGGCAACCATAAGCACAACACAAAAACAAACCCACAGACAAACCCAAACAAGATAGGGTCACCACCTAGTTATGGTATGCGAACTAGGACACAAGAGAGATTTTGTCACAACCAAGAAGATGCACCAGAAAACACACAAGCAACCTCACACCAAGACACACACAAAATGGAACAGAGAGATCTAGAGAAAAGGGAAGAGAGAGAGGACTGGATCTTACGTAATACCTTATTTGTGGCTTGAAGATGGAGATGGTTCATTATGATGCTATCGTAGAGCTTGTACAAAACTCACTCAATGCTTAGTGAATGCTAAACATTGTCAACACACACACACTGTCTTAGGGTGTGGGAGAACTCTCACCGCAATACCCTCTTACAATGGACACAAAATTGGCAATAAAAACACACTAAAACACTCTAAAACAAGATCAACCGATATAAACTCAAAATACACAAGTTACTTTGAATTCACCAAACCGTATTGCATAAATGGAAGGACAAAGATTTGAACGTCAAATCACGCCTTTGATCCACCAAACCTCAATTTATTGATGGTGGAGGAGCATATACAACAGTGATTTTGAGATTCTTGAACTTACGCTGTCTCACTTGCAATGTGTAGATTGAAAGTTTCTCTTACGCCAAAAGTGAAGCTCACAAAGTGGTTGCTACGCCTAAGTCTCTCCTCACGCATAGAGTGTTGGGGTGCTATGTGAGATATTGGAGGTTGTTTTACAAGAGGAGAGGGGCCTATTTATAGGTTGGAGACCCCTCATTAAGATTATTGAAAATCCTAATTTACAAGCTTAACTGATCAGGATTATGATTTTTTTCAATATCAAAACATTGCGGGCCTTCTTTGTCTGCTTGAGTCATGGATTTGGGCTCAAAAAAGAGCATTATTGATGGTAGATAAAGTGAGTAAAGTTTTAAGTAAGGGGGGGGAGAGAGAGAGAGAGAGAGAGAGAGAGAGAGAGAGAGAGAGAGAGAGAGAGTTACTATGCACATGTCTTGAGGTGAGGTGTCTTTTATGGTTGGGTCAATGGCTATTTTGTGTTAGTATATTAGTGGTTAATGTTAGTAATCACTAGAAGGTTAATGATGTATTTACAATGGGTAGAATAGGGTGGATGGTTGAATGAAGTGAGGAAATCCTTGTGATGGTGAAGCTTGAAGAAGTCTTTGACTTACTTGTGTAAGTTCTCAAAATGACTATCGATCTTCTTCTTCGTCTTCTCTTCTTTACGCCCCCACCGCCAAGGTTGATTATCGCGATGAAAATGGCAATTCGGTTGATGAGATCTCTTAATTTGCAGAGGTTAAGCATGGTTTACATGATGAATTTTATGTATATAGAGAAGCGGTAAGATGGAATTGTACTTTGGAAGTAAAAGAGAGAGGCATAGAGATGGTGTATCTACATGGAGAGCTCATATGAGAGCTATAGGAGTAAGAGGGGAGGTTAATGGTGAAGAAGGTGAGAGAAACCATGAAAGGTGCAGGTTTAGTGAGGGATTGAGAGGAATGATTGTGTGTGTGTGTGTGTTTGTGTAGAATTGTGGAAAGAGGTGAGAGAAGACTATGGGCTACTTGTGAGAAAAGAGGGCAAACTGGGGTCCACTCAAAATATCCTATCTCACCGGTGGTTGCTCCAAAAATCACTAAAATTTTTGAGGTGATTATTCTTGGTCCACATTTTCTCTTTTCACCACCGCTCCAAATTTGGAGTGGAGATGGGTGCCAAAAATCTCACCAAAAAGCGTGTTTTTTATGTTTACAAAAGTCTTTAGTGGCCCCCTCCTTTGTTGAATTTGTACAATACATCCAAGAGTGAGCCCCTCCTTCGTTATATCATGATACAAAGCATCCAAGTTCCCTTTACATATGCATGGAGGAGGATTATTGATGAAATAAGAAATATATACATTGTGGGACTAGTGTATGGACTATTCATGAATTTTAGCTCAATGAGCACATGGTGTTAGAATAATGAGTATATAATAAGAAAAAAATGGAAGAATTATGGATATGGAAAAAGATATTGGAATCATATGATATGATCCCTCTTTTTTATTATTTTGGGTGAAAGAGAAAAAGGTATGAAAATAATATAATAAACATGACTGAGTAGAAATCAATTTTTTGTTTTCACGAGAGTGAGGGTGAAAATGTGGGGGTGATTTGTATAAAAGAAAAATATGAGGTTAGAGTATGTACACATTGGAAAAAAATATACTTATGGTGTAAGAGGATGAAAGAAGGCATACACAGGTTTAATAAAACACACACCTAAGTATAAATATTTAAAACAAATACCAAAATAATTATAAAAATCCCTATATTTAGGCCATATATACAATGTATTATTTACACACAAATGGGCCATAATGTACTTTATTTTTTTTATTTTTTTGGCTCAACTAGCCCAAATTACTAGCTAGCTGAGGATTTTACGGAGATATGGAAAAAATTCCCTAACTCACACACGTCTATGTACAGTGAAATGGTAGGGATAGCCATAGTGTTTGGGTGATTTTGGTAGGGTGAGGTAGCTCACTATGGAAATGTTGAATAGCCAAAAAACGGCTATACTCATCTGCAACGAAGATCTTCCCGTGTACCCCTTAAGTAGCAGGGGCCTTTTTTATCTTCCCTCAATTACCTCGAAAGGTGCTTTTCCCATGGAGGTATGTATAGTATTATTGTAGGCATACTCCACTAAGAGTAAGTATTTCTCCCATTGGGACCTTTGATCTACTTATGTAGGCTTTTAGTAGATCAAGAATTATTAGGTTAGCTATTTCACTTAATTTGGCCATCCATTTGCGGGTGATAGGCCAAAGACAAATTTAGCCTTGTCCCTAGATTCTCAAAGAGACCCTTCCAAAAATTAGTGGTCATTCTAGGATCTCTATCTGACACTATGGACATTGGCAAGCCATGGTACTTGAAGATTTGTGAAATGAAGAGGGTTGCCATTTGATGGGCTTTGATAGTCTTTTTGACAGGTATAAAATGAGCTTGTTTTCTGAACCTGCCTACTATAGTCCATATTCTCGTATACCCATGGATAGACTTAGGCAATCCAAAGATAAAATCCATGGATATGCTCTCCCATGGTGAATTAGGGATTGGCAAAGGTTGAAGCAATCCAGGTTGCTTCCCTCTATCAAACTTCATCTTTTGGCATACCACACATTTAGAAACATACTCTTGTATGTTTTCTTTCATGGTAGGCCAATAGAAATATGTTTCAATCCCCTTTAGGGTAGACTGAATCCCTCTATGCCCCGCATAAGGAGGAGCATGAGATTCATACATTACTTTCTCACAAAGTGAGTCAGTAATGCATAGTTTATTGCCATAGAGAAGATAACCATCTTCTAAATTAAATGGTTCCTCTTTCTTTCCTAGTGCAAGGCCTGAAAGCACATCTCTAAAACTGGGATCAATAGCATACTCATCTATCATAGAAGATAGATTATTGTGAGTTGCTATGGAAACCGCATTCACTCTTGGTCGTCTTGAGAGTGCATCGGCAACTTGGTTATGCTTGCCAGCAATGTGAGCAATATGAAATTGAAATTGCGAAAGGAAATTCTCCCACCTCATTTGTTTGTCAGAGAGCTTGGTCTGCGTCATGAAGTACTTAAGACTTTGGTGATCGGTTCGCAGAATGAAAGGAGTCCCCAATAAATAGTGCTTCCATGAGTCTAAGGCATGTAGAACTGCAAGGAGTTCCTTTTTATATATGCCTAGAGCTTTATCAACAGGGTCGAGCCTTTGACTTTCATTGCCTATGGCGTGCCCTTCTTGGAGAAAAAGAGCTCCAAGGGAATTACCACAAGCATCACATTGGACCTCAAATGACTTTGAAAGATTCGGTGGTGTAAGCACAGTTTGAGAGATAAGATTTTCTTTAAGCTTTTCGAAAGCATTGTACCTAACGTTTTTCTTTGATAGGTCATGTAATGGTCCTGCTATTATAGAGAACTTTTCTATGAAGCATCTATAGTATGCACACATACATATAAAGCTTCATAGTTCATGATGATTCCTTGGTTTAGGCCATCCTTTTATTACCTCCAACTTTGATGGATCCATTTGCATGCCATCTTGAGAGATAATGTGACCTAAATATTGAATCTCTTGCAAGAAAATTTCACTTTTCTTTTGATTAACATAAAGTTTATTCTCTCTTAGAACTTGAAATATTACCTGAAGGTGTTGCTTGTGTTCGTCAAATGAATTAGAGTATATGATGATATCATCAAAGAGCACTCCAGTAAAAGTCGGTGAGGCCTGAAGAGCTTTTTCATTTAGCGGTTGAATGTGGCTGGTGCATTGGCCAAGCCAAAAGGCATGACAATGTATTCGTAAAGACCAAACGTAGTGCGAAATGCGGTCTTTACAATGTCTTGCTCAACTATCCTTATTTGATGATAGCCACTTTTTAGGTCAATCCTACTGAAGTAGGTGGACCCTTGTAGCTTTTCAAATTGGTCTTCTACCCGTGGAATGGGAAACCTATTCTTGATAGTGATTTTATTTAGTGCTCTATAGTTGACACACATATGATATGTGCCTTCTTTCTTTTGCACTAATAGCACAGGAGAATAAAATGGAGATGAGCTAGGCCTAACCATGCCCTTCTCAACTAACTCATGCACTTGCCGCATATTCTCCTCTTGTTGACCTTGAGAAACTCTATAAGCAGGTTTGTTGGGCGGTGAACTTCATGGAAGAAGTTCAGTTGCATGGTCATTATTGCCTCGTTTAAAAAGTATCTCACAAGGGATGTCGTCAATAAAGACATCTTGAAATCCCTTCAAAAAATTGGATAACTCTAATTCCTATTGATTGTGTATATTTTCTTTTGCTAAAACATTAGGTTCATTTTGAGAGTCTTTAATAAAAATCATGTACACGGAAATAGAGCTCTTTATTGACTTATTGAAAGCTTGTGTATGTACAATGGGTATGGTATTACCCATTTCCTTAGCATCTATGTACATATCTTTTTCCCTGAACCTAAAAGAGATTCTTCTTTCATGGAATTTAACATTGGCAGCCATGCGATCAAAACCATGATGCCCCTAGGATTACATCCTCGTGCTTGAGAGGGGAGATAAAGAAGTCCTCTTTGTCCACATAGCTTTGGACATGGAGCCTCAATTTCCTGATTAAGGGAGTGACTGAAGCTTCTTGCCCCTTGAAAGCAACATCTATGTGTAGGACATCTCCCATGTCATAGGCTTGGATGCCTAGCTTGGTGGCCAACTCTGTGATATGAAATTGTGAGTAGAACCAGGTTCAAAGAGAATAAAAGAATCATGTTCTCTTACCTTTCCCCAAGCATGGCATAGAGGAGATCCTTTGTGGTGAGTTTCCTCCTCTTGGATTTCAACCAAGGTAGCTCTAGGAGGTTCATGGAGGGTGTTCTTTTGGGGACAAGCACGGTATGCATGCCCTTGCTCGCTGCACTTGAAACAGTGGTTATCCTTGTGATAACGCTCAAGCTCTTGAGGAGAGAGTTTGTTTTTACCTTTGTAAACTCCCTTCTCCTTATCTTTGTTGGAGTTGCCCTTAGGATAATTTTGGACATTGTCCTTCCCCTTAGGCTCATTGGAACCCTTGTTTTCTATGGGCTTAAAATTTCTTTTAGCCCCCGTTTGAAAATTGATTCGAGAAGCCACCATAGTATCGTGTATAACCGCCGATATGGTTCATGGCTTTTGGGAGTTGACATACTCCATCATTTCTTCAGTTAAGCCCGCACAAACTTGTTGCTTTTGCTCTCTAAAATCCAACTTTTTGAGGACAACGGATTCTAGTTGTAGGTCCCAAAACTTGTCTACATATTTGTGAATGGATTCATAGGGAGAGGGCTTCAAGCTTTGCCATTCAGTGAGTACTTTGTCTTTGGCATCGGTGGCCAAAAATTGCTTCATAATGGAAGCTCTTAAAGCTTTCCATGTTCGTGGAGCTTCACTGTTGGCCCGTATGCTAGACCACCATTGCCTGGTGGACTTTTGAAAGTGCATAGCTACATGGTGTAGCTAAGAGGACTCCGTGAAGCCCTCGTCTCTAAACGCCGCATCGAACTGTTGGATAAAGGCCAAGACTTTGTCCATAGCACCAAAAGTGCCATCGTAGGTAAGGAAAGAGATGCCCTTTCCTCCCTCTTTGAACTTCTTGAACTTGGATGACCTCTTCCACATGGCATAGGATTTCCTATGGCCTCTTCTTTTTTATGGTTCAAAGGTTGCACCATCACTTTATTCAGAAGGTGAAGAATTTGAGGAAGATGGAGAAGAGGGTGACCTCTTTCTTGCCTTTTTCTTGCCTTGATCTTCTTTGCCTTCACCATCACTTTCATAAGAGGAAGAGGATGAAGAAGATGGAGAAGAGGGTATCCTCTTCCTTGCCTTTTTATTCCCTTTCTTTTTGTCATCCCTCTTTGAAGTATGGTGTGGAGAAGTATGCGATGGTCTTCTCCGTTTTGGAGGTGATGGAGAGCGTTTAGCCCGCCGTCTTCGTGGAGCCATCTCCATCAAGGTGGCATGAGACTCACTTGTTTCTCGTTCCTTCAGTGGAGGCTCTTGAATTATCCTTTGGGAAGGAGATGCATCATCAAGAAGAAATTTTTTGAGCCCTTTGTATGGATCTTCTTCTTCTTCCCGAATCGGAGAGAGGCCTCTTTTGGAAGTCTCACAAGGAGGCTTTCTAGGTACTCTCTCATCATGGTGGGGAGCTTGGAGAATCCCATGAGCACAAAGCTGCCATTGCACGTCACTTTGGAGGGATGTATTGCCCATGGCTTGTTGAAGCCTAGAAACAAGGTAGTTAACAAGCATAGGGGCATCACTAGTAGCCTGCTCATTAGCAAAATCAAAGTTATCAACATTAATTTCACTCTCTTTACTATTGTCATCCATTCTAACAACTTTTAGGTGTACTTTGGCACTTCAAGCCCTAGTTTCTACTCCTCTTTACCCCTTTAGAAAAAGCACTCAAGCTACTGTACCCGTGGATCGAATACCATTACTTGCAAGGAATAAAAGAGAGGGTCGCTCATCACCAAAACAACAGCGACTCCTGTCAAGCTTCTAGTAGCTCAATAGTGGTTAATCCGTAGGCAAGCCCCGTAGGACTCCACTATTAAGACCATAGCTCTTGACGGTGATGCCCTGTTAACTGCACAAAGGCACGTGCACTGCAAGGATGAAAAATCCATATTCTACTTACTGACATGCAATTAATAATACCAACCATCTATAGCTAGCTTGAGGACCTCCCTTCTTGAGCAAGAAAAGAGAAACCTTGTGCTCTAATACCAATGTAACATTTAATGGCCTAGTAACTTGTGTGTAGCAGAAAATAGCATGAACATAGTGAGCATTTCATGAGAATAGATTCCTAATGAGAATAACAAGAGTGATTGGGTGGACAGAGCAACAAAAAGTATAACACCTAGTTAGATAGCATGAACGACAATTCAAAAGAGAGAGAAATTAATCAATTGACAACAGTTGAGGACCGGATTTGCATTGAGACGGTCCCCCCCACAAAAGGCTTTGTATTATGGTTTCTCCCATCAAGAGAGATATTTTACAATATAATTCTTTGTGTTCCTACAATACTAGCTAGTGCAATGAAGATTGAAACTTCAAGCACTAAGCAAAACACAACATCAATTACCTCACGGTCTCAGACCCAAGACCTCACACACCCTCGAAAGGTAGCGGGGTATGAGAATAGATTGAGAGGAAGGAGTAGTCTTACGAGAAAGATGTCATCTCCTCACAAAATCACTCATATTAGCATAGCTTGGCTTCATAATTAGAATGGTAGAGGAGATGAGCATCCATTTAAGCTTGGCTCTTGGTTGGATTTACATCAAAGCCAAGAGTTGTTGGTGTAGGTCTCCCTTCTCACAAGCTTGGAGTAGGTGATAAGCTTTCCATTAAAGCTTGAGAAGAGAGAGAGAGTCTTCTTGCTCTACACATGAGCTTGTGTGAGTGTGTGTCGATAATTGCCTTTGAAAAATAAGTCCCCTCTCTCTCTTGGTTGACCCCTCCTGCTATTTGCTCTTGCTAGCACCTCATTGGACCTTTCCCAGCTTAGCCAATGAAAGTTAAGTACCATAAGTGATAGTCTTCTAACATGTGTCCTCCTTTCACTTTTTGTAAGAGCTTTTGGTAATTAATTAATTCAACTAAACTCTCATTGGACCCCTTTGCCTCTTGGCCGATAGGAATCAGGCAAGCCATTGGCTGCTGCATGCTCATTGGAGCCATTGGGAGACTGTCCAATAGTCTTCTAGAGAACTTAATTTCTATTGGTTCTTTTATTAAGTGTTTTTAAATTAACTAAACTAGATTTACTCTAGCCTAATTCTCATTGGTCCACCTCTATGGACATCCAATAGGATTTGAGTACACCTTGTGGGCATCTCGCCTAGGGAGATGACATGTGTCCCTCTTTCCGCTTGTGAACAAATGAAGCTTGTGAGTGTGTGTGTGTGTGTGTGTGTGTGTGTGTGTGTGTGTGTGTGTGTGTGTGTGTGTGTGTGTGTGTGTGTGTGTGTGTGTGTGTGTGTGTGTTTCTCTTTCATCCCCTACTTCTTGGGCTCGCCCCATCCTATGTAGGGACTTGTGAAGACTTTTGTACACACACGCAACGTATCCGAAATTCCTAATCTTTGACCTTTGGAGACAACCTTTGAATTTTGGAACCTTAGCATTTTGGAAGTCTTAATGGGCTAAACTGTAAGGTCTTTGGAGCCCATTGTTGCACATAGCTCTTTTGCAGATGGACTCCCCTTTGGATCCCTATTGTGGCCGGGTCTGCCAGCTTAGCCAATATTCTAGCTTTTTCTCCCCTAGCACTTCCCCTTATTGAATGATCAGTACAACATGAGAAAATCATTTAGGAGAATTAGATATTAGTTATTATGACAAGAAGTAAATTTTTGAGCCCTTTGTATGGATCCTCTTATTCTTCGTGAATCAGAGAGAGTTCTCTTTTGGAAGTCTCGCAAGGAGGCTTACTAGGTACTCTCTCATCATGGTGGGGAGCTTGGAGAATCCCATGAGCACGAAGCTGCCGTTGCACTTCACTTTGGAGGGATGGATTGCCCATGGCTTGTTGAAGCCTAGAAACAAGGTAGTTAACAAGCATAGGGGCTTCATTAGTAGCCTGCTCATTAGCAAAATCAAAGCTATCAACATTAATTTCGCTCTCTTTACTATTGTCAGCCATTCTAGCAATTTTTAAGTGTACTTTGGCACTCCAAGCCCTAGTTACTGCTCCTCTTTACCTCTTTAGAAAAAAACTCAAGCTATTGTACCCATGGCTCGAATATCATTAATTTCGAGAGGGTCTTTCAACACCAAAATAGTACGGCTCCTGTCAAGATTCTAATAGCTCAATAGTGATTAAGCCGTAGGCAAGCTCCATAGGACTCCACTATTAAGACCATAGCTCTCGACAGTGATGCCCCGTTATCTGCACAAAGATAGGCACACTGCAAGGCTGGAAAATACCTATTCTACTTACTCAATTGCAATTAATAATACCAGCCATTTATAACTATCTTGAGGACCTACCTTCTTTAGCAAGAAAAAAGAAACCTTGTGCTCTGATACCAATGTAACATTTAATGGCCTAGTAACTTGTGTGTAGAGGAAAATAGCATAAACATAGTGAGCATTTCATTAGAATAGATTCCTAATGAGCGTAGCAAGAGTGCTTGGATGGAGAGAGCAACAAAAAACATAACACCTAGTTAGATAGGCATGAACAATACTTCAAACGAGAGAGAAATTAAGAACTTGACAACATTTGAGGACTGGATTTACATGGATCCGGTCCCCCCTCCAAAAGGCTTTGTATTATAGGTTTCCCCCATCAAGGGAGACATTTTACAATACAATTCATTATGTTCCTTAAATAACTAGCTAGTGCAATGAAGATGGAAGCTTCAAGCACTAAGCATACACTTATAAACACAACATCAATTCCCTCGTGGTCTCAGACCCAAGACCTCACACACCTTGGAAGATGGTGAGAGCTAGCGGGGTATGAGAGTAGATTGAGAGGAAGGAGTAGTCTTACAAGAAATAAGTATATCTCCTCACATAATCACTCATAATAGCTTAGCATAGCTTAGAAATTAGCATGGGAGAGGATATGAGCATGAATTGAAGCTTGGCTCTTGGTTGGATTTGCATCACAAAGACAAGAGTTGTTGGTGTAAGCCTCCCTTCTCACAAGCTTGGATTAGGTGATGAGATTTCCATTAAAGCTTGAGAAGGAGAGAGAGAGTCTTCTTGCTTCACACATGATATTGTGTAAGTGTGTGTGTGATAATGCCTTGCCAAAATCAACCCCTTCTCTCTCTTGGTCTACCCCTCTTGCAATATATTCATGCTGGCACCCCATTGGACCCTGCAAAGCTTAGAGAATCAAAATTAAGAAGCATAAGTGATAGCCTTGTGACATGTGTCCCTCTTTCCCCTTTTGTGAGAGCTTCAGGTAATTAATTAATGCAATTAAGCTCTCATTGGACCCCTTAGTCTTCTCGCCAATAGGAATCAGGCAAGCCATTAGGCTGCTGAATGCTCATTGGACCCTTGGGAGAATGGCCAATAGTCTTCTAGAGAGCTTAATTCTTACTGGGTTCTCTTATTATGTGTTTTGAAATAAATTAAACTAGATTTACTCTATCCTTATTCTCATTGGTCCACCCCTATGGCCATCCAATAGGATTTAAATAAATTAAACTAGATTTACTCTAGCCTAATTCTCATTGGTCCACCCCTATGGCCATCCAATAGGATTTGAATGCACCTTGTGGGAAATTGGGCTAGGGAGCTGACATGTGTCCACTATGCCCTTTGTGTAAAGGGGCTTGCATGAGTGTGTGGGTGTGTGTGTTTCTCTCTCATCACCTACTAAATGAGCTCGCCCCCTCCTATTAGGAGTTTCCAAAGACTTTTTGGCACACTACAAAGCATCCAATTTTCCCTGGGGTTGGACCATTGGACATAACCCTTTCAATTTTGAAACCTTACCATTTTGGAAGTCTTAATGTGCTGATACTTAGGGTCTTTGAAGCCCATTTTTGCACATTGATATTTTGCAGATGGCCCCCGCTTTGGATCCCTAGTTTCCCTGCTTTGGATCCCTAATGTGGCCGGTCTGCTAGCTTAACCAATATTCTAGCTTTTCCTTCCTTAGTACTTCCCATATTAAATGATCAATTTAGCATGAGAAAATCATTTAGGAGAATTAGATATTAGTTATTATGACACAAAAATGTTCGTTTTTGCACGCATCATGCTTTTATGTGCATCTTTGATCGTTTATTAAAGCTTCATATTCATTATACCTTCACAATGAAGCATGTGGAGAGGTCGCTTGATGCTATCTTGTTCTATTGGTGGTGGTTATTGTGGTAGTGGTTCTATTGATGCGTTATCACCAAGAGACCATCCGCCACTCTCTTCAGTAGATAGTTTACCGATTGGCACACCACGTACACCTTGGGAATCACACGAGCATGATCCTAGCAAGGTGTACAAGAGCAAGGATGGGGTTGTTGTTGCGGATAGGGTCAGAAAGGCCATGCGAAAGAGGATTCAAAGGCTCTATACAGTTTAGTTTGGCCACTCTGTGATGGAGATTTGGGATAATCAAGATGATGAAAGAAAGAGTTACATCACCGATGCCATTCACAGAGAGTACAGGCCGGTAGAGGGGTATGATCCAATATCGAATGATTGGATTTTGAGCATGGCCATGGCCACAATGTCACACCATCGGTCAGAGGCGAGAGATAATTACAAGGATGGCAGTACAAAGCTGGCATGGTTGGATTGTACGAGAGACACATGACAATCCCGAGAGATTTCAACAGTAGAGAGATGCATCCAGAGCACGTTTGGAGTCTGTTGGAGCATCTCATCTTGGGAGTGGAGGCTAGGACACACTTCGTCATGAGTGTGTAAGTATTATACGTACGCTTTAAATTGTCAAAAATATATATGTTACTTGAAGATTTATATAATGATTAAACCAAAATTTTGTAGGAAGTTGTTGTGAAGTGCCCTTTGACAATCCAAGAGCAGAAGTATGGGTACAAACATGGACTTGTGGCCCTTTTGACCCAGTTGCAGGAGGAGGGAGTGGCCAGCGACTACTGGAATACATCACCGTGAGGGTGACATCCTCCATATATGTTTTTTTTTTGTATCTATGGTCTTCTTTTTACAGTTGTACTCATTCATTTTATACATGTATAGTTTCACGCTTATGTTTATGGTTTGCGTTCCGTTTACGATTATGATCATGATACAACAATCAGGTTATGGTTATGGTTTTGCAATTATGGTATAAACACTAGTACAGGTCTTGGTATGCACGCTGCTATAAGCCTTGATATACGCATCAGTGTAGCAAAATTACATACCGACATGTATTAAGGCACGTAATCTAGCGTTAGTTCCATTGCTTATTTCGACTATGAGTGTACCAGTGCATATACCGACGATACGATTTTAACGATGATTTCGACGCTTATTCCAAGGCTTTTGTCTTTTAAAACAAGATTTGAGTCGTTGGTATCCGCGTCCATTTTTGCACGGCGTGTTGTAGTGATCACAGGAATGATGCATTTGAGGATCAATATGTGATTGTCTAGTGGTGTGCAAAGATTCAAGTTTGTTGCATTGACTTCCTAGAAAACTCGATTGAATGTGTCACAAAAAACATGTAGGAAATCATCCATGTGATTGGATGCCTCAATGAATCCCAAGCGTACCTCGTTTGCTACATCTATATCTATTACAACACATCCTTTGATTGGCACATCATCAAGGAAACGCATTGTAGTTTGAGGTATGAAGTCCCGTAGAACTTTGTTCATACCATTCATCATATGTGCAACTGAATTAGTTGCTCCATGAGGTAAGGTGCACATCCTTATCAATCCCAAAGGTGTCCTCATGGTAGTCAGGTCCCTCCTTTCCATTGCTAGCTGGAACTGATCATACCCTGAGTACAAATCCCCCATAGAATATATTTCCCTTTCTCCGAATGCCTCTACAAACTCATCTACAAATGGCCCTATACCCACATTTCTGATTGTCACCTTATTTATAGGTTGCATATCCTGAATACAGCATAAAGAACCATTTTTCTTCAGAACTGTGAACTATGTTTGAATATGCAATAGAAGAAGGCTCCAAAATATCCATCTTGATCTTTTCATCAAGCAAATCAATGAGTTTTGGCAAATGGGCCTTTGGAACCGGAATAGGCCTCAAGCTCCAAGGTACATGAGGGATAGTGAAGATCACTATAGGAGCAACAATGGATGGATCAACACACCTGATCTCATGCGACTCAAAGGAAAACTCCTTTCCATGTTTGGCAAGCATTTCTTCAAAGAATATTCTTTCAACCTCTGTCAAACTATCCTAGCAACCAATCTTTAAATCCTTCCAAATAACGTGTGTAAACTTATGTCCAATCTTGCTCGGCTCACGAAGGCTAGGTTGCAAAGCAGCTTGATCATTCTTATCGGTATAGTCTTTTGGTAGAGGTAATTCCACTGGTTTCACTTTCTTTGCCATAGACTTGTACTTGGTCTCCACTCGTACATCAACACTTTGAGCATTTTTGAAATCCTCAATGACTTTGTACATTTTTGTTGAGCATACTTTCACGACCTCACTTCCCATACGCAAACTACTGCAATCCACTAAAGACTCCAAGTCTTGCATAGTATCCACAAACGAACACTCATCAAACACACTTCCAATGAATTCACCATCTTCTAGCAAACCATTCATCTTCAAACCTCGTTGTACACTATTTACATGTTGTCATTCACCCTTCTTTAAGTCCTCACACTTTGTAAAATCAATAGCATAGTCTATTAATCATACAAAACCTGTAGAAAATGTTTCCTTTGCATATACATCATGCGAGAACTTTTTTCTTTTTGTACCACTGCAATCCCGCTTTACAATGCTACATGTCCAAAACCTCTCATATCCCTGTAGTCCTTGAATCCTTTGTTTGTCTTTGGCAAGGGTTGCTCTTGACGACTTTCACGGTTCCTTTCATAGTCCACACAAATAGTAAGGAATTGTATAGCATGCTTTCCATCCCTGCTTCTTGTCCTAGCATAAGCTGACCCGTCGTCCATCACCTTGGTTTCCCTGTGAGTAGCAATGATGTATGGTTGCCCAAGGATAAGAGGGTATGTAGACATCTCCTATTAGAAATAAATCTTGGGCATCTTTCACATCCCCTATACTCACCTAATTCACATTTGGACAAGCTCCATACAGCTCCCCTGATGAGTTGTTTGCTACACGAATCATCCATCCATGGTTTATATCAATTGGCCATTTTCCTTTTTGATAAAAACTCTTTGGCATGAGGTTAATTTCTAACCCATGATCTATCAATGCAATATATGGCTCTTCTAAGTCTCCCACTTTTACCAGGGTCTTAGTAGTTGCTCTTGCCCAGTGACTCTTCAAGGAGTAACTCTTGTGAGTGGTCTCCGCTTCATCTTCATCATCGAAGAAGCGAACATGTTTTAATAATCCTCCTATAGACTTGTAGCATCCAACAGTAGTTTGATCGCCTTGCTCACCATAGACCTGTCCTCCTTGTGCATTTAAAGTCTCTTCTTCACCCTACACATGGATAGATTCAGTAAGAGACTGCCGCTTCCTCTTTATGATATGAGTTATTTCTTCATGAAACTCCCTCTTTGCTATTCCAAGGACCTCACCCAAGGTAAATTCCACCTTACTGTTCCAAATCCTCTCTTCCAAAACCTTTTTGAGATCAGTTGAAGCCTATATATCATATTGGAGTTTGTAGGCCGGACCCTTTGCTTTAGCTTTTGTTGCATCCTTCTTCTTTTCTTTAGAGGCTTCCTGCATAGGCACTTGGGGGACACTATGTCATTATGAGGCACTATGTCATTTCTTCCTCCACTCCTTGTCGCCTCTTTTGAAGGCCCTTCATCCCCATCTTCACGCCTAAATTTCTAGCCGAATGCAGTCTCCAACTTCATGTAAAACCTCTGTAGTCATTTTAACCTTCATAGCAGATTCTATAGCGCATGGCCATAGCTCTCCAATACCATTAAAATCCTCTTGATCTCCAACCTTGACTGATCCTTTTTTCTTAATCGGATCCACCTTCAACCCATAGGCCGCTGCCTCAACCATTGAGATGGCATGGCTAGTAGCCATGTCCTCAACTAGGTTCTTCATCCCGCCTTTTCCAAAGTTTTTTCCCAAGAGCTTACATGTTTCACTTAAGTGAATCTTACCATCTTTAAAGGAAAACAAGCTCCTTCATCAAGGAATCTTTAAAACGCTCGTGGGTTGATTACAGTTAACTATCATCTTGTCTCTCTATCATTGTCGCTTGGCTAGTAGTGAAATTGCATCTTCAACTTCATTCCAATCAGTTTTTAAGCCATGTTCCGCATCCTTATCCTCAAGTAGTAGTTCTAACTTCTCTTGAATCTCTTTACCAGAAGCCTGCAAAAATAGCTCTCTCTTCTCTGAGTTTAGGGTAGCCTTTTCAGTCCTTGAAATTTGATCATAGCATCATTCGAATTCCCTTAGCAGTTGGGTAGGTGAAAGTCCCTCTTTTGGCCTAACTACCCACTCTAAAAAAATCCTCTTTGTCACCCTTTCGGAATCTTCCATGAAATACTCTTCTTTTAAGGCTAATTTGAATGCTAGTTCCCAACTTCCCTCATGCTCATTTTTAATTCCTCTTACATGCTCTCTGATCTCAGGCCACAGCTAGTTGAAAACTTAATTTGCACCATCTCTGCTTCGGGTACTTGATGAAGCTCCATCTCCTTTACATATCCACAAATATACTTTGTTACATTTTACCTTTAAATTGGTCCATTTTCTTCACCACGGGAAGTGCTTTGGTTGAGGAAAGCTCCCTCCTTTACGCAGCTTATTGCTGCTGCATAAACACTGCAAAAGCTTGAGACATTTGCATTGTGACTGGATCAAATTGAGCCCCCTGTTGCTCTTATTGCTCCATAGCTTCAAATATTTAATTTTAAACCTTCAATGAATCTTTTGAACCATCACCCTAGCCTACTTCGTGTCGGGTTCACCAAAACTGTGTCAATAAGTGCGAAGTGCGGCTAGGAAAGCGTCGTGCCTGTGTGACTGTGAGGATTCGTAGCAAAATCAAGCAAGGCGTAGATGATTTGAATCTTAAAACACACTCAAAAAGAACAAAATTCCCGCCATGAAAGCTCCACTTTGAAAAAGAACCAATATTGACTCAAAACTCTTGTGTGTATGAAGATTAGGTGTAGCCTCGCTCCCAATTGCATAGATATAGTGCTCTTTCGGCCTGTTAAAAACCCTAAATTGACACTTCACTTCTTCGTCATGACCAGTTCATGGAAGCTTCATAACTTCATTGGAGAAGCCCAAGTAGTTATTTGAAGAGGGGAAACCCTAATTGAAGGCCTCATAGCCTCGAACATGTTTTGGAAGGAGCACGGGACTGCAGTAGCACCGTGTATTCGAATGGTTGTATCTCCTTGCTTATATGCCCAAATTAGCTCATTCTTGGCTATAAAACTTCCCCCTCAGCTTGAGCAACAATGGAACCTTCGTTGATATGGAATTTTGAGCCATTTATTGTTGTTTCTGGGCTATTTTTGAATCATTTTTAGCCATTTTTTTGCCCAAAAATGCGCCTTTCTGTCCGTAAAATGCCCAAACGAACCGGAAAAAATCCCTAAATTGTGAAAACCCCATTGGGTATAAATTTTATGTCGAACCTCATTTTTCCACTTGAAAGCACTTTGGACACGTCTTTTACGCCCACACATGAAACCTGCTACTTTTGGCCAAGATCACCCCCATTGAACTTTCTAGGAAAAATGAGCGTGCCACTTCGAGACCCTTGACATTTGTACATTCCTAAAGAAAATTAGGCTTTCTTTAATGTGGTAAAACATGCAGGATGCCAAATCCTCGGCCTCGCGTGCCCCAGAAGGTATGTACACGCCTACAACCATGGCATCCGTTTTCGCATATATCACACTATGTACACTGTAGCACTTGGTCCCACACATCAAAAACATTAAGAGTGAGGTAGGTATGTTTATTTTCACATTATGCACGTATCATGGCACGCTCGCACGCGCTGAAAAGTCCCTTGATTCTGTTGTACGTAACATGACATACTAAAAAGCTTTAGTGTGAAACACTTCCAGGACTTGTAGCCACAAATTTAAGGTGGCATATCCATGGCACTAATTTGAATTCAAAATATATTCAAACACTAGATGTGTTACTTATTGTTTGCTTTATATTATCTATTCCATTGTGGTAGCTCCTCGGATAGCTCTAGACTCTTTGAGACTATGTCCCTCAATACAAAATCAACTTTGATTAGTGGAGTAATTGAGATCCATATATGTGTCAACTATTTTCTTGAGAGCACGGATGGAAAGATGCATTCTTGAGGTAAGGTGACAAATTAGTTGAGCGAAACACACTAAGGTGTTTGATGGTTTTAGCTTGAGAGATCAAGACCAATAATGCAATCCATGAGCCCAAACGTTTGATCCATTGGCACTCCAAGAAGCAATGGCAACATAGGGAGAGGAAGAGCATTTGCACAACAGCTTTAATACATACCAAGGTGGAGCGCCTATTATAAAAGTGAAAGTCCATCCTATGGTTGAGACAATAGTTCGAGCAACTCGAGTGAAAACAAAGTGTGCTTCATGTGCTCGAGGTTTCTACTTGTGGAGTTGTATGCAGGCCTGAAAATGGGTGGCCACCCTTGAGTTTCTTTCAGAAGGCCAAAATCAAAGTTGGCCTTCGAGTTGAAACCCAACAATCAATGCAACCCTTCAATTGCAATCCTAAAGTCCATGTGAGACTTCCCATCAAAACTACTGAGTAATCTTAAGCTTCACAATGCATTCTAAGAATAGCATCAACTTTTGAATCCTTTGATAGTTAAGTGAAGATTCACGACATAAGAGAAGTCTATGAACTCTTGAAACAATGTAAATATAGGCTTTGAAGTTTGTACATACCTTGAACTCCATAGTCGAGCGCCCAAGTAGCACAGATATTGCACAATGCTAGTGATGGATCAACAAGGGTGTGAGCCTCACGAGTTGAAGAGGTGTAGGCCTGTTAAGAAACTCGGAAGTGAGGACTCAAATGCACAAAAGTAGACCCCAAATCGAAACCCTCAACTTGCCGCATCAGTTTCAAACCTGTGCAGAGGTCGCAAGCATTGTGTGTAGGGCTCGGATGTAGACTCTAGAGGGCTCGCTGCTCACCTATCACAAGCCGTGAGGGGTCGCAAGCAATGCGAGCCTCGGATGTAGAGGGCTCGTTGCTTACTTACCACAAGCCGTGAGGCTTTTGCAGAGGTCGCAAGCACTGCAGGACTCGGAAGTAGGGGGCTCGTTGCTCACATATCACAAGCTGGGAGGCTTTTGAACGCACTCAGCTCTGTCCATACGTCATCGATGCTGCTGCGTACAGGGTGCAGGGCCGGCTTTGCGTGCAAGGTTTCGTTATTACGCTTTGCTTCAGGGTTCACACACATTGAACCTTAAAATGTCCAGGACCAAGGCTAAAGCAATTTGACTGAGCAAGACTAGTGCCCTCAACTGCCTATAGCTCCATACCTTAGAAGTTAGAAATAAAAGGTGTTAATAATAGCCTATGCATACAAGGTGCCTTAAAAAATTGAAAAAAATTTTGAAGGCCCAGAAAAAACTTGGCCTTCAAGAAAAGCTTTACCTTGGAATAGGCCTTCAGGCATAGAAGGCCTATTCAACATTTCGAGTTTCATCTGCCACCTTGGTTTGTTGAGGGACTTCGTATGAAGCCCCAGGTGCTTGAGGAGGCCATTGCAGCCTTCAAATTTTAGCACTGGTTGTATGGCATGCCTACTATACAAACATTTATTGGACCTTGATGGAACGCATAATGTCGACCTGTAAAAAGTACGATACCTGCATATGTGACAATATAGACGTCATCGTCACACTATTTTTAATCCAAGAAACTTACTACTTAACACAAGGGACTTTCTTACATGAGAAAGACTAACGGCATAAATACGGAAAGGGACAATGGTTATGTGCGACACTTATTTAGGTTATGTGCCACATGTGTTGTAGGCAGCGTGGCATGTACACCTCTATTTCGGGAGCAACTTCTTTAACTGCCTGGCAGCCTCAAGCACAACTTCTAGAGCACCTTCAAGGTGTTCAAGCTCATGATGAATGTCGTCGTTGAGGATGTTAATAATCAAGTTGGTGAGCTTCTCCACAAGGAGCTTTGGACGGCTTACCATATGGTAAAAAATAAATAATTGCTAGATATCTTACTAGTTTCAATACACACATCTAGCAAAAGTGCAAACTAGTAAGTGTGAGAATACTCCTAGATGCATCAAGTAGCAATCTTCTTACCATATAGTAAGTTGAGTAGCTATATGGTAAGATAGTTGCTAGATGAATCAAGAGAGTTCAAGCTCACTTGCTAGTTTGAGATGTGTTATGAAGCTAGTAATACATCTAGCAACTCAAAGATATGACATAGTAGTTTTCACCTAGTAACTTTATAACAAAAAGAGGTAATCCTCCTAGACCTACTCAACGTGTCTCCCAAAATTACCTCAACATCCCTACCTTCAGTGAATGTCCTCATACTAGAACCTTTGAAATCCACAATTTCAAATAATAAATCAAGCCATGGCACTTGGAAAAATCCACAACAAGAGACATGACTCACAACTAAAATGAACCGCTACACACCCACACAAAACTATGGCCGAATGTATTGTGCCCGGCTCACAATCAACTTATAAAATAGTGGTCATACACAAGAATTCAATACAAGACAACTCCCACACGCAATAGTGCAGATCCACAAGAAATCTCCCCATCGCATACATCAACCCACAATGTAAGCTGCAAATTCCACCTGCTACTTTACAATCAACCACAAGGGGTTACCCTTGCCCTCACTACCATTTGTTATGGTCTAGCCCTAAGCAATGGCTACAACTCCACCTATGCGAGTACTCCAAGTCCAGCTTCATTAACTGCTTCGCTCAGTACTCATCCTTGCACTCTTGCAACACTGCAACTATATATAAAAGCAATCATATAAACACAATGCAGAGAAGCCATGATTATTTCTTTACATGAAAGGAACTTTAAATCAATCCATGTACAATCAAGGCTTGTAATTCACTCAAGAGATGCACCAAGAATAGTTGTTGGTAGGTTGCAAGAACTACTTACATACGACGGAGATGTGAGCACAAAAGCCTTGCTCAATCAAGTTTGTACACAAGCTAGCAGACCAAGGCTCCAGACCATAGTTACCATACATGTAGGGACAAATTTGATGTCCTCGAGGACCCTTGTAGCCTATAGCTGGAATGGCTCTTGTTCTCATGCCAAAAAAATATGCCAGTAAGGCTAGTGTCTGCAACCATCACATCCCTTTCCAATCATTATCACCAAGTTATAAAGTACAGATAGCTTACACACTTATGCAATACATTTTCTACTCCATACATAAGTACATCTCGATGTTCAAATTAACTTTCAAGATTCGATTCATATAAGCTTTCCTTGGTACTTGAGTTAAGCAACTACCAATTGATCCACTTTTCGTCCCTTGATCTATTGAAATAATTTATAACACCCAAAAAATATATGCAAAGCTCAATCCAAAGCTTTTGTAGTTGTTTACCTTGCTTGTACTCGGCCTTCGACAGCACCTAGACGAGCCTGGAGAGCCGCATCACTATTAGACATTGCAAGGGTAGCAAGTGAAGCCCGCATCACTATTAGTAACCCTTTATCCTCCAACACAATGTCACTTACAAGGCCACTCACACCTCTGCTTAGCATGGGTCTTCGACATAATTTAATGACTTTCTAGTAGCAAACAGTGTCATCAATACCTACATATGACAAGAATATGCTCACAAGTGTGTCCAAGCACAAATCGACTGCCCATCCACATACATACAACTGTACATACGCACAAACCTTCACAAGAAATCTATTTATTAATAGAATGAACTCAAAGAGACAATGGAGCACAGAATAAATGCAAAAATACACTCGCATCCCAGTCATAAGCACCTAAAACGCAGTCTACACACAAAAAACAAAATTTGAAAACAACAACCAACCTGGTCACTTATGCTGCACAGGAGCTACTATGTCTGGTGAATTGATACAATTGCAACGGCAGACTGGGTCTGTTATGCCCATTCCAAATGTCAAGGATAACATCCGTATTGGCCTGCAACTAACAAAAATTTGCGCAATGTTTAAGATAGATAACCAGATGCCAGCAAGAATCCATGATGGAAAGACTTGCCAACCCTAACCTTGAAAGGCCAAGACTGAAAATACCTATCTTGTAGCCATGGAAAAGCAATATGCAAATGAGACAAACTCCTCACTGTACATCCAAGATTTTCATAAGAGTTGTTAGATAGTTTGAATTTTCAGTCTTGTAATTTGCATCCATGATCACAAGGAAGGAAGTCCAAGCATAGCTCTGAAAGGTCGAGACGGTTTAAAAACTCCAAGCACAACCAGCAAACATTGAGTGATTTTAGGAAGCTTCAAAACAATGATTTTCAGCAAAATATTACCCTAGTAAAGCTACCATGTACTTAAGCCGATGACGCCCCAAGGCTTGACCTGTTGAGCACCAGTTCTACCGCATGGTCACATCCTTCAACTTTGACAATCATCAACATCTTGCATTGATGAATACGACCTGTCAATCCCTTACTAGGAGCTCATATGACAACTAGTTAGATTGGCGCCATCGCCTACACAAATTACTAGCAGTTGTAATGTCGGATGGAGCTGGGAGTATGAGCGCGTACCAAACAGGCGAGCAAAATGATCTGACCCTCCTTTGAGTCAGGAATTTTTGCATTGTGGCCGTCATCATCCTCACAATTATGCGCCCGTAAGCCCACTCGCTTTTACTGTGGCTCTCAGACAAGAAACAAAACACAAGCAACAGAAAGGAAATTAAAAAACCGTGCAAACACAGGAAAATAACATACCTAATAAGATAAGCCTCGCAGCCTATCAAAGGCTGGTACATGGAAAAACTATAGTAGAGATCATCTAGCTAGGAAGGCTAGATTGGATAGATGCTACTTATCCATGCAAGTGGCCAACATGTTCAACAGAATCAAAGCCAAACCTAAATTTACCTCATGCACTTCGGATCACTATCCCCTACTGATCACTCTTGATGTCAAAGCCAACAAATTGAGAAATAATTGGTTCCATATAGATCCAGCTCTATTCTCAAGACCTAAAGTTCAAGAAGGAATCACCTCAATCTGGTCAGGGGCCTTCTCCCAAGGTACCACACCAGCTAAAGGTTGGAATCTGGCAGTAAAGAAGTCCAGAGAGCGAGTTCAAAGATTCGTCACAGAATCGGGAACAACCAACTCTCAAGAAGATAACCTCCAATTTGTCAAGGAACACTTTCAAAAACTCTTCATCCCCAAAGAGATCATCATTGAGGCAGTTATAGCCAATAGGGCCATCATTTGGGCTTACTGGAAGAAGGTCATCCCATAGGAAGACACTCTTCTAATTGACTCCCCCATTAGTGAAGCAGATCTCTTCTCATCCATTGAGGCTCTTAAACCCAATCAAACCCCTGGTTTGGATGGATTACTTGCATAATTTTTTCAATGCTTTAAGGATGTTCTAACTCCTTGTCTATTACAAGTTTGTGGGAAGAAGCAATTAAGTTTAAAGCCTTGCCGAACCTTATCAACACAGGAGTAATTAAACTTCTTCACAAAAGAGGATATAAGGAGGATTTGGGGAACTGGAGGCCTTTGACCATGTTGAATGCTGCATACAAAATATTCGCCAAAGCAATAGCTAATAGGATTTCTGTTCAGTTGGCAAAATGAAGAGCAGAAAGGCTTCATTAAAGGTAGAAGAATTTTGGAAGTTGTCATCTCCTTGTGGGAAGGTATTGAGTATGCTAAAGAATCTAATTAGGATTATGTTTTTGTAAAAGTGGACTACGACAAAGCTTATGACAGGTTGGAGTGGTCATTTATCCTGGATAGCCTTTCTCACATGGGCTTTGGCAAGAATCTAGTCAACTTTGTCCAAACCCTCTTGGGGAATGCCCATGCCAAAGTTGCTATCAATGGCATGCTCTCTGAAGCTTTTGAATTGAATAGGTTAGTCAAGCAAGGATGCCCTCTCTCCCCTCTTTTGTTTGCAATAGTTGGGGATGGGCTGAACTGTCTGGTAAAGGGTTGGATGGAACAGAAACTTATCCAAGGAATTTCTCTTCCTAATTCCAGCAAGCAACAATGCCTCTCCCAGTTTGGAGACGACACAAATGGGTTGCTAAAGAATGAAGACTGCTCACTCAGAAACTTCTAGAAGGCTCTGACCATTTTTTTCTCGATTTCAGGTTCCAAGATTAACCACTCCAAAATAGGTGTTAGCGCCTATGTATCTCCCATTCCTGAATGGATGAAGGAACATGGATGCAAAATCATCCCGGAAGGGCAAGTCAGAAGAGATCCATGAGTTTGCAAGGAAGTTCAAAGAAGCCAGGGCCTTTGTGGCTCTCCTTCAAGCAAAGATTGATAATTCGTAATCTCTTTCTATGGTTTGCACTTGCAAGTGCTTATGGATATTACAGTCCTTGTAATTATTGCTTTTACCCCTTCCTTGGGTAAGTCGATGTAATCAGCTGCTTCCTACTTAATTCAAAAGCGCTTATTTGGTAAAAAATTGTCAACATATCCTTGGACCTGAAGCCTCAATTTCCCAATCAAGCGAATAATTGCGGCTTCTTGCCCCTTGAAGGCTCCATCGGCTACAACAACATCTCCCATCTCATGAGCTTGAATGCCTAATTTGGTGGCCAACTTCGGGATATGAAATTGTGAGTAGAGCCAAGGTCAAATGGGATGAAGGCATCATGCTCCCTTACCTTTCCCCAAGCATAGGAGAGAGGTGATCCTTTGCAATGTGCATCCTCTTTTGGAGCTTCAATCATGGAAGCTTTAGGAGTCTCATTGCAGGCATTTATTTTGGGACAAGAACGATAGCCATGTCCTTGCTCCCCACACTTAAAGAATTTGTGGTCCTTACGAAAAGCTTCTAGCTCTTCAAGGGAGAGTTTCTTTTTACCTTTGTAAAGTCCCTTCTCCTTGGACCGATTGTTGTTGTTGTTGTTGTTGTTGTGACAGCATTGAGTGCTCCCTTGCAGTTTGCAGTAGCAAGGCATGGCAAAGACAACGTTATAGGCATGGCCATGGAGCGAGGGAAGATATGGGACATGATAACGTGTCGATGACAAGGGTTGAACCCCAAGGCGAATATGGAGAAGAGAGAGAGAGAGAGAGAGAGAGAGAGAGAGAGAGAGAGAGATTGTTTTGACGTGCTGATGATGTTGGGGGGTGGGTGCCGTCGTAGCTGTTGGAGCAGGAGAGAGAATAGGTGTGCCAAAAAGACATGGTGTTTGTGGAGAGATAGGGAACACACGTAGCTGACAGCCAGGGAAAGATGTTTGGGGGTGATGTGTGTAACGAGCTCTGGGAATTAGTAGGAATCTGGAAATATTCCTACTAATAAGATGGGTGTAGACCCAGTAGGGACTAGAATGTTTATTCTTAACGTTAAGTATGTGACTACACAAACAATTCCATTCTTTGTAGATGAGACACTTACTATACAATTGATATAGGGTTAGGATCTAAGAGTGTTCTTGATTTTGTATTTGTGGAGTAAATGTTGATTTTCTTCCCATAAGAGCATGAGACATAATAAGGATCTGTAATGTATGCCTATTATATAGAGTGCCTTAAGTGTATATTAGACAAGAGAAAAAAAGTCCTATTCAAAGTGCAAAGGAGATGCATTTAGATTGGTTGTTTTCATCCTTTTTCTCTTTCTTATTGCATTGTGCTAGTTCCTAGAACCATTGCTAGAAGATCTGGTTGATTTATTTTATGCCAATCAAGGATACTTCGTTTATTAAAAGAGGGACTAGGTCACTGGATGATGGCATCAATGATGATATCACCAAAAGAAATTTTAAAAAGCACCAAAAACATTTGTTATATATATATATGTGTGTGTGTGTGTGCAAGATGGATAAAAAGAAAGACCTTGCATTCAAAAAACTAGTTGAATTTTCAAGTTGATGCTTGAGTTAGCCCCTAGCTTTATGGAGAGCCACAAGGTTAGTGGAAAAGAATGGGTGACGCTTAGGGTTAAATGGGCTTTGTTCTAAGGAGCTCTTGGACTTGATGCACTTAGTGTGAGTTATCAAGAAATAGAAATAGATTGCAAGGGGTGTGGGTTTTAAGGCCAATCATCCTCTACCTACTTGGTGATCTGTTTGGTCGGTTTACACCATTTTTACGTTCCTTTAAAAAACCTTTATAGTCAAAGTGAGAACTAATTATAAATTATAGCATTCAACTCCAAACATAAAGATTATTAAATTATTATGAGTTTCCTTTGTTACAAGAAAATATTGTAGTACTTGATATTGCAAGTTCAACAATAATAATCAAGTAAATTTTGTTTAAGATGATGAAAGAGAGTTGTGCTACGATTTCACATAAGGAGAAACCATGAAATCCTCAAAAGAAACTTAGGGGATTTAAACAAATTTTAAAGAATACATGGTTTCTGTAAGGAAAATACGTCAAAGCCTCTTTCTTATACGGTGAGTGTATAGAATCAATGGAGCTTTTGAGGATTTTCTTATATGGTTACTGTAGGGAAAATAGATCAAAGCCAATTTCTTCAAGGGTGAGTATAAAGAACGAATGGACTTTTTGAACAGCTCCCCATGCCGTAAGATATTAGTTACTATATAGCAAGCATTGAAAGTCAAAATTGCTATATGGTTATTTCATTGGAGTTAGCATTTGCTACTTTCAATTAGCAACTCCTCTTAGTTGCTCGATAAGAAATGCATAGGCATTGTATAATTGCTAGTTCTATCTAGCCGTTATGAACTTACTATATAGAAAATCCACAAAAACTATTGTTTTGCTAGTTCTATCTAGCAATTCCACTACAAACTTCGGCAATTGCCAATTCCATCCAGCATAAAAGCTATGATTTGCTACTTCCATCTAGGAAATAGAGTGAACGAGATCGAACTTTCTATATGGTAACATGTTAAAAGTTCCTTGTGCTCGCGAAGAGTCAAATCCGATCCGTAGAGTCCATGGAGAGCTTCTTCCATAGCTTTGCGGACATCCTCTAGTGCAATCTCTCCTTCGACGGCTGGCAACACGACCCTGATGACTTCCTTGAGCACCAGTTTGGCCAGGAGCCGTACATGAACCTCCACTTCTGCAACCTCAGCTGCCTTGAGGTGCGCCCCACCACAACAAAGAAACAATTAGAGCCCGTGATATGAGAGAGAGAGAGAGAGAGAGAGAGAGAGAGAGACCATATTGGCTTCTGAAGACGTGATGTGTTAATATGCGCGCTGGTTAATATTGCTAGACGCCATAGATACTCTAGGTATAGCAGAGCAGGTTTACAATGCAATGTACGATGAGCCCATCATATATATATATACACACACACACACACTGAAGAAGGGAAAGGATAAGCTTGCTGCAGGTCTTGCGGCTCTTTCGGGGATTCCCTTGCAAGTTACGTTAATTTCCCAGGGAAGCTTCCGGCAGTCGGCAGAGTTACGTACGTGCTTTTGTATAATGTGTAGTCTCCATAGAGAGAGAGAGAGAGAGAGAGAGAGAGAGAGAGAGAGAGAGAGAGAGAGAGCAACTCCTGCGGCAATCAGCAGAGTCACGTACCCGACACGATATTAAGCTGAGACACGTGTGCGGATGTGTTCAAGCCTGCTTATGAGGGATGGCATAGCAACCGGTTCCTGCGTGGGCATGATGGTTGCATCATGCTTGTGCTTCTTCCACGATTTTGTTACTGAAATGGTGCTCTCTCTTCTTACGTTGTCATATCTCTCTCTTGGGGATGTGTGATTCTCTCTTTCTAGCATGGAAATATTTTCTCCCATATTCTGCATTTCTTATTCCCTCATGGTTGAAGAACTCCCATGAATGAGGTAGGGAGGCCATAGCTTGGCCTGCGGGCAGGGTGGCGCTCTTGCGTTCCAGTTGGTGGAACAGGCTGCATGGTGGCTTTTCCCATGCGCTGCTAAGAGTCCCTCGGGTGGAGGTCCTTGTAGTCCAGACCATGCCTTGCTCACTCCATCTGTACCCCCTTCCACTCCTTTTTGGTCTTGGTGGAGGTCGCCCCTCCTCTCTTCGAGCTGAAACGATGACCAGTGCTGCATGAAACAACTATGCCCCTGATTTGGTGAGGCGGGAGTCTTCGGTGGCAGCCGTGGAATCTGCTGGTGGCATTGTCAGTTGGGGAGAAAGGGGCAAGGCTCTCCTCGAGAGCCCATCGGTTGCTCCTGCGGCTCCTCACAACATTTGTATGGTAACTGTGTGAGGTTTGTTCGTTATCTCACTCTGATGCTTCCTTTTTTGGATTTGTGGACACCCATGCTTTACCCTTTGTGGTTGGCCTATATTCCGCTTGGATCTATGGCTTCTAGTCTGGCTTGGTTACTCTCCGAGGCAATGCGGCATCGGTTGCAATGACGACCTATTGGTGGCAACTCGGATTGTAGTTTCATGATGGGGACTCAGGGCCCCGCTCTATCTGTTGTATTTGGTTCTGCTATTGGCAATGTCGGGGATGGCCTCCCCTCTTCGGCCGGTTTGGTTTTGTGGTTTCATTGCTCTATGGAGTGGTTCTATTGGCCATGGTCTAATGTCTCTTGGATTGGTTATGTTACTAGGATGCCATGGCTCATTTTGAGCATGGCTACCCTATAATTCTTTTTGCTATGGTTAGAAAATAAAAACTACAACTCATGATCGTGAGAGTACTACAACTCTTGAGATTTAAGGTAAGGTTCACATTTGTTCCACATGGAGCATTTTGTGAAGTATTATTTGTTTCTCTTCCAATTATCCATCCTCCATTTTTCCATTAAGCCTATTATTCAGTCCCGAATGGCTTAAAAAAAATATGTTCACTCCCTGCATAGTGAAAAAAGAAAATAAATAGAAGTAAACAAATGAATACAAATGACACTCTACCACCTTTTAAAAGAACTAAAAAATGCAGTGAATACAAATGCGTCAATGACACTCTACCACCTCGTCATATAATATATGGACTTGAAAATTCTTTTGAATTTTCATTTCCATTTGGGCTTTTCATTTCCCAAAGTCACCCTTCACTTATGCATTCGAAATGTACTGAAAGAATTTATATTTTTTCAAAATATGGGACCTACTCCCTCTTTCCATTAAGCATATTAAATTTTTACCAAAAAAAAAATGGTCGAGAAACTAAATAATTTTCTTCTGTGTTGTTGATGTCTTCTCTAGCCACCAACATCTTCTCATTATTAACCATGAAAGTAATCCTTTTTACCTATTTGTCCAACTTTTAATATCCTTTTATGGTCTTTTAGAAGTTTACCCTTATACTTACAAAAGAAGCATTGTCACCCGAATGTAGTAACAACCAAAGTCTTGGAATGTAGTAACAACCAGTCTCTTGGACTTTTGAAAACATGTGAAATTTGCAATGCGGACGCAAACGAGTTATTTCTACTTGAGGATATATACTTCGATAGTTCCATAGAAGTGGTAGTAATTTATACAACACAAAATATAGTAAGAACAACACATATATATATATCTCGTGCAAAGAGTTCTCAATGAGCTTTATACCGACTTTAATTAGAGCTAGCAGTGATTTTTTATGAACATTGTTGAAATTGAGATATTCAATCGTAAATTCTAAAACCCTTACAAGTACTAAAATTAATAACAAAGGAATTAGTTTGCACACTTTCACCTTTAATCAAGAAATCTTCAATGAAATGGCTGTAGCGTATGTATGTACCTATGAATACAACTATTGTATCTGTCTTAATTGACTCAACTAAGCATGAAAATGTATGACTTCATAAGTGAAAGAAACAGACAAGTTTAATGTCTAGATTCTAGTTTGGATCCATTGGCATTGGCATTTTTCTAACTAAGCAAGGTGATAATAATTTCTCTCATATCCAAACTCCTTGATGATAGGGTTTTCCAATCAATGACACCCCGAACTCAGATAGCTCTAAAGAAGATATGAGGGATCAAAGATTTTGGAACATTTCTTAAAAACCCCTTGGTTTCCATCCTTCACAAATTTGATTGAGTTCTCCATACATGACATCAATATCATGTACATCCATGGATTCCATTGTTGCAAGAGAGTCAAGACTATCCTTCTGTAGGCAAGAAACCACATAGATCTTTAAAAGAGAAAAAAATTTATAGGCTAGGTTGATTTTTCCAGTGGATAACATTGAGTGGGTTTCCCCTATTGTAGTCGTACCTAAGAAAAATAACATCTTCGCATATGTGTTGATTATAAGTATCTTAATAAGGACACAATCAAAGACTACTATACTTTGCCTTTTATCGATCAGATTTTAGATGCTTTCGTCGAGACGGAGATTTATGCATGGCATGGATGGGTTCTTGGGATATAACCAAATGGCCATAGATGATAAAGATAAGCTAAAAACCACTTTTACCACCATCTTTGGGGCATATGAATACCAAGTCATACCATTTGGGTTATGCAATGATGGCACATCTTAACAAAATTATAAGCATGAAAGCTTTCAAGATGACCTTATAGACTTTCTTAAAATGTTTATGGATGAAATAGGAGTGGGGACCACTCGAGAGAATTTTCCTAAAGCCCTCTATTATGTGTTGGGAGAAGTCCATTGCATTCAATGTTCACAAGTGTGTTTCTGGAGTCTCCTATGGCATTTATCTTATTCCCGCGGAGTCCACTATGTAGAAATTGCATATAGCACATGCGAACAAGAGGTATCTAAATAATCCCTTACTTGTATATTTTCAATTATTATATGTATCCCTTATGTATGCATTTTTGTAAAAAACAACTAGCCCTTATGTATGAGAATTTTCACTTTCTCAATTAAGAAACCCTTTATGTAAGTACATTCTTTTGTAAATATACATAATTATAAATACCTTATTTTGTTTACACGTGCTTTCTTCCATATTTGCTAGTGGATGCCCCCGGATCTTATTAGTACACACGGGATAGATATGGATCCTACAAAGTTTGAAGACATCCTCGCATTTCCTGCATCTACCACCGGCCGTTCATACGATTATGAATTTTCTTGGGGCTGCTAAGTATTATAGCCATTTAAACAAAAATATGGCTCATCTTATTTTACCACTTAATACGAGGGTTGAGCAAAAGTTTATTTGGGGGACACCTCAAGAGACCTCCATTTCTTCCCTTAAAAGTGCATTTACTAAGGCTCCTATTCTTAAGCCACTAGATGCTTCCAAACCTTTTCATTTATTCTCCACTTGCCTGCATTAAGTTTATCTAGTTGCATTGCCCAACTTTATGACAAGAAATTGCATCCCGTTGCATATTATAGTCGCAAGCTTAAAGATGCAAAGATGCACTATAGGGTAGAGCAGGCTTGTTTAGCTATTGTTGAGTGTGCTAAGAAGTTTTTCACCTATTTATCCACACAACACTCCATTATATATGTGTCTAAAGACTCATATGCCTTATGATGAATAATTTGGATCCCCCCGAGTGTAATACGTGATGGCTTGTTGAGTTGAAACCCTTTGATTATGAGCTCAAATCCAAACCGTTTTGCAATTTGCATTACAAAAGCTTGTGGATTGCTTAGCTGATGTGTCTCCTTGTGTTGATGAGCCATTGCACCTGAATCCGATTTGTTTTGCATTGATTATTCTTCAGAGTGGTAGGACCAAAATTCTCATTACTTGTCTACCCTAGAATTTTCCCCAGACATGAGTAAAACTGCTAAGAAAAGACTAGTTACCCATGCACAAAAGTTCTCTATTATTTACGGGTCTTTATACCATAAGGGGTTTGAGGGCATTTATTGTCGTTGTGTTGTACAAGAAGAGATCTCTCATATTCTAAAAGAGTGTCATGAAATTGCATGTGGGGGACATTTCGCCTGGAAGTTGACCGCATTGAAGATCTTGAGAGCAGGGTAATGGTGGTCTAGTGTGTTTAAGGACTTGTTTGAGTGGTGTAAGCGGTGTGATGTTTGCCAGAGAGCCACCCACCATTTGCACCCTAAAAATCTTATTATGGCCACATTACCATTTGAGAAGTGGAGCATTGACTATGTTGGGCTCATCACTCCTACATCTAAGCATGGAAAATCCTACATTATTTTTGCAATTGATTGCTTGACAAAGTGGTCTGAGGCTAGAACGATGAGGAGTGACAATGCACGCACTACTGCTCCATTCTTGGTTGATCATGTTATTTGTCGTTTTTGTTAAGTATGATTTACCCCTTGTAATTTTCTGTATTAAAAACATACATAATTTGTAAGCCCCCAATTATGAGGAGAAGCCATTGTGCATGAAGAAAAATCACTTGCGCAAAAACCAAAATTTTCACGACCAATCTCGAGAAAAATCACTCGCCAGAAGCCAAAATTTTCAAGCCGAAATATTATGGCTGGACGATGGTCGAAAAGTGGTCAGAAAATAGCCGATCGTTTGGTCTATTGGCCGGTGGCCAGTAGAAAATTGTTGGCAGATACACCGCGACGGACGTAAGCACAGCGAGAACTCACCTAGCAACATTTGTCAGCTAAGGACGAATCTTGACCCGCAGGCGCGTGGAAGCAAGCATAGGGTGTCAACCTACTCTCGACCGACTTTCGACTACTTCCTACAGAGGTCTCTACCCAATGTCTAAGCTACAACCTTCAAGAGTACATGAGAGGAGATTTCCTACAACGCTTTCAAGAGCCAAATACCCATCAAACGTTATTGAAAAGCTACAGAACTTGAAGGAAACCCTATTAACACCAATAGGTCACTTTCCCTAAGGTCCATGAACCAAAACCCCAACCCCAAACACCCGGTGCAAAATCACGTAGGATGTCTGGTCAAAATTTGTGGGTCGTTGTTTTTGAAAACTATAGTGCCTAATGTGTAGCTCTACTCAATGCGAACATGTGGATATGCTAAAATGCGAAAACAAACAACGTATGCTCATCGAATCACTAGATATAGCTAGTGGGTTGAGCTCGCAAAGCTGAATCGTACACACGCAATATAGGTGTTGGCGCGTACCTCTTCGTGGGCAACACGTTGCACTTCTCCGCACTTGATTCCGACCACCGATGCGTGCGTAGAGTCAAGATAAAATTCTCACTCTCTCTCGTACACAGAGTACTCTCACTCACACAGACAAAACTTATAAAATGACAAAGGGTTCCTCCTTCATTAAGGTTAAAAGTGGTATAAATACCTTACAATCTCAAACCCTAATGTTCCGATTCAACCATTCACTCAGTCTAAATGTCAAAAATGGGATATAATCTGGAAGCTTCTGCAAGCCCCACTATTTACAAAGGTGAAATGACGATTTTTCTCAATTAAAGAACAATTACAAAAATAATATCCTGCCGGGCAATCATCCTCCGTTGGGTGTGTCCAGCCGCTAACACTCTCCCCCTCCTAGTTCATGTTGTCCCCGACATGGCAGTAGCTGCTTCTTTAGTGTAGGCTTTCGCGCATCTTCAGAAGAGACTCATACCACGCATGTTGAGCCAGTAATGTCGGGCCAAATATTTATGTATTGATGGTGAAGAAACTGGTGTAGAAGACTTCTTCAAAGGCCTGGAGGTGATACGAGGGCAAAAACATGATTCTCTGATAAAGGGCATGTATCACCTTATGAGAAGGCTGAGCAGATAGATCATATGCACATCTATATGTGTCTTGGAAGTTTGTTTCCTATCCGGGTTTAAAGGTTTCAAAAACCACCATAAGGGTTTTACAGATTTTTCTGAGCATGATGCAAGAGAGGTCAGGCAAGCCAGTGAACAATTTAATGGCGCCTGTTAGGGATTTCACCATGTATTGCTCACTCATTCTCTTGCTTGCCTTCAAGCGTGGTAGCTTTGGGTAGTTGAGCCATGTGGGTTGGCTTTTCTGTAGCAGCTCTTGTGCTTTCTAGGTCCGCATCCTTGGTAGAGGGAAAAAGCTAACGTTGTCTCTGACTCTTTTAGGCGCCTCTACTAGATGAACTAAATAATGCAGGTATTTGGTTAGCCATGCCTTTCTCCACTTGGGGTGAGAGTCCAAAATCAGCTTAACTCCTTCTGGTTTGGAGATATCTGCTTTGTATAGTGGCACTATTGGCTCCTCTTTAATCCTTTTGTTTATTGTAGCAGCTTCATACTTGAGAAGAGGATATGGGAGATAAGTTTGTAGCCATTCATGCTGAATGATATTGGCATCTAACTTCTGAATGGTCATAGACTTAAATACTCTCTGCTCCCACTCCATTGCTTATTTGGCCGTGTCTTTTATCACCGCATCTATTGCCTTCTATAGATTTTCTTCTTCTTCTTGTGTCAGATCCTGGGGTTCTTGTGATGGTCCCACAAGGAGGTCCTCTTGCATAGTGGTGTCCGCTGGATCTGACACATTTTCTATGTCAATGCCTTCCATTGTTGTTGGCCCTGTGCTCAAGTGTTGCTCTTCAGTCTGCTATTGGTCTTTCAACTCATTTATCTGCTTCTGATATGCCTTCTTTTCCTATTCAGCTTGATCTCCCATGTTCACTAAGAGGTCGTTCAAATCTTCATTGGTTTTTTCAGCCTCTTCTAGCTTTCTCTTGGTGTCTTCATTTTCCGTTTGCAATCTCTTTAGTTCCTCGTCCATCTTCGTTTTCAAGGCTCCTAGCTCATCTTTCATGGCCTTGTTTTCGTCTTGCAGGCGGTTTTACATTACTAGGGAGCCCTCGGCGAGCATTACTCTTTGTCTCTTCTCTAGTGTCAACTCCTTTTGGAGTTCCTTCATCTATTCTTCATATAGATCATTCTCTGAAGCAGTGCCAGTCGAGGTAGCAGCTCTGACTTTTGGTCGGAGATGCCCTTAGCCTTTGGATGGTTTCATCTTTCACTTTAATTTGATCTTTTAGCTCTATCACTTCATCCTGGCTTGCTTCATGTTCTATCTCAGCCTTTTCCTTAGCATTCCTCAAGGTTTCAACCTCTTTGGACTCATCAGCAAGCTGCAGTGTCAAATTGTCCCTCTCTTCTCCGCATCATTCAGTGGTTTGCTGATTTTTTTGTATTCCTCTTCTTCTCTTTGAAGCTTTTGTTCTACTGCCTGACTCTATCGTTCCATCTCTTGGCATCTTTGTAGTGCCACGTCCAGACCGGCTTGCAACTTGGTTTGTTTCTCTATGTTCTCTTGGTCATGTTTTTGAAGTGAGTCCACTTAAGCTTTGATATGAACTTCATTTGTTTTGAAATTATCAATTTCAATCTCAATGGCCATCGACCTTGCTTTGAGCTTGGTGAGTTTTTGCATCACTACATCCCATTCATTGGTTGGTGGCTATAGATCCACTGTATCTATGGCCATCTCCTTCAACTCCACTAACCGAGTGATCTGCAAATATTCCTTGGGTCTTGTGCTCGACAACTCAAAATCTGCATTAGTTGCCTCTTCTCGAGAGTACCCAGCAGCTAGGAGATCAAGAAATATTCTATAGTTTCTTTCTTCTGGATCTAGCTTCTCATCTTTTGGCTCATCTTTTGCCTTCTACTCTTCCTCTTTGTTCTTCTCTTGCTTGGAGGCTTGTTGCTCATCCAGTTTGTTCAACTCCTCTTTTTGTTGGGTTTGTGGAGGACTAAAAGGAGGTGGTGATGGTGGTGGGCTGGATTCTCAGCTTGATGGTGGAGTTGGTTGCTTCTTTTTGAAATCCCGATCCTCCTTTGTTTTCCTCTCTCTCTTTAATGGCCTTCCTTCTCTTCTAGCAGATGCCGTCTCACTTCGTCCACCTCTTCTTCTGTAAACGGTATACTTGGGATATTCTCCGTTGTAGCATCTAAAATCTCAAAGTTCTTGATATAATCTTCAAACCGATCCCTGTGAATCCTTCGAGATGATCCAGACATAGCCTCAAGGGATGGCTTCCATAACTTGCTCAGATCCCCTTTTAGCGCTCTTTCGGCTCTGAAACTTTCCATTAGTCTTTCTAGCCTTGCCGCTTTTTGTGACTTTGTTTCCTTGATTGGTACCTGTAGAGTTTCTTTCTTTCCCTTCTTTGGCTCTGGCGGCTCTTCTATCACTGTCTCTAAACGGCGCTTCAACCTTGTGGCTACCCTAGGCGCCTTAGGAGGTTCTTCTTCTTTGTCTTCCTTTAGCTTTAACCAATCATTTTGTGAGGGAGGTAGAGGCCAGTTTCCTTTGGCATGCAATGCTCCATAGAAAAATTTTGTTATCAGCTCACCAAGTACAATATAGGTGAGATTTTCGGTCCCCATCTTCACAAGATTGTCGTGGATGTAAGCGGCATAGTTTATCTCCTTTGGTTTGCTCTTCTGCATTGCCCAAGTGAAAGTGGTGGCAATAGCTCCAGGTGGCATCCTGTATTTCTGTGGCCGCTTGGTACACATGTGGAAGTATTGATTGTATAGTTGGATCATGATAGCCACCTTCAGGTTTGCAATATCTTCAAATGTATAGTTATTCTTCTTTTCCGAGTAGATCTTAATGTGATCTCGCCTCTTTGTCACATTGTCTCCTTTGTTAGAGATGTCAAGTGCTGCTACCACCACCTTTTCTGTGATGACAATCATTGTATCAGGATTGCCTTGCAGTTCTGTCACTTGGGCTATGCCGTCCTCTTTGATTGTGGTGACAAATTCCCACACTATTTTAACATCAATCCCTGTTGGCAAGGCTTCAAAGTAATTGTGGAGATCTAGTTTCTCCAAGTAATCCCCCATCTTGCTCCTGACAAATTCATTGAGCTCTCGAGGTATCAAAGGTAGCTCCACTGCATTTCCCTCCGGATCTTTAAATACTCCTTGGTAGATTCTCAAATCAGTGGTCTCTAGCAGGTCATCTTGAATCCAAGTGCTTGTGGGCTTCAAAGTTCCCTCAGGGATAACAAAAGGCTCCACTTCTTCTAAGTAGTCCTTGATAGTCATCCTCTTCTTCTTTGCAGGTGATTTTGTGGCTGCCATGGATCCAGTAGTCCAAAGTTAGCTTTTTTTACATATTAGCTGATAAACTGATTTCTGACCATCCAAATGACTTGAAAATTGAAATAAGAACTCAAAAGGAACTAGGAAAACCCTGCATGTGCCAACAGTAGATTTTTGGCTTAAAAATAATCATGTAGACATCCTACGCGTAGGATGTCTACCTTCTTTGTTTTTGGTGAAACTTGACAGGCTTGTGGCCCTGGACATGTGCAACATGGCTATGTACTTGGAATTGGGTTTGGGCATCAAAAAGTGCAATTTTAAATAGATTTAGGCTTTTGGCTCACAAATTGGGTAGGATGTCCTAAACAGGTGGCAAACGATATTCAAATGGGTTGAAATTTGATATATAGGCTTCTTATACCATGTAAGAGGCTCCCATGAAGTCAATTCCTGCACAGAATGTCAAGATGACACAGGAGACATCCTACACGTAGAATGACTGTTTTCTCAAAATGACTTGAAGTTGGTTTTGTGGGTAGCCCTTAGCATGTAGAACATGGCCCTGCTCTTAGATTTTGATATGGATAAGTATTGGTGTTGTTAGAGCATGTGTAGAGTTTTTAGGCTCAAAAAGTGCATCTTGGAGGTTTTGGTGGCCAAATGTGATGGGAATGACTTGAAATTTGATACATGAGCTTCTAAAGTTGTTATAAAGACATTTGGAACTCAAAAACACTAGTTGGAGATCAAATAGGTCATTTAGACATCCTACGCGTAGGATGTCTATTTCATTAATTTTCATATATGACCCCACAGTTAGCTTGGCAATGTGCTAATGAGTATATTGTGCAAGTTTCGATCATGTGATTTGGACTAGTTTTGGTAGGTCTATGACCCATTATTGCCTCTATGGTCTGACTTTCCGTTTTTTTATGCATATGAGGTCAACTCTTGTCCAAACGTGATGAAACTTGATAGCTAGCATGTATAAGCTATGTAGAGGCTGTGTATGAGGTGAGATGTTGACTTTGGTTCCCAAAAATGGCCTTGAGACATCCTACACATAGGATGTCTCCTGATGAAATTTATATGAGAAATGCTACTTGTACATGCCCTGAGCCCCCCTGAGTCCTCTTTAAGCCCTATTTCAATAAAAGAGTCAAAAAGATAGATATAAACTTCCTGTTTGGATTTCAGAGCCTCTGAGCCGTTTTCTGACTCTTGGAGTACTTTTCGGCGATGAAATTTCTTTATGTTAGTCTCCATAGCTTCATGGTTCCTTGAGGATCCTTGCCATATGGTTTTTGTTGGCTTTGGCTTCACCGAAGCTCCGTTTGGCAATTTGTTGCTCTGGAAGCACCCGTGGTTGCGTTCACATGTCGTCGATGACTTGTGGTGCTCTACCACCATAGGACTTGGTTGTTGATGGTCTAGGAAAGCCGCTCGTGAAGTTTGGTGGCAAACGCACATCCGGTTTGGTCGTGAGATTTAGTTGACGCTTTGTGTGTCTGATGCCGTTTCTGAAGGTTAGTTCCGCTTTCGGTCGCCTTATGGTCATGTGGGCTATATAGCCTTGTAGAGCATGTCGAGATGCTCCTATCCATGAGGTTTGGTAGCATTTGGGCGACTTTCCACCGATTTACCATTTGGTGGCCTCTTGCAGGGCTCTAGAAGTTAGGGTTTTTCCCAATGGTTTTTTTCCGCCTTTGTGCATTCAAGAGTGGTCTCCTATGCTAGGGTAAACTTCCGATGAAGCCTTATTGCTTTTGGGTTAGCCGTTAGGTGGCCACTTCTACCTGTAGGTCTCTACTACTCGTTTCCCGTGTGAACCCTACAGTAGTTTTCGCAACAAAACATGAAACATACGCGAAAAGCTCAAGGTGGTGAGCCTACCTCTCATATCTAGAGCCTGTCGGGTGGTCGTGCGTGTCGTAGAAGCAGCTGGAAGTCCGGTTCGCTCTAGGTGGCAAGAGCTCTTTCTCAAGAAGGAAATAGTAGAAATGAGCTCTAAATGAAGTGAAAAAATCTTATAATGGGGGTCCTCGAACCACTTTCTATCAAATTTGACATGTGCTTCCAATTTCTTGCGAGATGCGGTTTAGGCTCGAAAAATTCTTGATTTGGACTCCATTTTCCCAGTTTCTGAGAAATTTGACGTTTCGGTCAAAACCTTGTCAAAACATGCCTTTCGCTCCATTCACATAATTGCACCCCCATTGTACCATAGGTTATCCTTTAGTCACTGATTATCCCCATATTTTTTGTTTTTCATTACGATCGTATTTCACCTGTTGTTTGTATTTTTGAAGTTTTTCTACCGATAATTAGTAAAATTAAAAAGAAAATAGCTTAAACCCAAAAAAATCCCCAAAAATAATAATAACTCAAAAACATCACCGCAAAGCACTATATACACTCACATGCCATTTTTATGGCCGGATTTCTCCGTTTTAATCATATTTTGCCGGAAAAATGGCTATTTTTACATATATACACACACCTAGGGGCCTGATTTGCGTTTGGCCCCATATACTTATAGATTCATGCTGTATAGGGGCATATGTACTTAGGCTAGTTCAAAAAAATTTGCAATCAAACGAAACCCTTCAAAATAGTCAAAAAATATGCCATTTTTTGCTCTTTTTACCTTCATTGGGTCCGCATTTGAGAATGCCTCCCCCCTCCTAGTCGGAGTCCTCCCAGATGACAAGGTATATCCTCGGGGTATGTGCAGTGCATGGACTAAAAAGTGTGCTAATGCTTGGCCGTGTAATGTGGCCCTATTTGATGCATACTCAGTCAATGCATGGAAAAATCAATGTTGTGCGAGAGGAGGGAATAAGCAAGATGCTTATTGGCATTCGACGTCGCGGTTTCTTGTTTGTTGTTGATTTGATCGGTTGATTTTCTTTGCAAGTAAACGTTGTAACTCCACAGCTCTCTGTTTGATCGTCTTTCTTACAAAAGTCGCTTGGTTTTCCTCTACTGTCAATATGGCCATGGTTGTCTCCATGGAGAGAATTGTTGTGGCGGAATTGGTTGTAGTCTTTTCCTCTTTTGCTTTCCATTTGTAGCTTTGTTTTGGAGGTTTTTTTAGGTTTATTTCCACGTTCGTGGTCGTCATTGTTGTGCTGCTGATCGGCACCCACATAGATTGGTTTGTCGGGTTCATATGTAGTGTTTGTCTGCATGTCGGTGTTGCTTGTAATGGAGTTCCTGTTGCTTTGGTTTCGGGATCCAAATGCGAGTCGCATTTAAGTTGTTACTGAGCAATCTCTTTGGGATCCGTATCTTTTTTATTCTCGTGGTTGTTGGTTGAACTGTGTTCATCTGTTGACTTCTTCTATTGCATTGTGGTTTGTATGCCATGTCACTTCTATCCTTCCGCACCCATACTTGTTTTTCGCATGTTGCTAACCTTGACCTTTTCACTGTGGTCTGTGTTGTTTTATGTTTGTAGTGAACATGGTTGACAGTTCTGTGGTTGTTCTGCATGGATATCGTGTTGTTCTTTAGTGGCACCCATCCTTTTGTTTCTTCATCCAGTGATTGTGGTGCTGTCATCTTGTTCTTCTGGGTTTGCTGAGCAAAGGCTACCACCTCTTGTTCTTCTGCATGCTGAATTTTGACTGTATCCAAATTCCAATCTATCTGCGCATTATACTCTTTTTGCCAAGGTTGTCCCAACAACATGGGGTGTAGTGTGCTCGCATCCTCAACCACGTAAAACTTGTGGGGGTAAATATATTGATGTATTTGTACATGCAATATAGTCCAGCCCAATGTTGTTAGCGAATGTGATGTACTACTTTCTAGCACTCGTGGAGTAGGATGTATGTGATCTTTCGGCTTGAGCTGTTTACATAATTTGTAAGAGATCAGATTTGCTTGAGCTCCAAAATCAAGCAATGCCGTCGATTCAACTTGATTGCTACCCACTTTGATTGCAATTATTGGTTCCACTGTGTCTTCACCAAAATTCTTTAGTCGAATAGCATTTATTCGCAACGGTGATCCACTTTGTTGTTGTTGTCGTAGAAGTCTTCTTTTTGCAATGCGTTCTTTTTCTTCTGCTTGGGCTTCTTCTCGTACCCTCTGTTTCTCCTTCATCCATTGTTTTTTCTTGATGGATTTGTTGAACCATATCCTGTGTTAGTGGTAAATGATACTTTTTTAACCGACACCCACTAATCCAATTTGGCATTTCTTCTCCTGCCAATGTAGCAAGTTTGACAGCTCCACTTTGTGAAAGGTCACTAATCACAAAGGGTCCCATCCCTCGCTTTTTAAGTTTCTTGGCATGTTGCTTCAAACTATAAACAAGTACATAATCACCTGTTTTGAACTCTTTCGTGCGCACATGCTTGTCAAAAAAATATTTTTGTCTTCTCTTTAACTAAAAGAGGCTATTCATATTAGCGACGCTCAGAAAAAAAAATCCCGGCGTCGCTATGAGCGTCGCAAATTTACATAGCGACGCTCATAGCGACGTCAGCTAGGCTAAAAAAATAACAGAGAGCGCCCAAAAACTCAGATCTCAGATCTGAGTTTTTCGGCGCCCTCAAGCAAGAGCAGGTAACGCTCTCCCTCTCTCTCTCTCTCTCTCTTTTTCTTCTCCACACACACACACACACACACGAGGAGAGGAAGGAGAGCCAGGTATGCTCCTTCCCTCTCCTCACTCTCATGTTCCCTTCCCCTCTTTCTCTCTCCCTCTCTCTCTTTCTCACACACACACACACACACATAGTGTTTTTGAGAGAGAGAGAGAGAGAGAGAGAGAGAGAGAGAGAGAGAGAAAGAGTACAAATATAAACAAAAATGCACACACACATACATAAACAAAGAATGCACACACACATTGAGAGAGGAAAAGAGAGAGAGAGAGAGCATGCATAAACAAAAAGACGCACACATTGAGAGAGGAAAAGAGAGAGAGAGAACATGCATAAAGAAAAAACGCACACATTGAGAGAGGAAAAGAGAGAGAAAACATGCATAAACAAAAAAACGCACACACATTGAGAGAGAAAGAGAGAGAAACTAATTTAACGTCATAGGAAACTAATTAAAATTAAAAGACCTAAAGATCTAGCCGACGAGGAGTTGAACTCAAGACCTATTATTCAAGAGGGAAATGGCATAGCCAATCTATCATACTTGGCATGGGTGATAGAAAGGTTATACCATTTATGTCTTTTTATTGGCACACACATCCACACACACGCACACACACAAGAAGAAGAGAGTAATAACGTCGTAGGAAACTATCCTAAAAGACGTTAAAGATTAGGTTAGATGTAGACTTACGTTAAATTAGATTTAGGTTTATTTAAGTTAAATTAGATTATATTTAGGTTTATTTTTAGTTAGATTTAAGTTTATTTACACTAGATTAGATTTACGTTATATTAGATTAGATTTAGGTCTCCATAGACTGCGATGCCTGCATGAAGCGGGTGAAGAAAGCCCTCAATGGAATATAGGGTATTGCTGCCTTCACTCATGGTGGGCTCCGTCGATCCAAAAGTACTGGTGAAATGTCTTCAGAAGATAGGGAAGAAGGTGGATCTTCAGGGCGGCAAGAGTCACTACATCCCCGACAATGACCATCTAAACAACCTCTAGTCATTCAACAGCAACTTCAAAGTTAGTAACAAGAGCAAGAACGGTCCAAAGGGCCAATTGCTGTCGTCAGATGTGGATGGAGATGAGGCAGCGTCACCGCCGGAAGTTAACTCTCACATCTTTAGTGATGAGAATGCCAACTCTTGCCGAGTTATGTGAAAAATTAGTTTTAAGGTTCTTATAATCCCTGTTAGTTTAGTTCTTTGTTTTTAATATAACATAATTTACGTTAGATTTAGATTTATGTTATATTAGATTAGACTTAGGTTTATTTAGGTTTACCCACACACACACACACACACACACACACACAAGAAGAAGAGAGTTTTAACGTCGTAGGAAACTATCCCAAAAGACGTTAAAGATTAGGTTAGATGTAGACTTACGTTAAATTAGATTTAGGTTTATTTTTAGTTAGATTTACGTTTATTTAGATTTACGCTTATTTACGTTAGATCGAGTCCACGCAAGAATTACTTACGGTTTAGGGTTTAGAGTTAGACGAACAATGAAAAGATCTACTGTGAAAAGATGTTAAGATGCTGTGAAGTGCTACAGCTAGAGAAGAGGCAAAGGGGTTTTGTCCACTACATGCAATATCATGTAGACGTGGGTCTGTAGATTTCTTGTACCCACAAATATAGGTATTGACCAATAAAGATGAGATTATAACCCGGTGGTTCTGATCTTCGTGCACCTCTAGACCGAGGTGTGCGGGGATTGGACATGACTAGAGAATGTGAGGTAGAGAGAGAGAGAGAGAGAGAGAGAGAGAGAGAGAGAGAGATAAGATGAAGAATGCCAATAGAATATTAAATTTGTTGTCCAGGTTATAAGATTTTTATCCTCATTACGAGTAGTGACGAGGATGTGGGACCGTCCAACCGAAACACCTATCTCTCAACGAGGGTCTTATGTCCTTGTAATCAATGCAAGCATGCTGTGCGACGGACAAGACGTGTTTCTTTGCAGCACGTTCGCGAATTTGGCGAGTTCGATCCATCTATTATAGATCGAGTTGTTGCCAATTATAACTCGTCGGACTCTGACGCTGGCCAACAAGCAGCAATCTTGCAACCCAATAGACGTGTTCGCAGGCGCTTTTGTCAAGCAGCATATGTGAGGCCACAAGATGTAGCCTCTGACAGCTCGGGGGATGATCATGCAGAGCACATTCCCAACGAGGCAATGTTTGAGCCCGAGATTGATGAAATGGTCGAGACGATCATGGATTCAGAAAGGCTTTATCTATGATGATATGAAAAGTGAAGCCAATACGCCTAAAGCACCATGGATTTTCACAGGAGCCCAAGAACGCAAAGTAAAAGAGACCATTCGATCTTCACGGACCCCCACTGGCGCAATGCACTCGCTCCGAACGTGTTTTACTAAAGAAGGAAAGCTTACCGGTTTGAAGTCACACGATTGGCATAAAATGTGTCAGGTACGTTCATAGTGGACTTTGATATCATTGCATAAAATGTGGACTTTAATATCATTGCTGCACATACTTTACAGTTTATTTTACCGGTTTCCATTGAGGGATGTTTGTCTCTCGACATCCGTAACACAATCTACAAACTTGCAAAGCTGGTGCAATGGATCTCACAAAAGGAGATCAACGTAGACTCCATACCATTCGCCAAACTAAATGCTGCGGAGCTTGTGTGCATGTTTGAGAAACATTTTCCTACTACCATGCTAACCATTCAGGTGCATCTTCTTGTTCACATAGTTGATGAGGTGGAAATAGCTGGCACAGTTCATTCTGCTCCGTATTTGAACAATTTTGCTCCGTGTTGTAAAAGCTCTGGCTCTCTAAGTACCTTCCATGGTGTATAACGCTCTTTTCTACTCGCGCTCACATCTTTTGATTGAAAATTCTGAGTTTTCGACTTGCCTCTTCTATCACTCAATTCATTGCATCATTGTATTTATATGCGTCATTACGTCATTGTATTTAATGGTCTTTGCGTCATTGTCTACTCTATACATTCAATATTAAGTTTAAATATTCTTGTGTTTAATGCAGGTATGGATGATGAGGAGTTTCTTTCTTCTTTGTCACCGCAGCAGAGACAGTGGTACGTGGAGCGTCATCGCTCTCGCACATCATCGCGCGTTCCTACTCCATCCACATCTCCCTCTCTTTCGGAGCATTCGGCGCGCTCCGAAGCTTCGGCGTCGACGAGACGAGCTTCACACTCGTCTAGACACCGGCGCTCTAGTGGTGGCGGTGGTGGTGGCGGTTGTTGTGGGGATTCCGCCGCCGATGCCTCCACACCGCCTCGTGTTCGACGAGGCTCTTTACCCTCCCCTTCTTTGCCCTCCCCCACAACAGCCACAGCATCGCCATCTACGCCAGGTTTTGCGCGGCTGACTGTTCCTAGCAGCTACACACCTCTACCTACTCCGCCAGGAGCCACCCAGACGGGGCCCACACTGCTCGCTTCGGGGCCCAGACGCTGGTGGAGACACCTGACGTCCGTACCCCCATCGACACGCCGCTAGAGACCCCTGCCGGGACACCCAAGTTCACGCGTCACCGGCCAGAGGGCTTGCCTTACTCCGTCGACTTCAGCGGCGGCATCATCATGGATGATGACGGCAAGAAGGTGATCTCCCACATGCGTGGTCTTTGCTCTCAGCTGTTTAGACACTACATACTAAAAAAATGGAGTGAAGTACCAAGTGATTTAAAAGCCAGAGTCATCAACATACTTCATGATGAGTTTCCCGTTCCAACACGGGATCAGCGCTTCAATGAAGACCTGATGAAGATTCGAATGCGCGAATACTGCAAACACAAGCGTTCCGAAGTGCAAAAAGCAATCAAGCATGGGTGGAACAGGCCAGATTGGCTGGCCAAAGAAGATTGGAAGAATGCGAAGAAAGTAGCGCGCGAGAATCCCGACAAGTGGAAGCAAGAAAAGGATGCAGCCAGAGCGCGAGTAGAGGCAGGGAGCTCGCATTACTTGGGGAGCGGTGGATGGGCATCATTTGAGGCCGATTTTGTAAGTGTTTTTGTATTGCTCTTTATGTTCGATAGTTTAGGGTTTATGAGTTTTTTAATTCTAACATAATGAAATCTTTGTATGTTTTGACAGTGGTCGATGACAGGACGTGATCCCACACCGTACGAGCGCGAGTACGCAGGCAGGAAGGGCTTAAACGCCCTGATGGACATTCTCAGTTCTCGCGGCGGCATGGTTAGTATTAGGGTTTACTCTTTTCTATTTTTTGTATTGGTTTATAAATTTCGTTATATGTTTATACTTACTGAAAGCTGTCTTATTGTGTTTTTTTGCAGAATCCGACAGATACGCCGCTTGGACGCGATGAGACGTCTGACTAGACGACGTCAGTTTAGCCGTAGCTAGATAGCATTAGTTTAGGGTTTCTCATAGCTTATGTATCATGAGACGGATTTTATACGTCTTTTTGAACCATGTATATTATTACATTTGTCACCGCAGTTCATTTTGTCAATCAATTCTTTATGCCTATGATGTTGTACAATTGTCATCATTACATTTGCCAATCAATTCATTTTGCATATGATGTGTACAATTGTCAATTTTACGCTTGTCAATTTTGCAAACAATGCATCGTGTGGGTGACTATTTTGGGTCTATTATCTACCCTTACACTTTTTTTAAAAAGTGAATCAAGTACAATATGGTTGATGGGTGGCAGGGCATTCAATGCCCTGTCACCAAAAAAAAATTCTCTCAGGCGTCGCTATTTATGGCTCTGTAGCGTCGCTATGAGCGTCTCTATAGACTTCTGTTTAAACGTCGCTATAAGCGTCGCTATATAGCGACGCATATAGCGACACCTATAGCGACGCATATAGCAACGCTCTCGTAGCGATGCTATTAGAGATGGTTTTAGCGATGCCGGGGGTTATAAAAACCCAGTGTATTTCCGTCGCTAACAGCGTCACAAGAGCACACAACCTCTTGTAGTGTAATTAATTTTTAGTATAGATCGAAGCTACAGCTCTCAGTCGAAGTTCATCTAGCTTTTCAAGATCATCTATTCTTGAAGAGAGCTCATGCCCTGTCCATTCTAAGCGTTTTGCTACTTGTAGAGTTGGAACTAAAAACTCTATGGATAATATAGCGTTTAGACCAAACACCATGTTGTACGGTGTTGTTCCGATTGATGTTTTGTAAGCTACCCTGTATGCACATAGTGTTGAGTGTAACTATTGATCCCACTCTGTCCTTGACTCTGAGATAATTTTAGTCAGAACAGTGCATAGTGTTTTATTTGTGGCCTCCACTTGTCCATTTTCCTGTGGATGATATGGAGCAGATTTTCTATGTATGACCATGAATTCCTCTAGTAGATATTCAATGACTTCATTAAGAAAATCTGTTCCTCGATCATTGACAATTTCTATTGGTAATCCGTATCGTACAAAGACATTCTCATACAAAAACTGTGCAGTGATTCTTGCGTCTGCTTTTTGTGTTGCCTTGGCTTTCGCCCATTTTGTGAGATAGTCCATAGCCACAATGATATATTGGGTATGGTTGTGATATGCAGGGGGTGAAATAGGCCCCAGAAAATCAATGCCCCATTTTTCAAATGTCCGTGCTCCCATCATTGGCCGTAGTGGCATCTCATCTCTCTTTATCGGCACCTTACTACGCTGACATGCGTCACAACGCTTTACAAACTCCTCAGCATCCATATGCAATGTAGGCCACCATATCCCTGCGGTTAAGACAATTTTTGCCGTCTTATCACCTAAAAATGGCCTCCAATTATTCCTCCATGTGCGTGTTCTAGAATCAGCAGGTATTCACTTTCACTTGCACAGATTCTAAGTTGATTGTCCTTTCCTCGCTTGTAGAGTTGATTTTCAATTAAATTAAAGTCGCGGGCCTCTAGCTCTATAGCCTTTTTCGCGCTTTTGTTATGTGTTTAGGAAATGTCCTTGTTGTTAAGAAATTAATGATATATTGACTCCATACAGGTGCAATGTTTACCTGAAACAATGTCGCGTGATCCACCGATCGTTTGGCACTACATATAGTACAATTGTTAACATAAGCATGTGTGCCAGCATACATAGTTGGCCAATAAACCCATAAGTTTTTCACCCTTTGGTGTGTTTTCATTGTTGAACAATGAAATGCAAAATCCTGAACTTGTGCTTTTTCAAGATAACACTCAAATTCCTCTCGATTGATACATAATTGTAGAATTTGGTCCGAGCCTAAATGATACAGTCGTCCTGTAATCAACTGGAAGTTTTTTGTTTGTCGAATTGTTTGTTGTTTGGATCTGTCTTCCTTGTTATCAAATCTACCTCCAAAGGATAGAATGCTAACAATTTCCTGAGACCATTTGGATATAATTTCAATATTGAAAAGATAAGCATAAAGTATGTCATCGTCTACTTCTTCAAGAGCTTCCTCGTTTTGCAGCTTTGAAAGATGATCCACCCATAGATGAGTTCTACCCTTTTTTACTACCACTGTGAAGTCAAACTCTAGCAATATAATAAACCAGCGTACAATTCTTCCAGTATTGCATGGTTTATTTACTAGATACAAAAGAGCTTGATGATCTGTGAAGAACACAAATTTGTTTGCGAGCAAGTAATGCCGAAATTTCTTCACAGCATTAATCATTCCTAATCCCTCTCTTTCAGTGGTTGTCTAGTTCTTTTCTGCACTATTTAGCTGTCGGCTCTCATAACAAATTGGGAAATCCATTGTTCCGTCTCCAGGTTGATCCAGGATGCTCTCAATTGCATATGCAGATGCAACAATGTGAACATGGAATATCTTTTCCCAATCTGGTGCTTTAAGTACAGGTGCTAATACAAGTTTTTCCTTAAGTTTCTGGAATGAAGTTTCACACTCCTCAGTCCAGTCGAAACTGACTAATAAATGATACAGAGATTGTGCAATGACTGCATATATATATATGAATCTTTGATAATATCCGCAGTGTCCCATGAAGAATTGTACTTGTTTGGCATTAGTAGGCCTGGGCAAGTCTACTATGACTCTTATTTTGTCTAGGTCAGTGGTTATGCCATTTCTTGAGACAATATGTCCTAAGATGCGGCCTTGCCTAACCATAAAAATGCACTTTTTCGGGTTGAGACAGATTCGATATGTTCTGCACTTCTCAGATACCTTTTGTAAATGGTCAATATGTTCTTTTCGTAGAAGAGAGTGGACACAGAGATCATACATATATATTTCTAAAAATATTCTCAGGTATTCTTTGAACGCATGAGCCATTAACCTTTGGAAGGTAGCTGGGGCATTGGTTAAGCCAAAAGGCATAACTCTATACGCATATATTCCCCATTCTGTGGCAAATGATGTTTTGTGTTGATCCTCTATTGCAATTGCCAGTTGGTTATACCCTGAAAACTCATCTAGAAAGGAATAAGCCCGTTTCACAGCCACCCTCTCAAGTACATGTTCTGTGATCGACCAAGGGATAATTATCCCTTATTGTGGCTGCGTTTACTTTTTTGAGGTTCACACACACACGCAGCTTTCTGTTATTTTTGGGGAAAACAACAATGGGTGACACCCAATCTGTATGCTCGATTTCATAGATGAATTCAACATCCAACAGCTTGTCAATCTCCTCTTTGATTCGTTTAGCAAATGTCATTATATGTGTAAGGACGTTGTTTGCTAGGTTTGGCATCTGATTTCAACGGAATTGTATGTTGGCATATCGATGGATCAACTCCTTTGAGGTCTTTGTAGGACCATGCAAACACATCTTTATACTTCTTGAGAAGTTGTGTTAGCAGTTCTTTTTCTTCAGGCTCTAAATCAATTGCTATATAGATAGGCTGAGGGTCTTCGCCTGGCGAAGTGAGGTCTATCTGTTTTGCATTTTCCGGTCCATCGTAAGATTCTTGGTTTATTCTTTCCCTCACTTGTGGTGTCATTATGATTTTTCTGTCCTGGATGGTGAATTTTTGATAGTGGGATGGTACATTCATGTTTTCTTTTTTTGACTCCTCCTTGCCATTCACTTTCTCCCTCAGTAGTCCATACCTCTCATAACGACCGTTTTAGTTCTTCGTATTTCTTTTTACGCTCCATTTCGGTCCACTCTAGGTCTTTTGTTTTTTCATGTTTTGATTGTTGAGATTTTATTGATTTTGTTTTTTTTAAGTCTTCCGTACTTGTTTTATTTCCTCACACGTTCTTTCCCTTCGAGCTCTTGAGAATCTTTATGATATTTGGTCTTTTACACAATCCTCTATCTTGACAAGCATTAGATACTCGGGGGGTTCACTATGTATAAAACTACCATATCACGTGCGTTCAAGACATGTTTGTAAAACCCCTTACCTGTGAATTTGTTAAGAATATAATGTACCCTTTTCTTTTTCCAAATGTGAAAAAATAATGCCCTTCTGTATATATATTTTTGTAAGTTTCAAGAACTTTAAATACCCTTATGTTGAACTCACGTGATAGGTTACATTTTTATTGGGTGACCTCCCCGGAATTAGATAGTGAGTTTTATCTTTTATCCTGTGCATTAGGTTCTCTCTAATTTTGTTTTCTGCTCTTTTTTTTCTATAGCGTTCTTGGCGTCTAGGGTGTTGATTGGCAAAATCATAAAAGTTGATATTCGTTATTTTCTCCCCACGCTCGCTTGAGCTGTCTGAACACTCGTTATCTGCATCGTTATTTAACTCCAGATGCTCAGAGGAGTCATAAAACTCTTCTTGTTCTGGTGGGTCTACCTTCTCATCTCCTGCTGGTATCAGGGTTACCATGTAATAGGGTAGCACATCATAGCCATCCTCATCACAAAATTTTGTCGTTGGACTATCTGTAATGGTACAGACATCCAATGTTGCTAGTATGTGTTCCCATTCTAGAGTTTCTAAGGCGTCTTTGGAAAAAGGTTCGGGAATGTAATCCTTGTCCTCAATATATAGCTCTCTCTCTCTAAGATGCATTCCTCTCTTTTTACGCTCCCACAATGTGAAGCTCTACACATCCATAGCTCCTTTTTCTGCCCTAACCATGCTGGGAGTTCTGACCCTACCAATGTAGCTAAATCAAACTCTTCCACTGGTTTCTGGTTCACATTTTTGTAACTATGGTCTTTTAGGTATATTTTGGTTGTAGTCTCACCATGTCTGCGGTATATGTGGTTGAGGCTTGTCCAGTTCTCTGATCCCTTCTTGAAGCTTCGAGGTGGGGTCTTTTACTCCAAATTTTTCTAAGCATTTGCCTACGGCGGTCCACATGTTTGGCCGTAACCTCAGGAGTTCGGCTAATGTGATTGTGCATTCCACAGGGGTGGACAATAACTCAATCAACCCTTGTGAATCCATCACTCTATTGGAAGAAAGTCTTTGAGATGGGATTGCTCTCACCCCATACTTAGCTTCATACTCCCCTAGGTAAGAGGGTAGAGTTTTTAGCGAGTCTGGTTGGCTGTGCCCCGAACTAATTGATCCCTGGTCTCCCCCTTGTGAATGCATATCAAAGTTCATTTGTGATCTTGCCTTAAATTCTTCAATGGGAGGTAGGATCTCATTTTTCTCATTTCTCATGCTATTTATTTGGTGGCTCACCCTGTTAGCTTCGTTCGCATCATAGATTTGCTTCCACGGGTCATCTAGACCGTTACAATCCTTACCCATTTCTACCAATGTTTTAGGCTGGAAACCATCAATTGTCTCATCTGTTGTAGTTGGCACTATGATAGATTCTCTCCTAGACTCAGAGATAGGCTTGCGTCTCTCCTTCATGTCTACTTGTTTCTCTAAAGTTGGTTTGATAGGGGTTGGAGTTGGTACCACGTGCCAACTTGTAGGTTTACCAAGCGGGTTTTCTATCAAGTATTGGGTTGTTTCAATCATCTTTCGACACATTTCCAACCTCTATTTTTCTATTTTTGCATATGGATAAGTCATCCATCTTTGCTCTTGGGTTTGGTTGTTTTTTAGTCTGGCTTCGTATGATTTTAAAAGTGAGTCTACTCATTTACTTTTTTTACCAACATTGATCCTCCTGATCCTGCACTTTTGGGTTCTACTATTTCCTTGGGCCCTATGGTTGCCGCAGTGTGTGAGCTTAGACTAGCTAGATCCTCTAGCCGCTCTAATCTATCCTTTGTGTGTTTTAACTTCTCGGATAGAGCCGTTTTCTCTTGTTCTCTCTTGGCTTTCATACGTGCCTTTCTAGCTTTCCAAGTGCTTCTCTGATTTTTCGTTTCTGCACTTGGGGCATCGGTCTTTGGTTCTTCAATTATGGGCTCATTTGTCATTCTTTGAGCTTGGGCTCGTGTCACTGCCTGAATATGTATTATTGTCTCGTTTTCTGACCTTCCACTGGAAGGCGCTGCTTCCAGCATGTTCAAGGTAGTTTTTGCTCCTTTGCTCGGGTTTTTAGGGCAATCAAGAATCAAATGAGTAATTCCACACTCGGTGCAATATGCGTTGACTCTAATGATTTCATCATGAGGACAGTCTCTTAGCCAATGGTCTCCACCACACTTGTAGCAGGGTCCCTTAGGTTGTTGAGGTGCTCCTTGAGCTCCTCTTTGTTGGTATGCATGTCTCTGCCTGCCCATGCCTCCATTGGCTATGAATAGCAGTGTTCGTTCATCCAATCTATATCTTCCTTCTCCTGCTGCCTGTGCACCTATTGGTGGTCCTGTACTTCCCATCATGCTCCAAGGTTTTGGCGTTGGGGGTTCTTCCGGTGGATAATAGACAGGATTTGTAGCATATCCATTGGAATCATTGTGATATGCATGCATAGGTACCAAAGCCTTCTCTTCTGGTTCATTTACTACTAGTGTGTATCTTATGCCGACTGGTCGTAATCTTGGTAGGGGTGGTTGTTGCCCCAATACTGGTTGTGGTCTTTCTACACCTACAGGTCCTGGTAGGTTCCCTGCTTGATACCTATGCATCGATGGAAGTTGAGGAGATGCTACCTGAGCCTGGGAGCATAAGGTCACTCTCTCACATATCCCTTGTTATAATAACATTCCTCCGTCACATGGTTTGTCCATTTTTGTTCAATAGCACACCACTTTGGCTGGTTAGCTTGAGGCTTGGCATACATATTAATCTGTTTTAGCACTTCCTCTACAAGTTGCTCATGGCTTACAACTACTTCTATTTCGGTGCTGTCTTAGCGGACTTGATTCCACTTTGTTGTGAGGATGAATCGTCATCAAGATCCTTGAATTCACCCTCCTTGTAGACTGCACAATTGTCTACAAGGTAAAGAGCCTTCTTAGTTAACTCATTTAACGTCGTGCTCCTCTTCATATGTAAGTCCTTCTGGAGATCTGCGTTCCTAAGTCCTTGAATGAATATAAGCATAAGTCTGGACTGAGTTGGCAGTTCTTCCACAGGGCAGAACTTCACATATCTTTTTAATCGTAGGATAGCCTTTCGCACAGATTCCCCTTCTTTCTGTTTGAATTTATGGATTTGTGAGACTATATTATGAGCTATCCCCCTTTTTGAGAATTCCTCAATAAATTCGTCAAATACCTCCTCCATAGACTCAAAGTCTCTACGCTCCACTGAGTCAAACCAAGTAGCAGCATCCTGCTCTAGGGTATGTCCAAACCCTGCAAATTGGGTAGGGAAGTCTAACACCTCTTCAGCTCTAATTACACGCACAAAGGCTGCTACATGATCCCTAGGATCTCTATTTCCTGTGTATTTCTTGTTTACCCATTTTTGCACCTGAGAAGGTCTGCTTCTACGATGGTCTACAAATCTCATCATTGGTTCTCCTCATCCTACTCGATATACCTCCTCTGGCCTTCGGTAGTGGGAGTGTTCCTCTCCCAAAGGTGCCCCTAAGCCATAATTTCTAATGGTCTTTCCAAGAGGTGGTTCATCTCTTCGAACTCGTTCTATGGGTTGTCTTCCAGGCTCTGTCGACTCTTAAGTTTTTGGCTTACTCTCGCCTTGATACTGTGAATAGAGTGGTGGTTCTTATAAATCTCTTAGCCCTCGTGCGGCTGGATAACCATCTCGGTTTCGGTCCTGTTCTAATGTCGCACTTTGTCGAAGCCATGCGTGCAATGATGGTTGGGTTGCCTGTTGGTTCTGGTAGTTGAACGTCTGTTGTTGGTTAGAATGTGAGGTTGCATCGTACTCTTTTGAAAATGGATTTGTCGACTTGCTAGGGGTATAGGTAGACCTTGGCACTTCTTCGAGGACATATGAAGATGTTTCTGGAACTGTTGCCTTTTCTACCTCCTCTGGGAGAATACGTTTGTATTCTCGTCCGTATCTATCAACAAAAATGATATCCTTCCCCATAGAAATTTCATAAGAGAATAAGTAAAGAACCTTGTCTTTGCTTAATTCGTTTGGGTAGGGTTCTTTGCATCAAAAATAAGAGACTACTCTATCGCTCTCATGCATGTAAATTCCCACATTCTCATTATAGGTTGAGACCCTGGTTGTTTTTTTATCATACATAAAAAGAGCTCCAGGTCGATCAATTTTTGGAGGCGGTTCTTGAGTTTCTGAAATCATTTTTCCTTTTGCCACGTTATCTCCATATCTGTTGTAATCCTCAGGGTTACTAACTATCAGATAGTGGTTCCCCTTTTTGTCTCGGAATCTATCTCCATCATCATAGACTCGAATTATCTCTAGTCTCTAAGCAGGTCTTTCTTCTATACAAATACACTTGCATCCTCGATAGTCGGAATAAACTAGGGCTCCCCTAGAGTTTGTTCCTTCTAAGAAGATTATAGTGAACTTGGCATCGTTCAAAGGGTTTTGGGAGGTACTTTCTCGTAGCATTGGTCCGTCATCGGAGAAACCTCCTGGCTGTTGACTACCCATCATGAAGAAGGACTTATCTAATGAAGTGTCAGTATCACTACCCTCCTCAATGATCGATGCTAATGGATCTAGCCTTGCGTGAGTTACACTCTCCTCGGTGGACACTAAGCTATCCTGATCACCTGCCACTTTTTTATCTCTAGGAATGTGTCTTCCTGATCTTAAATTCATCAAACTTAGCAATGCAATTTATCACAAATCCAACCACTCATCTGGCAAAGGATGAGTTTCCGCACAACTTCTTGCCTTGCCGTTGAATATACCTGTACACAAGCGTTTAATTTCGGCAATCGAATCAAAGCATTTAACCGCTACAGGTGGTCTTAGTAATGATTGGCATAACTGGAGGGTTAACCTCAACCACTACTGTATTTTATACACTTTGTATGTTCTTGATTAGGTCTGCTAATCTGGAACTGTACTTCACTCGAATGTTTGTTAGTTTATAGGAAAAGTCTTAATTTAGTCTTTGCTCTGTCAAAAGGTCAAACAAGGTCCAATTTCACTTCTGAAAGAAGTTCTGGAACTCTTAAGTCAATTGGAACATCACTCTATGTCCAGAGTCAGCTTTTCACTTCACTAAGCCCCTGTAGACATCCTACGTGTAGGATGTCTCCCTGCTCTGTTTTGGCTGGATTTTGCACTATAGATTCCCCTTGATGTGCTGAGTCCACAATTGTTCTCACTTTTTTATTTGGACACCTATAAGCTGGTCAACTGATCAGAAATCTGTTCCACCAGCCTGATGTTGGTCTGACCAGTCAAATCAACTCCAACTTGGATCAAAATTGACTAGGAGGCTTGCCTCAGGCTATACAACACCTTGCTATGCCTACAATCAGTTTTTGTCTTCAATTTCATGCAGTAGACATCCTACACGTAGCATGTCTAACTGCTCAAAATGGCTTCAAATGCAAACCACAGACTCCTCTTAAGGTGCTGATCACTTTGGTATGCTCAAAGTTGGATTTGGAGTGCTAAATCACACAGAACACATCCTACGCGTAGGATGTCTATATGATCTCTTTGACCCCAAACTTGAGCCACAACTTCCTCTTGATGTCAGCAACCCAGTGCTATGCTTAGATTTTAGTTTGGATTTCAAAAGACCTCAGTTTTAGCTATCCTAGCCTTTTTCAGTCAAAAATGCTAAAGTCTGCTTAAAACCCGATTTTCTCATCCAATTCAGATGAAACCTTTCTCATGCACTCAATAAATCATGTAGATCATGCTCATGCAGCCATCCTATGGTTTTGGTCTTAAAATAATGCCTTGGCACAATTTGGGTAGGATGTCTGGCAATTTCCTTTCTTTTGGCCTTATCATGTCAAGATATAATCAAACTTCCACTTTCCAGGTGAAAATAGGGTAAAACCTACCTTTTAAACACACTAGTCAATTCAGATTTTCAAAATTCTGCCAGGAAACCCTGTAGACATCCTACGCGTAGGATGTCTACTTGCTTAAAATTTAATTTTTTTCTGTCAGAAGTACTCCCTATGCTCTGCGGCTCTCTTAGAAATACTCACAAAAACTTTTGAACTTCACTTCAGCTTCTAAACACTCTTTTCCATCTTTTACAACCCTTTGATGAGCCTAACAGCAAATATAGCATGCATGAAGTTCTCCAGATCATAAATCATGATGTCGTACTTGCCCTACTCCTACTCATCATGTGAGATGGTGATATTGGTGTCTCGGTTTCTTCTTGGCCTCTTCAGACTCTCAAGCTATCCTTCCACCACCTCTACCACTCCAACTCCTACTCTATACACCACAACTTAACTAATACCTAAAACTATCTAAGTCTACCTGAGTCTACCTAAGTCGAAGATCTAGGCCAGACACTCGCTCCCTAGACTCCTTCTAAGACCTAGAGAGTCCTCCACCCTTTGATCCTATCGAAATGTAAAACAAGACTCTGGCAAGCCAGAGAATCCCTATCCTCAAGGACCAGTCTCGGTCACCTACCTAGGGTTTTCGTCCCCAGCATCAGCGCCAATGTTGGCGGATATTTCGCGACAGACATCAGCACAGCGAGAACTCACCTAACAAGATTTGTCATCTAAGGACGAAGCTCGAGCTGCAGGCACGTGGAAGAATGCATAGGGTGTCAACCTACACTCGACCGACTCTCGACTACTTCCTACAAAGGTCTCTACCCAATGTCTAAGCTACAACCTTCAGGAGTACACGAGAGGAGATTTCCTACAACGCTTTCAAGAGCCAAATACCCATCAAACATTATCGAAATGCTACGGAACTTGAAGAAAACCCTATTAATACGAATAGGTCGCTTTCCCTAAGGTCCATGAACCAAAACCCCAACCCTAAACACCCGGTGAAAAATCACGTAGGATGTCTGGTTGAAATTTGCAAGTCGTCGTTTCCAAAAACTATAGTGCCTAATGTGTAGCTCTACTCAATGCGAACGCGTGGATATGTTGAAATGCAAAAACAAACAACGTATGCTCACCAAATCACCAGATATAGCTCGTGGATCGAGCTCGCAAAGCCAAATCATACACACGCTATATAGGTGTTGGCGCGTAGCTCTCTTCGTGGGCAACACGCTGCACTTCTCCGCACTCGATTCCGACCACCGGTGCGCGCATAGTGTCAAGATAAAACTTTTACTCTCTCTCGTACACAGAGTATGCTCAGTCACACAAACAAAACTCTCACTCTCTCTCGTTCACAGAGTACGCTCACTCACACAAACAAAACTTATAAATTGACAAAGGGTTCCTCCTTCATTAAGGTCAAAAGTGGTATAAATATCTTACAATCTCAAACCCTAATGTTCCAATTTAACCATTCACTCAGTCTAAATGTTAAAAATGGGATACAATCTGGAAGCTTCTGCAAGCCCCACTATTTACAAAGGTGAAATGACGGTTTTTCTCAATTAAAGAATAATCACAAAAATAATATCGTGTCGGGCAATCATCCTCCGTTGGGTGGGTACAACCGCTAACATAAATGGCCGGTGGTGGTCGGAAGTCAATGACCGGTGACCGGTGGCTGAATTCAATGGTCGGTGGCCGATTTCAAAGGTGGACTTGTCTACACAAGGGTGGCTACACACGACTGTCTCTAATAAGAGAAGGCAATCCTTTTGGCCTACAAAAGGAGGCCATTTCTACACACATTTTGGAGTGTGAAGTTGACGCAACAAGGTGGGTGTGAGGTGATGAGAGTCAAGGTGGGATCTCTATTAAGGGTATAATCCCTTTGTAACATACTTCTAATTTGAACTACTAAAGCCATTGAGTGGCAGCTTTTCTGTGGATGCAGCCCACATGATTGGGTGAACCATGTATATCGTGCTCTCTCTCTCTCTCTCTCTCTCTCTCTCTCTCTCTCTCTCTCTCTCTCCCCCCCCCCCCCCCCCCTATAATGTCTCGTGTGTGAAAATTTGTCTCTCTCCATTAATTAAGCTACTCAAATATCTATTTAACTACGTCCTATTTCCTAACAATGGGTATCACAGCACGGTTTTCTCGTAGCTAAAGTATGTCAAGGAGATGATTCCTTGAATTGAGTGGGAGTAATGGCGGAGGAAGGGAAGCTAAAGATCGAGAAGTTCAACGACAAGAACTACCAACAGTGGAAGATGCAGATTGAAGACTATCTCTACCAGAAGAACCTTTATTTGCCACTAGGTGGTCTTGCAAAGAAGCCCACAACAATGGTAGATGAAGCATGGATTGTCCTTGATTGGAAGGCCTTATGAACAATCCGGCTTAGCTTGCCGTCAACGGTGGCCTTCAATGTTTCGGAGATGAAGACCACGGAGGACTTGATGAAGTCACTCGACGGTCTCTACAAGAAACCATTGGCATCCAATAAGGTATTTCTCATGAAGCGCTTGCTCAATCTAAAGATGGCAAAGATTGGTCCAGTTGCAGAACACCTAAATGACTTTAACACCAATATAACGCTACAAGAGGTTGTGTGCTCTTGTGACGCTGTTAGCGACGGAAATACACTGGGTTTTTATAACCCCCGGCGTCACTAATAGCGTCGCTACGAGAGCGTTGCTATATGCGTCGCTATAGGCATCGCTATATGCGTCGCTATGAGCGTCGCTATGAGCGTCGCTATATAGCGACGCTTATAGCGACGCCTATAGCGACGTTTACACAGATTTCTATAGCGATGCGACAGAGCCATAAATAGCGACGGTTATAGCGACGCTCGAGAGAAATTTTTTTTGGTGACAGGGCATTGAATGCCCTGCCACCCATCAACCATATTGTACTTGATTCACTTTTTAAAAAAAGTGCACGGGTAGATAATAGACCCAAAATAGTCACCCACAAGACGCATTGTTTGCAAAATTGACAAGCGTAAAATTGACAATTATACACATCATAGGCAAAATGAATTGATTGGCAAATGTAATCATGACAATTGTACAACATCATAGGCATAAAGAATTGATTGGCAAAATGAACTGCGGTGACAAATGTAATAATATACATGGTTCAAAAAGACGTATAAAATCCGTCTCATGATACATAAGCTATGAGAAACCCTAAACTAATGCTATCTAACTACGGCTAAACTGACGTCGTCTAGTCAGACGTCTCATCGCGTCTAAGCGGCGTATCTGTCGGATTCTGCAAAAAAAGACAATAAGACAGCTTTCAGTAAGTATAAACATGTAACGACATTTATAAAACAATACAAAAAATAGAAAAGAGTAAACCATAATACTAACCATGCCGCCGCGAGAATTGAGAATGTCCATCAGGGCGTTTAAGCCCTTCCTGCCTACGTACTCGCGCTCGTACGGTGTGGGATCACATCCTGTCATCGACCACTGTCAAAACATACAAAGATTTCATTATGTTAGAATTAAAAAACTCATAAACCCTAAACTATCGAGCATAAAGAGCAATGCAAAAACACTTACAAAATCGGCCTCAAATGATGCCCATCCACCGCTCCCCAAGTAATGCGAGCTCCCTGCCTCTACTCGCGCTCTGGCTGCATCCTTTTGTTGCTTCCACTTGTCGGGATTCTCGCGCGCTACTTTCTTCGCATTCTTCCAATCTTCTTTGGCCAGCCAATCTGGCCTGTTCCACCCATGCTTGATTGCTTTTTGCACTTCGGAACGCTTGTGTTTGCAGTATTCGCGCATTCGAATCTTCATCAAGTCTTCATTGAAGCGCTGATCCCGTGTTGGGACGGGAAACTCATCATGAAGTATGTTGATGACTCTGGCTTTTAAATCACTTGGTACTTCACTCCATTTTTTTAGTATGTAGTGTCTAAACAGCTGAGAGCAAAGACCACGCATGCGTGAGATCACCTTCTTGCCGTCATCATCCATGATGATGCCGCCGCTGAAGTCGACGGAGTAAGGCAAGCCCTCTGGCCGGTGACGCGTGAACCTGGGTGTCCCGGCAGGGGTCTCTAGCGGCGTGTCGATGGGGGTACGGACGTCAGGTGTCTCCACCGGCTTCTGGGCTCTGAAGCGAGGAGTGTCGAGTGGGGTGGCTCCTGGCAGAGTAGGTAGAGTTGTGTAGCTGCTAGGAAGAGTCAGCCACGCGAAACCTGGCGTAGATGGCGATGTTGTGGCTGGTGTGGGGGCGGGCAAAGAAGGGGAGGGTAAAGATCCTCGTCGAACACGAGGCGGTGTGGAGGCATCGGCGGCGGAATCCCCACAACAACCGCCACCGCCACCACTAGAGCGCCGGTGTCTAGACGAGTGTCAAGCTCGTCTCGTCGACGCCGAAGCTTCGGAGCGCGCCGAATGCTCTGAAAGAGAGGAAGTATAAAGATGTGTTTGCATGGTCCTACAAAGACCTCAAAGGAGTTGATCCATCGATATGCCAACATACAATTCCGTTGAAATCAGATGCCAAACCTAGCAAACAGCGTCCTTACACATATAATGGCATTTGCTAAACGAATCAAAGAGGAGATTGACAAGCTGATGGATGTTGAATTCATCTATGAAATCGAGCATACAGATTGGGTGTCACCCATTGTTGTTTTCCCAAAACTAACAGAAAGCTGCGTGTGTGTGTGAACCTCAAAAAAGTAAACGCAGCCACAATAAGAGATAATTATCCCTTGGTCGATCACAGAACATGTACTTGAGAGGGTGGCTGGGAAACGGGCTTATTCCTTTCTAGATGAGTTTTCAGAGTATAACCAACTGGCAATTGCAATAGAGGATCAACACAAAACATCATTTGCCACAGAATGGGGAATATATGCGTATAGAGTTATGCCTTTTGGCTTAACCAATGTCCCAGCTACCTTCCAAAGGTTAATGGCTCATGCGTTCAAAGAATACCTGAGAATATTTTTAGAAATATATATGTATGATCTCTGTGTCCACTCTCTTCTACGAAAAGAACATATTGACCATTTACAAAAGGTATTTGAGAAGTGCAGAACATATCGAATCTGTCTCAACCCGAAAAAGTGCATTTTTATGGTTAGGCAAGGCCGCATCTTAGGACATATTGTCTCAAGAAATGGCATAACCACTGACCTAGACAAAATAAGAGTCATAGTAGACTTGCCCAGGCCTACTAATGCCAAACAAGTACAATTCTTCATGGGACACTGCGGATATTATCAAAGATTCATATATATATATGCAGTCATTGTACAATCTCTGTATCATTTATTAGTCAGTTTCGACTGGACTGAGGAGTGTGAAACTTCATTCCAGAAACTTAAGGAAAAACTTGTATTAGCACCTGTACTTAAAGCACCAGATTGGGAAAAGATATTCCATGTTCACATTGTTGCATCTGCATATGCAATTGAGAGCATCCTGGATCAACCTGGAGACGGAACAATGGATTTCCCAATTTGTTATGAGAGCTGACAGCTAAATAGTGCAGAAAAGAACTAGACAACCACTGAAAGAGAGGGATTAGGAATGATTAATTCTGTAAAGAAATTTCGGCATTACTTGCTCGCAAACAAATTTGTGTTCTTCACAGATCATCAAGCTCTTTTGTATCTAGTAAATAAACCATGCAATACTGGAAGAATTGTACGCTGGTTTATTATATTGCTAGAGTTTGACTTCACAGTGGTAGTAAAAAAGGGTAGAACTCATCTATGGGTGGATCATCTTTCAAAGCTGCAAAACGAGGAAGCTCCTGAAGAAGTAGACGATAACATACTTGATGCTTATCTTTTCAATATTGAAGTTATATCCAAATGGTCTCAGGAAATTGTTAGCATTCTATCCTTTGGAGGTAGTTAATAACAAGGAAGACAGATCCAAACAACAAACAATTCGACAAACAAAAAACTTCCAGTTGATTACGGGACGACTGTATCATTTAGGCTCGGACCAAATTCTACAATTATGTATCAATCGAGAGAAATTTGAGTGTTATCTTGAAAAAGCACACGTCCAGGATTTTGCATTTCATTGTTCAACAATGAAAACACACCAAAGGCTGAAAAACTTATGGGTTTATTGACCAACTATGTATGCTGGCACACATGCTTATGTTAACAATTGTACTATATGTAGTGCCAAACGATCGGTGGATCACGTGACATTGTTTCAGGTAAACATTGCACCTGTATGGAGTCAATATATCATTAATTTCTTAACAACAAGGACATTTCCTAAACACATAACAAAAGCGCGAAAAAGGCTATAGAGCTAGAGGCCCGCGACTTTAATTTAATTGAAAATCAACTCTACAAGCGAGGAAAGGACAATCAACTTAGAATCTGTGCAAGTGAAAGTGAATACCTGCTGATTCTAGAACACGCACATGGAGGAATAATTGGAGGCCATTTTTTAGGTGATAAGACGGCAAAAATTTTCTTAACCGCAGGGATATGGTGGACTACATTGCATATGGATGCTGAGGAGTTTGTAAAGCGTTGTGACGCATGTCAGCGTAGTAAGGTGCCGATAAAGAGAGATGAGATGCCACTACGGCCAATGATGGGAGCACGGACATTTGAAAAATGGGGCATTGATTTTCTGGGGCCTATTTCACCCCCTGCATATCGCACCCATACCCAATATATCATTGTGGCTATGGACTATCTCACAAAATGGGCGAAAGCCAAGGCAACACAAAAAGCAGACGCAAGAACCACTGCACAGATTTTGTATGAGAATGTCTTTGTACGATACGGATTACCAATAGAAATTGTCAATGATCGAGGAACAAATTTTCTTAATGAAGTCATTGAATATCTACTAGAGGAATTCATGGTCATACATAGAAAATCTGCTCCATATCATCCACAGGCAAATGGACAAGTGGAGGTCGCAAATAAAACACTATGCACTGTTCTGACTAAAATTGTCTCAGAGTCAAGGATAGAGTGGGATCAATAGTTACACTCAACACTATGTGCATACAGGGTAGCTTACAAAACATCAATCGGAACAACACCGTACAACATGGTGTTTGGTCTAAACGCTATATTATCCATAGAGTTTTTAGTTCCAACTCTACAAGTAGCAAAACGCTTAGAATGGACAGGGCATGAGCTCTCTTCAAGAATAGATGATCTTGAAAAGCTAGATGAACTTCGACTGAGAGCTGTAGCTTCGATCTATACTAAAAATTAATTACACTACAAGAGGTTGTGTGCTCTTGTGACGCTGTTAGCGACGGAAATACACTGGGTTTTTATAACCCTCGGCGTCGCTAATAGCGTCGCTACGAGAGCGTCGCTATATGCGTCGCTATATGTGTCGCTATATGTGTCGCTATATGCGTCGCTATAGGCGTCGCTACGAGCGTCGCTATATAGCGACGCCTATAGCGACGGTTATAGCGACGTTTAAACAGAAGTCTATAGCGACGCTCATAGCGATGCTACAGAGCCATAAATAGCGACGCCCGAGAGAATTTTTTTTGGTGACAGGGCATTGAATGCCCTGCCACCCATCAACCATATTGTACTTGATTCACTTTTTAAAAAAAGTGCAAGGGTAGATAATAGACCCAAAATAGTCACCCACAAGATGCATTGTTTGCAAAAATGACAAGCGTAAAATTAACAATTGTACACATCATAGGCAAAATGAATTGATTGGCAAATGTAATCATGACAATTGTACAACATCATAGGCATAAAGAATTGATTGGCAAAATGAACTGAGGTGACAAATGTAATAATATACATGGTTCAAAAAGACGTATAAAATCCGTCTCATGATACATAAGCTATGAGAAACCCTAAACTAATGCTATCTAGCTACGGCTAAACTGACATCGTCTAGTCAGACGTCTCATCGCGTCCAAGCGGCGTATCTGTCGGATTCTGCAAAAAAAGACAATAAGACTGCTTTCAGTAAGTATAAACATGTAACGACATTTATAAACCAATACAAAAAATAGAAAAGAGTAAACCCTAATACTAACCATGTCGCCGCGAGAACTGAGAATGTCCATCAGGGGGTTTAAGCCCTTCTTGCCTGCGTACTCGCGCTCGTACGGTGTGGGATCACGTCCTGTCATCGACCACTGTCAAAACATACAAAGATTTCATTATGTTAGAATTAAAAAACTCATAAACCCTAAACTATCGAACATAAAGAGCAATACGAAAACACTTACAAAATTGGCCTCCAATGATGCCCATCCACCGCTCCCCAAGTGGTGCGAGCTCCCTGCCTCTACTCGCGCTCTGGCTTCATCCTTTTGTTGCTTCCACTTGTCGGGATTCTCGCGCGTTGCTTTCTTCACATTCTTCCAATCTTCTTTGGCCAGCCAATCTGGCCTGTTCCACCCATGCTTGATTGCTTTTTGCACTTCGGAACGCTTGTGTTTGCAGTATTCGCGCATTCGAATCTTCATCTGGTCTTCATTGAAGCGTTGATCTCGTGTTGGAACGGGAAACTCATCATGAAGTATGCTGATGACTCTGTTTTTTAAATCACTTGGTACTTCACTCCATTTGTTTAGTATGTAGTGTCTAAACAGCTGAGAGCAAAGACCACGCATGCGCAAGATCACCTTCTTGCCGTCATCATCCATGATGATGCCGCCGCTGAAGTCGACGGAGTAAGGCAAGCCCTCTGACCGGTGACGCGTGAACCTGGGTGTCCCGGCAGGGGTCTCTAGTGGCGTGTCGATGGGGGTACGGACGTCAAGTGTCTCCACCGGCGTCTGGGCCCCGAAGCGAGGAGTGTCGAGTGGGGTGGCTCCTGGGGAGGTAGGTAGAGGTGTGTAGCTGCTAGGAACAGTCAGCCACGCAAAACCTGGAGTAAATGGGGATGCTCAGGCTGGTGTGGGGGCGGGCAAAGAAGGGGAGGGTAAAGAGCCTCGTCGAACACGAGGCAGTGTGGAGGCATCGGCGGCGGAATCCCCACAACAACCGCCACCGCCACCACTAGAGCGCCTGTGTCTAGACGAGTGTGAAGCTCGTCTCGTCGACACCGAAGCTTCGGAGCGCGCCGAATGCTCCGAAAGAGAGGGAGATGCGGATGGAGTAGGGACACGCGATGATGCGCCAGAGCAATGACGCTCCACGTACCACTGTCTCTGCTGCGGTGACAAAGAAGAAAGAAACTCCTCATCGTCCACACCTGCATTAAACACAAGAATATTTAAACTTAATATTGAATGAATAGAGTAGACAATGACGCAAAGACCATTAAATACAATGACGTAATGACGCATATAAATACAATGACGCAATGAATTGAGTGATAGAAGAGGCAAGTCGAAAACTCAGAATTTTCAATCAAAAAATGTGAGCGCGAGTAGAAAAGATCGTTATACACCATGGAAGGTACTTAGAGAGCCAGAGCTTTTACAACACGGAGCAAAATTGTTCAAATACAATATTTGTGGCTTTAAGAGATCTCTCTCTCATCCTCGCATAACTCAGCATAACTTCCTATATCTATATAGAGCTCTCCGTTTAAACACATATCCTCTGTTTCATTTTGTAGCTCCTCTGTATGCACCCCATATAGAGTAGTAGCATCTTGATGCTCGTCTGGCACCACCGTAGCGGCTTCTGATTGAGCATCTTCTCTGATCTCCTCCATTGATGCCGTTGTGATTGGCACATGGTAGCCTTCATACGTCCTTGCACTACGAGGGGCTACCTCTATGACATACCACCAGTTTGATGTAGACTTTGTAGGATGAAATATTACCTGCCAGAGCCACATAACTTACATGAGAGCTTTCAAGCACATAACTTGTAAAAGGGGGATCTTAACTATTTACATACTTACTTGTTCACAATGCTCGGGTAGTACGAAAGTGTCTCTTAGGTCAGTCCATTTCTTAGTAGAATCCACCTCAAGAAAACCAGACTCTCCTCTACGCACAGTAGCGTTGCGACCCTCCATGATTATCTTGAACCATTGCACGTCGAAAAAGTCGACAAAAAATCCTTTGTAATGGATCCTCAAAATCTCTTGTAGCATGCCGAAGTAAGTGAGTTCCACCACCACAGGATCTGCATCAGAGGAACGTCGTCGACTAGACTGTTCAAATTTTGCCATGATTCCACAATCTTGAGTAAAACGCTTTTTGTCGATCCGTTCCACCCTAAAATGTCGACCTTTACACCATGCTGTTGTGTATGACTTATACTACAACGAACAAAGATTATGAGTGGCCGTTCAAACGTTTAGAAATAAAGTCACTAGCTAGTCGTACATTGCAAACTTACCTTGGTCGCGCAACCGCGAGAGTACTCCCACTCTTCCTCAGTCACTTCGTCACCGCATTGTTGTGCGCTTTTCAATTGGTTGTGCAACCATCTTAAGCTCATGAATGTTGGTAGGATCTCCAGACCCGTCGGATAGTGCATCGGTGGTCGTCTTCCCCGTCTCCACTCGATTCGTGCCCTTTGTCGCTCTTGCTTTGCATCCTCATATTGTGAAATCCACTTTTGCATCACTGGATTGTGAAGCATGCAAAATCGGTTGATTTTAGCCTCTAGATCTTCCGTCGTCTTCTTCTCAACACCGAGATTGCACATGACAATCCCATATATGCGCTCATCATCTATGGTTCGCCATAGCGTGTCCCGGGCTTTATCAAATCCGTCTAGCCACTCTCCAATGTACACTAGGGACTCTGATACCAACCAACCTTCTGCCATGCTACCCTCCGAACGTGCCTTTTGATGCACATATCCCTTAAGCGTTTTCATGAAACGTTCTAAGAAGAACATCCATCTGGAATGAACTGTGCCAGGTATTTCCACCTCATCAACTATGTGAACAAGAAGATGCACCTGAATGGTTAGCATGGTAGTAGGAAAATGTTTCTCAAACATGCACACAAGCTCCGCAGCATTTAGTTTGGCGAATGGTATGGAGTCTACGTTGATCTCCTTTTGTGAGATCCATTGCACCAGCTTTGCAAGTTTGTAGATTGTGTTACGGATGTCGAGAGACAAACATCCCTCAATGGCAACCGGTAAAATAAACTGTAAAGTATGTGCAGCAATGATATTAAAGTCCACATTTTAGGCAATGATATTAAAGTCCACTATGAACGTACCTGACACATTTTATGCCAATCGTGTGACTTCAAACCGGTAAGCTTTCCTTCTTTAGTAAAACACGTTCGGAGCAAGTGCATTACGCCAGTGGGGGTCTGCAAAGATCGAATGGTCTCTTTTACTTTGCGTTCTTGGGCTCCTGTGAAAATCCATGGTGCTTTAGGGAGTTTTATCGATCCATCAGACGCTGTTTGCGGCCAATATTGCTCCATACGATCCACATTTCTAAGGTCAAATCTGGCTCCCAAAGTATCTTTCTTGCCGGTCAGATGGTCCCATAGTAGATTACCCTTATTCTTGAATATGTGCATTGGATCGAGCAAGTGATTGATCATGAGTCGGGGCCAGTATGGTAACTCGTACCATAGAGATAGTCTCTTCATCCCTGGAGGCAATCTGTCATCGCACATCTCCTTCTGCTCTAACCATGCTTGTGCAGACATCCTTGGTGGCTCTCTTCCCAAAAAGCCATCGCGTAACACATGATTCTCTGGAAGATACGCTTGATGACCTTCGTAGATTTGCTTCTTCAGTGAGGGCGCCCTACGTGCATTCAGTCTAGGTCCACATGTGACACATGCTCTGTATCCGCTTGTTTGAAGCCCTGCATGTATACACATGATAATAGATCAACTATGGGAAAAAACAAGATTTACAGTGTCTGAGTAAGGAGTGTCAATAGATCGATCACCTGAGCATTCTGTTAGCCTGGGATAGTCATGCATGGTCCACATTAGAATGCCTCTGATCAAAGCATTCCGTCGTCCTGTGTGTCGGCTCATATCCACCACCTCTATGCCAATCCACAATTGTTGTATCTCTTCCAATAGTGGACAAAGATACACATCCATATTCTCCACTTTATATCGCCCTGGCACAATCAAGCTTAGCCATAGGTGCCCCTTCTTCGTAGTCAACCACGGGGGAATGTTGTAGTTGACGATAACAACGGGCCATACACTGTAAGATGTTGATCTTTGACCAAATGGATTTACGCCATCCATAGCCAGGCCTAAGCGCAAATTTTGAGCTTCCCTGGCAAAATCCGACCATGTTCCATCTATATGTTTCGAGGCTACGCAATCTACAGGAATTTGTAGCACACCATCCGAAGATTTATTCTCCTCGTGCCATGATGCTAGGGCGGCCATGGACTTACATTCGAAGAAATGCTTGATGCGAGGAAGCAGAGGAAAATGTCGCAAAACCTTTTGTGGAATTTTTTTCCCGTGGAGATCTACTCGATATCTTTCGGAATCACATTTCGGACACTTCTCCATGTCTATGTATTCCCCTATGAAAAGAATGCAGTCATTAGGACAAGCGTGGATAGAATTGTAATCCATCCCCAAGTTTCGCAAAATCTTTCTTGCTTCATCTCGGAAATTTGGCATCACATTGTCAGCTGGTAGTATGTGCTCTCTAAGCAATCTACACAACATAAAAATACGATACAGTCGTGTAAAAATCTATCAGATCATTATACATTTAGATTTTTATTAAAGTAAACTAATTGTAATAGATCACCTGAAAAGAGCTGTGACGCTAGTGTCACTCCATCCAAACTTTGCCTGCATGTTGAGAAGAACCAGGAGTGGTTTCAATCTAGACATACGTTCTCCATTATACAATGGCGTATCGGCTTCACTTTTCATATCATCATAGATAAGCCTTTCTGAATCCATGATCGTCTCGATCATTTCATCAATCTCGGGCTCAAACATTGCCTCGTTGGGAATGTGCTCTGCATGATCATCCCCCGAGCTGTCAGAGGCTACATCTTGTGGCCTCACATATGCTGCTTGACCAAAGCGCCTGAGAACACGTCTATTGGGTTGCAAGATTTCTGCTTGTTGGCCAGCGTCAGAGTCCGACGAGTTATAATTGGCAACAACTCGATCTATAATAGATGGATCGAACTCACCAAATTCACGAACATGCTGCAAAGAAACACGTCTTGTCCGTCGCACAGCATGCTTGCATTGATTACAAGGACATAAGACCCTCGTTGAGAGATAGGTGTTTCGGTTGGACGGTCCCACATCCTTGTCACTACTCATAATGAGGATAAAAATCTTATAACCTGGACAACAAATTTAATATTCTATTGGCATTCTTCGTCTTATCTCTCTCTCTCTCTCTCTCTCTCTCTCTCTCTCTCTCTCTCTCTCTCTACCTCACATTCTCTAGTCATGTCCAATCCCCGCACACCTCGGTCTAGAGGTGCACGGAGATCAGAACCACTGGGTTATAATCTCGTCTTTATTGGTCAATACCTATATTTGTGGGTACAAGAAATCTACAGACCCACGTCTACATGATACTGCATGTAGTGGACAAAACCCCTTTGCCTCTTCTCTAGCTGTAGCACTTCACAGCATCTTAACATCTTTTCACAGTAGATCTTTTCACTATTCGTCTAACTCTAAACCCTAAACCGTAAGTAATTCTTGCGTGGACTCGATCTAACGTAAATAAGCATAAATCTAAATAAACGTAAATCTACCTAAAAATAAACCTAAATCTAATTTAACGTAAGTCTACATCTAACCTAATCTTTAACGTCTTTTGGGATAGTTTCCTACGACGTTAAAACTCTCTTCTTCTTGTGTGTGTGTGTGTGTGTGTGTGGGTAAACCTAAATAAACCTAAGTCTAATCTAATATAACATAAATCTAAATCTAACGTAAATTATGTTATATTAAAAACAAAGAACTAAACTAACAGGGATTATAAGAACCTTAAAACTGATTTAACACATAATTTTTCACATAACTCGGCAAGAGTTGGCATTCTCATCACTAAAGATGTGAGAGTTAACTTCCGGCGGTGACGCTGCCTCATCTCCATCCACATCTGACGACAGCAATTGGCCCTTTGGACCGTTCTTGCTCTTGTTACTAACTTTGAAGTTGCTGTTGAATGACTAGAGGTTGTCTAGATGGTCATTGTCGGGGATGTAGTGACTCTTGCCGCCCTGAAGATCCACCTTCTTCCCTATCTTCTGAAGACATTTCACCAGTACTTTTGGATCGATAGAGCCCACCATGAGTGAAGGCAGCAATACCCTATATTCCATTGAGGGCTTTCTTCACCCGCTTCGTGCAGGCATCGCAGTCTATGGAGACCTAAATCTAATCTAATATAACGTAAATCTAAATCTAGCGTAAATAAACTTAAATCTAACTAAAAATAAACCTAAATATAATCTAATTTAACTTAAATAAACCTAAATCTAATTTAACGTAAGTCTACATCTAACCTAATCTTTAACGTCTTTTAGGATAGTTTCCTACGACGTTATAACTCTCTTCTTCTTGTGTGTGTGCGCGTGTGTGGATGTGTGTGCCAATAAAAAGAGATAAATGGTATAACCTTTCTATCACCCATGCCAAGTATGATAAATTGGTTATGCCATTTCCCTCTTGAATAATAGGTCTTGAGTTCAACTCCTCGTCGGCTAGATCTTTAGGTCTTTTAATTTTAATTAGTTTCCTACGACGTTAAATTAGTTTCTCTCTCTTTCTCTCTCAATGTGTGTGCGTTTTTTTGCTTATGCATGTTTTCTCTCTCTTTTCCTCTCTCAATGTGTGCGTTTTTTGTTTATGCATGTTCTCTCTCTCTTTTCCTCTCTCAATGTGTGCGTTTTTTGTTTATGCATGCTCTCTCTCTCTTTTCCTCTCTCAATGTGTGTGTGCATTCTTTGTTTATGTATGTGTGTGTGCGTTTTTGTTTATGTCTGTACTCTTTCTCTCTCTCTCACTCTCTCTCTCTCTCTCTCTCTCTCTCTCTCTCTCTCTCTCTCTCTCTCTCTCTCTCAAAAACACTATGTGTGTGTGTGAGAGAGAGAGAGAGAGAGGGAGAGAGAAAGAGGGGAAGGGAACATGAGAGTGAGGAGAGGGAAGGAGCATACCTGGCTCTCCTTCCTCTTCTCGTGTGTGTGTGTGTGTGTGTGTGGAGAAGAAAGAGAGAGAGAGAGAGAGGGAGAGCGTTACCTGCTCCTTGCTTGAGGGCACCGAAAAACTCAGATCTGAGATCTGAGTTTTTGGGCGCTCTCTGTTATTTTTTTTACCCCAGCCGGCGTCGCTATGAGCGTCGCAAATTTACAAGAATATTTGCGACGCTCATAGCGACGCCGGGAAATATTTTTTTTGAGCGTCGCTAATATGAATAGCCTCTTGTAGTGTAAGTCAACTTCGATCGGTGAAAATCAATTTCGATGATGAAGTACGAGCTCTTCGTATACTATCATCTCTATCGGATAGTTGGGACAACCTTGTGATGGTTGTAAGTAATTCTATCTCTAGCACAAATACTCTTAAGTTTGATGATGTTGAGGATGTTCTCCTGAGCAAGGAAATGAAAAGGAGAAGCATAGGAGAATCATCAAGTGTTGCACTGTTAGCGGGTCGCCGGGACAGACGTCTGCAGCATAGCTCTTTTGCACTAACATAATGTCAATATGCAAGGAAGTGACTCGGGATGGGACACAGAGACCTAATGAGAGTGTCAATCTCACCAAAGTGAACTCAAGGGCTACTCGTTCTACGACAAAAGCACTTCCTAGTCAGACAATCAGTATGCATCCAATCTCAACACTCAACGTCATCACGCCTTTTTGGTATCCAAACGAATCCGGAATGCCACGAAACTCAAGGAGAGGTATCACAACACTTATGGGCTCAGTCCTACCAAGTTATGTCACCATCTAGAAAGGTACATAAATCACGATCCATCACAAAAAATGTGTAGAAAACTACAACAAAAGTACTTGGAAATATCTACCTTAAGCATAGAAATACTTATCCATGGTCAAAACATTAAAAAAAAACCATTTTAGCTCTCAAACCAATGTACTTAGCTATCGATCTTGAGATGCTGGGGGATGTTCCTGTAATATGTTTCATGAGTTGGTCACTAATCGAACCATTTTTTTCTCCATTGTGGTTGATTCTCGAGGATGGTTTCAATCTAAAGGGCCCTAATTGGAACCTCTCTGTAGTCCCCTCTGCTGTTTGGTTCAATTTCTGGGAGCATCTTTTGTTGCCATAATCGAACTTCTTGCCGCATCAATGGTAGTGCGATCATCTCGTGCCCATGATTTTTTGCTACCTCATTTGGAGTGATCATGAGAAGGGTAGCCAATTCTAGCACTTTTAGTTCATATTGCATATACGCCTTGTGTGAAGGGTCCTTTACTTCTGAGATCCAACGCTGAATTCATCTTTTGCCGACTTCGAGGTGGATGTCGTGGCTGGATCTGCAGATTCCTGCGTGCCTTTTCCAGTGCTCGTAGTGGGCATCTCTGTTTGATGAGTTTCGAACGCTGATTGTTCGAATCCTTCTCCCTGCTCAAATTCTCCTGGGTCCTGTTGATACTTTGTTTGATTGGCTTTTGGAGCTTATACTTCCCCTCTTGCCTCAGTCAGTTACCTCTTTAAGTCATCGATTTCCTCATCCTTGGCCTGTTGTAGGGCCCTATGTCCTGTCTGTCATATTTCTCTTGTTTTAGGGCCTCTTTCAACTCTTTGATTTTCTAGCTCAAGGACGTGGATCCTACAGTCATCGTTGAAGAGGAGGGTGTCTCTTGTATGGCCAGGAGCTGAGTGAGAGACCTGCTAACCACTGCATACGAGCCTTGTAGCTTCTCATTTTGTTTCTTTTCTCTGGTTAGATCCTCCTCGAGGCGTTGCTATTCGATTTGCAATGCCGATTGCGCCTCGTTGAACTATTGCACTTCTTTGTAATAGTATGTTGCATTTTCTTGTTCTCTCTGCAACTCCAATTGTGCCTCGACTTATGCATTCTTTAGTGCTTCGATTTGTTGTTTTAACTGCCAGGATTCTGATGTTGCTCTAGATGCCTCCTTTTTGTTATCTTCTAACTCGAGCTCCTTGAGGTTGTAAAGAGCTCTTTGACATTGGAACTGCAGTTTGATCTGCTCTAAGTGATCGTCAATGTCAAATTACCTAACTATCTCCGCTCCTTATTTTATGGCCGCTTGTGTGCGTGGCGTTCTTGGCCCATGCTGATCCTTTCGGCTTTGATCCAATTTCTCAACCACCTCAGCTTGCTTTTCCTTTTTTTTCAAATCCTCTAAGGCATCAGAGGTTGTGGCAGGCTTTGTCTATGATTCTGTTTTTTGATCCGTTTGTTGTTCCGTCTGCTTTCCTTCGACCCCTTGCTCCGACCGTCCTGCACTTTCTCCTTTCTCTTTTTATGACATCTCTAAAAGTGTCTCATCATCCTTGGGAGAACCAAGGTCTTGACCTTGTTGGTCCTGTGTGTCGTGTTGTCCCTCTGTTACCAGATTCGTAAGATGATTCTAGATCATCGACACGTTGCTTCTTTGATTCTTCTTGCTGCCTCTGCTCCATATTTCACTTGAGCTCATTGTGAATTCGTTGCCACATGGTGCTGGCAATTTCCCATTTTTCTTCAGCTTCCTTCCTCTTTTGTTGCTTGATCCTTTCCAAGGCCTCTGTTTGCCTACGTATCAGCGGAGCATTCTCAACTTCATCGTCTTCTTTCTCATCATCCGCTTCTGTTTCTTGGGTTTGATGCTGATCTTTCTTTTGTTGGCGGAGCTTTTCCCTCAATGCCTGAGCCTCTTCCATTTTCCTCCTGGCATGAGTGATGGGGATAGCTTCTGCCAAATGTGCAGCCTTTTTCTTAAACCGGGTATATCCCACGGTTTATGGGCTATCCTGCTCTTCCTTCGAAGATTGGTACTCAAAAGGAGTATCTCTTGGGTGGGACCCCTCTTCCTGGATACTCCGAGCATTTGACTCGGTTTTCTCACTATCATAATCCCTTAGAGGTACACTTTGCCTTGTTTGTTTGACTCTAGGATTCGGTCTCACAGCTCTTTTGGACCTGTGGATTAGATCTATCTGCGCTTCGGCAGGTGGTAGATCGTCGAGCATGCCTAGTGCTTGATAGGCTATCCGTGTGAGCATTGGTCCTCCGTTCATGTAAGATTTACTTCTTTGATTGCCCTTCAGGTTTGCTTCCACAATCGTGTCAAGAAGAGAGTTTCCAAAGTCGCAACAACTGACCACCCTCTGCCTGGAGCCAAGCCCATCTCCATCACCATTGCCACATGCAACAAGGGTTTAGTATATATAGGCAGCTTCTACACCTTGAAATGCTGTGATGTAAGATGCAATGGCAGTTCCGTTTTTGAGTAGATCAGGTCTTGATATGTCAGCTTGTGGCCTCGTTGCTTCAGAAATGCTTTATCATTGTCTATTGCCTTCGTTTTCTGCATTAGATTGTGCGTCCCCTCTGGCAGGTGGAGGGCTTCATTGATGATTTCAGTTATAATTTTTACCTTAACAACTGTCCTATCCTTGTCTGTCAGAGTTGCTTCCCCATTGTATGGAATTGAACTTATGAGCTCGTGAGCTCATCTGAAATCTGTTCCCCAAGGAGGTAGTCGTAAGAAGTTGTCGAGATGTAGGCACTTGTCCCCTGCTTTTACTTATGGTTTCTGGTGCAAAGTCCACATTTTCTGTGGAAAGATGGTGGTCTTTACAATTTCTCCGTCTGCTGCTTGGGACCTTCCAATGATAATGTTTGCCGGAATTTCTTCAAGCACTTGTTCGGTGAGGTGAGCTTTCTCAATTGATGAGATATGGGTTATCTCATAGGGTGCCACATTCCACTCCCTCTGTGCTTTCCGTCGAGGCATCATGTTGCCAATTCGCAAGTGAATCCAAGTTTTAGACATTGATCAAAATTATCGAAAAGTGTAAACTTGACCATAAAACAAAAAAGTGAGCTTAGCTTTGTCAAAACTAGTCCAAATTTCACCATATTTCACCAGTGCACCTAGGATTACTATAGGCACAAGACTGTAATGTAACAAATGGATTCTGGAAAAAAGGAGCATGGATCACGATCCATGTTGGGAAGCATTTGAAAATTCTAGCTTTGGGAAGTTGGTCCTGGGCATAAGGGGATGCTACTGAACAATTTTCTCTGGATTTAGAGCTGAAGGTAAATGGATCGCGATCCATGTTGGGAAATATTTTGGAAATGTGATGATACCATCTTCCATTTTCGTCCTGGCATGAGTGATGGGGATAGCTTCTGCCAAATGTGCAGCCTTTTTCTTTAACCGGGTATATCCCATGGTGTATGGGCTATCCTGCTCTTCCTCCGAAGATTGGTACTCAAAAGGAGTATCTCTTGGGTGGGACCCCTCTTCCTGGCTACTCCGAGCATCTGACTCAGTTTTCTCACTGTCATATTCCCTTAGAGGTACACTTTGCCTTGTTTGTTTGACTCTAGGATTCGGCCTTGTAGAAGGTCTTGCCACTGGTCTCACAGCTCTTTTGGACCTATGGATTAGATCTATCTGCTCTTCGGCAGGTGGTAGATCGTCGATCATGCCCACTGCTTGATAGGTTATGCGTGTGAGAATTGGTTCTCCGTTCATGTAATCTTTACTTCTTTGACCGCCCTTCAGGTTTTCTTCCACAATCGTGTCAAGAAGATAGTTACCAAAGTCACAACTGACCACCCTGCCTTCAGCCAAGCCCATCGCCATCACCCCTGCCATATGCAACAAGGGTTCATTATATCTAGGCGGCTTCTGCACCTTAAAATGTTGTAATATAAGACGCAATGGCAGTTCCATTTCTGAGTAGATCAGGTCTTGATATGTCAGCTTGTGGCCTCATTTCTTCAAAAAGGCTTTATCATTGTCTATTGCCTTCGTTTTCTATAATAGATTGTGCGTCCCCTCTCGCAGGTGGAGGGCTTCATTGATGATTTTGGCTGTAATTTTTACCTTAAAAACTGCCCCATCCTTGTCTGGCAGAGTTGCTTCCCCATTGTATTGAATTGAACTTATGAGCTCGTGAGCTCATCTGAAATTTGTTCCCCAAGGAGGCAGTCGTAAGAAGTTGTCGAGCTGTTGGCACTTGACCGCTACTTGTACTTCTGGTTTCTGGTGCAGAGTCCACATTTTCAGTGGAAAGATGGTGATCTTTACAATTTCTCCGTCTGCTGCTTGGAACCTTCCGATGAAAATGTTTGCCGGAATTGCTTCAAGTACTTTTAACTAGTCCAAATTTTTCCAAATTTCACCAGTGCACCTAGGATTACTATAGGCACAAGACTGTAATGTAGCATATGGATTTTGGCAAAAAGGAACATGGATCACGATCCATGTTGGGAAGCATTTGAAAATTTTAACTTTGGGAAGTTGCTCCTGGGCATAAGGGAATGCTGCTGAGCAATTTTCGATGGATTTAGAGCTGAAGGTACATGGATCACGATCCATGTTGGGAAATTTTTGGAAATCTGATGATACCATCTAGTAGGGTTCATCTTGATTATGACTTGGTCCAAATTTTTTGGGATTTGGATCAATGATTGGACACTTGGGCTAAATTTTGGAAATCATGTTCAGATTTAGAGATTTTGGCTTTTTGAAGTGTATTTTGGGATTCAAATGGCTTGAAAATTGATGGCTTGGATTTCTTGATCTTACTTAATCAAATGGCCTGGGTTTTACTTATTTTGGCCAAAAAGGTACATGGATCGTGATCCATGTTGGGAAGAATCTTGATACAGTTCTTGTGCACATTGGTTCCTAGAGGTTTTCCTAGTACACTGGTGAAATTTTTTCAACTTTGGACATGTTCTTCCATACTTTTCCTCAGTTTTTAGTTTATGGACATATTTTTTCAGTTTTGACCAAATCTGTTTCTGGCAACCACTTTTGGAGTCATGTTTTGCCTGAGATCTCTCCTTGCTTTTATTTCTGATGATTGAGGTCTATAGTTCATAGCTTTGGTTGGTTCCTTGGCAAATTTCCCCAGACATTGAATTCTTTTGAGAAGGAAAATTGAATCCTGCAAGTAAACTGTTGCTTGGTTTTGATCCCATCACCATTCTTAGGTTACATTTGCTTGTTGATAGGCTTCGAGGAGAATTTGAAGTTTCCCAAATTACTTTAGTAGTAATTTTGATCAAAAGACCATTTACAAATTGAAAGTAGCAATCCAGGTGGGTTTGATGATCTTTAGAGCACTTTTTGTGATCATTTTGCAACACCAGTACTATTTGTACATTGTCCAGCTAGTGAGCCACTTTTATCTTGATTTTGGCAAAAAGGAACATGGATCGCAATCCATGTTGGGATGCTTTTTGCAAAAACAGCCATGGGGTTTTGTTCGTGAGCCTCTATTGTTGCTCCTGTAGAAGTTTTCATGGTTTTAGGTTTGGAACATGGATCGTGATCCATGTTCTAGCACCTTTTTCTATTGTTTTTAGCTTGGCTGATTCTGTCAGTTAGTTGGGATCTACTGATGAACTTTTTCTTGTTTTTGATGGGTTTTGGACTTCCTTATTGGTCCTGTTAGTTTGTGTTGTTTTGGTCCACCCCTATGGCCATCCAATAGGATTTGAATGCACCTTGTGGGCAATTGGGCCCCGGGGGATTCACTCTATATACAAAGCGGGATGCCACCTGCGAGTGAACAAATTTGATATAACCCCTATATACAACTCATATTAGGGAATATGACCCCTTTTATACGCTTATACGACAATCAATGCAGAAACTATCATACCCCTATCTTACATATAAAATTTAGGTCTCACATGATCTTGCTGAGTAAAACTAGTCAAAGAGCCTATAGCATATTGATTGGCAACGTACTAAGGAACCACTTCTATCGATAACTAGATGTACCCTCAATGTGTCTTAGTTTGACTTTCAAACTATGTGCCCATTCAGCCTGCACTCTAGCTATTCGTCTAATTTTGACTCATCTAAATTACTTTAAAAACATGGTTATAAAGTTGTGTTACGTTCTCCGTGTAAATTTTTATCTATACAAACTCTTTATAGCTTTCATCCCTCAATAAATGAGCTATAATCACAAAATAATCAATTGATAAAAAGTAGTGTTAGTTCTTGCATGCATCTTTATAGCTATCGATTCACAAGTTTGAGGGAAGACTTTTTTGGGAAGCCATGATTATGAAACACAAAAACTTCCTCTCATTTTTCCTTTTTCTCACTTCCCCCTCCCCCCCCCCCCCCCCCATAAATATGATACCCCCTCCCTTATTTTTAAGCTTGGGAGATAAATTATTGGGGGCCAGCCCCTAACTTTTACGCTTATATAACTTGTCCAAAACCCCCCTCCCCTGCTTTTACGTGGTGAGGTAAGTTTTCCATGGTGAATCCCCCGGGAATTGGGCTAGGGAGCTGACATGTGTCCACTATGCCCTTTGTGTAAAGGGGCTTGCATGAGAGTGTGTGTGTGTGTGTGTGTGTGTGTGTGTTTCTCTCTCATCACCTACTAAAAGAGCTCACCCCCTCCTATCTAGGAGCTTGCAAATACTTTTTGGCACAGTACAAAGCATCCAATTTTCCCTGGGGTTGGACCATTGGACATAACCCTTTCAATTTTGAAACCTTAGCATTTTAGAAGTCTTAATGGGCTGATCCTTAGGGTCTTTGAAGCCCATTTTTGCACATTGATCTTTTGCAGATGCCCCCCCCCCCCCCCCCCCCCCCCCTTTGGATCCCTATTTTCCCTGCTTTGGATCCCTACTGTGGCCGGTCTACCAGCTTAACCAATATTCTAGCTTTTCCTCCCTTAGTACTTCCCCATATTAAATGATCAGTTTAGCATGAGGAAATCATTTAGGAGAATTAGATATTAGTTAATATGACACAAAAATGTTTGTTTTTGCACGCGTCATGCTTTTATGTGCATCTTTGATTCATTTATTAAAGCTTCATATTTATTATGCCTTCACAATGAAGCATGCAGAGAGATCGCTTGATGCTATCTTGTTCTATTGGTGGTGGTTATTGTGGTAGTGATTCTATTGATGCGTTCAGAACACCAAGAGACCATCCGCCACTCTCTTCAGTAGATAGTTTACCGATTGGCACACCACGTACACCTTGGGATCACACGGGCATGATCCTAGCAAGGTGTACAAGAGCAAGGATGGGGTTGTTGTGGCGGATATGATTCAGAAGCTCTATACAGTTTAGTTTGGCCACTCTGTGATGGAGATTTGGGCTAATCAAGATGATGAAACAAAGAGTTACATCGTCGATGCCATTCATAGAGAGTACAGGCCGGTAGAGGGGTATGATCCAATATCGAATGATTGGATTTTTAGCATGGCCAGGGCCACAATGTCACACCATCGGTTAGAGGCGAGAGATAATTACAAGGATGGCAATACAAAGCTGGCATGGTTGGATGCAGGGGAGTGGACGGGGATTGTATGAGAGACACATGACAATCCCTAGAGATTTCAACAGTAGAGAGATGCAACCAGAGCACGTTTGGAGTCTGTTGGAGCATCACATCTCGGGAGTGGAGGTTAGGACACACTTCAGCATGAGTTTGTAAGTATTATACGTACGCTTTAAATTGTCAAAAATGTATATGTTACTTGAAGATTTATCTAATGATGATTAAACCAAAATTTTGTAGGAAGTTGTTGTGAAGCACCCTTTGAAAATACAAGAGCAGAAGTATGGGTACAAACATGGACTTGTGGCCCTTTTGACCCATTTTTCAGGAGGAGGGAGAGGCCATCGACTGGGATGCATCACCATGAGGGTGACATCCTCCATATATGTTTTTTTTTGTATCTGTGGTCTTCTTGATACATTTGTACTCATTCATTGTATACATGTACAATTTCACGCTTATGTTTATGGTTTTGCGTTTCGTTTACAATTATGATTATGGTATGTCAATCAGGTTATGGTTATGGTTTTGCAATTATGGTATAAATGCTTGTATAGTTCTTGGTATGCACGATGTTATAAGCCTTGATATACGCATTGGTATAGAAAAATTACATACCGACGTGTATTAAGGTACGTAATCAGGCGTTAGTTCCATTGCTTATTCTGACGGTGAGTATACCAGTGCATATACTGATGATACGATTCTAACGATGATTTCAACGCTTATTCCAAGGCTTTTGTCTTTTAAAACAAGCTTTGAGTCGTTGGTATCCGCATCCATTTTTGCAAGACATGTTGTAGTGATCGCAAGAATGATGCATTTGAGGATCAAAATGTGATTGTCTAGTTGTGTGCAAAGATTCAAGTTTGTTGCATTGACTTTCTAGAAAACGCAATTGAATGTGTCACAAACAACATGTAGGAAATCATCAATGTGGTTGGATGACTCAATGAACCCCAAGCGTACCTCATTTGCTGCCTTGAGTGTCGATTTCATCAGGGAGACTAGCCAAGAGGCTTGAAGCCTAGCTGGGCCATAAATTAAGCTCGTATCTTTATGTGTGTGTGATAATCACAGATACACACACACATATATTTATGTAATCATCATGTATACAAGATGGATGCCACATTAAGAAGCACCCCTATGTCAAGATTTGTGTGTGTGTGTGTGTGTGTGTGTGTGTGTGTGTGTGTGTGTGTGTGTGTGTGTGTGTGTGTGTGTGTGTGTGTGTGTGTGTGTGTGTGTGTGTGTGTGTGTGTGTGTGTGTGTGTGTGTGTGTGTACACTGTCAAGAAGTGCACAGTGCGGCTAGGAAAGCATTGGGCCTCTGACTGTGAGGATTCGTAGCAAAATCAAGCAAGGCGTAGATGAAATGAAGCTAAAAACACACTCAAAAAGAAAAAAACTCCAGCCATAAAAGCTCCACTTTGAAAAAGAACCAATATTGACTCAAAACTCTTGTGTGTGTGAAGATTAGGTGTAGCCTCGCTTCCAAATGCACAGATGCAGTGCTCTTTCCGCATGTTAAAAACCCTAAATTGGTGGTTCAATTCTTCGTGATGACCATTTCATGAGCTTCACAAATTCATTGGAGAAGCCCAAGTAGTTATTTGAAGAGGGGAAACCCTAATTGGAGGCCTCACAGACTCAAACATGTAGTGGAAGCAGCACGGGATTGCACTAGCATCCTGTATTGGAATGGTTGTATCTCCTTGGTTATATGCCCACATCAGCTCATTCTTGGCTCTAAAACTTCCTCTCAGTTCAAGCAACAATGGCACTATCATTGATGTGGAATGTTGAGTCGTTTTTGGCCTTTTTTTGCCCAAACGAGCCGGAAAAAATCCGTGAGTTTGTGAAAACATCCGATTGGGCTTTTTTTTTCTTAATCTCATTTTTTGATTTAGTAGGCACTTTGGACACGTCTTTTACGTCTGCGCATAAAACCTACTATTTTTTTGCCAAGATCGCCCGGATTGAACTTTCTAGGAAAAACCATCGTGCCACTTCAAAATACTTGACATTTTTACATTCCTAAAGCAAATTAGGCATGCTTTAATGTGGTAAAACATGCACAGGTGCCACATCCTCGGCCTCACGTTCCTGGTAAGGTATGTATATGCTTGCAACCATGGCATCCGTCTTTGCATATATAAGACTATATACATTGTAGCATTTGGTCCCACACATGAAAAACATTAAGAGTGAGGCAGATATTTTTATTTCAGATTATGGACGTGGGACGGCAGGATATCCACCTCCTCTAAACTTGTAGAGATACTCTTTATCACAATTCAAAGATGTGACTACTCCCCGTAACTCTCTTTTTACCTATGGATAGTTGCGTTGATGAGCACTTAGGACGTTTGCTCCAAATCTCACCACATATCGCTTGCCATCATCATCATCTTGCCCAATTGCCCACCCAATCCCTGTGGGACTAGTATCCACTGTCACAATTACATATCTTCCACATTCATAGTTTACTTTCCTCAAAGTTGGAGACATAAGCAACAACTTCTTTAATTTTCTCATGGAATGGGTATGCATTTCTTCCCATTGAAACTTTTGGCTGTCTATCAAAAATTGATACAAAGGTTCTGCCACATGCGAATAATGTGGAATCTAGATAACATAGAACATACATGCACCCAAGAACCTTCAAACCTCAGTTACATTAATCAATATCTTTCAATTCTTTGAATCTCATCAATCTATGCAGAACAGGGCCTTCTACCATATGGCCTGCACATATGTCCTACAATAAGAACTTCATTCATACCAAACACTGACTTTTGGCCAGACAAGGTAAGGTTCACCTCTTCCAACCTTGACAATATAGCATCACAATCATTGATATGATTTTCCATAGACTTTTTGCAATCCCTCGATTCCAGAGCCACATCTATATCTATTACAACACATCCTTTGATTGACACATTATCAAGGAAAGGCATTGTAGTTTGAGGTATGAAGTCCCGTAGAACTTTTTTCTTACCATTCATCATATGTGCAACTGAATTAGTTGCTCCATAAGGTAAGGTGCACATCCTTACCAATCCCAAAGGTGTCCTCATGGTAGTCAGGTCCCTCCTTTCCATTGCTAGCTGGAACTGATCATACCCTGAGTACAAATCCCCCATATAATATTTCCCTTTCTTCGAATGCCTCTAAAAACTCATCTACAATTGGCCCTATGGGCCCACATTTTTTATTGTCACCTTATTTACAGGTTGCATATCTTGAATACATCATTAAGAAACATTTTTCTTCGGAACTGTGAACTACATGTTTGAATATGGAGCACAAGAAGGCTCCAAAATATCCATCTTGATCTTTTCATTAAGCAACTCAATGATTTTTGGAAAATGGGCCTTTGGAATCGGAATAGGCCTCAAGTTCCAAGGTACATGAGGGATAGTGAAGATCACTATAGGGGCAACAATGGATGGATCAACACACCTGATCTCATGCGACTCAAAGGAAAACTCCTTTCCATGTTTGGCAAGCATTTATTCAAAGCATATTCTTTCAACCTCTGTCAAAATCTCCTTGCAACCAATCTTTAGATCCTTCAAAGTATCATATGTAAACTTATGTCCAATCTTGCTCGGCTCACGAAGGCTAGGTTGCAAAGCAGCTTGATCATTCTTATCGGTATGGTCTTTTGGTAGAGGTAATGCCACTGGTTTCACTTTCTTTGCCACAGACTTGTACCTGGTCTCCACTCATACATCAACACCTTGAGCATTTTTGAAATCCTCAATGACTTTGTACATTTCTGTTGAGCATACTTTCATGACCTCACTTCCCATACGCAAACTACTGCAATCCACTAAAGACTCCAAGTCTTGCATAGTATCCACAAACGAACAGTCATCAAACACACTTCCAATGCATTCACCATCTTCTAGCAAACCATTCATCTTCAAACCTCGTTGTACACTATTTACATGTTGTCGTTCACCCCTCTTTAAGTCCTCACACTTTGTAAAATCAATAGTATAGTCTATTAATCATACAAAACCTGTAGAAAATGTTTCCTTTGCATATACATCATGCGAATATTTTTTTCTTTTTGTACCACTGCAATCCCGCTCTACAATGGTACATGTCCAAAACCCCTCAGATCCCTATAGTCCTTGAATTCTTTGCTTGTCTTTGGCAAGGGTTTCTCTTGACGACTTTCACGGTTCCTTTCATAGTCCACACAAATAGTAAGGAACTGTATAGCACGCTTTTCATCCCTGCTTCTTATCCTAGCATAAGCTGAATCGTCGTCCATCACCTTGGTTTCCATGCGAGTAGCAATGATGTATGGTTGCCCAAGGATAAGAGGGTATGTAGACATCTCCTATTAGAAATAAATCTTAGGCATCTTTCACATCCCCTATACTCAACTTCACATTTGGACAAGCTCCATACAGCTCCCCTGATGATTTGTTGCTGCACGAATCATCCATCCATGATTTATATCAATTGGCCATTTTCCTTTTTGATAAAGACTCTTTGACATGAGGTTAATTTCTGACCCATGATCTATCAAGGCAATATATGGCTCTTCTAAGTCTCCCATTTTTACCAGGGTCTTAGTAGTTGCTCTTGCCCAACGACTCTTCAAGTCGTAACTCTTATGAGTGGTCTCCGCTTCATCTTCATCATCGAAGAAGCGAACGTGTTTTACTCCTCCCATAGACTTGTAGCATCCAACAATAGTTTGATCACCTTGCTCACCATAGACTTGTACTCCTTGTGCATTTAACTTCTCTTGTTCACCCTGCACATGGATAGATTCAGTAAGAGACTGTCGCTTCCTCGTTATGGTATCAGTTATTTCTTCATGAAACTCCCTCTTTGCTATTCCAAGGACCTCACCCAAGGTAAATTCCACCTTACTGTTCCAAATCCTCTCTTCCAAAACCTTTTTGAGATCATTTGATGCCTCTATATCAGATTGTAGTTTGTAGGCCGGACCCTTCGCTTTAGCTTTTGTTGCATCCTTCTTCTTTTCTTTAGAGGCTTCTTCCATAGGCACTTCGGGGACATGCATCTATTATGAAGAAGGTGATCTAGGAGGCACTATGTTATTTCTTCCTCCACTCCTCGTTGCCCTTTTTGAAGGCCCTTCATCCCCATTCTCACACCAACATTTCTCTTCAACAATGGCCTCATTGGCTTCACATTTGTCAGCGTATGCATGCACCTGTTTCTAGCCAAATGCAATCTCCAACTTCATGTAAAACCTCTGTAGTCATTTTAAACTTCATACCAGATTCTATAGCGCATGGCCATAGCTATCCAATACCATTAGATTCCTCTTCTCCAACCTTGACTGATCCTTTTTTTCTTAATTGGATCCACCTTCAACCCATAGGCGGCTGCCTCAACCATTGAGATGGCATGGCTAGTAGCCATGTCCTCAACTAGGTTCTTCATCCCATCTTTTCCAAAGTTTTCTCCCAAGAGCTTACATGTTTCTCTTAAGTGAATCTTACCATATTTTAAGGAAAACAAGCTCCTTCATCAAGGCATCTTTGAAATGCTTGTGGGTTGAGTAGGGTTAACTATCATCTTGTCTCTCTACCATTGTCGCTTGGTTAGTAGTGAAATTGAATCGTCAACTTCATTCCAATCAGTCTTTAAGCCATGTTCCGCATCCTTATCCTCAAGTAGTAGCTCTAACTTCTCTTGAATCTCTTTACCAACAGCTTGCAAAAATAGCTCTCTCTTCTCTGAGTTTAGAGTAGCCTTTTCAGTCCTTGAAATTGATCATAGCATCATGCAAATTCCCTTAGCAGTTGGGTAGGTGAAAGTCCCTCTTTTGGCCTAACTACCCCCTCTAAAAAAATCCTCTTTGTCACCCTTTCGGAGAGTACTACAACTCTTGAGATTTAAGGTAAGGTTCACATTTGTTCCACATGGAGCATTTTGTGAAGTATTATTTGTTTCTCTTCCAATTATCCATCCTTCATTTTTCCATTAAGCCTATTATTCAGTCCCGAATGGCTTTAAAAAAATTATGTTCACTCCCTGCATAGAGAAAAAAGAAAATAAATAGAAAACAAATTATGTTCACTCCCTGCATAGAGAAAAAAGAAAATAAATAGAAGTAAACAGATTATGTTCACTCCCTGCATAGAGAAAAAAGAAAATAAATAGAAGTAAACAAATGAATACAAATGACACTCTACCATTTCTAAAAAGAACTAAAAAATGCAATGAATACAAATGTGTCAATGACACTATACCACCTCGTCATATAATATATGGACTTGAAAATTCTTTTGAATTTTCATTTCTATTTGTGCTTTTCATTTCCCAAAGTCACCCTTCACTTATGCATTCGAGATGTACTGAAAGAATTTATATTTTTTCAAAATTTGGGACCTACTCCCTCTTTCCATTAAGCATATTAGATTTTTACCAAAAAAAAAAAAAAGATGGTAGAGAAACTAAATAATTTTCTTCTGTGTTGTTGATGTTTTCTCTAGCCACCAACATCTTCTCATTATTAACCATGAAAGCAATCCTTTTTACCTATTTGTCTAACTTTTAATATCCTTTTATGGTCTTTTAGAAGTTGACCCTTATACTTACAAAAGAAGCATTGTCACCCGAATGTAGTAACAACCAAAGTCTTGGAATGTAGTAACAACTAGTCTCTTGGACTTTTGAAAAAATGTGAAATTTGCAGTGCGGACGCAAACGAGTTATTTCTACTTGACGATATATACTTCGATAGTTCCATAGAAGTGGTAGTAATTTATACAACACAAAATATAGTAAGAACAACACATATATATATCTCATGCAAAGAGTTCTCAATGAGCTTTATACCGACTTTAATTAGAGCTAGCAGTGATTTTTCATGAACATTGTTTAAATTGAGATATTCAATCGTAAATTTTAAACCCTTACAAGTACTAAAATTAATAACAAAGGAATTAGTTTGCACACTTTCACCTTTAATCAAGAAATCTTTAATGAAATGGCTGTACTGTATGTAAGAACCTATGAATACAACTATTGTATCCCTCTTAATTGACTCAACTAAGCATGAAAATGTATGACTGCATAAGTGAAAGAAACAGACAAGTTTAATGTCTACATTCTAGTTTGGATCCATTGGCATTGGCATTTTGTAACTAAACAAGGTTGTAATAATTTCTCTCATATCCAAACTCCTTGATGATAGAGTTTTCCAATCAATGAACATTTTTTTAAAAACTCTTGTTTTCCATCCTTCACAAATTTGATTGATTTCTCCATACATGACATCAATATCATGTACATCCATGGATTCCATTGTTGCAAGAGAGTCAAGACTATCCCTCTCTAGGCAAGAAACCACATAGATCTTTAAAAGAGAAAAACTTTTACAGTGGATAACATTGAGTGGGTTTCCCCTATTGTAGTCGCACCCAAGAAAAATAAGCAGCTTCGCATATGTGTTGATTATAAGTAGCTTAATAAGGACACAATCAAAGACTACTATACTTTGCCTTTTATCGATCAGATTTTAGATGCTTTAGCCGAGAGGGAGATTTATGCATGCAAGGATGGGTTCTCGGAATATAAGCAAATGGCCATAGTTGATAAAGATAAGCTAAAAACCACTTTTACCACCATCTTTGGGGAATATGCATACCAAGTCATACCGTTTGGGTTATGCAATGATGGCGCATCTTATCAAAATTATAAGCATGAAAGCTGTCGAGATCACCTTATAGACTTTCTTAAAATATTTATGGATGAAATAGGAGTGGGGACCACTCGAGAGAATTTTCCTAAATCCCTCTATTATGTGTTGGGAGAAGTCCATTGCATTCAATGTTCGCAAGTGTGTTTATGGAGTCTCCTATGGAATTTATCTTATTCCCGGGGAGTCCACTATGTAGAAATTGCATATAGCACATGCGAACAAGAGGTATCTAAATAATCCCTTACTTGTATATTTTCAATTATTATATGTATCCCTTATGTATGCATTTTTGTAAAAAAAAAACTAGCCCTTATGTATGAGAATTCTCACTTTCTCAATTAAGAAACCCTTTATGTATGTACGATTCTTTTGTAAATATACCTAATTATAAATCCCTTATTTTGTTTGCGCGTGCTATCTTACATATTTGTTAGTGGATGGCCCGGGATCTTATTAGTACACGCGGGATAGCTATGGATCCTACAAAGGTTGAAGACATCCTCGCATTTCGTGCACCTACCACCGTTCATCCGATTAGGGATTTTCTTGGGGCTGCTAAGTATTATATCCATTTAAACAAAAATATGGCTCCTCTTATTTTACCACTTAATTCGAGGGTTGAGCAAAATTTTATTTGGGGGACACCTCAAGAGACCTCCTTTTCTTCCCTTAAAAGTGCATTTACTAAGGCTCGTATTCTTAAGCCACTAGATGCTTCCAAACCTTTTCATTTATCCTCCACTTGCTTGCATTATGTTTTATCTAGTTGCATTGCCCAACTTTATAACAAGAAATTGCATCCCGTTACATATTATAGTCGCAAGCTTAAAGCTGCAAAGATGCACTATACTTGGGTAGAGCAGGCTTGTTTAGCTATCGGAGAGTGCTAAGAAGTTTTTCACCTATTTATCCACACAACACTCAATTATATATGTGTCTAAAGACTCATTATTCCTTATGATAAATAATTTGGATCCCCTCAAGTGTAATACGTGATGGCTTGTTGAGTTGCAACCCTTTGATTATGAGCTTAAATCGAAACCGCTTTTGCATTACAAAAGCTTTTGGATTGCTTAGGTGATGTGTCTCCTTGTGCTGATGAGCCCATTGCACTTGAATCCAATTTTTTTCGCATTGAGTATTATCGAGAGTGGTAGGAACAAAATTCTCATTATTTGTCTACCCTAGAATTTCCCCCAGACATGAGTAAAGCTGCTAAGAAAAGACTAGTTACCCATGCACAAAAGTTCTCTATTATTTATGGGTCTTTATACCATAAGGGGTTTGAGGGCATTTATTGTCGTTGTGTTTCACAAGAAGAGATCTCTCATATTCTAAAAGAGTGTCATGATAGTGCATGTGGGGGACATTTCGCCTGGAAGTTGACCGCATTGAAGATCTTGAGAGCAGGGTAATGGTGGTCTAGTGTGTTTAAGGACTGGTTTGAGTGGTGTAAGCGCTGTGATGTTTTTGCCATAGAGCCACCCACCATTTACACGCTAACAATATTATTATGGCCACATTACCATTTGAGAAGTGGTGCATTGACTATGTTGGTCTCATCACTCCTACATCTAAGCATGGAAAATCCTACATTATTTTTGCAATTGATTGCTTGACAAAGTGGTCTGAGTCTAGAACAATGAGGAGTGACAATGCACGCACTACTGCTTCATTCTTAGTTGATCATGTTATATGTCGTTTTTGTTAAGTATGATTTACCCCTTGTAATTTTCTGTATTAAAAACGTACATCTGGAAGCCCCCCGTTATGAGGAGAAGCCATTGTGCATGAAGAAAAATCACTCGCGTAGAAACCAAAATTTTCACGACGACCAATCTCGAGAAAAATCACTCGCCGGAAGCCAAAATTTTCAAGCCAGAATATTATGGTTGGACGGCGGTCGAAAAGTGATCAAAAAACGGCCGATCGTTTGGTCTATTGGCCGGTGGTCGGACATCAATGACCGGTGACCGGTGGCCGAATTCAATGGTCGGTGGCCGATTTCAAAGGTGGACTTGTCTACACAAGGGTGCCTACACACGACTGTCTCTAATAAGAGAGGGCAATCCTTTTGGCCTATAAAAGGAGGCCATTTCTACACATATTTTGGAGTGTGAAGTTGACGCAAGAAGGTGGGTGTGAGGTGATGAGAGTCAATGCGGAATCTCAATTAAGGGTATAATCCCTTTGTAACCTACTTCTTATTTGAAGTACTAAAGCCATTGAGTGGCTGCTTTTCTGTGGATGTAGCCCACATTGGGTGAACCATGTATATCGTGCTCTCTCTCTCTCTCTCTATAATGTCTCGTGTGTGAAAATTTATCTCTCTCCATTAAGTAAGCTACTCAAATATCTATTTAGCTATGTCCTATTTCCGAACAACTGGTATCACAGCACGGTTTGCTCGTAGCTAAATTATCTCTAGGAAATGATTCCTTGAATTGAGTGGGAGTAATGGCGGAGGAAGGGAAGCTCAAGATCGAGAAGTTCAACGACAAGAACTACCAACAGTGGAAGATGCAGATTGAAGACTATCTCTACCAGAAGAACCTTTATTTGCCACTAGGCGGTCTTGCAAAGAAGCCCACAACAATGGTAGATGAAGCATGGATTGTCCTTGATTGGAAGGCATTAGGAACAATCCGGCTCAACTTGGCGTCAACAGTGGCCTTCAATGTTTCGGAGATGAAGACCACGGAGGACTTGATGAAGTCACTTAACGGCCTCTACGAGAAACCATTGGCATCCAATAAGGTATTTCTCATGAAGCGCTTGTTCAATCTAAAGATGGCAGAGAAAAGTCGAGTTGCAGAACACCTAAATGACTTTAACACCAATATAAGTCAACTTCAATCGGTGAAAATCAATTTCGATGATGAAGTACGAGCTCTCTTTATACTATCACCTCTACCGGATAGTTGGGACAACCTTGAGATAGTTGTAAGTAATTCTATCTTTAGCACAAGTAATCTTAAGTTTGATGATGTTGTGGAAGCTCTCCTAAGCGAGGAAATGCATTTTGCACTAACATAATATCAATATGCAAGGAAGAGACTCGGGATGGGACACGGAGACTTAATGAGAGTGTCAATCTCACCAAAATAAACTCAAAGGCTACTTGTTCTATGACAAAAGAAAATCAACCACTTCCTAGTCAGGCAATCAGTATATGTCCAATCTCAACACTCAACGTCATCACGCCTTTTCGGTATCCAAACGAATCCGGAATGCCACGAAACTTAAGGAGAGGTATCACAACACTTATGGGCTCAATCCTACCGAGTTATGTCACCATCTGGGAAGGTATATAAATCACAATCCATCACAAAAAATGTGCACAGAACTGAAATAGAAGTACTTGGAAAGATCTACCTTAAGCATAGAAACGCTTATCCATGGTCAAAACAACCATTTTAGCTCCCAAACCAATGTATTTAGCTCACAAATAATATGTTGCGAACCATAGTAGGATTGGAAATGATTACACTTTGATTGTAGAGCTAGAGACAAGGAACGCAATGTGCTATTCGGAATAGAATTCTGATTACCAGCTCAAGAGAAAAGAGGATTACAAGTTGTAGTCACAAGAAGCCTCCACAGTGCACATTTCTTTTCTTGCAGCTTATGATGCTTTTTTCTTCAAAACTAAGGGTTTTGACTTTAAAAGCTAGGGGGCTTTCCCATGGCCATCCGGCCTCTTACAAGGTTGTAGAATCAAAGAAATAAAAAGGGGTATGGTCTAATCTCATCATGATTACAACTCATCTTAGGCTAAATTACAGGGTTTTTTCCAAAAAATACAGTGTCCACAGGGTTTGGTGTGCATACGCCTGTATGTGCCTGTATCCACCAACACTCCCCCCTTCCTATTCATTGCACGTCCTCGTGCAAGCTGTCTCTTAGTGATTTTACTTTACTGTCTTCTTTCGAGCGTTGTAGTGAGATTTTTGAACTTCTGAGCTCTTGCTTCAATCTCGACTCTGGTTGCCAGCTCTCTGAAGGGATTATTGCTGATGGTACTTTGGTAGGCGATGTGACGGGCTGACATATCTTTCATAATTAAATTGAATATGGAAGAGTCCACTTTGAAGAAACCTGTCATGAAAGCTTCTTCGAAGGTCTGCATGTAATGAGAAGGGAGAAACATGACTCTTGCATATAATCCCATGATAAAATTTCTACTGGGGATTTCTGTCTCCATATTCTAGAAAATACCCCGCGTACCCTCGACAAAAAATTGCAATGGATGCTATGCTGCTTCAATGTCTCTGAAAGTTGTAATGCACGTGATGAGCATTTTGGAAATCTTTACCAGCATCTGACAAGCGAGATATGGGATCTCTTTCGTCCTATCGATTACTCCTTTTTGAGTTTGCACCATGTAATTCTCTGATGGGAGGTTGTTATTAAGCGGTTTTGTGATTACCCAGTAATTCAGCACTGCCGGTCTTTTGCTTTGCCAACTATAAAAATTGTCCCAGGATCGCCGTCTGTTGATGGGACACTAAGTGGGATCGATCCTGAGATGTTGGGGGATATGTTTCGTCAATTGGTCACTAATCAAACCATTTTTTTCTCTAGAGTGGTTGATTCTTGAGGATGGTTTCAATCTGAAGAGCCGTAATCGGAACCTCTCTGTAGTCCCCTCTACTGTTTGGTTCAATTTCTAGGAGCATCTTTTGCTCCCATAATCGAACTTCTTTCCGCATCAATGGTAATGCGATAATCTCGTTCCCATAATTTTTTGCCACCTCATTTGGAGTGATCATGAGGATAGTAGCCAATTCCAGCACTTTTATTGCATATACGCCTTGTGTGAAGGGTCCTTTACTTCTAAGATCCAGCGTTGAATTTCATCTTTTGCCGACTCCGACATGGATGTCGTGGCTAGATCTACAGATTCCTGCGTGCCTTTTCCAGTGCTCATAGTGGGCATCTCTAAATTTCATCTTTTGCCGACTCCGACGTGGATGTCGTGGCTAGATCTACAGATTCCTGCGTGCCTTTTCCAGTGCTCATAGTGGGCATCTCTGTGTGATGAGTTTCGAATGCTGATTGTTCGAATCCTTCTCCCTGCTCAGATTCTCCTGGGTCCTGCTGATACTTTGTTTGATTGGATTTTAGAGCTTCTACTTCCCCTCTTGCCTCAGACAGTTGCCTCTTTAAATCATCAATTTTATCATCCTTGGCCTGTTGTAGGGCCCTATGACCTGCCGTCATGATCTGTCTGTCATATTTCTCTTGTTTTAGGGCCTCTTTCAACTCTTTGATTTCCTGGCTCAAGGACGTAGATCTTGCAGTCATCGTTGAAGAGGAGGGTGTCTCTTGTATGGCCAGGAGCTGAGTGAGAGACCTACTAACCATTACATATTTAGCTTCTCATTTTGTTTGTTTTCTCTGGTTAGTTCCTCCTCGAGGCGTTGATGTTCGATCTGCAATGCAGAGTTCGCCTCGTTGAATTGTTGCACTTCTTTGTAATAGTATATTGCATTTTCTCGTTCTCTCTGCAACTCCGATTGCGCCTCGACTTATGCGTTCTTTAGTGCTTTGATTTGCTTCTTTAAGTGCCAGGATTCTGCTGCTGCTCTAGATGCCTCCTTTTTGTTATCTTCTAACTCTAGCTCCTTGAGGTTGTAAAGAGCTCTTTGACATTGGAACTGCAGTTTGATCTGCTCTAAGTGATCGTCAATGTCAAATGACCTAACTATCTCCACTCCTTCTTTTATGGCCGCTTGTGTGCGTGGCGTTCTTGGCCCATGCTGATCCTTTCGGCTCTGATCCAATTTCTCAACCACCTCAGCTTGCTTTTCCTTTTTTTTCAAATCCTCTAAGGCATCAAAAGTTGTGGCAGGCTTTGTCTGTGATTGTGTTTTTTGATCCATCTGCTTTCCTTCGACCCCTTGCTCCGACCCTCCTGCACTTTCTCCTTTCTCTTTTTTTTTGTCATCTCTGAAAGTGTCTCAGCATCCTTGGGAGAACCAAGGTCTTGACCTTGTTGGTCTTGTGTGTCGTGTTGTCCCTCTCCTTGCGAGTGACTTTCTTTTTTTTTACTCTTACGAGATTCATCAGATGATTCTAGATCATCGACACTTTGCTTCTTTTATTCTTCTTGCTGCCTTTGCTCCATCTTTCGCTTAAGCTCATTGTGAATTCGTTGCCACATGGCGCTGGCAATTTCCCACTTTTCTTCAACTTCCTTCCTCTTTTGTTGCTTGATCCTTTCCAAGGCCTCTGTTTGCTTGCGTATCAAGGGAGCATTCTCGACTTCATTGTCTTATTTCTCATCAGCTGCTTCTCTTTGTTGGGTTTGATGCTAATCTTTCTTTTGTTGGTGGAGCTTTTCCCTCAATGCCTGAGCCTCTTTCATTGTCCTCTTGGCATGAGTGATGGGGATAGCTTCTGCCAAATGTGCAGTCTTTTTCTTTAACCGGATATATCCCAGGGTGTATGGGCTATCCTTCTCTTCCTCCGAAGATTGGTACTCAAAAGGAGTATCTCTTGGGTGGGACCCCTCTTCCTGGCTACTCCAAGCATCTGACTCGGTTTTCTCACTGTCATAATCCCTTAGAGGTGCACTTTGCCTTGTTTGTTTGAATCCAGGATTCGGCCCTGTAGAAGGTCATGCCACTGGTCTCACAGCTCTTTTGGACATGTGGATTAGATCTATCTGCGCTTTGGCAGGTGGTAGATCGTCGATCATGCCCAGTGCTTGATAGGCTATCTGTGTGAGCATTGGTCCTCCGTTCATGTAAGCTTTACTTCTTTGACCGCCCTTCAGGTTTGCTTCCACAATTGTGTCAAGAAGATAGTTGCCAAAGTCGCAACTGACCACCCTGCCTTCAGCCAAGTCCATCGCCATCACCATTGCCATATGAAACAAGGGTTCAGTATATCTAGGCGGCTTCTACACCTTGAAATGTTGTGATATAAGACGTAATGGCAGTTCCGTTTCTGAGTAGATCAGGTCTTGATATGTCAGCTTGTGGCCTCGTTGCTTCAAAATGGCTTTATCATTGTCTATTGCCTTCGTTTTTTGCAATAGATTGTGCTTCCCCTCTGGCAGGTGGAGTGCTTCATTGATGATTTCAGTAGTAATTTTTACCTTAACAACTGCCCCATCCTTGTCTGTCAGAGTTGCTTCCCCATTGTATTGAATTGAGCTTATGAGCTCATGAGCTCATCTGAAATCTGTTTCCCAAGGAGATAGTCATAAGAAGTTGTCGAGCTGTAGGCACTTGACCGTTGTTTGTACTTCTAGTTTCTGGTGCAAAGTCCCATTTCCAGTGGAAAGATGGTGGTCTTTACAATTTCTCCATCTGTTGCTTGGAACCTTCGGATGAAAATGTTTGTCGGAATTGCTTCAAGTACTTGTTCGATGAGGTGAGCTTTCTCAATTGATGAGATATCAGTTATCTCATAGGGTGCCACATTCCACTCCCTCTGAGCTTTCCTTCAAGTCATCTTGTTGCCAATTTTTAAGTGAAATCAGGTTTTAGACATTGATCAAAATTGTTGGAAAGTGTAAACTTGACCATAAAATGAAAAAGTGAGCTTAATTTTGTCAAAACCAGTCCAAATTTGACCAAATTTCACCAGTGCACCTAGGATTACTATAGGCACAAGACTGTAATGTAATAGATGGATCTTGGCAAAAAGGAACATGGATCACGATCCATGTTGCGAAGCATTTAAAAATTCTAACTTTGGGAAGTTGCTCTCGGACATAAGGGGATGCTACTCAGCAATTTTCTCTGGATTTAGAGCTGAAGGTACATGGATCGCGATCCATGTTGGGCAATATTTTGGAAATCTGATGATACCATCTAGTAGGGTTCATCTTGATTATGACTTGGTCCAAAAATTTTGGGATTTGGATCAATGGTTTGACACTTGGGCTAAATTTTGAAAATCATGTACAGATTTTGAGATTTTTGCTTTTTGAAGTGGATTTTGGGATTCAAATGGCTTGAAACTTCATGGCTTGGCTTTTTTTATCATACTGAATCAGATGGCATGGGTTTTACTTATTTTGGCCAAAAAGGTACATGGATCGCGATCCATGTTGGGAAGAATCTTGATACAGTTCTTGTGCACATTGGTTCCTATAGGTTTTCCACGTACACTGGTGAAATTTTTTCAACTTTGGACATTTTATTCCATAGATTGCCCCATTTTTTAGTTTATGGACATATTTTTTCCGTTTTGACCAAATCTGTTTCTGGCAACCACTTTTGGAGTCATGTTTTTCCTGAGATCTCTCCTTGCTTTGATTTCTAATGATTGAGGTCTATAGTTCATAGCTTTGCTTGGTTCCTTGGCAATTTCCCCCAGACATTGAATTCTTTTGAGAAGGCAAACTGAATCCTGCAAGTTTCACCATTTTTCAAGTAAACTTTTGCTTGGTTTTAATTCCATCACCATTCTTAGGTTACATTTGCTTGTCGATAGGCTTCGAGGAGAATGTAAAGTTTCCCAAATTACTTTAGTAGTAATTTTGATCAAAAGACCATTTACAAACTGAAAGTAGCAATCCAGGTGGGTTTGATGATCTTTAGAGCACTTTTTGTGATCATTTTGCAACACCAGTACTCTTGGTACATTGTCCAGCTAGTGAGCCACTTTTATCCTTATTTTGGCAAAAAGGAACATGGATCGCGATCCATGTTGGGATTCTTTTTGCAAAAAAAATCATGGGGTTTCATTCGTGAGCCTCTATTGTTGCTCCTGTAGAAGTTTCCATGATTTTAGGGTTTTTGAGAACATGGATCGTGATCCATGTTCCAACACCTTTTTCTACTTTTCTTAGCTTGGCTGATTCTGTCAGTTAGTTGGGGTCTACTGATGAACGTTTTCTTGTTTTTGATGGGTTTGGGACTTCCTCATTGGCCCTGTTAGTTTGCCGATTCTGTGACCTTGTACTGCTTCGATTTGTTGTTTTGGTACTATTGATGCAGTATGGGTCACACACACATGCTCTTGCAAGGTTAATGACCATACCTGTCAAATCTGGTGTAGTGAGATCCACCGAGGTGGGCGCAGCAGGCAGAAGAAACTCCGAAAAGTCTATGCTCCTGTGGCTCTCTCTATCTCTCTCTCTCTAAAATGCAAATGAGCTTTTGTTTCCCCTTTTGACTATATGATCCCAGTCTACCCGGAATGGCCCATTTATACCTACCTTCATTGCGCATATCTTATTGTTCATATCACCTGTGGTTCGAACCGTTTGTCATTCTGACACTCGGTTTACAAATGGCGTTCAATCTGCAGTTTTGATCCTTCAGAAGTTGGCTCAAAATTCATCTTCTATTGAATTTTTCCATATTTGCCATGTTTGAAGTGCTTGCTTTGAAGTATTCGTGTTTGCTTTCAAAAGTCGATTATGACTTTCCTGGCTCGACTTATCAATTTTTTGTTGATTACCAGTCATTTTTTGCTTTTTTGTAAAAGAAAATTATTTACAATAATTATTAGTCGGCCAAAAATTAGCCAAAATTAGTGTCTCCTCCCTTATATACATACTCTTATTCTGGTATTAGATGGTGATGGTATGGCTCATGCTTATGCCAACTAAGAGTCTGTCAGGCTCTGAAAAAAGAAAGGAAAAGAAAAGCAAAGGAACAGAAACGAAAAGAAAAGGAAAGAAGTAAGATGATAATAATGGTATATACAAATGATTAATCCAACCGCATTTCCCCCCTTCCTAGAGTGAGTCGTTCGTGACGAACATGTGTCAGAGTGAGTGAGAATAAAGCGCGTGTCTATGCATAACCGTATAGTGTGGCTCTATGATTCCAATGGAGGATATGCATGGGAAAACAAAATGTGGTGCAAGAGATAGGTGCTGAACAATATGTGTATACTATGAGAGATTGTGGTGTTTACCACGGGCCATTACCGCAAAACAAGAGAGAGGAATTCAAAATGAGGAGAGAGAAATCTTTTTGTTGTTCAAGCGGCATTTTACCGCCTGTATTACCGCGTGCATTTCCGCAAATATTGCAGGCCCATTACCGCTAAAGCCATAGACCCCCTTTCCCCTCCCTCTCCCCCCGCGGGTTACCATTTAAATCCAATACAACTCAAAATGTATTTACACACTACAGCTCCTACACTCTCCAGAATGCTTGCTCACTTCACTTAATGTCTCTTTCACTCTAAAAATTCTATACATAAATCATTGAACTCACAACAAAACCATTACAAATACTATTCATAAGCACATAACGAAACATTTCCAAATTATTTATATACTACACCAAGTGAAAGAATGGAGAGTTTTATTAATTCTCATCTTGTATAAGATCTCTACAAGCACTAGGATCCATATTTAGACCCATAGTATTCAAATCAATAAACAAGTTTAGAGATTCTTCCTCCTCTCCATCACCTCCTGTAGAATCATCATCGCTTTCTCCCTCTTCCTCCTCCTCAAGATGACTATTTGCAAGGCTTGGCTAACCTTCTTCAACTTCTACTACATCTTCCTCTGCATCTTGTGGTGATGGTATGATGGGATCAATTACTGGCTCAATGTCCGTCTCTGCAAAGATAGATCTACCCCGCGGCGTGACTAGAATGACATACCAAAGTCTTCTTTGATATATACATGGCACATAAAAGACCTGTACGTCACACACAAAGAATAAGCTGATATACATATATTAAATTTTTAATTGAAGTTAATTGCACATAGCCTAAATTACTTGCTCCCAACTACTACGATACACCAAGCTGTCAGTTTTTTCCCGATGGAATTGGGTGGAATCCACCATAATGAGCCCATTTTCATGTCTTTTGACCTCACCCGCAAACCATCGGCACTCAAAGAGGAATTTGTGAAAAGATCTGAAATCCACTTTGATTATTCTCTCTATAGTACCACAATATCTGACCTCATCTGTTGTTGTGTCAAAGTTTCCCATCACACCACAATCATTAGTGGTCCGACGCTCATCTATCTTGCGGGTGCGAAAATATCGGCCTTCGGACCAAATGGAGTTGAAAATGAGACCCTACAATCACAATGCACAAGAGGTTACATCGCATTTCATTAAGTGATTTGCATACATGCATACATAACATATACACACTCACCTTGCGCAAGCATCCTCGCACATACTCCCATTCTTTAGGGTTTATTTGTTCTCCTTGTGCTTTGGCATTGGTCATGGCATTATGGATCCACTCTAGTTGAATCAAATCGGGATATTTTGCAAGCTCTTTAGGAAAAGGAGGTGCACGTCTACCTCCATGAGACCTCTTCCATGCATCTCTATCCCTTTCTCTAGCTGCGCGGGCTTCCAAGTACATATTGACCCATTTGGTCATGATAGTGGCATTGAGTAAACAGTAGTTGTTGACTATGGCATGAAACTCTCTATCCATGACCAAGAGTGAGCCTTTTCCACTGGGAATGGTTGAGTGCTTCCTAGGATCCTCTTCTTCACTCCACATACGAGGCAATGATGGATCCATTGTGATGAGATACTGTGAGACATACACAAATGTCTCTTACACCACCCAACCTTCTGCCATGCTCGCCTAAAAACATTAAAACCAAATATTTTTTATTAGGAACTCCATAGCGTATAAATGCTATCTATATTGTATTGATTTTGCATACCTCCGGTTGTGACCTCAATCTAACAAAATCCTTTAAAGTCTTCAAGAATCTCTCCAAGAAGAACATCCATCTAGAGTGAACTACACCACAAATGGAAATCTCCTCAACCAGGTGAAGCAATAGGTGTATTTGGCTAACAAAGATTGTACGTGGTAATGCATCCTCAATAGAACACACTGCCTCTACTACTAGTTGATGGGCTACTGGTATGGCTTCTACTTCTATCTCCTTGGAGCTCACAAATCTACAGGGCACAAATAATATAGTAGATGAAAAAAAATTCCATTGTTCATGCATGCACAACATGATATAGTACTTGAAAAAAACCCATTACCTCACAATCTCACCCACTTTGAATATTGCAGCCTTTACCTTAGTGTCCCCATAACCACTAATAGTTATGGAAAGTACAAACTACAAACAATAAAACATCTTAGTGAATGTCAACCTATATATAAGGACACATAGAAACCACAAACTGTTCTACTCTTACCTGAAGGATTTTATGCCAATCATGGGATTTCAATCCATAAAATTGAGTGGAGCCACCCTTTTTGGTTTTTGTGAAAGCACCTTTGAGTGACCGCATATATCCCGTTGGCGTTCTGATGGATGCGATAACTTGCTTTGTCTGCTCTTGGTCTGCCTTTGACAGTATCCACGGTGCTTTTGGGAGAATCATCTTTCCCCGCTCCCCCATGCGGGGCGTGGCTGAAGGGGGGAGACGTCTCATGGCTCTTAAATCTTCCCTAGCACCCAATGAATCCTTCTTCCCAATTATGTGATCCCATATAGCTTGCCCAACATTTTTGAATACATGCATAGGGTCCAATAAGTGCTAAATTTTCAACGAAGCCCAATAGGGGAGCGACAAGAAGATTGAGTACCTCGACATACCCTTTGGAAACCCATTGGGAGGCGGTGAGGTACCATGATGCTCCTCCCAATGCTTTTCCCAATCAGCCATGTTCCAATGGAACGACTGCACTCCATTCATAGGGGGAGCATATCTACAATGTGAAGGAGGCAGGAAGTGATGGTTGTTAGGATAGATCACCTTCCCAAGAGGAGGAGGTCTCTTTGTCACAAGGGAAGGGCCACAAGTGGGACACGCACTATGTCCAGATGTTGCCAATCCTGCAAAGAAGTAAACAAACGTTACACATGAGATGATAAACCTAAAGAAAAGAGTACAATTAACATGTGCATACTTACCAGATACCTCTCCAAATCTTGGGTAATCATGCATGGTCCACATGAGGATGCACTTGATGACGGCTTTGCGGTCTCGTGGTGGCCCCGTGAAATGTCAATGACATCTATGCCTCTCCATAGTTCTTGAAGCTCATCAATAAGAGGCTGTAGATATACATCCATGTTTTTTACCTTGTGCTTTCCTGGAATGAGAAGTGATAGTAAAATGTTTCCCTTTTTTGTTGCCTCCCAAGGAGGAATATTGTAGTTTACAACCACCACCGGCCAAGTGCTCCATGAAGTAGAGCGGTGCCCAAATGGATTCACTCCATCACTAGCTAACCCAATTCTCAAGTGACAAGGCTCATCCCTGAACTCTGGCCATGTGTCCTCTATGTGCTTCCACGCTGGTGAGTCAGCTGGCACTCTCATAATACCATCTATGGAGCGATTTTTTGCATGCCAACTCAAAAGCTCGCTCATATCCTTCGATCTAAACATGTGTTGGATGCGAGGGATGAGTGGAAAATGCCTCAAAACTTTACGTGGAATTCTATTGCTCTGCATTCCCTCTTTGAACCTAAGCTCCCCGCACAATGGACATGTGTCACAATCGGCATGCTCATTACGAAAGAGAACACAATCGTTCAGGCAAGCATGAATGTGGGCATGTGTCACAATCGGCATGCTCATTACGAAAGAGAACACAATCGTTCACGCAAGCATGAATGCGATCATAATCCATCCCTAATGTAGTCACCACTTCACATGCTTTTTGTCTATTCTCTGGCATGTGATTGCCAGCTGGCAGCATCTTTCCTAGCAACCTATCACAAGAAGAAAGTACATTAAAAGCTAATTTATGCAATTTTGCAAGCATCCTTCACAATCTATATACATACCTCAAAAGTGCGCCGATACTAGCATTGCTCCATCTAAACATCGCCTGAAGGTTAAGGACTTCGAGAGATGCCCTTAAAATGGAGTAAGAGCATCTATCATATAGTGCGGTGTGTGCCGAATCGAGTAGTTCACTCCTCGTTCTTTCGGAAGCTTCTTTGCATGCTCACTCTTATTCATGCTCCTCCTCTCGTGCAAGGAGATCCTCAACCATTCTATGCAAATGGTCGTCTTCTGTATCCACGTAAGGAGATGGGATGTGGTCACTCGTAGAGGGAGCAGTAGTTGGCTGATTTGATGTGCTTCCTCCCTCTCTAATGGATTCCTGGCGCATGCGCTCTTCCACCCTCCTTTCCCCTCCTCCACCAACCACACGCCAATGAGATGTGACATCAATAGCCGCTACAATTCGAGGATCCTTTGTTTCCATCTGTGTACACTTGCGAGGATCGTCCCATAGTCCATAATCTTCTACATGGCTCAAGCATATCCGTCGAAGTCGAGCAATGGCACATTTGCACCGTACGCATGGGCATGGTAATCGCTCGGCCAACCACCGTGATCTATCCGGTTCATAGGACGGGCCAAAATCATCCCAAGCAACCTACATTAATAAATTACATACACTAATTAAAATCAAATTACCAAAAACTGTTAATAAAATATCAGTAAAAAGTAAAAATAAATAAATTTAACATGCATGGTAATCAAAACTTTTAGGTAAAAATGTCATTTTCAAAGTACTAGGAATACTTTTATTTTATATACATTTTATAAAAAACATGCATAGTACCAATAGATTTTGGAAATCAATTGTACTAATGTCAGAACGTGGCCATCTGTGTGGATGGGCCGAAATTGCGCCGCGATAATAGTCGCCGTAAATATTGCGGTAACAATGGCGGTAAAGCACGCCGTAATAGGTGCGAAAATTCAATTTTCAAATTTTTTTATAAATAGGGGCACCCGCATGCCCCACAAAATTCAAAACCCTAAAATTCGAATTGCATCATCTTCTCCACAGAAGCCGAGAACGCGAACCTCACAACCTTGAGCTTTTCCTCTATCTCTACTCTTCTACTCTCCACCATCTCTACTCTTCCACTCTCCTACCCTCTCCCAACAAGCTCTTCAATTCCATGTAAGTTTTGTTGTTATGTTTTTTTATTTTTTCACACGTATACACACATGCATGCACACACATGCATACACACACACTAATTAGTGCACGTGTTCTTTACACACTAATTAGTGTGTGCATTATGCATGCATACACATGCATAGACACACACACACACTAATTAGTGCATGTGTTTTTTACACACTAATTAGTGCATGTGTTCTTTACACACACTAATTAGTGTGTGCATTATTCTAATGCACACACTAATTAGTGTAAGTAAAGACACACCAAAACCTAAATTTGTTAATTATTAGTTACTTGCAAAATCTAAACTTGTTAAATTTGTTAAATTTATTAGTATGTGCATTGACCAATGTGATTGGATAATGCGCACACTATTTAGTGTGTGCATTGGTCAATTGGTGATTGGCCAATGCGCACACTAATTAGTGTGTGCATTGGTCAATTGGATTGGCCAATACACACACTATTTAGTGTGTGATTAGTGTGTGTATTGGTCAATTGGATTGGCCAATACACACACTATTTAGTGTGTGATTAGTGTGTGCATTGGTCAATTGGTGATTGGCCAATGCGCACACTAATTAGTGTGTGCATTGGTCAATTGGATTGGCCAATACACACACTATTTAGTGTGTGATTAGTGTGTGCATTGACCAATGGGATTGACCACTGCACACACTAATTAGTGTGTAGTTAGTCAAATTACACACACTAATCCCAAACTAATTAGTGTGTACGTTGGTGTGTAATTAGTCCAATTACATAAGCCAATGCACACACTAATTAGTGTGTGTTAACATACACTAATTAGTGTGCACACAAGCCAATGCACACACTAAGTAGTGTATGTTAACACACACTAATTAGTGTGTGCACAAGCCAATTACAATAGCCAATGCACATACTAATTAGTGTATGTTAACACACACTAATTAGTGTGTGCACAAGCCAATGCACACATTAATTAGTGTGTGCACAAGCCAATTACACAAGACAATGCACACACTAATTAGTGTATGTTAACACACACTAATTAGTGTGTGCACAAGCCAATTACACAAGCCAATGCACACACTAATTAGTGTATGTTAACACACACTAATTAGTGTGTGCACAAGCCAATTACATAAGCCAACAGTAATTATGTTAAATTAAACAGTAATCAACACAAAAACATAACATACCTCCATGATTAAGTCGTAGGTGACGTATTAGGCCCCAATGGCCGTCCAAGTGATCGCGCAATCGGTCACACTAATCATAAACACAATAATATCTTATTAGTCAATACACACACTAATATCTTATTAGCACTCAAGGCTTTGCAAGACTCTTTTATAGGTTGTAGACACACCTTGTTTTCTTTCCACATTGGATTCTTTCAACATTGGATACTATAGAGAATCCAATGTTTGAAAAATATCAATGTGTAAATTTTTAATCATATATTCGAATTTTTATACCCTAGTTTAATATTTGTCGTAATAAATGCAGACCATGTCTTCTTCTTCCACAACACGCTTTCGCAGCATTGAGGATTTCATGGCGGACAGGATTTCATATCTCTACGCTCTCTCTGCCTATCATTCACAGCCATCGCCTCAGCAGTCATCATCAGGGTTCGGCTGGTTTCGGGACGCTCTTGGTGGGTCCGCTGCCGTACCTGTGACCGATCTAGATGTAGAGAGGGCATTGCGTCTTTGGGCTGAGTGGTTAGGTTCGCAGCAGACCCTTACGCAATGCTATTCATCGGCGCAGCTAGAAGCTTTTGGATTATCAGAGGTCTCTACTACGATTGGAGGCACTCCGTACTTGCAGATTTTTCCAGCTACAGCTCCAGGTTCATCTTTTCCTTCACAGGGTCCAACGCCCCAGGGTCCGACGCTGTTGGGTGCGACGCCACAGGGTCCGACGCCACGGACGTCTACCTATCCATCACCTATCCCACCTTCTGCCCCAGATTCACGTCGGCGCTCTTCTGGCAATCAGCGCCAGGGCAGCTCGCGCGCTAGCACTGGTCGATCTCGACGAGGGAGCGAAGCTAGTTGTTGTTTTGGGGGCCCTAAGGATGGAAGAAAAAACGATTTACCCTACTCTTAGGAGACTATTCTTGAAAGAATACATACGAGAGGTAGTGCTTTGGGGTGTAGCCTCTCAGCTCCAGAAAGCCCAACGAGAGGAAGGAGAGTCGATGAGAGACTTTATTAGTCGACTGAAGCATTTGAATTCTCGTTGTAATCCAAATGAGTGCTTCAACAATAACCAATTGCTTGATAGATTCATTAGGGGATTACGACATGAGGATATCTACAATGGCTTAGTCATTAGAGGTATCACCACTTGGGAAGCAGTCACCACCAATGCGATCCAATTGGAGGATAATTTAATGATTCAAGGAGAAAGAGTGTCTGTTGAGCCTAAATCTATTAGCTCGCAAGCATCAGAGCATCAACCAATGACCCTAAAGCCTATTGCTAAGGATCCAAAGATATCTGAGATGACTTTAGCAGATCTCACCAAGCTATTCAAGAGAGTCTTAGAGACAATCGTGCTCCGCAAAACAATCATATGTATCCAAGAAGGGAGCAACAATAGTGCTCAGTATGCTATGGACTGCATAGTATCAGTGAATGCCCTAGTTTTAGAGTAAAATTCAATGGGAATTGCAATGCTGTGGAAGGTATGGTCATCAAGCTAAGGATTGCATAGTATTTAAGTGCGCGATGGCCAATAGACCAACCTTAGCATGGACAGACACACCTCGAGTACCTGCATTGATGTCGGCCCCACCTCTTGAACAAACAGCACAACACATGGTCCCTAGGGCCCAAAATGTTGTTCAAACAACACCCTTACCACCTCCAATGCTAGGACCACAACCACCACATCCGAGAATAACTTCTGTGAATCAAGTGGGTTGTGAGTCATCTATTTCTTGTTTGGAAGGCTGTGAGGAAGATATGGACCCTAATATTGCCTATGGGATGGATGTGCTTGAAGAAAGTCCACAATACTACATAGAGGACTATTAGGGACAAGTCAAACCTATCTATCAAGCAACTGCTCTTGCGGCAAGAGGCCAAAATATCAATTACACTGCTAAGAGACCACCTCTTCAATGCTATGAGTGTGGAGGTCCACATCGTGCAGCCGAGTGTCCTATTAGGCTACAAAAGAATGCCACACTAATGCAAATCAATCGAGCGAGCACGTCTACAATGCCGATACTCATGTGTAATCGATGTGGCATAGATCATTTGATTGTCCAATGTCCAAATAATCCAAATGCACCGAAGATTACGCCATTAAACTTGATTGAAGTTACCGAGGAGGCATCACAAAGTACACCTGTGGTACCAGTAAACGTACTCACACGATCGATGCTCCAAAAACAAAATTATATCCTTGAGGAAAGAGATGCGGCATCAATTGCCCAATCTCAGAAAAAGAAGAAAACACAAAGGAAGAGATTGCAAAAAGCAGCGAAGTCAAACCCTAGTTCAAAGACCAACATAGGGACTGGTGACGACCCCGTATATATGAACGACGCTGAAGAGGATTTTGATTCAGTTGAAACCACGGAGACCAAAACAACCACTAAGATAGAAACCAACAAGGAAGATCTTCATGAGCCACAATGGCAGGGATCCAAGAAGAAGATAGGAACTTATCCAAACCCTACAGAGGAGATCGAGCGAGTCAAGCAATTAAGGAGTTTGGCAGAAGATACCCAAAGGGATCTAGGACTAGCACCTAAGCAAATCCAGATTACAGACACCGTGTTCCCTACGCAACAACAACCTCACCAAGTCCATAGACCCTTAGCAATACCTAGTGTCATCCAAGAAGAAAGTGACTTAAAGTCATGGGAAAGTGGGCGTACTCACTTCTTGATAGAAAGAATGTTTATAGAGGGACTACCTCATCCTATCAAAGAAATGGAGATCCCATCTTCCCCACATCAAGGGACTGAAGTGAAAAAGGTGCCGTTAAACATTTCCAAACTGATGGATTTCATGTCTTCAAAAGTTAGAACCACCATCATGTCCAAACTATATAAAGACCCTGAGTAGTCTTAGCTCTTCGAGCCTTCCTCAATGGAGAACTAAAGTTTGGGCTACCACAATTTGCACAGATGGATGGAGCTGGGGAGATGCCAATAGAGGAGCAACACTTAGATCCACAACCCAACCTAGATGAGAACCTTATTATAGAAATACATGTTAACAAGTTGGGACAATACTTTGAGGGTACATTGCAAGATGCCCAGATGAGCTAGAGATACGTGCAGAAGAAAGACTAGTATCATTGTTTCTAGAGGGACTGCTAAACAAAGAACTTCATGTTATATTGTATACCAAGAAACATGCGACCCTAAAAGAGTGTGTGCCAGATTCTATTGACTTAGGAGACAATTGTGATATTTTCAATGAACAAGCTGTCCCTAAGGATAATCTAAGGGAGAAAATAGTATCCACCAAACCAACACAAGTGGGAGCAGCTGCTACAGCACCTCATACAACCATAGAAGACATGCTTAAAAGGATGAATGAAATGATAAATAATATGCAAAAATCACCTATGAGGGGACCAGGGCAAGGGATACCTCAATGGGTACAACCAATTAGGCCGCATAAATGGTGCAATCGAGAGTAAACGGACCAACCATGACACCAATGAGTGCTATTACTGACCAAAGTATGATGAAAATGTTCATTATGTGCCTATGAGGCCGCAAGGACAACCCATGTACAAATATCAGCCTAATATGGCCCCATCTCAAAGACCACCAATGGGTATGGATAGACCTCAACCAGTGTTGGGTCAACAACCTCCATATCCTGAACATAATGCCTATAAAGTACATGCATTCAGAGTGCTCAACTTTTGGTCACATCTGAACTTGCTTCTCTCACATTTTCAGCTATGACTTAGACCTACACACTTTCCTCTCCCAGCCACAATGTGGGCTCTCCATTGCGACTCTCATTACCACAATTTTGGAGCATCTACAATCACTCATCATCCATACACATACTACATCACATGTCACTTTGGTCCCATAGGTAATATTTGACTTCCGAGCACGATAATAAAATCTCTCTCTCTCTCTCTCTCTCTCTCTCTCTCTCTCTCTCTCTCTCTCTCTCTCTCTCTCTCTCTCTCTCTCTCTCTCTCTCTCTCTCTCTCTCTCTCTCTCTCTCTCTCTCTCTCTCTCTCTCCTAGGACAAAAGTCAGTGGGCTGGTCGCACACAAAGCTACAGCAGTTGGGAGCTGGCTAGTGCATAGTGGTCTCTCGGCCGCATGTGCAGCTTGTGACCATCTTGTGGAGAGTCAGCGTCACTATCTTTGGGATTGTCCTTCGGCACAACAGGTGTGGCTTCGAGTTCTTCGACTGATGCCTGCTCTTTCCACGGCTCCACACTACACTTGAGGAGTAGCGGCTTGGTCCACCCTGCTCTTTCCACTGCTCGACAGTACACTTGGGGAGCAGCGGCTTGGTCCACCCTCACCGGCCCGACACTTCAGTTTGAGCTATCTTCCACCAGCAGGATGATATGTATGCAGGAGGGGCGACCTACACTCCAACCACCACAGAGCTTACTCCACAGGAGTGGTGCCGTGAGAGAGAGGAGTGTTGGGAGCTCATCAGTGGCCTGACAATTTGGTTCATCTGGTGGGCCCGTTGCTTCCGCATCTTTGAGGCTCGCCCTGTGCCACCAACAGAGACTGTTCGCAATTTTTGGCTAGAGCTGATCCTCACTCCCAGAGGACAGCTCGAGAGACTACAGGGCAGCTCCGACCACATGCGGGAGCGCAGAGAGGCTTTCCTTCGACTCTGGCATCCTGGGCCTTTCTACACCATGGTCCAGGCTGTACTCCAATGACACTACCAACCACCTGTGTGGCTTTTCCCTCCCCCCATTTCTTGATTTAGCCCCATTGTACATATGCTGGTTTTTTCATTGGGAGAGTCTCCCCACCATGGTTGTTGTAGCCCTCTCTTGAAGAGGTGGTTGTAGCCCTATGGGCAGTTTCAGTAACTAATAGAAGGATCGTTTTCTCGAGAAAAAAAAATCCTCAACATCAAAGTCTGGTGTTCAGCGCTTTAAAAATACAACCGGGTTTCTACAACAACGGGAGAGCGACCGATCTTGCATAGTGGTCGTCTGAAAGTTTCACTTCAAATATACCATGGCCTAGCATGATGAGCTCCAAAATACTGCCTTCAAATTCACCGAGGGAAAACTGGAGCCAGTGTTGAAAGGTGCCACGTGAAGGAGAGGGGCCAACCATAGCCCCAATCAGTGTCCACCCAAGGTAATGTCTAGTGGCTACCTCAACACTAGCTAGGTCCTCTGTAGTCAAGTCATATGTCAAGGTGAAGGGTGCATGTGTAGTTTTTGTGACACCCGAAGCAAAGGAAGAAGTTCAAAATTTTGAAGCGCTCTCTCTCTCTCTCTCTCTCTCTCTCTCTCTCTCTCTCTCTCTCTCTCTCTCTCTCTCTCTCTCTCTCTCTCTCTCTCTCTCTCTCTCTCTCTCTCTCTCTCTCTCTCTCTCTCTCTCTCTCTCTCTCTCTCTGGGATAAGGAGAAACTATCATAGCGTACACCATCTACAAGGTGATGGAAGCAAGATATGAAGATTGAACCCAAAACTAGTCTAGCCAAATATAGTTGGGAGAAACTCAATTGAGGCACCTCTGCCATTAGTGGGGATGGAAGAAATGCAAGCTTTCAATGTCTACGTAGAGTTACAAGCTATGGCAATTTGTTGCTTCTGATGATAGTTTACTCTTTCTTCTCTCTCTCTCTCTCTCTCTCTCTCTCTCTCTCTCTCTCTCTCTCTCTCTCTCTCTCTCTCTCTCTCTCTCTCTCTCTCTCTCTCTCCATATATATATATATATATATATATAAAGCCCCCACGCTCGTGGCCATCCTTCTACTGGAATGCATTATTTTTATGAATTTTACCTTTCTATGTTGGAGTTTGTTTATCATGATGCAAAGCATGCGGAGAATGGGTTTAGTCCCTGCATGTTATTAGCAGGTTTTCAACCTTGATTACCATTTCTTATGAGGTTGCCTACTATAGAGAAATGACACCAAGTCAAGGACTTGGTCGATGCAGATGACCTAAGCAAGCATATTATTTCCTAGAAAGTTGCGACGAGGTATTCTTGAATGTTTCAGTACTTTCAAAAAAATTGAAACCTGATTGAGAATTTAGACACCTCTTAGTTGTAGTAACTCATTTAACATACTCAAGTGAGTTATGAATTGAGTCTACACATGATTGTACTTGTCCAGTTTTGGATACAAGCAGTTGCAAAGGGACAACAACTTGGAAAATCAAGATGCTTTTCTTGGTTTCGTTGAAGCTCCTACTACACCATGTATCGGTGAAATGGATAGTTTGCCTGATAAGTAATGCCAGGCCAAGGACCAGGGCCAAGGGCTAGGACATGCATGTGGTCAAGCGGTGCTATATTTAGATAGCTAAGAGCCTATCTATGGCATGGTTGGGTGGAGAGCTGCATGGTCTAGTCCCCTATGGTCTTAGATTTGTCTTCATAATCTCAAACCAAAAAAATTGACATCTTTCTTAAGAACTTCATACGTGCATAGGACATTGACTAGGTGCTAGCCCTAACATCCTTGTCAAGATTGCCTTTGCCTTTGTCCTCTAGCGTGCTCGTGCATTTGCCTTTGGCTTCACAATCCGAAGCCAAACAAATTGGCAGCTTCCTTGAGACCTTCGTTCATGCATAGTTGTTAATTAAGTACTAGAGAAATCGCTTTTCATAGCCGATAGTTGGACTTGGTTCATCTTCACCGCTAGAGAAGAGGAGAATGTGCATGTACCACATTGGCTCAAGGATGGGACTTGCAAAATTTCCTCAATCCCACCAAATGCATAGCATCACATAACGTTGGCACAAGGGGGAGGGAAATGTCCAAAGCCTCTCACCTTTTCCACTTGCATTGAAAAACCCCCTATGAATGGACTTGCCTCACCTTTGCACGATTTCCCCATTGCATAGCAAAGAGCACACTAAGGTGCATTTCAAGATGTCGTTGACTATAGAAAACCCTCCTGTAGTGCTTTTGGAAATGCTCTCGGCACAAATTTGTCACCCACTGTCTGCACTTGCATTTCAAAACGCTCTCTAGAATTTCTCCACTTGAGAATGTGCCTCTCAAAGTGCACCTAAAAATGTTGATCAATAGAGGTTCCACCACATGCAAGGTCGCTTGAGCCCCAGCCAACGGTGTTTTAAAAAGAAACAAAAAAACACTAGGACTTGAGGTTGCTGGTCCGAATGAGGAAAATCATATGGTCCCCCAGCTCCTCTTCTCTTCTTCACGATGTTGAGTCTCTCCATGATCAATGAGCCACTTGCCCTAATACCACCAACTTTTTTACCTTAGAAGCATGCCATCTTGAGCACCATTTGCATCATAGAAAATTGAACTATCTACGTCCTAAAATCCCCATTCATGAACTGTCAGCACATCATGTCCAAACATTCCTAGACAATGAACTTTGCAGCACATCTTGTGCACAATCTAGCCAACAACAAGGGATTGTTGCACACATCCATAGTGTTTTTATCTATCGCACTAGTCCCTTGCCAGATGCATGTGCCTTGAACTCCAACCCATGGGTTCAAAAATCGATAACTTGAATTCCAAAACATGGATCCAAATCATTTGAAGCGAGCTTATTTTGCCCCTCTCTGCTGCTCACAGGCCTCTCCTTGACTGAAGCTAGTTGCAACAACCACCAACTCACTAGAAATCTTACGTAGTGGCCACTATGGCCACCAACATGTGTGCAAGGCCGATCTCTTCTGTCAAATTTCTATGACCGTTATCTTTGTCTAGCTTGCATTTGCCTTTGTCCTTTTGTGAGTTCCTACTTTTGCCTTTGGCTTTAAATTTTTGAGACAAACAAAGTGTCTTCTTGCATTTATAACAAAGGCTCTTGGACCTCACGAGTATCGAGGCAACTAATTAAGCACTAGTCTTGTCGTCCTAATCAAGAATGTATTTGCCTCTTTCCTCTATCAAGCTCGTGTAGTTGCCTTTGGCTTCATTAGTAAACTCATGTATTTGCTTTTGGTTTCACATTCATGCTCATCTTTGAGCGTTTCAAAATGGTATGCTCAACGGGAAGCAAGTTGCCTCCAAAAAATGCTTGTTTCTCAGTTTCTCTTCTCCGTGTGGTAATCTCCTTCCATGAAATCACTGAGCCAAGCACTCTGATACCATGTCACAGTCGAAGATGTAGAAGTGTGTGTGTGTGTGTGTGTGGAGAGAGAGAGAGAGAGAGAGAGAGAGAGAGAGAGAGGATATCGTGCGGAATCAACCATTTGGGCAATGAGTAATTAGTGATTATACAATGGTGGCAAGGTGCTGCTTATATATTAGTCTTGGGGGCTTTAAGTACCCCCTTAAGCAAATTTCCCTACACAAGATTTGACAAGTAAAATAAATATTGGGATCACATTAGGCTTGTCACTTGAGATGCTATAAAATTGGGTGGGGGGGGGGGGGGGGTCGCCCATGTTTTTTTGGGTTCAAAAATGCTTCTTAGATTTTTTAGCCTTTCTAAAACAATTAGAAAGTGATAAAATCATTAGGCTGAATTTAAGTAGAATCAATGTTCGAGAAAGGATTGCCTCGGCTTAGCCTTGAGCCGGCTGAAAATCGAAACTAGGTGGTTGCAAACCATGGTAAAAGGAAGAAAAACTGGTGAAATATGTGAGAAAATAGTTTTACAATCCTGCAAATTTTAAATTTACACTAGTATTTCCAGTTTGCTTCTTTGTGGGGAGGAAACTCAGCCAATTGTCGCTTAATAAAAGAGACTTTCTTGAATATTGACTAGAATTAACTTATTGAATGCAAGAAAAGTGAAGCCATGTAAAGGTGTGAAATGAAATGTGAAATAAAAAAAATTCATATATATATATATATATGTGTGTGTGTGTGTGTGTGTATAAATATAAATATAAATAAATATATGTGTGTGTGTCCATAGAATTTACTAGAATTATGCAAGCTGAAGCTTCACTTTAATATTCTCAAATAATAGGATGCAAGAAAAGTAAAGACATGTCAAGATGTGAAATGAAAGTGAAAAAAAAGATCCTTTTGCTGTTTTAAAATTGAAATAACATTTAAAGTATGTTTTAAAATTGAAATAACATTTAAGATAAGTCTCAATAATCACTGGAGACATTGAAAGTATGTCTAACCCAACCTTCCTCTAAGGCTTCTTTTAGAAAGCCAAAAACCTAAGTACAAGCAAAAGGTGAATGGCAAAAGGTTTCTTGTAAATTTTGGATAAAAGTATGAAGTTACTTGTAACATGATCATAATTTGGATTTTTCCTATGCCAAAAGCAGTAAAGGAAATTGTATCTCTCAGCTTTTAGTGAAATTCCACATGATCATAATTTGGAATTTCCTATGCAAAAAGCCATAAAGGAAATTGTATCTCTCGCTTTTAGTGAAATTCCAATTTGCATCAAGGTGATCCTCCAAACTAGCCAAGAATTTTCAATTCTTGTCCTTTAAAAATACACTAAAGGCCAATCTTTTGTGAACACTCCCTTGGAAGATTCTTTTGTAAGGCATCTTTTAATAAAGACAAAACTAACAACTTTTACACATTGAAGTGTAAGGGATTGGTTGCAAATTGTGTGTAATGGTGTTGAAGCTATAGCCGTCCAAGCTTCATCAAGAGTAAGCTCACCAAAAACCTTTTTTTTATCCAATCAAAATATCCGCTTCTCCTAGAAATTGACCACTTAAAGCAAATTTCAATCGGGCTATAGTGAAAACAAATCAAGTTTTGCTTCTAGATCTTGGGAAAACTTGGGTAAATTAAACTTGAAAAAAATGTAAACTCGAGTACCCGCGTTTACTTTGCCCCCTAGCGTGGTCCTCCCCTCCAACCTTGGAGGATTGAACCCACAACCCAGGGGATGAGAGCCTTGTGCATTGATCACATCACCCAAATACACCACTTGTGGAATGTAATTGTTCTCATGAAATTTTGACGTGGAGATGTATTTTTGTACAATGCTCTCTTAATGTCGGAACTCTAGAGTGATGGGAGCCTTTGATCTCATCTCCCATGCATGTGTTAGAAGGGCTTCACATGTGAATTGACAGCATTGAGCTTACGCCAACAATTTTGTTTGTATGCTGCATTGTGCAAATTTTGTATGTTCGTTCGTTGTGAGAGTGGCGGGGGTAGAAAGAGCAATTTGTAATTTCTGCCAAAGTTGTCAAAGCTACACCCCATCGACAAAGTTTTCTTAGCTCATGTAGTAGCAATTAATCCCCGCTTGTGTGAACGTGCTCTTAGATATAGCTCGGGAAGGGTTTGGGGGGGGGGAAGGGGGGCAATTGTGCATGCACCATGTGAATCTCATGCTTGTGGAATATGACTCCCATACGTTTGTGACTTGTCTTGTGAGAGTGGCAATCTGGAGAGGATGAGATAAGAGTGTGCACTTTTGTGTGTGTGTGTGTGTGTGTGTGTGAGAGAGAGAGAGAGAGAGAGAGTCAACGTAAGAATTAAATTGGTCTCCTCAAACCTTCTCTTGAGGGGGCCCACACGGTGGGGGGTTGGCCGTTATTGGGGCACCCTCTCTTGCACCCTGCAAACAACAATGCATGGTGATTAGAGCGGATTCGCACACCGTGGTGCCACCCCTGCTCTAACTCCAGCCCCTCACGAAATCAAGGCATTCGTGTGGGCAAGGGTAGCATGGCAACCGAGATGGCAACATTGAACAAAGCCTAGAAAATCTCCATTGTGCCAAAAACGGCAGAGTTGGCTTCTCTTTGCCATCGTTATCCGGCGGTGCAGTGTCAATGCCTTTCTCCTCTCTCTGTCAAACGGATAGTTACGGGCTACTTCTTGCGTGAAAACTCTCTCTTCTCTCTTTCTCTCTCTCTCTCTAAGAGTTGTAGCCGATCAATATGTTCCATGTGGTAGACTATACACGTGCAAACGCTCTGCTTTATAGCAGGCAGCGTACAATGATGGAGTGGGGTGGGGGTCGAATCGGCGGAAGTGCTATCCCAACGTGTGAAAGCTCCCTTACTCCATCCCTCTCACATTTCATCATGGCCGCACGCAGTCAAGTCACAAGTCAAAAGATTTTAACTTTAAAAATGTGCCAAAAGGCCTACACTTCTTGTGGAAGTTCCACAAGGAGAGAAAAGGATGCTCAAGAAGCGAAGAATAACAAGTGAAAGGCCACGACAGCTTTCAAAAACAATAAGAAAGTGATAAAATTGTTTAAACTGGTATCAATGTTTGGGAAAGGATTGCATCATCTTAGTCTTGAGCCGATTGAAAATCGTGACTAGCTAGCTGCAAACCATGGTAAGTGAAAAAAAACAGATAAAATATGTGAGAAAGTCGTCCAAACATTTTACAAATTTTAAAATTTTTGCTAGTATTTCCGATTTTTTTCTTTGTGAGGAGGAAAGTCGATCAGCAGCCTCTTAATAAAAGAGACTTTCTTGAATGTTAGAGCTCATTGGAATCAAGCTATAAAATGCAAGAAATGTAAAGGTGAAATAAAAAGAACTAATTAATTTATGTGTGTGTAGAATTTATTACAATTATGCAAGGTGAAGCTTCACTTTAGCATTCTAAAACAATAGAATGCCAGAAAAACATATATGTGTGTGTGTGTGTGTGTAAAATTTACTAAAACTAGTAAAACGGCGCCGCCTTCGACGGCGACATGGCCCTTTTATCCTCAAGTCTCTTACTCTTAATAAATTTTATAAAAGTAGATCAAGAAAAGTACTCTCTTTCTCTCTCTAGTATTTTGAGTAGAGCTCGAAAATTACCTAGGTCTAGCCTTTAATCCCACCTTCAAAATTTGAAATCTACCTTAAAAGAGTCGAAAAATCTTGTGTATCTGAGAATTAAACCAAGTTTTTTGAAAAATAACTTATCGTGCCCTAGTTCTAAGGACTCTCTCTCTCTCTCTCTCTCTCTCTCTCTCTCTCTCTCTCTCTCTCTCTCTCTCTCTCTCTCTCTCTGTGCACCACGTCTCGGTAGTCTAGCTAGTGTAATCTCACCTCCAAAGTTTGAAAGTTACCTCATACAATACATTTTGAGGATGAAAAAACCTACATATCTTGGAAAACAATTGTGTATTTTTATCTAGATGCTCTTAAATTTTGGCAAACAACCTCTTAGGCTGTTCTTAGGACGACTTGATGATAGAGAGCACTCGTCCACACTGGCACACAACCATTAGTAGTATAAAAAATCCTTCACTTGGGCAACACCCCCCCTCGAAAGTGAGGGTCTTCCACTCACTTACAAACATGAATTGTGAAGAGTGGAGTTTTAACTAACGATCACCTACAATAGCAAATGCCAAAATGATTTTTTTCCAAACTGCTGCAACGAATGAAAGCTAGAGGGAAAATGATTTGGAGGACATGCACTCATTCTCACAACCCATCAAAACTCAGAACTGTAAGTTCTTGCCCTCACAACCTTGCAAAAAGATCACATTCATGCCATATTGAGAGGCTTTCGTGTGCTTAAAGTCAATAAAACACATGGAGACTTCATCTTATTGAGATGTGCATGGTGGTAAAGGCAAGCCTTTGAAAGAGCCTTGCATACATGGCCTTGGCCTCATTAGAATATAAGCAAGAGTCTTGTGGGCCTCCATGCTCCTGCACCCATAGCTAAGAGTTCCTTCAAAAATACACCTATCTACTTCAATTTACCAAAATAGACTCACGTCTCTCTCTCTCTCTCTCTCTCTCTCTCTCTCTCTCTCACACACACACACACACACACACACAAACAGAGATCTAGAGAGAGAGAGAGAGAGAACATGATGGTTTCAAGTCTCTCTACCCTAGGGCTGTGACATAGATTGAGGCCAAGAAGACAGTAGATACAAAGAGAATAGCAACAAACACATGAAGAAGCCTCCAATATTGTGGCTACCAATCCTTGAGAGCTAGAGACTCCGAGATGGGTGGTAGACCACAGAGAGAGAGAGAGAGAGAGAGAGAGAGAGAGAGAGAGAGAGAGAAGACGGTCGTGATCACCTGCCAAGCTGAGACGTCACCAAAGATTACTAAGAAGAAAAACAAAAAGACACATGCAAGGAATTTTCCATGTCCGTCAGTTTCTTCTCTATGCTTATCAATGGATCCTCCAGAGGCCCTATTCCTATCAATCTCAACTTGGGAGGCCCACATGGCCTCAATGCAAGTGCATAAAGAAAAGCTACCCATTGCATGCCATAGCCTATGTGTAGATCAATGATGTGAAGTGTTGTATATTTGATAAGGTGTTATCTAGTATTACTTGTTAAGAGTTAGATGGTAGAACTCCCTATCAGATTGACATTGTAAAATACACATAAGGCCTGTAGCATATCGCATGCGGGTAAAGACATCCTAGTTAGAGACTTGGCCAAGCTCCTCCTTGGAAGAGGGCATGAGCCTAGCTTCAAGTACCTTGGTTAAATAAAAAGCCAATCTTTGGAAAGGAGTTCCACTCACATGATCTCTCTTGTAGCTGAGACCTCATACCACCGTTGTGCACGCAAGTAAAAGATGCAGGAGCTTGAGGTTTGATTTTTGAGTTTTCTCAAATTAGAATCTTTGTAGGGGGGAGATGCTCTAACTCGGGCTCATGCACCATCATCACTGCTGCAAGAGGGAGTTTGAGGGCTATTGATGATTTGCGATCCTGTCATGATCCTTGTTTGAATGCTTTGGTGTATGTCTAGATCCATCCGATCACCATTACCATGAGACGTCGCAAAGAGCTGCGTATTTGGGTGATGAAAATTTGAATGCTCTCTGCTGGGTATATTGAGAAGATCTAACCATTGTGTGACGCTTTGAGCCTGGCCAACTTTCCAGGATGATTGCGGTGCTTAAGGTGAGGTGATCTCAGTAACACCAATATAAAGAGAGGTGTCGACGCAAAATGGCACTTTCCATGAGCTCAATCGCATCAGAGATGAAATGGCACTTTCCATGAGCTCGCCCATGAAACCTGAGGTTAGCCCAGCTCATGAGTATCGAGTCTTTGCCTATCTACATTGTAGTCTACATGTTGTGGCTCATAGAGGTCTGTTGTCAGCACCGTCACTGTCACTCCACTCCGACTCAGCACCAACTATTGGGTTTTTGGGGACTTGGGATACTTGGGGGCGGCAACGCTGCACTATAATTGATCTCGAGAATGCCGTCAACAATATTATATAAGATCATTGTGTGATGTAAAGTTACGTGCAAGAAATCGTTGGGAATAGTGCAAGAAATTGTTGGGAATAAGCACGAACAATGTTTCACCTGCATCATTAGGAAAAATATGAACCCTCTAGGGGCCCTTTGGGATTAAGGTTAATTAGAGGCCAGTCAATAGGAAGAGGGTGGTGGACACACTCTATACCCTCAAAAAAGTAGGGGGACAAGGTAGCCTTACACCTCTTTATGGCCTCTTACCTAGTGAGAAGGTAAGGGAGGTGGCTAGGGGAAAGGGGGAGGGGGGGGGGGGACCACTTTGACCTTTTTTTCCCCCACTTTTTGGTCCGGATTTAAAAATACACTAAAAAATTCAAATTTCAAATTTTCCCTCTTTTAAAGGTCCCCAAACTTATTTCATGGTCAAAAAAGTATTTTTGACCTCCAAAAGTCAAAAACGTGCACTAAAAAATACAAAAATTTGAATTTTTTCAAAAAAGTTCAAAACATCATTTTTCACCCTCCAAAGTCTTTCCAAACCTATTCTATAGCTAAAAAGTGATTTTCTCTCTCTACAAACTCTTTTTTAAGCTCTCCATTGCTGCAATAACCACATGCACCCCCTATAGTGTAACACTATCTCTCTACTAACTTTCTCCCACCTCCATTGTAGCACCAAGCAAACTCCTCCCCCATCTCTTCCCTTTGGCCACCACATAGTTTCACACCAAGTTAGCTCCTCTTCCTTCTCTCACCTCCATTACACCATGAAACAAGATTCTACTCCTTCTAATTCTATTCACTCACACTACATGGAAACCTCTACTCCCGAAGATGGAAAAAATATGAGCTCACATGACTTGAATACCACAACAATAGGACGTGTGAATAGTGTGTGGGCTTTGCAAGGGTTGATCTCCAACATAAAGATAAAATGGTAAGAAAACTACCCTTGTAGCTTACATTCCGAGCTTAACATCATCTCCATCTTTAAGTTTATCATGCTGGAGAGAATAAACCTCTTTATGGCTTTCAATGTTTAGGCTTCATACCTCATAACACTGGGTGGTGCTATTTTGTTGATGGCTTTGGCGCGCCATCTATAGTTGTGTAGCATGTGATTGAGTCTCACAATGCAAGTAAGTTGTGTTATCTATAGAGAGTCATCAAAGATTTTTCTTATAATTTATTCTTTGTATAGTTGTCATTAGATTATCATTTTCTACTTTATAACTTTGTGCTCACATAATCTGTTGTTTACTTACAGAGTCAACTTCTTTTCAGAGGACATGAGCAAGCAAACATGTGTAGAGATGGAAATCACTCTATTTTTGTTCCATGAGGAACCTTTCACTACGATGTTAAAGGATTTTGATAAGAATAGTAGAATTTTTGTAGAATCTTTTTAATAGGTACTCTCTAGGAGCTCTTAGAAAAGCCATCCATATAGTACTACTATCTTCCCTAGTGTCATAGACACACAAATACTCAAGTGTATATGAATCTCTAGATGAGGAAGACAAATACTTGTAAGAGAAGCCTAATAACAACAACATTTTCTCCGTTTGTAATTATTTTCATGAGGCTGGATTCTTCTATAAATGCAATATAAATGTGTTTTTTTGTTAAATGGCGTCGCATTGAGTGAGAGTATTTAATTTAGATTACTGGAGTTTCATACAGATTTGAGAATTATTGTTGAACTTTATGGATATTTTTATTTGCTTGTAAGATGTTTCAAGTCTCAAGCCTTAATCAGAAATTCAAGCAATACTTTGATTTCAGTTTAATCATTAATGGTTATTCTCATTAAAGTGGATCATAACCTTTGTCAAGATGTCCTCATTTGGGGATGTTGAATATATATCATTAACAACGTTTCACAAGTTGAGAAAGCTAAATTCTTGTTTTCCAACATGTTATTGTTTCCATACTATGCTTATGCCAAGCTTGACTTAGAGAAATAACAACTTGAGATGAAGGTGTCGATGTATAAGGGTGACTTATTATTGACTCATATTTCATCATACATATATTGTAAAGCCTTTGAGTTTCCACCTTTTTGAGTAGTGGTGACAAGTTTTTGGTATCAAATCTTCTTAAATATCCCTATTCATGAGCTACTGGTAGCTATTTCTTTGATACTGCTAAAGATGATACCAATAGCTATTACCTTGTGAACTTAACTGTTAAATTGTGGATTTGATTTTTACTATGTAGCTCATTTGGATAGAGAAAGTGTAACATCAATTATAGATACATGCATTACTAACATAGAAGATATGTACCAATTGAGCCTATGTAAACTGTTAATCAAGAAACCTTTGGTTGGATACTATAACAATAGGGGTCACATGTGGTTTCAAATACCAAAGAAATGGCTTAACCAAAACATTCCCAAGAACACGAGATGGACACAAGGAAGTAAAAATTGGCTCCTTGTTTGGTCAATTTCTAGTGTGAATGTTTAGTGCACAGGATTTGTGAGGCCTTTGACCTGGGGAGTTCACTAAAGTATATGTAACATAGCACACGTGTTCAACATAAGGGATTTTGTGTAGATAAGGTCTATAAGGGGTACTTTTAATCCATTCTGGTGAACGCACATGATATAGGAAAATTTTACATAGTGAATGTTTCAGACCTTTGAACACATAGAAAAAGGGACCCGGGGGGGGGTGCTCTGATTACATCAAACGCTACACCTCTATCTCATGGCCATGCATTAAAAAAGCTCCTATTTGTCAGCATAAGACCCCAAGGGGGGAGCTCTTGCTCTCTGTACATCTATCTTACATCCTTTTCTCATACTTATAACAATAGTGTTACAAAATTTTCTCATGTAAAGACTCATAGGGCTCTCAACAAGAGTGGCCACAAGGGCGCGCAAAATGGCCATCCAAAAGTCCCGGATGGCCATTTCGCGCGCCCTTGTGGCCACTTTTTTTTTAAAAAAAAATTATAGTGTTGAACATGTAGATTTTGATGCAAAAAAAAACATACCTTGTTTGGATTCTCTAAAAAACAACATGCAAGTTGACAATCTCTTAAAAACTAATGTAAAGCATTACTTTTTCCTTAATCTGCCGGCTCCAACGAACATTAAAACCATGGAATTTGAAAATACTCAAAAAACTAATGTTTTTTATTGTGTTAAGGACTGTATTTACTACATAGAATACTTTCTCAAAATCTTGCTCTAACACCTTCAAAGGCCCCAAGGGGTGAGCTCTTGCTCTCTGTACATCTAATTTACAACCTTATCTCATACTTATGCACAATAATTTTGTGAATTTTTGCCATGTAAAAGCTTCCAGGGCCCTCAACAAGAGTGGCCACAAGGGCGCGCAAAATGGCCATCCAAAAGTCCCGGATGGCCATTTCGTGCGCCCTTGTGGCCACTTTTTTTTTTTTTTAGTGTTGAACTTGTAGACTTTGATGCAAAAAAAAAACATACCTTGCTCGGATTCTCTAAAACACAACGTGCAAATTGGCAATCTCTTAAAAACTAATATAAAACAAACATTTCTTACTGTTTCCTTAATCTGCGGGCTCCAACGAGCATTAAAACCATGGAATCTGAAAATACTCAAAGAACCAATGTTTTTTATTGTGTTAAGGACTATATTTCCTACATGCAAAACTTTCCCAAAATCCCACCCTAACACCTTCAAAAGTGGCTTCTAAGGAGTGCCCTCGATCAAAATTTGAAACTGAAGGAAAATAATCAGAATGAACTCCTAAACTCTGTACAAACTTTAAAATAACCAAAATTTCATTCAAAAAAAGTTATTACTAAAAATTTGAAAATAGACTTCCCTTGAACTTCCCACAATGATAGAAATCAAAGGGTTTAAGGAGAGATGTGGTATCGAGGTTTATTCCGTCAAGATCTCTTGTACTTTATCATGTCTTCTCATGTACAATCTTACCAAACAAAAACAAATTTACACTTTAAATGACTACAAATCTTATTTAACTTATCAAACAATCTAAAATACGGTAGACCTAGAGTGCTCTTTTACATTAACAAACAAAAAAGTCCAAATTTCTTCTCATTAACTTTGATAAACATACATTTGTGAACAACTTCCAAGGAGTAGTGCGGTCACAGTTCTTACATCCATTCCATGATATGGCATGGTATGGGGTGACCTATCACATAAAAATATCTTTGGTAGGAGTGCCCTCATGTTAGAAAAGGGTGTGTTGCTGCTTATGAAAAAATGTTGCATTGTCCTACTAGGGATCTCTCCATGTTAGCATAATGATTTTTGGTGTAGTGGGAGCCACATTGCCGTTGAGGAGAGCATTGTGCCACCGTAAAAGCTTCATATTATGCTAGTTCCTTGAGCCATTCTTGCAAACAACACCACTCAACTAGCATATTAAGAGGTCACCTTGTAACAAAAACATGTATGAATTCAACATTTGCAAGGTGTATAATAAAGACACTTGTTAAGTATAAGTTGTACAAATGTGCAAGTATTTTCATCCAACTAGGAATAAACAATCCTAAAATATACATTATGATGAGATTACCCACCTCTAATAATCATGGATTTGAAGCACCTACCTGCAAGATGTAATAAAGAATACTATTTTAGAGGAAAAATGGTGACACTTGGCCTCTCTAACCTGCAGCTTTTCACTATTTGTGAACAAAAGCAACCTTTGTGCCAAGCACTACAAAACAAGTAGAGGCAACACATTATACTTCAAAGTTTATGATAAGAAGAACACAACCAAAAGAAAGAAGTATATTGTTACCTTGCACAAAGAGGTGTTTTATTCAAATATGTGATGGTATTGGCAAGATATTGAAGAACCATCAACATTTATCTCACCGACGGTACTACGTTCTTGGGATGACCTCTGCTCACCCTTAAGTGTGGCCTTCAGTGCAAACGCCACGGACAAGAAAACATGTATGCATACGATTTCTAATGTCCGAGAGCACCATGGCAGCTGTTGCGTGAGGAAGCAAAAGATGAAAAGAGAGAGGGGGGAGGGAGAGGAAGGAACATGGGAGGAGAGAAGGGGGCAGTGGGAGAGAGAGAGAGAGAGAGAGAGAGAGAGAGAGAGAGAGAGAGAGAGAGAGAGAGGGGAGGAGAAGGAGAGAAGGGGACAGGGAGGGAGAGGGGAAGAGGAGGAGAGAAGGGAGCAGGGAGGGAGAGGAGAGGGAGAAAGGAGGGAGGAGGAAGAAAGAACAAAGGTTTTTTTTTGGGGGGGGGCTTTTTTTAAAAAAATTTGGACTTTTAGTGCTTGTAGGTTTTAAAAAAGGTCAAAAAATGATTTTTTGATATGCATATATGTTGGGGGAAGTTTCGAGTAAAAAAGAAGTAAAAATCTTTTTTTTGAAAAAAAATCAAATTTTGACTCTTAGTGACCCACGTTTTTGCTGATTTGGCCACACCTCTTTACTCCCTTCACTTTCAAAAAGCTAGAGAGAGAAGGTCACCTCCTAGGTCCACATCCTACATGTGTCTAAAAAAAAGGCTAGAAAAGCCTACTCAAAACTATCTTCTTGAATGCCCTTGTCCCCTTAACCCTACACAACATTAGCCTTAATCCCTAAAAATTAGGATTCCTTACAAGGCCCATGCAAGGTCCATATTTCTCCTAATGTGGAATTAGCATCGAAATCAACGCGAACAATCCACCTTAACAATGTTCGGGAAAGATCATTTTTCCAAACGTACAAAATTCCTTTTCTTGAATTTGGCTAGAGGAAACTTTAAAAAATTAGATTTATTTTTTAGGTTTTTATACGGAATTTCTCCTTTTCCCCTTGCTCTCAACGGGCATTTTTGAAATTGAAAACAACACACATTTTTCTTGAACACTGCACCTCTCTGACCTTGCCTCTCGACTGCCATCGCCCCTTGACATGGACACTAGAGACTGTGATTGTTCCACATCATGGCAACATGCGTCTCTCTTACATGGCAAACATGCACAGTGTAAGTGGAGCGTGTAGACAACTCTCGCTCAGTCCAGACTGCACAGATTACACACCTAATGGGCTCTAGCGGCTAGCCTCTCTCTCTCTCTCTCTCTCTCTCTCTCTCTCTCTCTCTCTCTCTCTCTCTCTCTCTCTCTCTCTCTCTCTCTCTCTCTCTCTCTTTGTGTGTGTGTGTGTGTGTGTGTGTGTGTGCGCACACGCGCAGGGCACACTATCGCCAGGCTTGGCCGGATGAAAGAGCTTTCACCACGTGTCTAGGAGGGGGTCACGAATCCTTCATAACCTTAATTTAGCACCAGCTACTTCTCTCCCAACCATCTCGCGTCTCCTCTGACTACGCGCGTGCTCTCCAGACTCTGTGTGCATACCCATGGTAGCGAGGAGCTTGAAGCTTCATCTTCTCCATAGTGAGCACCCGATTCCTAAGACGGTTGCCCCCACCTCCGATTCCTAAGACGGACGCCTCACCACCAGCATCGATGCTTAGCCCCAATGCTACGCCAGGAGCTTAAGGTTGCCCCTTTTATGCCATAAATGTCTCGACTCTCTACCTTAGCTGCACCCACAGCACTCCGTATCAGTGTACACCTACTGCGGCCTTCCATAACCTCCTCACAACCCCAGCTACTAACCCAACTCTCACCTCTATGTGCTACTGCGCTGGGCAGTTGCTTTCAACTCCCACCTACCACGAACGCCAAGCCATCCAGCATCTATTTTTGAAGAGATGGTTTTAGCGTCCTAGGAAACTATGAGAGAGAGAGAGAGGGCGCTATTTGAAGATTTGGTTGCAGGTGGGCAGCTGCACGAAGCAAAAATTATAGGTGGGATTACATTAAACCTAAACACACACCACAGTAAGTATGAACCTGCGCACACACACACACACACACACACAGAGCGCGCTAATAGGAGAGCCAAGGTGTCGCAGGCTGCAAGTCTCGGGAGTCGGTGACCGTTGGTGCTGCATCCATTTCTCAAAAGCATCTCTCTCTCACACACACGCACACTAAATCTCATATGGCAATGGAGCCATGAGCGCAGAAGCTCTCTCTCTCTCTCTCTCTCACCAAAGGAACCTATGACAGGTTGTAGAAGTCGAGGCTTTTGGAGGGGCTGCTTGTAGAGCTTACGGGGTGAGTGTGTGGCCAATGGATCCAGTCGCTAGGAGCAGTGCCAAGCTCAACCCATAGGGTGAGAGATACAGAGATACAGAGAGTGGGAGCAGGTCTGTGGCACCACCCGCTCCAAGCTTGATGATGTTGCACTAAACTGTTGATTAGTAGGCAAATGGTGCAAGCGCGAGAACTCAGGAGTAGCTGAACGGAGCAAGCTGAAGCTTGACGCCTTGAGGTGTGCATGCCCAAAGGTGAGTAACTAGCTTGCATGCAGGGGGAGAAAACGACAGGGCAGGAGTTAAGGTGAAGAGTTGTGCACAGCGCCTCACGATAGGGCATGAGCCGGTAACATCAAAGCTGAATAAAACTCAAGTTCCCAGATAAACTCAGTAGTAGCCGTTGGACACGCTATACAAAGCTGGGGGAGAACTCTAAACTCGCACACGGCAAGGGGGAATAGATGTTGGCCGGAGCAAGGATTTGCTAACACGTGGCAACCTGAATCTCTCCCCCCATTATAGATAGTATAGATACCCCCTACAGGTTGTGGCTCACAGAGGTCTGTTGTCAGCACCGTCACTGTCACTCCACTCCGACTTAGCACCAACAATTGGGTTTTTGGGGACTTGGGATACTTGGGGGCGACGACGCTGCACTATAATTGATCTTGAGAATTCCGTTGAAACAATATTATATAAGATCATTGTGTGATGTAAAGTTACGTGCAAGAAATCGTTGGGAATAGTGCAAGAAATCGTTGGGAATAAGCACGAACAATGTTTCACCTGCATGGAATTAGCATCGAAATCAACGCAAACAGTCCACCTTAACAGTGTTCGAGAAAGATCATTTTTCCAAACGTACCAAAATCCTTTTCTTGAATTTGGCTAGAGGAAACTTTAAAAAATTAGATTTATTTTTTAGGTTTTTATACGGAATTTTTCCTTTTCCCCTTGCTCTCAACGGGCATTTTTGAAATTGAAAACAGCACACATTTTTCTTGAACATTGCACCTCTGTGACCTTGCCTCTCGACTGCCATCGCCCCTTGACATGGACACTAGAGGCTATGACTGCTCCACATCATGGCAACATGCGTCTCTCTTACATGGAAGAGATGCACAGTGTAAGTGGAGCGTGTAGACAACTCTCGCTCAGTCCAGACTGCACAGATTACACACCTAATGGGCTCTAGCGGCTAGCCTCTGTGTGTGTGTGTGTGTGTGTGTGTGTGTGTGTGTGTGTGTGTGTGTGTGTGTGTGTGTGTGTGTGTGTGTGTGTGTGTGTGTGTGTGTGTGTGTGTGTGTGTGTGTGTGTGTGTGCGCGCGCGCGCAGGGCACACTATCGCCAGACTTGGCCGGATGAAAGAGCTTTCACCACGTGTCTGGGAGACATTCAGGAAACCTTCATAACCTTAATTTAGCACCAGCTACTTCTCTCCCAACCATCTCGCATCTCCTCTGACTACGCGCGTGCTCTCCAGACTCTGTGTGCATACCCATGGTAGCGAGGAGCTTGAAGCTTCATCTTCTCCATAGTGAGCACCCGATTCCTAAGACGGTTGCCCCCACCTCCGATTCCTAAGACGGATGCCTCACCACCAACATCGATGCTTAGCCCTAGTGCTACGCCAGGAGCTTAAGGTTGCCCCTTTTATGCCATAAATGTCTCGACTCTCTACCTTAGCTGCACCCACAGCACTCCGTATCCGTGTACACCTACTGCGGCCTTCCATAACCTCCTCACAACCCCAGCTACAGACCCAGCCCTCACCTCTGCGTGCTACCGCGCTGGGCAGTTGCTTTCAACTCCCACCTACCACCAACGCCAAGCCATCCAGCATCTATTGTTGGAGAGAGAGTTTTAGCGTCGTAGGAAACTATGAGAGAGAGAGAAAGCGCTATCTGGAGATTTGTTGGCTAGTGGGCAGTTGCACGAAGCAAAAATTATAGGTGGGATTACATTAAACCTAAACACATACCACGGTAAGTATGAACCTGCGTGCGCGCGCGCACACACACACACACACACAGAAAGAGAGCGCTATTAGGAGAGCCAAGGCGTCGCACGCCGCAAGCCTCGGGAGTCGGTGGCCGTTGGTGCTACATCCATTTCTCGAAAGCATCTCTCTCAGACACACACGCACACTAAATCTCATATGGCAATGGAGCCATCAGCAAAAAAGCTCTCTCTCTCTCTCTCTCTCTCTCTCTCCCACCAGAGGAACCTATGATAGGCTGTAGAAGTCGAGGCTTTTGGAGGGGTTGCTTGTAGAGCTTACGGGGTGAGTGTGTGGCCAATGGATCCATTCGCTAGGAGTAGTGCCAAGCTCAACCCATAGGGTGAGAGATACAGAGATATAGAGAGTGGGAGCAGGTCTGTGGCACCACCCGCTCCAAGCTTGATGATGTTGCACTAAACTGTTGATTAGTAGGCAAATGGTGCAAGCGCGAGAACTCAGGAGTAGCTGAACAGAGCAAGCTGAAGCTTGACGCCTTGAGGTGTGCATGCCCAAAGGCGCGTAACCAGCTTGCATGCAAGGGGAGAAAACGATAGGATAGGAGTTAAGGTGAAGAGTTGTGCACAACGCCTCACGATAGGGCATGAGCTGGTAACATCAAAGCTGAATGAAACTCAAGTTCCCAGATAAACTCATTAGTAGCCATTGGACACACTATACGAAGCTGGGGGAGAACTCTGAACTCGCACACGACAAGGGAGAATAGATGTTGGCCGGAGCAAGGATTTGCTAACACATGGCAACGTGAATGTCTCCCCCCATTATAGATAGTATAGATTATGTAAGGTGAAACTTCACTTTACATAACATTCTAAAACGATAGAATGCAAAAAAAAAAAAAGGTAAAGACAATATGTGAAATGAAAGGTAAGTCCCCATCATACATGCACCTAAAACTATGAAAGTCCCCCAACCCACCCCAAAACTAAGGGTTTCTCAAAAAGTTGGAACTTGGAAGGTCTGGAGAAAAATGTATCATGCATTTGCTTTGAATGCTTTCATGTTTTGAGGAGAGGAAAATAAACGCAATTTATGAACCTTCAAATTGAGGAGGATGAGGGTTTCGAGCGGCAAAACCCTCTTGTTGTAGCAATGGCGATAGCCTGCACCCCCTCCATTGCTCAGTCCTCCTTCCTCCCCCAAGCCCCCAGCTCCTCAACCCGACTCAACAGTTCTTTTTCGATTTAAGCAAGCAGTTGGAGCTATCATCACAGGACCCCCTTTCTGCGCCATTTCTCCCTCAGATGGCCTCACCATAGCCAACGCCTAGGGACGACCCTCCCATGGACGCTATTGCACCGCAAGGAGATCCCCCTTTTGTCCTTCTCCCCGCTTTAGTTATCAAACAATACGAGTTCACGCGACCCGCCTTCGACGGGTCTCGCTCGCTCTTATCAATCCTATATAGATTCTCAAGTCCACTCATGTGAGTGCATACGTACTTAAGTGTGTATGTGTATGCATATGTGAGTGTGTCGTGGGGAGATGTATTAAGATAGACACACACATACATATACATATACACACCAACCCCGCATCACATTCTATCTCTTTCTTATTGTCATCCCTCACCACCCCCACCCTTCTCTCCCCCGTCTTATGGTGCGTACATGCACTTTGTGCTCCTCGCCATTGGCTAAAAAGTGAAGTAGGCCCACGGAGAGGCCCATCACCCTCCTGCAAGGATCTGCTGCTTGCTCCATTAGCGCTATCGGAACATTAAGCGCTTGGAGAATCTGATGGAGTGCCATTGTGCGCCGTTTGGGTCTCTCTTGTATGTCAACCATGCAATTCTCTTGATTTAAAGGACTCGACTTCCCCCATCTTTAGTCAGAACCACGGAGAAGCATGTGCACATGTGCCAAGGCAATGGATGGCTGATTGAACTCTCTCTTTTCCATTGGACATTGTCTCTCGCATGTGATCTCTCTCTCTCTCTCTCTCTCTCTCTCTCTCTCTCTCTCTCTCTCTCACACACACACACACACACACACACACATACACACACACACACACACACACACACAAAGAGAAACATCTATTTTGTGGAGTAGGGGAGCGTTGACCCCATCCCATACTGTCCACCAGAAAAGAACTCAAGCTTTGTGTGTACCATTTTCAAAGAACCTATTATATCACTAGGTTGGCAATGGGACACTTTTATGTCATGTTAAGTGACCATTTTCCTTGAATTATGTCAAGAGTTTCAAAATGGATTTTCAGGTGCCATCTGTCTAGAAAGTTGCCTCATGAGCTGAAAAAAACTCGACATTTTTTTGGAATATCAATTCCATCTTTAACCTTGTCCTTGCACAATATTTCACAACCTAAACTATGTCAAAAAACGGGTCCTGTTTTTGGCTTTTTTCAACTTTTTGCAACTATACCACTCTAGAATTCATGTTTGTGAGGTCTATAATGCTAGAGAACTATCTTTATTAGTCCTCAACATGTCCTGATGCTTCTAGGGAGAAATAAATGTTAAAGTTGTAAGTTATGACCAGATTACAAAAAATATCAAATCCTGTTTTTTAGCCAATTTTAGCTCTTCTATGATTTATTTGGTGGGTTTCATGATATCCAAATGCATTTTGGATTTTCTATGTCGCATATTGTAACATAAAGCTAATATTCCTTGATTTTTGGGGCACCTAATACCCTATTTTGCATAGTAGACAACGATGGTTGATTTTTTCAATTATAGAAGAAAAGGAAACATTCTAGTATATCAAGTATAGCTTTTTCAATATTGTTAGTTTCTTGTGACAACTACATGCATATTGTAGGTAGTAATCATATCTAGTCATAATGATAAAATTTGGCTAGATATTGAATAGTTTCTATGGGATTCTACAACTCATAATGTTGAACCCAGTTTTTTCATATTTGCTGTATTTAGCACTTCATCTTTGTCCCCAAGATTCCCCTTGGTGAGAGATGTATTATTCTTTTGACACGCTCCATGGCTCCTTATGAACCTAAAGGACAATAGGGAACTAAGAAAACATGCATATATTATTTGTATTGAGCATGGCTATAGAAACGTTGATGATAGGTTTGCAAAATGGTAAAAATCCAACTTTTTGTACCTATTTCTTTTGGCAAAACAAAAAATAGTGAGTGAGAAGCAATCATATGTTCTGATCACCAACCCATTGAAGTTAACTAGGGAATTTATCTCAAGTCCTACAAAAATCCCTAATCTTATTTTTATGCAACAAAACGTAAGAAATGACTGTTTTGATGAAAATGTACTGGTCCATCAACTTTGGAGGCTTGGTGTGACCAAAAGATGAGAAATTTTACAAGTTTCTTATTTTTTCCATGTGTAGTAGGCCTTGAACTATAACCTCATGAAAGGATTTTACAAAATGAGTGGATCTACTATGGTTTTGGAGGTTTTTTTCAAAACCCTGAAAGGACACTTTTATGTCCTGTTAGGTTACCAACCTAGTGATATAGCCTGTCTCATATGCAGGTTGTGTTATTGTAATTAACATGAGGTCTTAGTGATTACTTGATCTATACAACAAGGTTTCCATCACTGGGGATTCTAGCCAAGCCACATAATGGGCTCCAGATAAATGTCGACCTACGTTTGCATTGTGTGATTGTTCGAGTAGGTCATCCCTCATTTTTTTATGTGCTCACCTTTTGTGCACACATTGATATGTTTAAACATCTAGAATGTGCATATGAAACATGCCGGCATAATGGTTATGACCCTTCTCCCCTAAGAGGTGGGTGCACATTTAAAGTACCAGATATCGTGCGTTTATCAAGGTTTTTTTCTTGACACACAATTGTTTAAACATCACCCGGTTTAAGAAATCATTGATACCCAATAATTGGTTTGGGGTAACTACCATCTTTGGGACTTTGTGTGTGTGTGTGTGTGAGAGAGAGAGAGAGAGAGAGAGAGAGAGAGAGTGTTCCGCCTAGTGTCTACCAAACTTCTACTTGCCATCAAAGTGTGGAGTCGCACTGCCGACGCTTCAACTCCCGACAGATGGCCTTTCAGCCCTTCCAACAGGCATCGCCAGTGGCTTTATATACTCTTCCGGTCTCGCTCTTCTCCCCTTTGGCCACGTGTCTTGCCTGAATCTGCTTTGCCATAAAAGAGTAATATAGATGAAGCTGAGTATGCCTCCAGGGCTATCATTGGGTATAAATTCTTTGTTCCACGTCCACCACTTGAAGCCCTCAAGGCTTGGCAGAAATCTCAATGGGCTCCAAGGGGTGTAGAGGTTTGTAGCACACAAGCCCTCCCCAACAACTTTTATGTTTTTTTTGTGAAAGATAAAGCTATGTCCATCAAGCTCGTCGATGCATGACAATGGATGTTTTGCCATTCCCCAGTTTGGGTCGAGCTACGTAGCTTGCCTCTTCACTAATAGTCCCTCATCAAGTCCATTGTGAGCCCCCTTGGTAACATCCTGGGTGTCAGGCCGCATCAGGAGTTCAACCCAAGATGGCACCCACAAGTCCTCATGGAGCTCGACTTGTCTTATGACCTCCCCGAGAATATCCTCATTCAACTTGATGATGGTTACTATTTTCTCCAACCGTTAAGCTACAAGCACAAACCATATTTGTGCTTCCATTGCGGTCTCCAAGGGCACATCATAAAAGATTGTCCCAGCAAAAAAGGCGGCAATTCCACCTCCGAGTCTCAATCATCCCCCGAAGCTCAACAAGAGGGTTTTCTCCAAGCTCCAACGTCTCCACCAAGCACTCGGAATCAAACGGCTCCCCCCACTCCGACATCAAAGTGCCCACCCAAGACCTCCTCCAACAAAGGCAAGAAGAAGGTCAACTCCTTTGCCCTTCTTGACTCCTTGGGTGAGGATGAAGATCAAGGTAACCTCAAGCTTTCACTAGTAGAGCAAGTCAATGCTCTAGATAGGTAGCTTATTGAGCTAGAGAATGGAGAGCCCTTGAGTAGCCAATGGCTAACCCCTATGGAAGAGCAAAACTTCAAACGAGCCCACAACCTCGAGATACCCACCAAAGCCTCTAGGCATAAGCCCAAACCCAAAAAATAAGGTGTTTTGTTTTTGGGTTTTTCTACTCGTGTCTATTTGTATCAAGGGTGTCATGCCTTTCATTGTCATGCTCTTCCTTGTATAAATTCACGCGCTTTGCTGTGGTTAGAAAAACAAGTAAAAGGGTATGGGGGATTGCTAAAAGAATAAGGAAGTGATAAAGTCGTTAGGTTGTGTTTAACTGGATCAGTCTTCGAAAAAGGATTGCCTCAGCTTAGCCTTGAGCCCATTGAAAATTGAGAATAGCTAGCTGCAAACCATAGTAAAGGGAAGAAAAATGGTGAAATATGTGAAAAAAAAGGTGAAAACTTTTGCAAACTTATGCTAGTATTTTTGGTTTGCTTCTTTGTGAGGAGAAAATTCAAACAAGGTTGTTTAATAAAAGAGATTTTTTTGAATATTGACTAGAATTAATTTATAGAATGCAAGAAAAGTCAAGCTATGTGAGGCTGTGATATGAAATGTGAAATAAAAAGAACTCATCAATGTGTGTGTGTGTGTGTGTAGAATTTATTGGCATCACGATGCCTGGAGATGCGTGCCCCAAACCCTAGCGCGAGTGATGCAGGGGATGGTCTTTGGTGGTGGACTGCGGGTTGGGGGGCCCTTTCGGTGGCCATTCTAGGGGTTCTGGGCATCTCTCGATCTTGGCGTAGAGCGGCCCACAGATTTTGTGGCAAGCGAGGAGGATTTGCTGTTGGTGTGTGGACATGGGATCTCGTGGAGGGTGGTCTCGACTGCCTGCCCTCTCTCCAATGGTGTTTGGGGCTCGGGAAAGGGCTTTTTTTTTGTAATGAGGGCTTGGTGGCTACCCTCTTTCCTACAAAAAGGAACCTGCTCGCCTGGCCTATGGTGGTTCTCGGTTGGAGTTCGTTGGTGGTTGATGTATCTGCGTTCGTATGCTAGTCTCAGTTGTGGATCTGCCTGTGCATGGCAAGCTTGTGGTGTTGCAGGGGTTGGATGGTGCCTTGTCATCAGATTTGTGGGTCTTGGTTGCAAACTCAAGGCATGCCTTGTGTTGGTCTTCTCGATGGTGGATTCTACTGGTCGGAGTTGTGTTTATGCTGTTGACTGGTTTGCTATTCCCTTGCGGTATCGTCTCATTGGAGGATTGTTCTTCTTTCGGTTGGACTTGGTGGTGATTAGCTATGTCTGCGACGGTATCGATGGTACTAACCAGCTTGGTGGAGAGTTCTTGTGGGGTGACAGTCCGTCAGACTTGGTGACATCCCCAATTGGTTCCGTTTCTCTCCTTGGATAGGTGGCTCCCTAAGCAGGTCCTCTTGTGTCAGGGTGACTCCCTTGTTAGCCAATCGGGTCTTTTGGTCGGGTGGCTCTCTGTTCAACCAATTTATGTGGTCGTGTTATAGTACCTTGGTTCTGTGTATGAGCAAGGTCGGGCTTGTAATTTTTTGTGGATTTGTCTAATACATTACCACCCACTATTGTGAGTTTTAAAAATAAAATAAAAATTACTAGAATCATGAAAAGTGAAGCTTTACTTTAACATTCTAAAACAATAGAATGCAAAACAATTCAACAAACTTTAGGATGTGAAATGAAAGGTGAAATAAAAAGATCCATTTATTATTTTAAACTGAAATAACATTTAAGCTAACTTCCAATAATCACCGAAAACATTGAAAGTATGCCTAACCCAACCCTCCTCTAAGGCTTCTTTTAGAAAGCCAATAAATAAAATAAAGGCAACCTACATGAAAAGCGTGTCGACGTCATGGAGTTGGAAAATCTAGCAGAAGTTCACATTCTCCCATGTCAAATCGAGAATCCCAAGAGAAAAAGTGAATTCCTACTAGAAGCTCTCCACATTTTTTAGCTTTCTAAAAGAAACCCTTAGTGTTGGGCGGGGTTAGGGAGGCTTTCATAGTTTTCTGTGGATGATAAAGACTTACCTTTCATTTCACATCCCATCTTTACTTTTTTTTGCATTCTATTGTTTTAGAATACTATGCAACATTTACTTTCTCTCCATACTTGAAAATGACTTTAGAGATCAAAACATTAAACAAAATATTCATAGGAGTTTGATCTTATGATGCAGTCTTCGAAAAAATTCTTTTTGTTAAAGTGGCAAGTTTTCTCCTTATACAAATACAAAATGGAAATACTATTAGAAATTTTTAAATTTGTAAAATATTCAAACTATTTTCTAGTATATTTTATCGGGTTTTTCTACTTTGCCATCCTTTGCAATCGGTTACTCTCGATTTTCAATCAGCTTAAGCCTAAGCTCAAGCCTAAGCTCAGACACATCTTTCTCAAACATTGAAGTATTGATAAACGATTCTCTCATGTGAGGATTTAAAAGAAAAATCACTTCACTAAATTGTTTAATTATTTTTTATGCTTATTTGAAAGCATTAAAATATTCTTTTGTTTTTATTTTTAATATGTCTTTTTATTTTACTTTCTTTTTGTTTTATTTTGTTTCAAAATACTAATGCACAATGTGCACCATTTACCTTATTATTGGGACCCTTTCATAATATATAAGCCATTTGCGAGTAGCGAGTCCAAACTATTATTTTTGGCTTTCTAAAAGAAGCCTTAGAGATGTCTTGAGTTAGGATACTTTCAATGTTTTCAAGTGATGATTGAGACTTACCTTAAATGTTATTTTGGTTTTAAAGTATTAATTAATGGATACCTTTACTTCATCTTAGTTCTAGTAAGTTTTATACTACATACATACACATACACACACATATAATTAGTTTTATTTATATGTATATATATATATATATATATATATATATATATATGATCAAACCATGATAAAGAGAAGAAAAACCACTGTAATAATGTCAAAACTTAGCTCAAAAATCCTACAAATTTTAAAAAAATTACTAGTATATTTGGTTTGCTTCTTTGCGAGGAGGACACTCAATCGCTTAATAAAAGAGACATTCTTGAATAGTGCTTCACCTTATATAATTCTAGTTAAACTCAACCTAAAGATTTTATTACTTTCTTATTGTTTTTGAAAGCCGTCGCGTGATCCTTTCACTTGTTTCAATTTACTTTGAGATTCCTCATGATTCTCTAATTCCGTGCTCCTTAAGGTAGGAATTTGCTATCCTCACAAAAGAGAGAGGTTTCGAACCCACACGGATAGAGCAATGCTTATTTAACTCACTCCCCTAACTACTCGAGTTGGCCCATTGAATTGCTTCGAATGGCACCCCATGCAAAAAAAAAAAGTCCTAAACCTGTGCATCTCTACTTCTCCTTTGTTCGTTGCCCTCTAGCTCTGTGTATTTAACTCGCTCCCCTAACCACTCCAGCTGGCCCATTCAATTGCTTCGAATGGCAACCAATGCAAAAAAAAAATCATAAACCTCTGCGTCTCTTCTTCTCCTCTGTTTGTTGCTCTCTAGCTCTACGCTCATCATGCTTGTGTACTCGTTGCCTCGCCCGCACCAACTCATCCTCTTCTGCTCTATGCCTATTATGATGCCCGACACCTGTCATTTCCCTCCAATAGGGATCTCATTTGATTCTCCTCATTTTTTCGATTTTTTTACAGTCTACTGATACCCCTTCTGCAATGCACCCCTTTTCAAACAAGTGAAAAGATCACGATGACTTTCTAAAACAATAAGAAAGTGATAAAATCATTACGTTGAGTTTAACTAGAATTCTATAAGGTGAAGCAGTGTTTGGGAATACCTTTTTTATTAAGGGATCGAGTATCCTCCTTGCAAAGAAACAAACCAAAAATACTAGAAATTTTTGTGAAATTTGTAGGATTTTTGAACTAAATTTTGACATCATTGCATTGTTTTTTCTTCTTATGGTTTGCTCATTAATATATATATATGTGTGTGTGTGTGTGTGTTTTTTTTAAATATAAGATATATATTAATGATTTCTTTTTATTATATATGTAAATTTTTAAATCTATTATATAAATATACACACACACACGTGTACGTGCGCACACACATACACACACACATGTGTGTGTGTACCATGGTTTGCTCATATATGTGTGTGTGTGTGCGTGTGTGTGTGTGTGTGTGTGTGTGTGTGTGTGTGTCTTTATATATATATAAAGAACTCTCCATTTATATATACACACATATATTGTGTGTATAGAACTTACTAGAATTATGGAGGTGAAGCTTAACTTTATCATTCTAAAAGAATAGGATGCAAGAGAAGTCAAGCCATGTGAGGCACTGAAACGAAAGGTCAAAAAGAAAATTCCATTTGATACTTTAGAACCAAAATAACATTTAAGGTACGTCAAAATCATCACTGAAAACATTGAAAGTATGCCTAACCCAACACATCTCTTTTTTTGGCCTGCGAAAGCAATGGCCTTAGTGTTGGGTTGGCTTGGGCGTCCTACTGCGTATGGCCTCCACGTGGAGCATACAAGTACAAGCTTTTAAAGTTCTAAAAGTTTCGCACGCAACTCTTGCAGTTGCAGTTGTCCTCGGATGCGTCCAAGCTTCGTTTGAGCACGTTGCGAGTGTGCAACGTCTTCCGACTCGCGAGGTCCACATGCTGAGTTTTCTGCAGCTGTCCACAGGTGACGTGCTCCAATAGCTGACGCGTTCTCTAGTAGCTGCAGTCAATGACCAGGCGCTCGAAACCGACTGGGTTGCCTGAGAGAGAGAGAGAGAGAGAGAGAGCGAGAGAGAGAGAGAGAGAGAGAGAGAGAGAGAGAGAGAGAGAGAGAGAGAGATCATCTCAAGGAGGCGTCTGAACTCTGTCCATAGCTGCCAGTGCCGCCGTTGTCCCCTCACTTCTCGTACTCGTGACTTTGATTGCGTTTAGAGCTGTCTTCTGCATGTCCAGCGCTTGAATGCCAATCTAGTCAGAGTATGTGATGGTGTGATGGCTAGTTCGGGTGTGCACAACGCTGCAATAGAATTCCTGTGTGTGTGTATGTGTGTGTGTGTGTGTGTGTGTGTGTGTGTGTGTGTGTGTGTGTGTGTGTGTGAGAGAGAGAGAGAGAGAGAGAGAGATCATCTCAAAAGCGTTCGACAAATATCACGTTTCCAAGAATATAAATTTCCTTTGCTTCAATTTGCAAAGAGGAAATTTTAAAAAATTAAGGGGATTTTTTTGGGTTTTTACACTATTTTTCTCTATTTTGGGGTGGAATTTCTCCTTTCCCCCTTGCCCTCAACCGGCATTTTTGGCGCTAAAGCCTTAGTGTTGGGCTCGCTTGGGCGTCCTACAACCTACGGTGTCCACGTGGAGGTTGTACTTTGCAGATCCTTAAAGGCTTAGAGGTACTCGGCGAAGCGACGATACTCGGCAATTGCAGTCGATGGGGCTACCTTGCACGTCTTTGACGTGGTACTTATAGGCGTGCGACAATAGGTGTCCCTGCAGGCGAACTCGCGAGCCTAAAAGTCTTCTGCAAGCTGTACAAACAGTCCAGCGTTGCAATAAATGCAGTCAAGAAGAGTGAGTAGACCCCTGGAAGCAGAATTTTGCACGTTATCGCGTGGGAAAAGGAGAAAGTACTAGGCTTTGGGCTGCAGGCAGCTGTAGACGCGCGCATGGCGCAAGGGGAAAAGGAGAAATTCCGCCTGAAAATAGAGAAAAATAGTGTAAAAACCTAAAAAATTAAGCTAATTTTCTAAATTTTCCTCTTTCCAAAAATAAGGAAAGGTATTTTGCATGTTTGGGAAAATGGTTTTTCCTAAATACTGCATGCCGTTTTCGATTTCGAAGATGCTATGAATCTTGAAAGAGAGATAGTGTTTCACTGTAGGCATTGCCATGAAAAAATGTGTCTCAACTGAATACCATGCCGTCTTTTATTTCGAAAATCTTGTCAACCTCAAAAGAGAGAAAAATAATGTAAAAACGCAAAAAATAATACCTAATTTTTCAAAATTTCCTCTCGAAAATTTTTGTTAGGGAGAAATGTGTCTTGACCTAATACCATATTGTTTTCAATTTTGAAAATGCTCTCAACCCCAAAAGAGAGAAAAATAGTGCAAAAACCCATCAAAAAATTAGCCTGGTGTTTAGAATTTCTCGGCATTTTTTACATTCAAAATGGTATGGTGTTAACTCGAGGCATATTTTTCCCAAATATTGCTCGGCAATGTCCAGGCTATGGTACGAAAATATTTCAAGAGGAAACTTCAAAAAATTAGACTATTTTTTAAATATTTTCACACTATTTTTGTATATTTTGGGACAACACTTCTCCTTTTTCCATGCCTTCAATCGGTAGTTTTAAAATTGGAAACGGCACAATATTAAGACGACACACATTTTGTCCAAACACTAGAGACAAATTTCCAAAATTAAGCTACTTTACAAAATTTCAACACTATTTTTTGTCTATTCTAGGGCAACGTTTTTCCTTTTTCCCAAATACTATCGTGCCCTCGAGCGGCGTTTTTGAAATTGAAACCGGCACACTATTAAGACGACACACAATTTACGACGAGTGCTGGTTTTCAAAAATCTTTTTCCCACCAAGTGCTCAGGAAAAATCATTTTCTCGAGCATGCAAATTTCTTTTCGTTGAGTTTCTCAAGGGAAAATTTTAGGCTCGTTCATTCGTTATTTCTATGGTGTTCAACACATGAGTGTGGTGGGAATGCTAGACCACCAACACACACTTGTCCACTAGTTCATTAATCCCTTTGAATTTGATGTCACCTATTGCATGTGTCTAAATGTGTCAAATCCATTTGATAGATGTGATAGTTGGTTAGATTCAAGATATAGTGAACCGTTGAGAAAGGCAAGGGACCTTGTAGTATATAAGTGGGCTTGTTGCTTCAAAAATCAGTTCAAAAACATTCTTCTCCCTTACTTATCCTAAGATGCTTGTGACTGTGTGAAGTATTATTTGTATGAACTTATTCATCCTTTAGCTAAAGCAAGTGCTTTACCCTACTTGCTTTACCCTTTGCTTCTTTTGAACACACCAAGTAATAATTGTGTGAACATTATTTACCATCCTCTCTTAATATGGCTGCCTCTTCTTCCTCATGAAATCCACTCGATGGACATTACGATGGCTACGATGACAACGTTGAACCCATGTGCGATGAATCTAGTGATGTTCGCTCGATGGAGTTTGAAAATGGTGAATCAATAGCTTGCTAGCTTATAGAAAATCATTGATATATGCTTGGGAATAATATGACTTTCCTTTTTGTTTTTACAGAGTTACACAAGATAGTGCATCGTGATACAGCTACATCTTTTTTGGGACCCGATAGTGCCCTCGTTCTCGATCGCGTGTCTCCGCTTCGCACAAGGAGCGCTTCGAACCTACTTAAGGTTGATGTTTCTTCTTCTCTTGGCGTTGGGCCGAAATCCCTCAAGCGTGTGGAACAAAGTGGGGCAATAGCACGTACACTTTCCAAGACGTGTGAGGCGACAACAGAACTAACTAAGACTTGCTTGCACCACAAAGATATTATATTGCTGTATCCAACCCTTACGAGTTTTGTTTTTTGTTGTGGCAGTCAAACCTTTATTGGGGGGACCACCACTTGTAATTGCAAAAAAAGAGAGCGTTGCGGAGGGTGCCAAGCTAGAAGCACATATTGGTACTGGGTGTTCCCATGACAATGTAATTCCCGTTGGTTCATCTTCTCTTGTGTCTTATATTCCCACTAAGATCCCTCTATTGCGCATTGTTGACAGCACTGAAACTTGCCCTCGTTTCGCATTTGAGGGGTGCATACTTAATTGATATGGAACCTACAAACAAAGCCCAGAGGTCGCTAAGTATATGCATTACCTTAAGGTAGACCTAGTTGATCCACTCAACACTGACACCATCACTTGTGTTGTTAGCGATCAATTTATTGAGCAATTCGTTGACACCCTCACTATAGGAGACTTTGTCCACCTTGAGAACGTAACTGTTAAAAAAAAAACTAAGTCAGATGGTTGCACATCTCCTCATGTACTATTTTTCAATGCTTCCACAGTTATAGAAAAAACAAAGCCTTTTGAAGTCAGCCTTAGTTTCTACCCAGAGAGCAAAGTGTGTCAATTTTTGGATGAGGCACAGTCCTTACATGCACAAGGCACCCGTACACACTTTGGAACTGTAGCTTTTGTTGTTATATAGGGCCATGCTAGCACTTCAAAAGTTGTTCTTTCCCAAGGTGATCTTATAGTTGCAAATGGTCCAGCGCCTGAGGACCGTGCCACTGTAAGGCTTGCTTATCTTCGCCCTTCTATAGATTTGCAGCTCTCTAATGTTTTCCCTCTCTTGTCATCGCAGCTTAGCTTCATGAATGCACGTAAAGACAATTACCACGCTATTTTTCGTGCTTTGGAGACCGATGTGCATCCTATGTTTGTTGCACGAAACATAGGTTCCTTCACAGCTCGAAGCAATACACTCTCAGTCTTGGATATTACTATCCTAGCACATGTCAAAAGCCCTCGTCTCAAGCATCGTTTAGAGGAAGCATATAACGCTCATATTCTTGATGTTGGCCACAATCAAGAAGTAAGTATTGATCTTGCTTTTCCTTTTTCACCGCAATAACTCAACAAAGCTCTAACTTGTCATGTGTCTATACATAGGTAACTGGTACACTGCACTTTGTGAATGTGAACTCAATTTTGGTGGAACGTTTTTGCGGTCAATGCAAATCTACTAAGATTCACCACCAACAAGAGGTGGACTTTTGCTCTATTTGCTTAAAATCTACAACTATTGTTTTGGTGCCCAAGCTTGAAGGAAAGATTTTGGCCAACAAAGCTTCCCCAATTGATGTTTCCTTAGCGGGTGACATAGTCGACAAAGTATTGCACCTTGACAAAAACTTTGTTGACTTATATGCTTCTGATGTGCTAGATGCACGTGAGCTACTAGCCTCCCTTGTACACACTGGGAAATTCACTGTCAACAAATTAGGCCTCATCACATCTTTTGTCGAAGAGACAAAGTAGTGCTCCTCTACAACATTGAAACTCCATCACCTCCACACCGAAGAACACCCTTTGTATTATATCACTTTCATCAATACTTATCTTGTAAATTCCCATCTCAATATTTCAAGAAAAAATTTCAAAAAATTACGCTGGCTTATTAAATTTTTACACTATTTTTGTCTATTTTGGGGCGACATTTCTCCTTTTTCCATGCCCTCAACCGCCACTTTTTAAATTGAAAATGGCACGATACTAAGACAAACTAAGTTAGACGATTGCACATCTCCTTATGTACTATTTTTCAATGCTTGCACGGTTGCAAGAAAAACAAATCCTTTTGAAGTCAGCCTTAGTTTCTACCCAAAGAGCAAAGTGCGTCAATTTTTGGATGAGGCATAGTCCTTGCATGCACAAGGCACCCACCCGTACACACTTTGCAACTGTAGCTTTTGTTGTTATATAGGGCCATGGTAGCACTTCAAAAGCTAGTCTTTCCCGAGGTGATCTTGTTGTTGTGAATCGGCCAAGAGCTGAGCACCGTACCACTATAAGGCTTACTTATCTTTGCCTTTCTATAGTCTTGCAGCTTTCTAATATTTTCTCTCTCTTGCCATCACAGCTTAGCTTCGTGAATGCACGTAAAGACGATCACCATGCTATTTTTCATGCTCCATAGACCGATGTGCATGCTATCTTTGTTGCACGAAACATAGGTTCTTTCACAAGTCGAAGCAATACACTCTCAGTCTTAGATATTACTATCCTAGCACACGTCAAAAGTTCTCGTCTCAAGCACCGTTTGGAGGAAGGATATAAGGCCCATATTCTTGATGTTGCTCACAATCAAGAAGTAAGTATTGATCTTGCTTTTCCTTTTTCACCGCAATAACTCAAGAAAGCTCTAACTCATCAGGTGCTTATACATAGGTAACTGGCACACTGCACTTTGTGAATGTGAACTCAATTTTTATGGAACGTTCTTGCGATCAATGCAAATCTACTAAGATTTAGCACCAACAAGAGGTGGAATTTTTCTCTATTTGCTCAAAATCTACAACTATTGTTTTGGTGTCCCAGCTTGAAGCGAAGATTTTGGCCAACAAAGCTTCCCCAATTGATGTTTCCTTAGCGGTTAACATAGTCGGAAATACTTACCTTCGTGAATGCACGTAAAGACGATTGCCACACTATTTTTTGTGCTCTGGAGAGTGATGTGCATCCTACATTTGTTGCACGAAACATAAGTTCCTTCACAAGTCGAAGCAATACACTCTCAACCTTGGATATTGCTATCCTAGCACACGTCAAAAGTCCTCATCTCAAGCACCGTTTGGAGGAAGCATATAAGGCCCATATTCTTGATGTTGGTCACAATCAAGAACTAAGTATTGATCTTGCTTTTCCTTTTTCACCACAATAACTCAAGAAAGCTCTAACTCATCAGGTGCCTATACATAGATAACTAACACACTGCACTTTGTGAATGTAAACTCAATTTTGGTGGAATGTTCTTGCGGTCAATGCAAATCTACTAAGATTCACCACCAACAAGAGGTGGACTTTTGCTCTATTTGCTCAAAATCTACAACTATTGTTTTGGTGCCCAAGCTTGAAGGAAAGATTTTGGCCAACAAAGTTTCCCCAACTGATATTTTCTTAGCGAGTGACATAGTCGACAAATTATTGCACCTTGACAAACTTTATTGACTTATATGCTTATGATGTGCTAGATGCACGTGGGCTACTAGCCTCCTTGTTCGTATTTGCAAATTCACTATCAACAAATTACGCCTCATCATATCTTTTGTCGAAGACACAAAGTAGTGCTCCTCTACAACATTGAAGCTCCATCACCTCCACACCAAAGAATACTCTTTAAATTATATTGCTTTCATCCATTTCTCATCTTGTAGATTTCCATCTCTGTCTCTTTTTGCCTCTCTCTCTCTCTCTCTCTCTCTCTCTCTCTCTCTCTCTCTCTCTCTCTCTCAGTGTGCGCGTGTTTCATTTACTTATCTTCCTTCCACCCCATACCATAAGGGGAGGAAAAACTGCATGTACATGGCTTTCCCAACCAACCATAATGCATCTTTTGAACAACTCATTCAAAATAATATTGATAGTGCTTTCCTTGCTAATCACCCATGGAATAATAATGTTTTTCTCGTGCTCAATAAAATAATAAAGTCGCGCTCGTAATTGCAAAAAATCATCAACATCATGATAGAGACAGTCAGAGTATCATTGGATGAAACACCAATGATCACACCTTCTATAACGCATTTGACGTCCAGTGGACATGATTCCTCCATTTTGACCCAAGTGTTAAATAACCACACATCATCTATTAGTATTGCGCTCGATATTATCCATGTGTTCTCTTTTAGATTCAGTATTGCATGTGATGTTTATATTTACGGTATACCCATAACTTCAATAAAAAACACAACATTCAATAGTGGAACCGATCCAGCGACATTTCAAAAAATCATCATTGTTGATAGAAGTGGCAACCTATTTTTTTACTTGGGGGGCAACCAATCCTCACACAAACGCAAGCCTCGTACCTGGGACAAAAACGAGACATAGTCGTTGACAGCTTTGATTCTCCAGCAACCAAATGAACTCCCTATCTCCATCGCGAGACAATTTGCTTGCTTAGGTGATGGAACCATCCGAGAAATAGGTGCAATAACATCAAAAATTAAAAAACTTAAAAAAAAATTACACCCCACAACTCCGTCCAACATAAACATTCAACAAGCCTCCCCATCAGAAAAAGCTATACAACAGTACACAAAAACAACAAATGATGTTCCTATATATCGATGTTATAAATGTGGACGTTTAATGTTTTTTTCCCAGTTAGCTCGAAAAGGGCGTAAGTCGGCACTTGGGAGGTCTAGAAACAATGAGATACATGAAAACTATGTTTGTACTGCATGCGGTCGTATAAGGCAACAACATGGTGCACTACTCACCCAATTGAATTCCATAGGATTTAACCCCCCGTTGGCTACAGTAAAGAAGCTAAATCATTTAGAAAGCCGCCTTGTAAGTCCTAGACTACCTTTCACCAAAATCAGGGAGCTTACATACGATGGTCAATTTGGCTTGCGAGGTAGCGTTGTTAATGTTTTGGCATCCTTGGGGAAAACACAACAAATATTGCAAAGGTTTATTCATGATGAAGCCTCGATAATAGTGGGCATTAAGCATCGTCTACAATACAATCATTGCTACCTTTTCGGCGTTGTTCGACCATTGCTTACAATGAAAGCCACTGCTCAACTATTGCAAACATCTTTATACAAGAACGAAAATATTACTCTGAACAGCGAGTGGGTAAGCCATTTCTATAGTGTCCATTGTCCTTTGCCTGATGATTTCGCTGACGACAATCAACCATCAGAAGAAGATGATCTAGCTACAGATGTCATGCTCCATGGAATTGAATCATCACAACAAGTAGTAGATCACAACGACAAAATCTTCTTTGTAGCTCCTACCGAGGGAAATAATCCTTTGAGTATTTTCAAAGATGAATATTGTGAAGAACTTAGTTTCCCTACTATTTTCTATGGTGAGCCCCGTAAATACCATACACTTGCTAAGCATAAATACCAACATGTGGCCCAATGGGAGCTTATGCATAGTGATAGAAGGTTCTAACTAAATTTAGAGAATCTTTTTTTCAAAATAGTCAAAGTCATGACTCAAAAAATCTTGGGATCCATTTGGATACGTATGCGCAAAGGCAAGCTAAACCAAAATACACTAGTGGCCGCACAGGTTGTTGGAGATACTAACATTGAGAAGGTCTTGTCTTCCCAACTTGGATATCATGACTTTGAGGCATTGCGAACATCACCTGACTACAAAGAGAAACTAAAAAAAAACGCCTTTGCTATGATTAGACAACTTGGACCGCCAACATTCTTCATCACATTTTCTGCGGCTGAGAAACGTTGGAAGCCCCTGATTACAGCACTTACTAAGCTCAACCCCATCACGCGTGCAAGCACACAGACAGAAGCGTCATACATACGAGATTTGGTCCGAGCCGACCCTGTAACAACATCCCGCTTTTACTTGAACCGATTTAATGGGATGAAGAAATTGCTAACCAAGGATATAAACATATTGGGAAAACTCAAAGATTACTTTTTTGTAATTGAGTTTCAGAGCCGAGGTAGCCAGCATGATCATGGGCTCCTATGGATAGAAAATGCTCCCATCTATGGGAAAGATTCCAATGAAGATGTTGTGGATTTCATCGATAAGTACATAACAACTGACTCCATGCTCCTTCCTGTAGATTTACAAGAAATTCAAACACACAAGCATAGGAAGACTTGCTTCAGAAAACACAAGGGATGCCGCTTTGACTTTCCTCGCTACCCAATGCCTTTTACTATGATTTTAGAACCCTACCATTCTCCAGATAACAATATGCAATACAAAAGAAAGAAACACAAAAATATCAAAGATAATCTGCTACTACTAGATTATAAATCGAATATTACATTCGAACAGTGGCTCCTATCTATGGACCTTCGATTTGACGATTACATCGAAGCTATATCATCCAGAATCTCATGCCCAACACTTCTGTTGAAAAGAAATATCAAAGATATCTACACAAATAACTTCAATCCAACCATTTCAAAGCTATGGGATGCGAATTTAGATATACAATACATTTTAAATGCACACGGAGCAGCTACCTATTGCACCTCATATATAACAAAATTTGATAACACACTCATCAAAGCAATCAAAGAACAATTTGACTCTTGCATTGAAAACAATGCAACTACATACGATAGACTTCGAAAAATAGGAAACACAATACTAAACACACAGCAAATAAGCTCACAACAAGCAGTATATATTGCACTTTCCCTACCTCTCTACAGCGCAACCCGAGAATTTATGTTTATAAACACAAACCCTCCCGACGAGAGAACAATGCTTCTCAAGCGAAAACACCTCCTACAAAACATAGACCCGACCAACACAAAAATCTTTTACGAGACAAGCATAGACAAATACTGTACACGTCCTGCCCAGCTCAATGCCATATCATTGGCAGAATTTGCCTCCACATACAATACAACAAGCAACACATACAAAAAACGTACCAAACCAAAGATTATACGATATGTCAAATATAATGCCACAAAAAATCCAGATAATTATTATAGAGAACAATGTCTTTTATTTCTACCATGGATAAATAATGAAACTCAACATCTAACAGATGGACTCACATGGAAAGATGTATACAATCAAAATAAACCTACCATCGATACAAATGAATCCAAATATAACAAAACCACAATACTAAAGGAGAACTTTAACACCAACTCACTAGCCACCAATTCACCTTCGACATCTACAACACTATCTAATATTTCCTTCCATATTCATGTTGACATCGCAGAAGACCTAAATATCCAACACCACCAGCTGCATACACACACTATACCAACCATAAAAATACTACTGCAACCAAACGATATATATTACAAGAGCATTCTACTACTTCACACACAACAAAGGCTAATATTTGATGATATTATGCTAAGAAAACGTACATTTCCTACAGAACCAATCCATATTTTCCTAACTGGAGGCGCAGGCACAGGAAAAACTTTCACCCTCCTTTTGATTGTCCAAGGACTTCTACGTTTCTACAACCATAGATCACATTCCAGCCCAACAACGACAAAAGCTTTGCTAATGGCATACACGGGCAAGGCTGCCTTTAACATTGGTGGAACCACAATCCACTCAGCCCTCCACTTGCCACTGCTCACATCATCTAACACTTCCCTATCACCTGAGAAACTGAATGAGCTGCGACTGCTTTACCGCGACCTATAGCTAGCCGTTTTTGATGAAGTCTCCTTGATTGGAACCAGCGTCTTCGCTATGGCAGACTCTCGCCTGCGTGCAATAAAAAACAACTACGACCTTCCATTTGGTGGTGTTGACGTTGTCTTATGTGGCGATCTTTGTCAAGCGAGTCCTGTACGCGACTCTTGGATTTTCTCCAGAAAACATCAGTTGCTCGAAGCTATCTCACCCTCTTTCTGGCATGACCACATAAAGTCTTATGAGTTAACAAGCACCATGAGACAAACTAACAAGACATTCATCGACATACTCAACAAGATACACGTTTCAAAACACACCAACGAAGACATTTTGTACCTCAATACACATTACATGCGTGCAGTACCTCATCCAGCCATCGTCTCCCACCTTTACTATGCAAACAAAGATAAAGACCTACACAACCAACATATTTTCAACACTACCATAAGGACACCACTATTTATTGAAGCACAAGACACAAGGGCCAAAAATTGTAGCAAAACTATTCAAATACCAATAGATCCAAAATTGGCAGCAGGTCTTCACACAAAACTTCACTTAAAACCAGGCTTAATTGTAGAACTTTGTGCTGGAAATATTGACATTCTAGATGGCCTAGTCAATGGAGCTGACGGTATATTCAAAGCAATAACACAAACCTCGACAACACAAACCATCTGGATTCACTTTCAAACCACTAAAATAGGCCAAAAAACTAGGTATGAAAACCAGCAACTATACATTGCATCGATAGATAGGCAATGGACACCAATCCAAAAAATAACACGTGAGTTTCAAATAGGAAAAAAATTCCTAAACACTATTACTAGAACACAATTCCCAATTCAACCTGCAGCTGCTAGAACCATACACCGTGCACAAGGCTTGACGCTAGACACCTTGGCTTTCGATCCAACTAGCATTCGAAGTCACGGCCTTGTGTACACTGCCCTCTCCCGCGTAAGAGATCCCAACAACCTTTACCTCCTAGCAGAATTAACTTCCAACCATATTAAAGTAGACCAAACAGTCCTAACTGAGTTACACCGCCTCAAAACACATGCCACTTGGCAACCTACACAGCTTAACCTCCACTCCTTGCCCAACAATCACTTGATAATACAATCTCTTAACATTGTGTCCCTAAAGAAACACTACAACAACCTTATTCATGATAATAGCTTTATGGCCTCCCACATTCTTCGTCTCCAAGAAACAAAACTACGACATCCCAACACAGTGGCCATAAACGGTTACACACACACTCAAACAACTGGTCCCATGGGAGTATCCCTCTTCACATCAAACAAAAACATACATCTACAACACCACAACATCATTTCCACGAATGAAATAGAATGCATTACAGCACTCCTCAACACGCCACATAATCCACCAATAACCCTGATAACATTGTACCGCAGACCCTCAACTCCACTTCCTTTGCTCCTGCAAACATTGACCACACTACTCACACCTCACCTCCAACACACCCCTACCATTTTACTCGGTGACTTCAACATCAATGCTAAATACCAAACACCTGAATACCTTGCACTTTCTAACCTTCTCTCCACACACAACATGACACAACATATAACCCAAACCACAACAATCTACGATTCAACTTTGGATCACATTTGGACTACAAATTCCTTCACTAACATAACAACATGCACTAAATTTTTGTTCTGGTCAGACCACTCCATTATTTACTTACTACTCCCACTAAACTCCAAAAACGCATTCCAATCCTCCCCTCCTCCTACATCCTAAAATCACCTCCACAAATCCTTCGATTGGCAGGCCCCTGTGCTCCATCACCTTGTTTTAATAGCAAAACTCACAATTGTGAGTGAATTATATTTATCAACCCAAATAATTACAAGGCCTTGTCATGCTCGTGTTGAGCCATGACATCATCTAGGGACTATAATTACATCGGCTATCAGGGCAGCCATCCCACCCAAGTCGCCCCCTTGTCCTTGATACATAGGGTCCCTTGTCATGTTCTTCTGAGATCATTTAGTTACCGATAGCCAAGATTTTCCCTGTCCTAGGCATGCCCTCTGCTGTCAACAAGGCACAAGTAGTCCTAGACCAATGCTCCGAGTGTTGCTTGTGTCGGAGCGTCCATATTAGCACTTTGCTTTCTTGTATAATTTCTGCGAAGCTTGCCACCTCCAAACCTCCTTCAAACACATGGCGGTTCCTTGTCTGCCATACATTATGTAAGAAGACGTACCTGACGATTTGAGTGCTGATGAGGATGGCAGGACCACCTGAATTCTTCCCTCCAAGGAAAAGACCAGTCTTGTAAAAACCAATTTTCCATGTTCTTTGGACCCACTTACATATATTTCCCTGCGAGGCCTTTGATAGTTGGGAAATCCATGAGGAGGTGAGCCACATCTTCACTAGCCAACCTGCACCCCAAGCATCGATCTGACCCAATCCCTCTTTCCTGAATCTTTACCCCCAAAACAGCACATGGACAGCATGAGGAAGTGGAGAGTGTAATCCTACACGGCATCGTCGGATTGGCAGGATATGAGTTCGATACTCAAGTGAAGCTGTACTCGTTTTGGAGCAGGGTACGCTGCTTTTGCTTCGATTTTTGCAAACGTCTATCAAACTATATTTATGGAGCTCGCAAGCGACGATCACAACTTCTGGTGGAAGATCTCATTGCTGCTCATGTGAGCCAAATCTATCAAGCACAAATCGTCGTAGGCTCTGCACAATTTGAGTGTCCTTAAGCACTTTCTCCCATCTTACAAATTACCCCCTACATGTGGGATGTTTACTCGTTCTCTTGCACACATGTCACACACCCCCACCCTCCAGAGCAGTGCTCGAAAAAAACCTAGGTTTAGTGTAGTCCCATCTACAAATTTTGAAATTTACCTCTAAATTTTTTAATTTGAAGGTAAGAAAACCTTCAAATTTTGTCAATTTACCTATGATGTTTCACATATGTAGGTTTGCCAAGTTTTTGGAAAAAAGATTTTTTCGAGCACTGGTGAGAGAGAGAGAAAGAGAGAAAGAGAGAGAGCGAAGACTCGCAGTGCTCGAAGAAAACCTAGGTTTAGTGTAGTCCCACCTACAAATTTTGTCAATTTACCTCTGTTGTTTTACATATATAGGTTTGCAAGGTTTTTGGAAAAAAGTTTTTTTCAAGCATTGGTGAGGAGGTCCCGGGGGAGGGGGCGTTGTTGGAGATGGCCTTCTGCCTTTATGTCGCACAACAACCAAGGTGCATGGTGGCCAGTACACAAAATCACGGATGCAAGTGCAGCCTGCCTCGAACGACCTGGAGAGAGAGAGAGAGAGAGAGAGAGAGAGAGAGAGAGAGAGAGAGAGAGAGGACTCAAACAGTGCTCGAAAAAAACCTAGGTTTAGTATAGTCCCACCTACAAGTTTCAAAATTTACCTGTAAATCTTTTATTTGAAGGTAAGAAAACCTTCAAATTTTGTCAATTTACCTGTGTTGTTTCACATGTGTAGTTTTGCCAAGTTTTTGGAATAAAGTTTTTTTCGAGCACTGCTCCAGAGTCCCACCGGTCTAACGTCTCTCCAGTACGTATCTTGGAGCTGCAGTGGAAAAAAAGATAACTAGGAAGATCTGGATAGGCTAGCTGGAGCCTCCCGAGTCCCAACGACTTTTCTCAATTTTCTCATCACGAGGGAATCAGCCTTTCAATGTGTGTTCGTTTCTTCGGTGTGCGTGCGTGTGACAGAGAGGAGGGTTTTGTGCCTGTGCTATGTGAAGTTTGTGTGTGAGAAACGTGAGTCCAGAGTGCGAGAGAGAGAAATGCGCTTGTGTGTGTAGGTATGTGTGTGTGTGTGTGTGTGTGTGTGTGTGTGTGTGTGAGAGAGAGAGAGAGAGAGAGAGAGAGAGAGAGAGAGAGAGAGAGAGCATCACCCCTCAATGTAAGTATTAAACCGGTCTCCTCAGACCTTCCCTTCTTCGCCTGTTCTTCAATCGCAGGAGTGGAGTAGCTCACAAAGTGTAGCTGTCAACTTCGTAACGGCCATGGCGCTCCGCAGCCTCAGCAGCGCTGCAGATCCCTTCGCCCTCTCCCACCATATCCAGCTCACGTCAAGTTTTTTGCCATCTATAGAACTTCACAAGGGTGCTGCAGCAGGTGAGCTCTCCTTGGGTTCATGGTGAAAATCTGTGCATGTGTTCATTACTTGCATGTCCAGACTCCTTTGTGTAGATTGATGGGTGTATCTGGAATGAGAATCCATTTTTTCTTTGAATGCTGGCGGTAAGAGTTGAACTCCAAACCAGGAGAAAACTAGGCAAGGTTTAAGGGATGTGTGAGATGCTGTGTGGAACCTTGCATAGATGAATTTTTAGCGTAAGACATAGTGGGACATTGATTTAAAGCCAAGGTCTGTTTTTGGTAAATGATGATCTTTAGGCTTAGTCTAACCTCCACTGAAGTTGTATTAGAGTAATATGCAGGAAGGGTCTTGCCTTGGGTTGAAAACAATTCTCTCTTACAAGCATGTTATGATCTAAGGGATCTGGTTCCTACTGCATGTAGCAAAATCTGCTGTAGGCCTTGGTGTAGAAGAAGGTGGCTCTGTGAAAAACTGGAATTAGGTGGTGTGTGTGTGTGTGTGTGTGTGTGAGAGAGAGAGAGAGAGAGAGAGAGAGAGAGAGAGAGAGAGGGGGGGGGGGGGGGGGGGGGGGGGTCAACACCTTTTATACAGTTGATATGATGCTCAATTTTACACTTCTTAGGAGAAATTAACCTTCCCAATGGTTTTCTGCCCCTTAAATTTGCAGAATTTCATAGAAAGTTCTATTTAAAGACCGAATGTAACGCTTGCACCATGGCTCACCAAGCCCTTGGAAGTTCAAAACATGGTTTTAGGAGAAAGATTACTTTGGATGACAAGGACATGCCACAACAGTGGTACAACATCATTGCAGACCTGCCGAGACCGCTGCCACCTCCGTTAAATCCGAAAACACTACAACCATTGAACCCTAATGATCTGTTGCCTCTTTTCCCACAAGCTTTGATTGAGCAGGAGGTTGCTTTACAAGCCTACATTGATATTCCTGAAGAAGTTCTCGATGTTTACAGTATGTGGCGACCTACTCCACTTTTTAGGTATGAAAAAAGTCGCTTCAGTTATTTTTTTATCATGCCATGGACAGGCTAGGGGGATATATGGCAATAATGGGGATGTTGTAGTCATTGGGCAATAGATGCATATATGCATAGTCTATGTCTATATGCATATAGGCATAGTCCACTCGTCTATTGCAGATAGATGGCACAATTGGAATGTAGATGTGATCCTTTTGATCCTCTTTGGTGAGCTGACTTAGGTCACTCGTGACTCAAGTGCTGAAATCCTACTAAGGCACTGCATTAAGTGAGCACTATTTTCATTGCCAAGTTGCATACAACAGATGTGAAACTTGGCTTTAGTTGTAGATCGAGCTTGAGGACTACTCCGTATTTTGTAGTGTTTTATCCAAGTCAGTTTCTTATTTTTATTCTAGGAGCTGCTGCATTGGACTTCCAAGTTATAATACAATCGAGTCTCGACACAAGAAGGGGTGTACTAATAGGATGGAACACTCTGCCTTTGAGACACAAGTGCTTCACGTTAGTGCCAATAAGTCATTTAGGAAACCAGGGTGATCCTAATAGACTTGATTTGGTTTGCCTGTTTTTAATTCTTCTTGCAAGAGCATGAAGGGGATTTGCAATCTTGAAATTCTTGGGCACTTTCATTTTATTTCTGTTTCCTCTCTGAATTTATCAACAAAGTTTGGATTGTAGATGGTCTTGGTAAGCTTCTTAACATGGTATAAAATATCCGCTCGTTTCCCAGGCTTATGATTCACAGGAAATGTGGTTGAAAATAAGCTTTATTTTGAAGGATCTTGTTGAGAGCTGTTGAAATTTTATTCACAGAGCTCGTCGTTTGGAGGCATTTTTGGAGACACCTGCAAGAATATATTACAAGTATGAGGGTGTGAGTCCAGCTGGCTCTCACAAACCTAATACTGCAGTGCCACAGGCGTGGTATAATGCACAAGCTGGTGTGAAAAAGCTAACGACAGAAACGGGTGCAGGTCAATGGGGGAGTGCACTAGCTTTTGCATGTAGTCATTTTGGTATTGGATGTGAGGTGAGATCATTTTCACTGAGCATAAAAGAAAACATGCCAACATTTTTGTCCTCATATTTTGCATATAGGTATGGCAAGTGCGGGCTTCTTTCGACCAGAAGCCGTACCGGAAGCTTATGATGGAGACATGGGGTGCCAAGGTGCATCCATCGCCTTCAAATGCGACAATGGCAGGGCGTGCAATCCTTGCGACAGATCCTTCCAGCCCTGGTAGCTTAGGGATGGCGGTATCGGAAGCTGTCGAAGCAGCCTTGGCAGATAAGGAAACTAAGTACAGCCTTGGCAGTCTCCTCAATCATGTGCTTCTCCACCAGACAATCATTGGAGAGGAATGTTTGAAGCAACTGGCTATGGTAGAAGAGACTCCTGATGTTATTATTGGCTGTACTGGGGGAGGATCAAACTTCTCAGGGCTTGCGTTTCCTTTCATCCGTGAGAAATTGAAGGGCAGGATAAACCCTACTATCAGGGCAGTAGAGCCTGCTGCATGCCCATCATTGACTAAAGGTGTGTATGCATATGATTTTGGAGATACAGCAGGAATTACTCCCCTTCTCAAGATGCATACACTTGGGCACGACTTTGTCCCAGATCCCATACATGCAGGTGAGCTTATTCCTCTCCTTGTATCATGGCATGCTAATGTCTCTTGCATTGTAGAGCTATGTATATATACACATACATATGTATATATGTATGTATACATAGACACACATGAATGTATATATGTGTATGTATGTATATACATCTCTATGTATATATGTATGTATACATAGACACACATGATACATATATGTGTGTGTTTGTGTATACATACGTGTGTATCTATGTATATATACATAGACACACATGAATGTATATATGTGTATGTATGTATATACATCTCTACACGTGTTTGTGCGTGTGCATACATATAGGTGTATATGTAATATACACACATGCGCACACGCACGCACCAAGATATGCACCCCAGCACATTCTTGAAATTGATCTTCATAACCTTTTTGCAGGAGGACTACGATATCACGGAATGGCGCCGCTAGTTTCTCACTTTTACAATCTTGGATACATCGAAGCCATTGCTATCCCTCAAGTTGAATGCTTTAAAGGTACTTTAAGCTTCTCTCATGAGTATCACAACAAGCTAGAATCAGTTTTTGCTTGACAAATCATAGAATCTAATAGACGATTTCATACAGCTGCGCTTCAATTCGCTCGCCTGGAGGGCATAATACCAGCTCCGGAGCCCACTCATGCCCTTGCTGCAGCCATTAGGGAGTGTCAGCATTGCCGCGAGACGGGAGAGGAGAAAGTCATCTTATTGGCCCTTTGTGGACATGGCCACTTTGATCTCGCAGCTTATGAAAAATACATGGCAGGCGAGATGGTAGATCTCCAGTATCCTCAAGAGAAGGTATCAGAGGCCATGGCTAGAATTCCAAGTGTTACCTAGCTTGTTGTAAGCTCCTAGATTCCACTTTCACGTGCTTTTTGTCCCCAAATGACAGATGTCATATCACCCTTCATTTCTCTTCAATTTACAATCAAATGAATCTTGTATAGTGTCCGCAAAAAAAAAAAAAAACCTGGGGTTTACTGTACTTTTAACCGGCTAAAATTGCAAAATCTAAGGTTGATTTTGAGCTTGCCTTGAATAAAATTGGTAAAAATTAAAAGAGTTTGTGTAAAAACTGACAAATCCTTCTAAGTTTGACCATAAAACCAGGATGGTTGTAAGTATCCTTTTTATGTTTGGTTATAAAAAAATGTTTTTGGCAAGGCTTGCTTCCTTATGTTTTTCTCACTTTTCTTGAAGCCTTCCAAATCAAACAGAGAACTCAAGGATCAATGGACAATTATTTTTGATCTCTTTTAAACAACCTTGATGTGTCTGTACTGAGATGCACATTGTCAACTCAGTTTCAAGAGAAGGCCTCGATACCATATGGCCATGTAAATAATATGTACATGTAAGGAAGCATGGTTTCCACTCTCACTCGTGCCATGGGCCACAAGTTTTGGTCGATGACAATGGAATCGATGTCATTCCACAAAGAAAGAAGGGCACATAGAAACTCAATACCACACGTTGAAAAACATTTAGCTTTGATTATGATTGAGCACAAACTAGTATGATATGTTGATGAGATTTCCATCAAGATACATAAGGGTCATCAAGAACATGAGAAAGGATTGAGGGGAGGAGATTCCTACGTGCTTGTGTGTGCAGGAAGAGGGAAGGAGGAGAGGAGAGGAGAGTATTTTGGTGGAGCTATGTGAGAATAAGTTCTCACACTCCTTATTCTTATTCTTCTATAAAACCAAGAATAAGTGATGGGTGATTGGCCACTTGGCAAAACCCTAACAATCTCCCACTTGAAGGCCAACATGGTTCAAGTGGCTATAAGTGTTATGGTTAGTATGTACAACTGTACAAGTGTGAAGCATGACCATAGCTTCACCTTACGTTCATCATCTCGATGCAATGTGCAAACCACTGTAAAGATATGCAATCTTTGTCAGAGCATTCGTTGGCTTCTTATCCGTGTGGACTTTGGCTGACTCAGTGCATTTGCTAATCCCATATAACATGATACCTGACTTGATGTGTTTCGATTTAGAATGAAACACGAGGTTCTTTGATAGCACAATCGCACTTTGGTTGTCACAATCTAACACTGGAGTTCGGTGTATCAACAAACAAGAAAACGTAGCCAGATGCAGGTCTCCGAGTGTCCACACAACCTGCATAATCATAATCAATGTATCCCCCTTGTTGACAAGAAAAATGTAGGGCCTGATTGCAACTTGCTATGTAGATTGAAAGTGGTGGATGTCATAAAGATAGAAGTGTAGTCAGGCTCAGATGAGGGATGTGTGCTAAAAGCTTGCGCTGCTGATTATTATGTGTTGCTAAAAGCTTGCATTGTGTTGCCATCAAAAGCTTGTGCTGCTCATTAGTATGCGCTGATGCATTAGATCCCATGTACATCAAGGGATGATTTAGGCCAACCAAGTAAAGATGCTTTTCGCAACGAAAAATTGAAGGAAAACAATATACTCAAACTTCAAAGGCTCGAAACATGGTAGACAAAAGGAATGGCGGCTAGCTACCGTGAGACAAGAGGCCACATGGTGACGATGACACATCATGGGATGTGTGGCGCGAGCAAGTGCAAGGTGACATGCACATGGTAATGTGGTCGATGTGAAGGTGTAGGGAATCGTCATTTACTGATCATTCCTTGAAAGAAAGGGTGACCACATGATGACGGGCGGATGCAGGGATCCATGGTGGGAACGCTTTTTGGAGGGAATGGTCGTCAATGTCCAGGGGATGGGGGACATCCAGCTTGTGTAGACGACATAGAGGACGCTCAGTTGCTCAGAGGCTTAGATGCCATGATTGGTTTACTGGAGTCAATTTTCCACGTGTTGATATGGCAAACGTTGGTTACTATTCCAATTTTTGACGTGCGACCATATCATTTACAAAGCTTGAGAATCATTCTCCAGGCGGCTGATGTGGCAGCCAAGAGAAAGAGAGATAGAGATGTACAAGTGGAGACAAAACGGGACATGGCATCATATTTTTTCTAGGAAAATTTGTGGGGGCCCTAGGAGGCACCCGTGTGGTTCAGGGGAAGTCTCCAAAGGTCTTGATCGTGCACCCATGTGGGTTCAATTAGTACCCCTCAACTTGAGGGCTCCAAGTTTTAAAAACTTAATGCTTGAGCTAATGAAATCTCGAGACATTCCACAAAATGGAAACTCGAAATTTGCAAGGTAAATCTGGAGCCAAAAAAGATAGTAACCTTTGAAATTGAAAGGCAAAATGAGTCACATTAATCGAATAACCTTGGAAAGTCTTGGACATAAATGTATATTCTAGGGTGTCGAGGGTAAGGAGAGTTGATGCCAAAGTGTCTCATTAACGGGAATCTAAGGAGATACATTGGGAAATTTTGTGAATGAAACAAAAAGCTATTAAAAAGAAAGGGGAGGGGGATACAAGGAAGGGTACGTGTGGCGACAAAAGAGGCATGCATGGGTGGAGGTAGTTTGGGAGGGGAAAGTGGCCAGGGACACAAGCAAGCAGGGGCGATTGGCATGCCAGGTGGAGGGCGAAAGCTCAAGGTAGGAAGGGACACTCGATGTCGTGTGAGGAGAAAGAGCATGTACGTGCAAAAGTAAAAGGAGCATAATTTTCTCATTTAGTGGAAGCTTGCTTGTGTGTAGATCCGTGCACGGTCGAAAAGGTGGCAGATGGAATGACGATGAGTGAGCACAGATGGAAATACCTATTTGAGGAGGGATGTGTTGAGCTACAAAGGCAATTCCAGGGCTTCCAAGTGCCGAGCCACAACCAGAAAAGAGTTAAGTGTATTTTTTAAAAGGGAAAATGACCAAAATATCTCTCTAATTTGTGGAAATTCCCAAGATACTTGTTAGTGCCTGATGTGTCGTGGCACTTACTTTTTTATTGTAACTAAGGTCTTAGATTTAATCTTTAGGGGTTTGTTTACACAAGGAATTTATGCCTAGGTAGTTTTAAACATTTGAATGGTCATATGGTGTGTATCAGTTTTCGGATGTAACTAACCGACATGCAGTTTTTGGCAGTTCCATGTAGTTGTACTGCGTTTTGCTTTGTAGTTCAATGGTGATGATGAATATACAGTGAATGCAATACTTTCTTATCTTCATTATGGTGTTTCTTATTCATCTACTCTACAGTTTTGTGATTAAATGTGTAGTCTCCTACCTCGTTTATCTTTATACTGCATGATTCTTGTATTGATTACCCGTTAGGGTTGTGAGCCCCTAACACTTTGGCGATCTGCAAGTGTCTCTTTGTGGAGATGGAAACAAGTTTGACATCTTGGGAGGATTGTTGAAGCGTTTTTGCAATTGGTTCGAATTCAGCCTGAACCATATGTCACTCACGAATGTAGTAGGGTGCTGATACGTTGGTTGACATAGACCACCCACAAGAATTCTTGAATTGGGTAACCCCGCAGGAAGAGTCTAAGGAATATACATCAAAGTTATTGGAGGAGTTCTTCCCGAATCTTCCAGGGGAAATCAAAATTACAATTGCTGACAAGTTGCAGGTGTTTATAGTTTTTGTGCAGTCAATTGCAGTTTAGTTCAGGCAATTGCTGTTTGCTGTTGTAGGCAATTTTTGTTTCTTAAAAATATGCAGTTTATGCAATACACTATTTTATGAAGCTTTTTGAAGGTTATTTCAATATGTGGTTATTATTGTTCGCTATGCCTTTGATCTTTGCTTTATGGAGGCAAAGAAGAAGAAGAAAAAGTGCACTATTTGTCAAAAAAATTGGCACTCTACAAAGCGATGTCCTTACATGTGTAAGCCTTATCAAAAAGAGGATATTGTGTCAAGTATTGCATGCCAAAGTTGTGCAAGGAGTTGTATCAAATTATGCACAGTTTTCAGGATGCATCATGGGAGTAGGACATGTGTGATGCTCGAGAGGATCTAGATTGGTTTTTCGATTTTCTTGATGATACACACAACTGTCATAATAGTTGAGTTGGTAAAAAGAGGAAGTCATGTTCAACCGTAAGTCGAATATCAAGGTTACAAGAAGTGGTTGAAGGTCTTTTAGAGAAGTATGAAGAGGAGTTTGATGATTACCTTAGTGATGACGATTCTCAATGGTGTTTTCAACAACCTGTTAACTGTTTCCAACCTAAAACAATCTCAAGTTGTCAGTTTTCAGTTACCAATAGTTCAGGCATCTGCACTTTCAAAGTCTGAATCTGATTTTTCAGCACTTGAAGTTTTTCAACTTGATTTTGATGTTCTTGAATATGGGATCAAAGTTGTAGATACTCAGATTAGTGAAGAGAAGAAGTTGATTCAATGAGGAGATGTTGTTCAATGCAAGGGAGATAAAGTCCAAAAGATGATGAAGGAAGGAGCATCTCATGAGCCAAAGAAGCCAAGAGGACTGCCAGCTATCCCCAAACCTCACATCAAAGAGACTCACCTCTTTGCTGGAAGAGAAGGAAAGTTATCCAAAAGAAAATTTGGTGATTGAGAAGAAGGGAATCCAAGTGGAGGTGAGCAAGAGAAGCCACCAATATCCCATACAAACCCATATACCAACCTTGGACATCAATCTTGAAGAGGATGAAATTCAAGGAGACATCAGATTTCGATGTAATGAAGTGGAGGAGATGAAAATGATAAAGACATAATGTGTGTTGATGATGAGGATGATGTGATGAATCAGTTTTTGTTGTATCTTGATGAGGAGTATCCCACAAGTGACAGTCAGGAGTGTGTTGATAGAGAAGTGTTTTTTGGAGCCTTGAAGACTGAAATCCAATTTCTAAGAGTGGATATGAGTTATTCAAGTTTTGAAGACAAGGATCTTGAATTTCAGGTCCCTGAATTACAAGTTTTGATATCAAAGGTCCCTGATGTACTGAGTTCCACAATACAGGTCCCTCATCCTGAGATTACTGATTTTCAAAGAAGTTATGTACCTGAATTTGCTGACTACAAAGTCTTGTTGAGATGATCCATAAGATTTCTTTGGAGTTGGAGAATGACAGGTTCAAATATGGTTGCGGCTAATGAAGCGGTTTCCAAAATCAGTCAACTTCAAGAAGAAAAGGCATCATTGATGGTGGAGATTTCTTAGGTTCGAGCAGAATTTGACTTGCATATTTCTTACTGTTATGAAGTTCATGATGATCTTAAGAAAGTTATTTTGGACAAGGATAATCAAATTGAGGATTTGAATCTTCAACTCACTCAAATCATGAATATGGAGTCTTCTTCAAATCTTGATGTTATGGAAGATGTCTTGAATGATGATGTTTTCGTGAATGATCTTTATGATGTTGGTGCTTTTACAAATTCAGTCAAGCAGATTGGAAGTCCATCTAATTCTTTCAATGAAGTTTAGTTTACTGATGGTATTCTTAAAGATTTGTATTCCTTATGTGGTCATGTTCCAGATTTCAATGGTTTTGTTGATGCTCAGGAGATGGTTTTGACTGATGATTATGCAAGCCTTTTGTAGATTCTTGATGATGGTGAAGTGGATTTTCTTGAAGATGGTTCTATATGTCTATATGATGTTGCTGATGGAGGAGATGATGTTGATATTCTTATATCTCATTGATTTTATGTCTTCATGCTTCATGACATAAGGAAAGTTTTTCAGGGAACACAAGTCAAAAGTTTTTAGTTTCAGGGAGATATCACTGATTGGAGACATTTGCAACTACAAAGTGGATTTCTTTCTATTTTTGAGAGTGGATGTGAGCAAGCCATCTTGGTGATGTTTTTAATGTGTGAAGAAGAGTTCAACTTGTTATTTTCAAGCCTTGAATCAAATCAGTTTGGGTGTTTCTTGAATCAAAATTTTCAGGATCATCAACTGTTTTCGCATACAGAGTCTAAAATAGGTCTCCCAGTGTTTCATCAATTGCAGAGATGTTGGATATGTTTAAGAGGCAATGTCTAATGGTTGCAAAGTTTTCATCCTACCTTGAATCTTTCTTCAATCTTTCTGAAGAGAAACCTGAACCTGAACCTGAACCTGAACCTGAACCTGAACTTGAACCTGAACATGAACCTGAACATGAACCTGCTAATGTGTTTAGTAAGCCATACTAGGCCTTTGCTGAAGAAGAGGCTAAGGAAGAAAATCTGTTGTTACAAAAGAAGCTCACTGAACTGAAATATCATTTTATACAGTTGAAGTATAAGGGGGAACATTAGGTTCATGATCAACCTAAACCAGAGGGTGCTGAATGTGAAGTGACACTGATGGATAATGCAGATCAGGAAGTTCAAGAGCAGTTAATTGAAGATATAGTTGCAGTCATAGGACAGGAGAATGAGGCAGAGCAGTAGCATGTTGGGGAGGCATTATTGAACACTGTCAAGGAAGCGTTAGGTAAGAACAATGAAGAAAATACAATGGATGAGGTTGCAACTGAGATGGAAGTAAGTATTGACGCAGAGGAAGAAGCAAAGGAGGAGAATTTGTTATTGCAAAATCAGTATGATGAGCTAAAACAACACTATAAGGAATTGAAGAAGCAGTTGGAGCAACAGAAACATCATCAACTTGAACAATTGCATACTTAGAGTGATACTGTAATGCTAGAAGCAACTGAAAATGAAGTTCAAATGCAGTCTACTAAAGATGAACTTACAGTTAAAGTTGTAGGTGCAGAGGCAAATGGTGCAGGTGGACATCATAAATGTGAAGATCTAGTACTGATCATTGTTGAAGATATACTCAATAAGGAGACTACTGAGGTTACAAAGGAAACAACTGAAGCTGAAGTGGATGCTGAAAATGGTAAGGAAACTGCAACTGAAGGGGAAAGTTCAAAGCAGCTTGAAGTTAAATGTCATATTGATGTTGACATTTCTGATCAAGGGATGGGTTCTCACAATGTTTGATAAACATTGCCCACCACGTGTGCCAGGTGTTAGTGCTTGATGTGTCACGACACTTACTTTTTGATTGTAACTAAGGTCTTAGCTTTAATCCTTAGGGGTTTGTTTACACAAGGACTTTATGCCTAGGTAGTTTTAAACATTTGAATGGTCATATGGCGTGTAGCACTTTTTGGATGTAACCAACTGACATGCAGTTTTTGGCAGTTCCCTGTAGTTGTACTGCTTTTTTTACTCTGTAGTTCAATGGTGATGATGAATATACAGTGAATGCAGTACTTTCTTATCTTCATTATGGTTTCTTCTTCATGTACTCTGTAGTTTTGTGATTACATGTGCAGTCTCGTGCCTCGTTTATCTTTATACTGTATGATTCTTGTATTGATTACCCGTTAGGGATGTGAGCCCCTTACAATACCCACATATCTATTTTGGTTGGATTCTTCATGAGTTTCTGATCTTTATTCTTTTCTAACAATTCAGATTCGTTTTTGAGTGCTTAGCATGGTATTTGTCACAAATTACCTGGCAAAAATGCAATTATGTCTAAAAATGATGAAGCAATTCATTTCCAAAGCTTGCATAACCAACTCAAAATTAGCATCTTGTGTTGATAGACAATCATTATTCATATGAAAACCTACAAATTTTTTAATCTTCGGAGATATTCAATCTCATATCCAGGGGTATTTTGAAAATATCTTTTATCTTCGGAGATATTCAATCTCATAACCAGGAAGCACCTTAGCACAAAAAATAAACGAAAATCAACAAGCTGGCTCACGTGGAGGAGGGCAGTTGATGAGAAACCGAAAGGTAGGTGGCATCCAACAAAAGTAGACGCGAAGAAGGCAACTGAGACAAGCACCCAACTAATGGCCACACGCCACGGCAAGGGGGGAGGACCTAAGAGGAACACACAAGAGACTTTTTTTATATTTGATTTTGGTACATCTTTGGCACGAGCACTGTTGAGTTCTGGTGGCTAGGCAGATGATTCATTTCTATGGTGAGCACTTCAAGTTCGAGTCGGATTCGCTTAGCAGGAGTTTCTCCCCTTTTTGGGCTAAACAAAAAAGCCTTTGCGAGGAATCAAAGAAGATTCCAAGTTATTGGAGGTGCCCTTATTGAGCATGAATGCAAGTGTGAGAATTGACAGGCGTAGGCCGTTCGATTGTCAGCGAGGCAGGTGACAAACCAGCGAATGTTGGAGGGGAAGTGAGGGGAGGCAACGTATGCTAGGCTATGGTCACGTGAGGCTTAGTTATCAACTATTTGAACAAATAATTAAGCCTCATTCTTGGTCACAGGCAAAAAGGAGCAATAAATGAATAACTATGCCCACCCTTTGTAACTATGCTGATTTTGGCATAGGTTTGAAGTCCAAGGCTTAGCTGGGAGGATGAATGAATAACTAAGCCTCGTGTGACCATGCAAGAGGATTAGTTATTCATTTAATGCTATGTCTGGGCATAGTTGGCTTAGTTATCTATAATTGATAAGGCTATGCTCACGCGAGGATTAGTTATCAGTTATTTGAACAAATAACTAAGCTTTATTCTTACTCACACGCAAAATGGAGCATAGAAAGGATATTTATGCCCACCCTTTGTAACTATGCCGATTTTGGCATAGTTGTGATGTTCAAAGCTTAGTTGGGAGGATGAATGAATAATTAAGCCTCGTGTGACCATCCAAGAGGCTTAGTTATTCATTCAATGCTCTGTTTGGGCATAGTTGGCTTAGTTATCTATAATTAATAACTAAGCATCACGTGACCATAGCCTAACTGAGCCTCACGTGACCATAGACTTTTGTGCCGGGTGAGGAAGGGGACAGAAGGCAGAGGTCAGACGAGCAGCAGGGAGGGGAGAAGCAGAATACTTTTTGTATATAGGTGAAGAGGCATGGCAGGTAACCGTCTACGCATGGTTGAGTGATTAGCAGGAAGATGTCAATTTGCATGTGGTTGTGGGCTCAATTTGCACCCTTGAACACAAGCTTTTGTAGTGCATGGAGTCGCAAACTTCGTTTGCAAAGGAATCTAATTCTGTTTGCACCACACAAAAAAAGAGAAAAGAGGAGATTCGTGCAGTAGATTCTCTCTCTTTTTCTCTCAGACATAAGGTAGATTTCCTCTCTCTCTCTCTCTCTCTTTCTCTCTCTCTCTCTCTCTCTCACACACACACACACAGACACACACAGACACACACTCAAACTTTGGGAATTGTAATTAGAAGCATTCCATACAAATTGTCTCTACAAAACTGTATATGTGATACAATTTTGACAATTGATCCTTGTTGGTATCTTCACTAGTAAGGAAATGCTCAGTTGCACGGCTTTGATCTCTTTATGTGGAAGAAATTTTCTAGACAAACAATCCTTCAAGAAATCCATGCCTCTATATGAAAGAAATCTTCATGAGTTCTATGTTATAATGCAATGTCGTATGTAGCACAAATGCAAGAGCCTCTACGTGGAGAAAGTTGTTGAAATCATTATCTGGATATTCAAATTAATGGTAATATAATTCTGTACACACCACCTAGTCTCTTGAGTCCAAATCCACATTCTCAAATAACACTTCTCATTTCCCTCAAAAGAACCACCCTTTGCTTTATTTCGAGCCTCAAAAATACGACCTCAATAGCCAATGGTGTAACCATCTCAATCTAGCACAATCGTTTCACCCTCTTTTGTTGTTCACAACCTTAGATCCTTGAGCCGTAATCAAGACTGTATCAATGTATATTAGGATAGTTCATCTTTTTCTTTCCATAATCTTTCCCTCGCAAGGCTGGCATGTCTACAAACTCTAATACTCACACTCTTTTATTTTATGGAGTATTTGAAAGACGAAGTAGCAAGTGCCAGTTAGATAAAGCATTTCTCGTTGCAAAATCCCTAACTCTCTTTTTCCTTGAAATGGTATGTAGTTGCTTTTGGAAAGCTGTTAGTTTGCCAAGGAATCTCTCTCTCTCTCTCTCTCTCTCTCTCTCTCTCTCTCTCTCTCTCTCTCTCTCTCTCTCTCTCTTGTTGGTGTCCCATTCAAGGGTGTAACAAATTTTTGATAAGTGCACATCTCCTCTTTGTGCATAGCTTGTGCTCGAGGTGATGAGAGACTGATCATGGATGTACTGAGCATCTAGCTTTTCAATGCCTCTCTTACCCTTCCATTTTGGGTTTGCTGGAAACCTGTGCTCACAAAAAACAACAGAGTTTAATGTAATTTTAACCGGCTAAAATTGTAATACATGGGTTACATTCCAAGCTTGCCTTGAAGAAAATCAATAAATTTTGCAAGTTTCAATGTAACAAATCTTCATTTTTTAACCTAAATATTGGAAGAGTTTTATTTGTGACCTTATTTATTAATATGCTTCACTTAGTAAACATAGTATAAGTAGGTAGCCAAAATGACTTTTTCAGAAATGATTAATTAGTTTTGGGGGGGGGGGGGGGGGGGGGGGTTATTTCTTTTTTTTTTAGTGCTTAAGGGATCCCCTAAGGGCAACCAAGGCGAATAGCCTAGTGGTTAAGCTTCTCTTTTTAGTGTCTACGTGTTGAGGTCAAATCCTAGGCATTAGGAGTGCTTTTGAAGCTAATTCGAGATGCTGAAGCATCTTGGGAAGATACTATGTATTGATAATGAAAGTAGAGCCAGTAGGGATACTTGGACCCATAACTTAATAACTATAATAATTTAAGTAGATGAAGCATTTCTTATCGTAGAATTGACTCCCTCTTTTTTGGAAACAATATGTGATTTCTTATGGAGGGTTGCCAAGTTGTTGGGAAAACTCTCTCTCTCTCTCTCTCTCTCTCTCATGCCGGCGTCCCATGCGAGAGCTTAATAGGATTTTGACAGGTGCACTCTCCTCTTCATCCATAGCTTGTACTTGAGGTGGCGACAGAGTGATCGTGGATGTACTAAACATCTGAGTTTTCAATTCCTCTCATGCCCTTCCATTTTGGGTCTATTGGAGACTTGTGTTCACAAAAAAAAGGTTTTATTGTATTTGTAACATGCTAAAATTGTAAGAACCAGGCTACATTCCAACCTTGCCTTGAAAAAAATCGATAAAATTTTGCAAGTTTTAGTGTAAATATTGACAATTCTTCAAATTTTAACCTAACGACAAGAAGGGTTTTATTTGTGTCCTTATTTATTAAATTACTACAATTAGGAAGAATAATATAAGTAGATGAAACATTTTTTATCATAGAATTGACTCCCTTTTTCTTAAAGCAATATGTCATTGCTTTTGGTTGGCTACCAGGTTGTTGGAGACTCTCCTCTCTCTCTCTCTCTCTCATGTCGGTGCCCCATGTGAGGATGTAATAAATTTTTGACATGTGCACGCCTTCTTTTGCCACATACTATCCTTGGGGTGGTGAGAGAGTGATAATGGATGTAATGAGCTTCCAACTCTTCTTTATTCATCATGCCCTTCCATTTTGGGGCTATTTGAGGCCCATGTTCACGAAAAATTGAGGTTTAATGTATTTATGATTGGATAAATTCACAAAATTTGTGCTATATTCCAAGCTTGCCTTGAAGAAAACCAAAAAACTTTTGCAAATTTTAGTGTAAATATTATCAATTCTTCAAATTTTGACCTAAAAATTGAAAGAGCCTTTATTACGCCTGTATATATTTCCAATGTTTGCAAAAAACAAGGGTTTACTATATTTTTACCTAGATAAAATTGAAAAATCTTGTCTAAATTCCAAGACTGCAATGAAAAAAATTAGAAACGTTTTGCAATTTTTAGCGGTAAATTCTCAAATTTTGGCCTAAAAACCAAATGAGTTTTAATTGTGTCCTTATTTACTTTAAGTACGATTTTTTTTTTGGCAAGCCTAGTAAATTAGTTCGATTAGGAAAAATGTTTTTAGCAAGCCCTATTTGCGACCTCACATGCTACATGCCTATGTTGTCCCACGTGTAGGGGGTTTTTATGTTCGCGAGTTGAGGTGGATAAGCACCGGGATGCTTGCTGTGGGAAATGGAGAGAGAGAGAGAGAGAGATGCACAACACAAGGAATTTGATACAAAAGACTCCTTATAAACCTTAAATTATACTTATGAACTCAAAAGCTAAATACAAAGACTTGACCGTTGCAATAGGCCCACTGTGCTCTTAAATCTGTCGAGATCTTGAGCGGAGGCATGAACACCAAAGCCTTACTTGCTTCAGTTCCCTTCCCTTGATCTTCTCGACCACCGTCACGAACACTAACTTTGCCGTCGCTTGCTTCGGTCTTCTTTGAACTCAAATAAACCTTTGAAAACTGCTAAACATATGTTTCTCCGTTGGCATAACTTTGCCAAAATTATATGTTGTCCCCTTCTTAATGATCAGCTTGCAACAACTCGCTCTCTAATTCCCTGACCTTAGGAACCTCGAGGCATGATAACGACAATACTTGGTGACCCTAGAGAGAATCTTGGAGGAAATGTTGAGGTGGGAGTAAACTCCGTCACTACCTTTAATCAAGAAAAAGATTGCTCTTTGTAACATTGCGATGAACCCTTGTAGGCAACGCTTGTCAGCTCTCTGCAACCACTCTATAGTTGGACATGCCATCCTTGCATAATACTTCCCTCAATCAATCTCTTTAGAAAAAACATCATCTCTCAAATTCTTAACATCTCTAACTCTCAAGCATCTCTTAGCTTACTAACTTTCTACAAACATCTCTCACTTCTTTAACATCTTTCCACTTTGCTAACATCTTTTCAATTCACACCCTCTAACTTCTACTATTTCTAGCTTCACTCTCATGCACTTCTTTATCTCCTAAAAACCAATATATCTTTCACCACAAAGATGCACTACAATTTTGAGACATAGAACACACTAGACATGGCATCTACTAAATCTAAATTGATTTAAGTTCATTTCAATTGACATAGAATTATGCATTTTTTTCTCATTCGACAAAATTATGCTAGAATTTTACTAGTCAAACACCAAAGTCTTGCCAAATATATTTGAATTTGGATTCACTAAAAGCCATCATTCTTCCTAAAATTGAATGTAAATGACTTGCATATGAGCAAGAATGAACAAGGAACCCTCTCCTCAACGATAATTTATCTCACACCACTCAAGTCACACTTAATCACTCCTACTCTTTACTCACTTCTCATTTTCCCTCAAACTCACAATCTTTTTTAACTTCTCTCTTCAGACAATAACTTAACCACTCAATCAACTTCCATCAAAACATGGATTCTTATTCACCTTGCACACACAAAATCACTAAACATCCAAATAGGAACAAAAAGACTCCACAATGTAGCCCAAATATTCACACATAAATGACAGTACATTAGAACTCACGCTCACTTTCCATATGTCATAAAATCATACCTCCCCTATTATATTTATCTTGATTAGAAAAACTAGCTATTTCAAACTACAAACAAGATTTTTTTTATTTTTTTATTTTGCAGCTTTCTAAATTAAACAATTACTCCTTAATCTAACCTATAATCTCTTCATCATAGAGATAAGTTGATAGGGTTGCTAACTCCTTATTCCCACAAAATTTTGCAATATTTCCTATCACACCATAATATTTATACCCAGATTGTCTCTTTTCATATATTTTGCTATCCTTGTTCTCTATCGAGTCTTTTATAGGCTCTATTGGAAACCTTGTTTGTATATTTTTTCTCCTAGGCATACTATTGTCTTTTTCTATCTTTGCTTCATCTCCCTCTTGCACATATGCAATGCATTATCTAATATCATTCCCTAAAATGACCGCATTTACTTGAAATTCATATTCAATATGTCTCTTACATTTTTGACCATCACCACTAATATGTTTATTGTGATTTTCTCTCGATTTCTTAGGTTCATTCCAAAATAAAGATTTTTCTATATTTAACTCCTCACAATCATGTCTGGTCTCAAAAGTAGAAGAACCTAACTCAATTTCAATTGGAAAATGCTCATATGAAAAGTGCTTCGTACATGCATCCTTACAAGTAAGTATGTTTTCTATGCTATATTCCACCAAAAGGAAAGTACTCCTCCCTTCTTTACTGTAGCACACACCACTTTGTTCATAGGATATTAAAGTTTCAAAATAAATTTACTGAAATATTTGTAAATGCTTCCTATCAAGACACACTTCTAACAAGGCTTGTCTTTTCTTGATATCTATCAATGTAGATATATTATCATCCACTAGCTCTCTTTCCTCCCTTTCTACATCTCTCTCAGTAAACATGGGTTATCAATAGAAACATCTATATGTTTATTGATAGATTTGCTAATATTGTCAATAAAATGATCATTATTAGTTTCAAGAATCATAGCCTCACTCTCATGAGGCCTCTCATCATTGTAAAGGACTTGGCAATCAGATATAATTTGACTATTCCCATCAAACTCTTCCCCCACTATACTAATGCACCCACTCATGGTTTTCACTTCCTCAACATAAGATTTAAGTTCCTCATCTAAAATTTCACAAGTTTTTCCTATTTCTTCTTTAAAACGTATTATATCTTGTTGAAATAAATTTTATTCTAACATGGCAGACTCTTTATCTTGTTTAGCCTTCATCAAAGCTTGTCCATTTTCGAGCCATTTTCTACCTTTAATCTAATCAATTCTTGCCGAATTTGAGTGAAAGCCTCATCAACTAGTTCTTGTTGTTTTAGTAATTCTACTCGAATAGCCTTTGCTTCTTCAAGTGCACTAGTATCTCATACACACCCCTTTAAAACACCTAGTTCTACTTCCACCAACTTCATGTTCCTCTATATCTGTTATTATAACTTGCTAGATTCAACAAGCAATTAAATCTTTCTTATTTGCACTAACTGACGGCATTTGACTAAGAAATTCTATCAGCAAACTCAAGATCATCAAGATCAAGGTTCAAGCATGCAAAGTCTATGCACTGAGATAACCCAGAGTCTATTTAAGACTTGCCTTTCCCGGTGGACGCACAAAAAATGACTAAACCTTCCAAGTCTTACTAAGGTAGTCCATTTTCACACTAATATATTCTAAAACCCACTATGCGTTCTCAAATCTACTATAACTAAATGTAAAACACACATAAATGCATTGTATATTTCAGTGTTACACTTTCTTAAAGACACACACCGACAAAAATCATCTATATATCTTATTTCAATGTCTCCTTTCAAAGCAATTCTTTATCACAACAACCAAAGACCCTAGATTATGCTTTCAACTAACACACATGAACTCGACAATCATAAAAATCGATATTTTTACTTTGCAAAATCAAAATTCACTTTCACTTGCCAAATGCACTCGTTCTAGTGAAAGAATAAATAAGTGAAATTTGTAATTTATTTATAGACTTTTTTAATTATTTTGCAAAATGTTCTCAATCCCATGCGTCTAATATGCAATATTTTCTCAATTTAAATCTCTAGCAAACACTCATGCTAATGCGAAATCATAACAGATATGCAAATCTATTTATGTTTCAACTTTTTATGGTTAATATTCAAATTTTATTATTTAATTTTGTAATTTATATTGTAACTATATTTCATACTATCGACCAACCTTTCATTTCTTTGGATCTTTTCTATACGATTTTCTTTGGACCGTCATCCTAATATGAGTGCTCGATAGTTTGGCTTTTGCACACTTGTCCATGCCGGCTCTTTTTCAATTATCCACTCTACTGCTCTCTTATGCATACTTAAACTCTGACACTTCTCTATCTAGTCTCTCTTATTGCTATTGAATTTCAACTAGGCTTTCTCTCTCTAGAGTCTAATTTCTCTCTCCTATTCTTGATTACATGGATACATATATACTTTCTTTCTCTCTCTACTCATTTATGACACACAGTGTGTATACTTTCCCTTCTCTTCATTTTCTCACTCTTCTTCTCTTACTAACCTTACATCTCTCTCACTCATCTCAAAAATTATTATTCTCTCTCTAGTTTATTGATAGGGAAATTCTAATCTTCTCTATCAATTGTGCTATAGAATGTGAGATTGCCTCTCTCTCCTTTACCCACATACGCACACATTCAAGCCTAACACAAGAAACAAAATCTCCACAATCTCTTGCCTCGCTCTCTCTTTCTTTTTGTGTTGAACACTGCAAGCAGACTCTGTCTCTCTGCAACTCATGCACATACACATGCAATATTAGCATACACACAAAAAAAACCATGCAATTGAACTGTTTTCTCTCTCTCTGCAAACAGGGTCGCGCCCTCTCTTTCTCTCTCTTACTAACTCGCTACAAAGACAATATATATATATATATATATATATATATATATATATATATATATATATATATATATATATATATATATATATATATATATATATATATATATATAGCGCTACAGACGCGGCAGTGCCCTACTTGGCTCATATAGAGAAAAACCCTTATGGCGACCCCCTCTCTCTCAGGCTCTTTTGCTCGTTACCTAAGGCCAACTCTCTCTCTCTCTCTCTCTCTCTCTCTCTCTCTCTCTCTCTCTCTCTCTCTCTCTCTCTCTCTCTCTCTCTCTCTTTACTGATGTGCACCCAGGGCGGTGTGCCTTCTTGTGGTCCTTCTCTATCACTCAGGACAGTCCTCATGGACGCCCCCGCTCTCTTGCTCCCCCTCTTCTTTGCCTAGTGACACACCCTCTCCTTGCGACCCTTGCTCTTGGGCTCTCCTCCTCTGCATGCCAAAACGGCAAGATCCCTCTCGTTGATGGAACACACATCCACACACAGAGGGTAGCCCCCTCGGCTCCCTTTCTCTCTTTCTCCCTATAGTGCTCCCTTATGGCGACCTTTCCTTCTGACAACTCTGGCCACACCCTCCTCAAGCATGTCCCCCCTCAGGACGGTTCTGACATGTCGACAACAAAAAGGAACTAAACGTTGTTTTTTTTTCCTTTTTAAAAGAATTACATGGTCTTTTAAGACCATGCTCCCACCTCTTAAAGGTTTATTTAAAAACTTCGTAAGGGCAATCCTCGAGATCTCAAAGATCTATTTGATGAGAACTGAACTCAAGATCTCTATCTCTCTATTGGAATTTCTTCTCGCCATTTCTCTCCCTCTCTCGGTATTTAAGTCAAATTTTGAAAGACTTTATCGATAATTACACTAAAACTAGTGTAAACTTCCCACTTTGCTTAAGACAAGCTCAAAATCTAACCGTGATTTTTTCATTTGAACCTTTTAAAATACATTGTATCCCCGTTTTCTCTCTTGCTCTGCCCCAAAATAACCATAAAAGAAGAATTTTAATGTCGTAAAGACAATCCTGAAAGATCATAAAGATTTATTTTGGCTAGTCTTGAACTCAAGTCGACTCTCCATTTTACTCTATCTCTCAATACAATCACCCCTTTATACCTACATGTTTAGGCCCCCATGAAAATTGATATGGCTATTTCTAGTAGTCTTGAAAATTGCATAAGGTCTCAAAACTGGTAACGAACTTTCAAAGCAGTTGACAAAGCATTCCAATTTTACTATATATATCAGCAACAAGTGAGCCAAATCCTATGTAATCATTCATATGCAACATGCACAAAACCAGGCTCATGCAGCAATTTGTATGAAAATGCTCCTAATATGCCCATGCATATCCCTGAATTAACCCCAAATTGTTACAAAAAGTCAAAATATCTTGGAGTCTACTTGCCATGACGGTGGGTACAGTTGCCATTGGTGTAGTATTGATGCAGAAGGTGGGTAGGTGCTACAAGCCGATCTACTTTGATAGCTGGGTGATTAGTCCAAGAAAGAGGTCATATACAGAGGCTGAGCACTAGGTGATGACTTTAATCTTTGCCTGCCGCAAGTGTAAAGTCCATTTGATTATTTGAAAGTTCTATGTGCTCACCTCTAATAATTTGTTGCATGAAGTGGTGCTTTATCTCCAACTAGGGAGAAGAATAAGAAAGTGGGTGCTTGAGCTGCAGGAGTTTGAATTCTAATTCAAGGTTGATCACATGAGTAGGTCTTATTTGGTGGATATTTTGTTCAACAAGGAATCGGAATTGCCCATCTATCCAAGAGTGGTGAGAGAAGATGCTACAGAGGAGCCGGATTTAAAGGGAGCTTTTACTATGTGGTTTGATGGTGCCTACAGGAGGGTGTTGCAGAAAGCAGGTGTGGGTGTGATCATTCAGGTTCCCCAAGGTATGGATTTTTCTCAAAGGCCTATGATTTGGAGGGTGGTCACATGAGCAATGAAGGAGAATACCTGACACTTCATTTGGGGCTCAAGCAATGTGTGGAGTTTGGTATCTCCAAGTTGGTAGTTAAGGGTGATACTCTCGTAGTTATAAAGTTTTTTGGGGGCAATGGCAGGTAAAAAGGGATTTCCTAAAAAATTGGTTTTATTCCATAAAGAAGCTGTTGAAGTTTAGAGATACAGTTCAAAAATGTTACCGGGAGAGAGCTGAATCAAGAAGCTGATAGGTTGGCTAGTAGTCGTGTGCAAACTCTAGTGTTGAGTTTATATGTGGAAACAACTACATATGCGGGGAGGGAGACTCTAAAATAGGTTGATGATTTCTTAAGCACATGAAAATGTTCAGAGGGGCTGACCAAGTGTCACATCTAGGGACTTGCTACGCGCGGTGTGTGAGCCACAAAGGCTCCTAGCACACAGTCATACAACAGACAAGCTCACAAGGAAGAATGGTGTGTCACTCACCTTCCTGCGTAGTTGCGAATGAAGGATTCCCGCGCCGCGAAGAAGAGGGAGACTCCGCTACGCCGCGCTCAACCGCCTCGCCGCCGTCGTGCTGCCGCAACGCTCGATCACACACACACTCTCACTCTCTCTCTCTCTCTCTCACACACACACACACACGTACACACACACACACACACACACGTACACACACACACACAAGGAGATGGTGAAGGAGAAGGTGGAGATGGAGCAAGAGCGGCTTCTACTGCACAATGAGAGAATGAGTAAAAATTAGGTTTAGTGGCTTTTATATGAGCTCACCCCATTCACACTTGGGCACCCATACTTAGCCAACTAACTCCTTGAATATTCCAGTTAGAGTGCGCCTGTCATCGGCGATCACCCTTACCCTGTTCCTATTGGTCCGACAAGCTCGATACCTGACTCTAAACAATACAACGTTTATAGATCATAGGGTGTCCGTGTGCCATGAGGGTTAACATGCCCCCCTTCCTGATGTAGATTCCGTCCTCCGAAGCTATCTAGTTGAAGCTCGTTCATCGAGATGGAAGAGCGGTCGACATGGATGTGCGTAGCCTTCTTCAATCACTGCAAAATCAAACAACATTGCCACAGTAATTGCATTCTCATATACAATTAAAAATCATATGCAATTTTAGACAGACAAATTGATTGGTAACAGAATTTTAGACAATTTGTCAGCAATAAACATTAAATTGCAATATAATCAAATGCATAAACAGATGTAAAGGTAAAAAATTAAACAAGTCCGGGGTCGCTAATTTAACGGTCAAAAGGCACTAGAGCTCGACTATTAATACCATGGGTAACTTCTCAATTTTTTCTGGTCAATTAAGTTGTTTAATCGCGAGAGCCAAGTATTTGATGTTTGAGGGATGACTAGAGGCTATACCTAGAAGACCTTGTAGTTAAGCTACGATAAAAGGAATTTCTCATGAAATCATTGCCTGACTGATTACCTTTTCTTTGACCCCCCAAAGTCTTTTCACATTGATTCAATTTTGATGTGTGTGCTTATTTTGTATGCCTTGGGTTTTTTGCTTTTCAAGGAAAAGCGCCCACACTGGGAACCTCTAGGGCTCTAGTACCATAGGCGATACATGTGAGTGAAGTAAAAATTTAAGCAGGGATTTCTCTTCCAGCTTAAAATTTTACATTGTGGCACTTTGATTTTTTGTTTGTTCATTTTCAGCATTTTAATTTTGTAACTTTGGGGGGTCATATAACACTGTTACCCTCCCCAGGCTCATCACATTAGTAAACTCCCTTTATAATACTTAAGCTAAAGGTCAATAGGGTTAAGCCCAGTAGAAAGCCCTAGTACATTTCACACAATGCTGCCTAAATCTGATTAAGAACCTAAGTAACCATTGCTTATTAGGAAGGCATTCCCCATGGTATTAAGAGAAGATTTCTAATACCTAGCTTGGTCAAACTAGCTTAGTCGGACTGCTTGATTTTTAAACCTAGACAAGTGATTATGACAAAACATTACATTGAATTAAATGTTTGATACTAAGCAAATGCACTGAATATTATGCTACCAATCACAATCAAAGCAGACAAACATGGATTGCAAAAAGATAAGGGCAATGCTAATGGACATAAAACACCTGTTTGTGTTGATGGTCGCGCTTGATTTGAAGTGTGAACGAGAGAAAGGTTCCATGAAGGTCCAAATAGCAAGAATGTTTGATACTAAATTAAATGTTTGATACTAAGAAAATGCACTGAATATTATGCTACCAATCACAATCAAAGCAGACAAACATGGATTGCAAAAAGATAAGGGCAATGCTAATGGACATAAAACACCTGTTTGTGTTGATGGTCGCGCTTGATTTGAAGTGTGAACGAGAGAAAGGTTCCATGAAGGTCCAAATCCTATCAATAGCAACACGCTCCTGTACACACTAGGAAACAAAAGGAATACCTTCAAGAGGCACATTAGTGGGAAAAGGTACCAACACTTATTGAACACAACAAAAAACATAAGGAACCCTAACCTAATTATTTGCACTCCCCCTAAAGAGTCAAGGGAATAGGATATTGTAGAGGTTGGGGGGAAACCCTAAGGCTAAACCCCTATCCTCGTCGTCGAGATAAACAAAGTCATCATCCATGAGACCATATGTGCCATCCGTGTAGTCATGTAAATTTTCTTCTTCATCATAGGTGCCCATGTTTACTAAGAAGGTCACTAGACGCCTATAGTCATCTTGGTCAAAAGGGTAGGCTTGTGCAATGGGAGAAACGCTCTCTACTAAGTATGGATCAGACGTGGTCAAGAGACGTATCAGCCATTCTAACTCCTCAAAATTCCTCTCACATGCTAGCGTACCTATCAAATCCCATTCACATGCAAGCACTGGAAAGACCATGTGAAACATTTGTGAAAAGTAACGAGGGTACCTCTCACCCAAGGCAGGAGTGGATGACTCTAGCGTATTAGCCATATCTGTACACGCAAATAGATCATGGTTAGAGTGCAAATATTACAAGGGTCGTGTTCTTGTGCATAATTTGTTTTTATTATTTTGTGTTATGGCTCTTGCTCTTTTACTTTTTTATCTTGTATTTGTGAGTATAAGGCTTTATATATACATTCCCTAAGATTGGATATTGAGAGGTCAGGGAGGAAGGTTGAGAGGGAAGCAAGTGAATGACGGATGTCAGCAAACACTCCCCCCTTCCTTGGGTAGATCATACTTTTTGGAATGATGTCATCACCTTTTGAAACCAATTGTTCCAAGTTGTTATGGATAAAGGCTTTAACCAATAGTTTTCGATCACCCTATGTGTTTCATCTAGTTGCAAGGGTGGTAAGGTACTCTCCCATGATTTTATTTGCAACATTGTTGGAGGTGGTGAATCTACAACGGGAGGTGCAAACTCTTTCTTGCTTGTATGGATATGTACAATTGTAGGTGGAGGTTGTGTCAAAGCTTCTATTTCCGTATAGGAACTACATGAAGAGCAAGAAGCTTCATTTGCTTTTCCTGTTCCTGAGCTAGGTGGAACAAATCGTTCTTTCTTTGGTACCCAAATTAGCTCTGGAGCAGGTGCGTCGCATTCCGTGATTTTTTCCTTTCCACGATTTTCAATTTGTTTTGGAGCCACAGGATTGGGTTTACATGGGCCAGGTGACAGGTAAGAGTACAATTTACGTTTGGGCACCCAGATTTGATCATTTCCTTTATAGTATCCTTGGGCTTTTAATAGTCGTTTAGGAATCCAGCGCCATGTTTTCTTACATTTCTTGGAGCGAGTGGGACGTTTCTTACGAGGCTTTCGTTTTTTAGCATCAGCCATGGTTACTAAAGAAGCTTTAGGGACCCACTTGTATGCTTTCTTTGTTATATTAGGATGGTTCTTGTGTGTCTCAAGCTTTCTTTCAACTACATCAGTTGAAGATCTAGAGAGTTGGGCTATGGGGACGTATGGTTCAACCTCCTGGACATGCAATGTCTTGGGTTTTATTTCCTTAGGCAATATCTCAGGGACTATGGCTTGAGTGGTAGGGATAAGAGTTGGTTTTTGTGTTGTGACACCCCCAATCCCCCAATCAATAGTGCATTTGGTGGCTATCATCCACGTGCGTCCTAGGTTTATATTACCCTCCATAGTTCCAGTAGGCATGACCAAAAAGTCTTGAGCTACAATTCCATTGTCATAACTGACAGAAGTGTGCCAGATTCCAAAAACCGTAGTTTTTTTCTTGTTGACACCCTTGACTTGGATAATACTCTCAAATAGAGGTGGCTTCCCTAACTGACACCACACCCCATAGGATAGCAGATTATATTTAGCACCCGTGTCCAATAAGGCGTTATATAGCACTTTTCCATAGGCACTATTTAACTCAATAGGGTATCGTAGAGGTGTGTCAGAGTCCAACAAATCCTCTTCGATTTCCACGTGGAATGCATTTGTGACTCCAAGGTTAGCCTCTCGTTTTAGTCTTATACGTTGTTGTCGCTCCTTAGCCTCAGCTTGAGCTTGTATCTTCTTTAACTCGGTTTGTGCTTTGGCGGCCTTCTTTTGATGAATGGCCCGTAGTTCTTCTTGGCTTAAAGGATCATAATATCTTTTGAATTTACTCCCATTGAGGAATCCAATGGTTTCAACTCCATCAAGAGTTTCCACACGAAGGGTACCTTGTGGGGTACTTTCACATACTCTATATGGTCCTTTACCAACATATTTCAACTTTTTCTTCTCTTTACGTACTCCATACATAAGGACTTTATCACCAACTTTGATGTCCTTGTCCTTCACATGGCGATCAAACCACTTCTTTCTCCTATCCTTTTCCACAAGAGCATTTTGCACAGGCAACTGTCTCTCTTCGTCTAGTTTTTGTAAGATATACAAACGCTCGGTTAAGGGGTTACCATTCCATCCTTCTTGCGAAGCTACCCTAAGACTAGGAATGACAAACTCCCAAGGCATAACCGCTTCTTGGCCGTATACCATTTTGAATGGCGTACAATTAATAGCCACTTTATAAGCAGTACGATAAACCCATAGAGCAGATGTCAACTTCAAATCCCAATTAGTGCGATGAGCTTCTACCATCTTGGTTAAAATAGAGATTAGAGTCTTTTTGGTGCTCTCGGCTTGTCCATTAGCTTGCGGGTAATAAGGTGTAGACTTATGGTGGGATATCATAAAGGTCATGGTAAGCTCTCTTATTACCTCATTTATAAAATGGGTACCATTATCACTAACAATTTCAAAAGGGCAACCAAATCTTGTGATAATGTTCTCAAAAAGAAACTTAGCTGTTGTCCTTGCGTCAGCTTTTTGTGAAGCCTTAGCTTCAGCCCACTTTGTTACATAGTCCGTAGCAACTAGAATATATCGAGATTGAGTGTTGCGAGTTGCGGGACTAATTGGACCTACAAAGTCTAAGCCCCATTTTTCAAATGGTTGGGTTACTTTAATAGGATGTAAGGGCATTATGTCTTTGCGCTGTGTGGTCTTGTAACGTTGGCACTCATCACACCCTTTTGTAAAAAGTGATGCATCCTTAAATAAAGTTGGCCACCAATAGCCTGATTACAGCACCTTTCTAGCAGTCAGGTCTCCTGAAAAATGTCCTCCTGCTATGCCCATATGTGCTTCTTGCAAGATATACAAATATTCATCCTCGCGGGCACAACGCCTAAGAATATCATCCTTGCCTAGTCTATACAGAGTTCGGGCAATATAACAAAAAGGGTTCACATTCTTTTACTAGCCTTCGAGCGATATCCTTACGAAGTTCCTTGGGTGGAAAACCATTAACTAAAAAGTTAACAATGTTCTCACTCCATTCAGGCATAGTCTCAACTATGAATAGGGAAGTATCGGGTAATTCATCATCAACTCCTGTAGGGGCTTCACCATTGGGTATGCGAGACAAATGATCAGCCATGACGTGCCTTTTACCGGGTCTCACTACAATCGTGAAATCAAACTCCAGAAGAATTAACAACCATCGTGTGATTCTTCCTGTGGAGCATGGCTTGTTTACCAGATACAGCAACGCTTGATGATCCACATAAAATACAAACTTGTTTGCCAGAAGGTAGTAGCAAAATTTCTTTACTGCATAAACCATTGCTAAACCTTCTCTCTCTGTAGTGGTGTAGTTCCTTTCAGCATCATTCAATTGACGGCTTGCAAAGCTAATGGGATAGTCCAATTTATGTTCTCCTGGTTGAGTGAGAACACACCCAATAGCAAAGTTTGATGCATCAATATGCACATGGAAAATGACATGCCAGTTAGGTGTCCTTAAAATCGGAGCACTTGCTAGTGTTTTCTTCAATTGTTCATAGGCCTGGTCACACTCTTCAGTCCATTTAAATTCAATGAGAAGCTTGTACAAAGGAAGTGCTATCTCAGCGAAAAATAAAATAAACCATCAATAATAACCCACGTGTCCCATGAACCTTTGAACTCCCTTGTAATTGGTTGGTGGTGGTAACTCTAGAATCACTTTAATTTTGCTCTCATCGGTTGAGATACCATTCTTAGATACTATATGCCCTAAAATAACTCCATGCTTGACCCAAAATTGGCATTTGAACGGGTTCAATGAGATACGATATAACCTACACTTTTCAAACACCTTCCGCAAACATGATAGATGTTCTTTCCAAGAAGAGTAAACACAAAGGTCGTCTAAGAAAGCTTCACAAAACTCTCTCAAATATTCTTTAAAAGCAGTGTTTATTAATCGTTGGAATGTAGCAGGGGCATTTGTTAAGCCAAAAGCCATCACATGAAATGCAAACACGCCAAATTTTGTGATGAAGGCAGTTTTAGCTTGTTCCTCTAGCGCTATCGTGATTTGGTTGTAGCCTGAGTACCCATCTAGAAAGCTATAAGCTTCCTTGCCTGCAACTCTTTCGAGTACATGTTCGGAATATGGTAGGGGGTAATGGTCTCTTCTAGTAGCTGCATTAACTTTTTTGAGGTCCACGCACACCCTGAGTTTCCCATTCTTTTTTGGCACGATAACTATTGGAGACACCCATTCAGAGTGTTCAATAGGATATATGAACCCACATTTGATAAGCTTTTCTAGTTCTTCTTGAATGATCTTTGCGTACTTAGGATTCATCGGGTAGGGTCTTTGTTGTACGGGCTTCGCAGTGCTAATCATAGGGATTGTATGTTGGACCACAGAAGGTGGAACACCTTTCATATCATGGTATGTCCAAGCGAATATGTCCTTGAATTCCTTGAGAAGCTCTTTGAGGACCGCCTCTTCAACTTCTGTGAGGTCTTGGGCAATAAAAACAGGTTTTGATTCTTCACCGGGGTCGGCTAATTCTATTTCTTTAACTATTGCCGGACCATCATAGATTCCATTATTCCCATCGATAGGTATTCTTTGGGATTTTGTGTACACAACCTTTGCTTCCCCTGTGGTGTAAGATTTGAAATGTTATGGTGCAGGATGCAAGTCTGTGGATTCTGGTTGTGCTTTGGTCTGTGCTTCTATTTCTGCTTTCTTGTGTTGTCCAGCTAACTCTTGGTTTTGACGCCTCCTTGCAGTGCGGCTCAACTTTGGCTTGTCTATGATCTCTAATTGGGCTATGTCATGGGGTCGTGGTCTACACCACATAACATTTTGGAGATATTCACCCCAATCGTCTACCAATTTTTGATGAGCATCACATGCTCCTATATAACTGAGCCATTCTGCTGAGGATCTCTTCTTTTTTATCCTAGCACGTACATTGGCTCGATATCAACGCCTCTTAAAGTTTTTCTTTTTCTTATTTGAGACCTGCTTTTGATTTGCATTTAGATCTGGCTCATTAAAGGAGTCCTCGTTGGTGTCCTCTTCACTCTCGGAGGAGCTATCATCGGTTGATGTGCTCGGTCCTTCCGAATTTTTTGACTCTAAACTTGCTCCACTCTCAAATTCATGAGATTCAGAATCCGTTTAACTCTGGGAGTCCGTGTCTGAGTCGTGTTGGTCAAAGTCTTCTATTGAGCTATCGGTGTCACTGTCAGATTGGTCTACAATTGCCTTGCCCTTAGAAGATGCATGTATGGCACTTATCATGTTCAGAGGTGCAATTTGTGGTACCTCTTCCCCCTCTGGTGTGACCCAAGTGGTTCCTCTATTTCCCTAGGTATCTATGGTTGCAGCTAGGTGTACCCAGTCTACGTTGTCTGATTCCGTCATACCCGGTAACACATCCATGTAAGGAGAATCTTGGTCAATGTCTGTATCCTTCTTACAAGTGTAACAATATTGTAGTGGGGCCGAGTGAACTGTGGTGTCAGAGCGATGATCAATAATGGTTTTACTCCCTAAGGGGTGTACCTTACCAGTCACCAAATCCACTCTAAGGACAGAGTCTTGGAATTGCAAATAGACATGATTTTTAGACCAATCATGAACCATTTGTGCTTCCCTCATGAATGGTCGTCCTAAAATCATTTCATATGACATAAGGTGTTTAGAGAAATCCATTACAATGAACGTATGTCGTACCTTGTGTCCTAGAACTTTGATCTTAAGATCCTTGAGCATCCCCATAGGTTTGGCTATGGTACCATTTGCCATCTTTACCACAATGTTAGTAACACTGAGGCGGGGTTTTCCCATGGATTCCCAACAATCTTTTGTAACGATGCTAACTCCCGCACCACCATCAAGAATTCCCTTTATAGTTAATCCCTTGGTAGTGATGGGTAGGGTCGCATTAGACTCGTCGCCTTCAAAATACTGCCCTAATTCGTTAATGGGTACCTCGATCACAGACTCGTGTCCATCTAAGTCAAGTGATGGCACATGATTTTCCTCATCAATCATAATCGAGTCAGGCCTATTTGTTTGCGCAAACTACGGTAATCCCGTTTGTAGATCTCCGTTAAGGAATGCTCGAAGTGCAAAGAATAACTCAGGATCTCCATACAGCTTTGCTATGATCGTGGTTCGGACCTCAGAAGACATGAAGTCCACTAGTTTGGCAACATTCATTGGCATTTTGCAGGGTGTAGGTCCTTGACTAGGAACTGGTGAGGATGGAATCTCATATTCCTCAATGGGATTAGGTATTCCTTCGTTAAACATCCTTTCCAACAAGAAAGGTGTATGCTCACTTTCTGATGTCCCGTCCTCACTCCCTTCTTGGATGATACTAGGTATGGCTAACACTGGTTCATGTGGGGTGGATGAACTTGCGTGGGAAACACTGTGTCATGAATTTTGACATGCATGGGTTCTGGTTCTAGTTTCCTTTGAGTCTCCTCCACTAAACCTCTTAGATGTTTCACCTGCTCAATCTCGTCTACTGGGTTTGGGTACGTCCCAATCTTCTTTTTATGATTCTTCCCTTTTGCCCCTGCGGTTTATCTTGGGGGTCTTGGATTGGATTTGGAAACACTTGTGGTGTTTTCAGAGGCTCTTTATGGTTTTCTCTTATTCGGTTTTCATTTGGTTCCATGTTACGGTTTTCTTTGTCGGTCTTTCCCTTTGTGGTATTGGTTCTAGTCTCCATTGTCTCGATTGAATCTGAATCATCCTCGAGGTCATTCATATACATGGGGTCATCTCTTGTTCCTATGTTTGTTTTGGAACTTGGCTTTGAATTTCCCGTATTCTGTGACCTCTTCCTTCGTGTCTTCTTTTTCTTTGCTTGGATAACTGACGCGGTATCTCTCTCTTCGAGGATATGGCATGGCCCTTGAAGCATGGACCGTGTAATCGCATAAGCGGGTGCGACGGGTGGTATTGGCGATGTCACACTAGCAATTTCGACCAAATTTAGGGGTGTGATTTTAGGCGCATTTGGGTTATAGGGGCATTGGGCAATCAAGTGATCTATGCCACTACGATTACATGTGAGTATTGGCATTGCAGACGTGCTCCCTTGATTCATTTGCATCTGTGCAGCATTCTTTTGCAGCCTAATAGGGCACTCCGCTGCCCGATGCGGTCCACCACACTCGTAGCATTGAAGAGGTGGCCTCCTAGCCTGGGTGTTGATATTTTGACCTCTGGATGCGAGAGCAGCAGCTTGATAAACCGGCTTGACTTGCCCCCAACAATCTTCCATGTAGTATATAGGACACTCTTCCAATGTATCAAGTCCGTAGGCAATACTAGTGTCTATTTCCTCCTCACAGCCATCTGCATAAGCATTAGATGGCTCACAACCCACTTGGTTCATAGGGGAGACTCTTGGATGCGGGGGCTGCGGTCCTAGCACAGGAGGTGGTAGCGGTGTAGCTTGTACAACATTTTGAGATCTAGGGACCATGTGTTGCGGTAGTTGCTCAACAGGTGGAGTAGGCATCAATACAGGAGCTCGAGGCGCATCCGTCCAGGCTACAGGTGGTCTATTTGCCATCATACGTTTGATCATTAAACAATCCTTAGCTTGGTGACCATACCTACCACATGCGTTGCAAGTTCCATTAAATTTTACTCTAAACGTAGGGCACTCACTAGTGCTATGTGGACCTAAGCAAATGGAACACCATTGTTGCTCCCTTCTTGGATACATGTGACTATTTTGAGGGGGTCGATTATCCTTAAGAGACTCTTGGATTGCCTTGGTGAGGTCTGTCAAGAATGTCTCAAATACCTTTGGCTCATTGGCAATGGGCTTTGCAGTCATGGGTTCATACTCAATGGCTTGTGAGCTAGTGGATCTCGTGTCAGTAGACACCCTCATGCCTGCTATCATCAAGTTGTCCTCTAATTGGATTGCATTGGCAGTGACATCTTCCTAGGTTGTGATACCTCTAATCACTAGTCCATTATAGATTCCTTCATTCCTCAACCCTCGAATGAATCGATCAAGCAGTTGGTTATTGTTGAAGCGCTCATTTACAGGGCAGCGAGAGTTTAAGTGCTTTAGACGACTAATGAAGTCCCTTACTGACTCTCCTTCCTTACGTTCGGCCTTCTGTAGCTGAGATGCTACACCCCAAAGCACACCTTCTCGTATGTACTCCTTTAGAAACAACCTTCCAAGGGTAGGGTAGATTGTTTTCTCGTCCACCCTTAGGGTTCTATACCAATCTCCAGCCTTCCCACTTAATGTCAAGCTTAAGGCATTGCACTTATGTAGTTCGTTGCGTTCCCCTAAGGAATCACATACTTGTTCAAACACTTCAATGTGTTTTCTAGCATCTTCGTCCCCATTGAATTTTTGCGTGAGTTTGGCAATTTGTACTGCCTTACTTCTAGGCTCTCTATCAGATGCATGACGCATATTTTCCGCGATAGATCGACCTATGGTTTGAGCAAACGCTGCCAAGTCACCTATGTGAGGAGGCAGGGCCGGTGGAGGTACTCTTGGAATCATATGTGGGAGAGGGACGGGTACCGGTCTTGGCATATGTGTGGATGATGCAGGATATGGAACATAACCGGGCATAGGTCCACTCGGATAAGGGCTAGGGAGCGGCACTCGAGGAGCATAAACAAGTGGTACAATTGGAGGTGTGGGGGCCATCTGTGCATAAGGGGCTAGAGGCACATACGGTCGAGGCCCCATATTAGGTACTACGGCACTAGGTAGTGGCACTGCGCTAACCGTAGATGTCATCGGTACATTCTCTATTAGGTCTATCCCTGGAGTGAGCACTGTGTTTTTCTTAGTAGAGGGTTGAGCCAAGTTAGGGAAGCTAAAGTTGTCGCTCGGAGGCTCAGATTGCATAGAGACCCCAGGTGAAATGACGTAAGATGGGTCCATGGGACTCATTAGAGGAGTCTCCATTTGTGATAGAGTAGGCTGTTGAGCCTTGCTCGTATCCAGAAATCTCATGGGGCCAGTTGAGAGTATATTTACCCCTCGATTTTGCCTTTCTGATTGAATAATGCCATGGATAACATTGCAGATCATTTTCCAGTTGATCTTCGATGCTCGTGGTACTAGAGGTGGATCGTACAATCTCTATCCATCCTACATGGTAGGCGTGGCCAGAGTGTAGATCCGTCAACACCTCAGTGTGGAGGTCGTATGTCCAATGATCATTAATGAACAATCCTTCTAGAGTCGACGTGTTAACGGTTTCTTGTGAGGTAGAAGCAATGTTGCTCCCCGTGGTTTTACTTGTCACCAACGGTACTCTAGAGGGAACTTCTGAAGGAGGCAGCTCAATAGGGCCTTCTTGGTAAGAAGTTGGAAGGATATCCACATGGACACTCTTTGGGGGTGTGGGGTCCACGTGCGATGTGAAAGGAGAGTCCACTTCCCCACCCCCTTCGTGTGCTTCATTTGCATCAAGTTCCGAGCGAGTAGCTCTACCTAATGATTCCATGAAACGGCTAAACATACTAGTACTAGGCTGTGGAGCTTCGGGAGGTGCATGGCCTTCTCTCTCAGTGTTTTGGGTAGGGTATGCTTCCATGATTTCTGAGTCGGAGGAGGAATCACTAGCGGCTATTTTAGGGTCTTGGGTGGTGCTACCTTGTGTCCCCGTTGAGGGTCTAGAGCCTATCGTGGATGGGTAATGGGTGTCCGTATGAACAGAGGCACCCTCAATATGCTCGTGTTCTAGCACCCGCCCAGAGCGTTAGTGCATGTGCTTTTGATACCCTAAGGTGTCAAAAACCTGCTCTAGGAGGCCTTGTGACTAGTTTTTTGCGTGTTTTTTGTTTGTTTTTTTGCTAGATTTTTTAGAGCGTGTCGTGGAATGGGCCGTGTGATAGCTCGAAATGAGCGTATCGCTAGGAGGGACGCGCTGTGCTTTACAGCCCACCGTTTGGTTCTATTTTGCTCCAGAAAAGCCCGAAACAGTCTTTTCCTAGCTGGGAAACTAGGCTCCAAATAGCAAGTCCTAGTGTGCAATGAAGGAGAGGAGAGTGTAGGATTTATCCCACATTCCTCACTCCCTCCTTGTGAGTCTAGCCTATATATATAGGAGTGAGACTACCCTATATAATAAGATAGAGACAGAGCCTGGGCCTGGGATTGGGATTGGGAATGGGTCAAATGATCCCGATCCCGACCCGTCCGTTTTTATAACCTCCCCCTCACTCACATTTTTATTTTTTGATTTTTTAATTATTATTATTATTATTTTATTTTTTGGATATTATTTGGTACGCGTTTTGGTGCGCGTTGACCTCACCTAACTATTTACTGTCTCACCTACCTACTGACCTGCTAATCAGTGGTTCACCTAATTACTAACCTACTTAATTAACTAACTGTGCGCCTAACTGTGCACAAACCAGAAAACACAAAAAATGCAAAAAATTGAAACTTGACAGAACTGTGCAGTGCAAACCAGAAAATGCAAAAAACGTAGAAACGCAAGAAATGCTAACTGTGTAAGCTGAAATCTGAGCTTAATAGAACTAGCAAAATAGAGCTTAACAGAACACAGAAAACTTGAATGCAGTCAACAACATTGTGTCTTTCTCTACTGTTTTTGCATAACAACAATAATCAAACTTAAGCCGCGCCTTTCCTACATAAAAAATAGCTTCAATACAATTCACAGGTCGCCATTGGAGCTTCATGCGCAGCAGATCCCCGGAAGCGGCGCCAAAAATGTCACGTCTAGGGACTTGCTACGCGCCGTGTGCGAGCCACAAAGGCTCCTAGCACATAGTCATACAATAGACAAGCTCACAAGGAAGAATGGTGTGTCACTCACCTTCCTGCGTAGTTGCGAATGAACGATTCCTGCACCGCGAAGAAGAGGGAGACGTTGCTACGCCGCGCTCAACCGCCTCGCCGCCGTCGTGCCACCGCAACGCTCGATCACACACACACTCTCACACACACTCTCTCTCTCTCTCTCTCTCACACACACACACACAAGGAGATGGTGAAGGAGAAGGTGGAGATGGAGCAAGAGCGGCTTCTATTGCACAATGAGAGAATGAGTAAAAATTAGGTTTAGTGGCTTTTATATGAGCTCACCCCATTCACACTTGGGCGCCCATACTTAGCCAACTAACTCCTTGAATATTCCAGTTAGAGTGCGCCTGTCATCGGTGATCACCCTGACCCTATTCCTATTGGTCCGACAAGCCCGGTACCTGACTCTAAACAATACAACGTTTATAGATCATTGGGTGTCCGTGTGCCGTGAGGGTTAACACCAAGCTGCAAAAGAGGAAAATCGTTCAAAAGGCTCGGAAGTTCACTCTGGTTGGGGAGGATCTCATGACATATGGTCACGATGGAGTGTTGTGAAGAGTTCTATATAAAGAGGAGACTGAGATGGTGTTGGATCAGTGTCATGAAGAAATCAGTCATCAAGGCAAAGATCAGGTACTAATTTGCATCCTAAGAGGTGGTTTTTGGTGTCCTTCCATAGTATGAGATGTGCACTACTGGTGTAAAACGATGTCAAACGATGAGAGAAGAGTGGTAGTAGAACCGCAAGGGGCCATTGTAGCTCAGGATGCATTTGAAAAGTGGGGTTTGGATGCCATCGGTCCATTGCCCAAGTCTGCAAAGCGGTAAGAAATACATTGTGGTGGCTATTGACTATCTTACCAGATTGGTTGAAGCAAAAGCGGTCAAGGAGGTAAACGCTCATATAGTTGCCCTGTTTGTTTTTTATTTCATATGTTGCCATTTTGGGGTGCCTTGGGTGCTCATTTTTTTATCGAGGTCAAGGGTTTAGAAGTAAGCTAGTGCGTGCACTGGTGGAAAAATTGGGCATTCAACACAGTTTTTCATCTCCATATCATCCACAATGCAACGGTCTGGCTGAAAGTGCAAATGGGCAGATAGTCAAAATGATCACCAAGTATATATAGCAGCAGGTTGAAGAGTGGGAAGTTAACCTTGACAAATGCTTGTGGGCATACAAGACCTCTTACAAAGTGGCTACCAACTTTACTCCTTATGAGTTGGTTTATGTCAAGAAAGCGGTGCTGCCTATGCATGTGCAGTTCCCAGGGGTTCACTATATTAAAGACCACTATATCACATGCGTTCAGGCTCTTTTTCTAAAATCCCTATTCTATGAATTTTTTAGGAAATATAATGAACTCTTTTCTTTTATATTTTGTAAACTTTTTTGAGATTTGTAAAAAACATATCCTTGTGTAAATTTATTTTTGTAAGTTTTAAGGGATTTAAATACCCTTCTATTGAACCACGTGATAGGTTACATATTATGTAAGGTGAACCCCCCGAGGTGTAGTTAGGGGCACTTAAAGGTATGTGGAGGATTGACAAATCTCATCAAGATGTTTTGCAGGATAAAATCACAAGTCTTGAAGCTTTAAGGATTGATCGGGAAGCAGCAATGGATTTCTATGTGAAGCAATGGGAGAAAAGGGTGGAAATTTAATCAACACTTGCTAGAGAAGCAGATAGAGAAGGGCAATTTAGTGATGAAATATGAAAGTTATCTGGACTTCACCGTTCAAAATAAATTTAAGAAGAAGTGGAAAGGACCCTACACGGTTCATCAGGCTTTTCCTAATGGTACCTATTTGCTGGAACGACTGAACGGTCGTCTTCTCAAGAACAGAGTGGATGGCGTATGTCTCAAACTCTATTTTGAAAGGGAATTGGTACTCGTAGTACATCACGTTTTGGTAGAAGGGGTTGGGCAACCGACCTTAAAAAAATCCATATATGCTAGGAATAAGACTTTGGACATACATTAGACTTTTTTGTTTGCTCACGGTGTTTATCAGTTTTGCAGTTTCTTGGTTTCTTTAGTCATCTTTTCGGTTGAAAATTAAATGTTCAACAAGGGGTTGGGCAATGATGGTGCAACCAAATTTGGTCGATCATAGAAATTGGCACAAGCAGATATATGCAAACTAGTAGGTGCATAACAAAGAGATGGAGCAGGTATAAAGAACCTACGTCGGTGGCAAGTAGCAACTGGCATGTATGCATGATGTGGTTTTTCAGACCAAAAGGTCTCTAGAAAGGGACAATTGGGATGGCAAATGAATGAGGTCCAAGGTGCTCATTTTTTGCCTCAATATGTAGAGCTTGAAGTGTTGAAGGAGAAGGTCCAGACGGCTCGTCAAACAAAGCCACTGTGTGAAAGATACAGAACTTTGAAGTTAGAGGTGTTTGCAAATAGGGTAGGTGATGTCAAGTGGTCAGAGAGGGTTTCAGTGCATGGACCCATAGAGCTTTTATGTGGAGCATGTTGGTCTTTTTAGATCCTCATTTGGAGTTATGGGGGCCAAGTTATTGCTAGATGAAGTTTTGCCGAGGGTCGGTTCTGAGCCATTTTGGTCGACTTGGTCGAAGTGCCATCTGATATCTTTTGAGCTTCACCAAGATTTGTATGTGTTCTATGTGGCAAGTGAAGGTTATGGGAAGTTATAGTGCATCAAACGGAGTCCGGACGAGCTAGATACTGAAGGGTGAAGGAGACGATAGATGCTAGCTATGCGGCATCATATGATATTTCCCTTTTTGGTTGGCTCAATTGGGTGGCCAAGAGGAATTGAAATGCGGCCTAGGTGGAGGAGCTCGAGGCCAACAATGCGAGCTTTGAGGAGGATTTCCCAGTTTGGCGGTTGGATCACTAGGCATCAAAAGAGACAGTGGACTCGAGAAGGGTGGGAAGACCAAGTTTTTTTGAAGTCATTGGGGTGGATTTTGAAGGATTTTTAGGAGCCTTGGATGATGTTTCAACCATGAGGTGACAGATGGCAGGGCGAACATATCCCACATGCAGTGTGCGGGGCCGGGCAGTCAGTGTATATAGCCCATATTGGTACTCACAATGAGAATCACAAGGGCAAGGAGCTCCCATGCGTGGGTGGTTATGGCGGTGCGCTGCAGTGGTGGAACTTTGAGCGTCTACTGGCACGGCTGGGGGCGGCGCCGCTCACGCGAGACATGTGATGATGTGGCGAGCCAATTGATGGCCGCTTAGGGTGCCTTTCTCATGCGCCTGTAAAGGGCCAAATTTTTTAGTAGGGGGGACCTTCCCACTGGGACAATCACGACGCTGTGACTGTTCCCTTGGGTAAGAGATGACTCACATGCAGGAAGGTACACACATGCCAGGGCTTGGGGCAAAAGATTGCCAAAAATAGGAAGCATTGGGTCACATGCAAAGGGCAAGATGCACACACGCCCAAGGGGGACCCATATTTTGAAAAAAAGGGATCCATGTTTTGTCTTGGGGGGGACCCGTTTTTTGGAGGAGAAAGGAGAGCTCAGTGGAGGGCTTCCAACAGCAGCAGAGGAAGATTCTTTGGGCCCATATTTTTCTCCATGAGGCACGGTCATGGTGTCGTCACAAAGCCAAAGGGCTATAGGTTGATTTATTTTTTTCTCGCCAAGGGTGTACCGGCTTGGATATATCTTGTATATGGTGTTTTTCACAAGCTAAAACATCATTGCTGCGCAGTACTTGGTATCTTTGTTCCCTTTCCCCTTCTCTTCTCTTACTTGTGTGCATGTGTTCCCATGTGGGTGTCGGCAGTTGTACCCCCCGATGGTCTGTTGTTCATAGAGTGATTGAGAGTGGTCGTACGTGTGGTGAAGGCAGTGAATCAAGCTGCACAGGGTGATTGATAGTGTTTGTGGTATCCCAACACTCTACGTGTGTGTGTAATTGGGTGTAAACGGTGGTTTGCCTACGAGATCATTGAGTTTTCAAGGTGAACTCTAGTGGTTAGGGGTACAATTATTATCTTGGGCTATAGAGAGGCATGCTATTTGTATGTCGGGTGTGTTCCCCTTTCCCCCTATCCAACGTTACTTTTTTGGTGACGGTGACAATTTCACCAAAATGGTTTTCATGGACATTAATGAGGAAAAATGTTCTTTCTACGTAACGTTAGCCTTCTTCCTATTGGTTGAGGAGCATTCTCTCACTAGAGCTAAAAGGCCCAAAAATGAGTCCATTTCTATCATAATGCCTATAAGAGAAACATAGCTATGGTGCACTAACAAAGACTCACCATAGCCATAATATTTCCATAGATAAAGTACAAAACTTACGTGCACTACAATATAAAGGTAGAGAGAAACTACTAACTCAAAAGATAACATACCAATTTGAAAGAACTTCATTGTCATTATCTCAATCAATTTGACAAGAAGTTAAAGAGAAAAGGAAGGTAATTCATGAGGAATGGAAGACATGCAAGTACATGTTGTATGCCCTATGTCACATCATCATAACTAGCACTACTACCATCAATCACGTCATAACTATCATTGCCATAACTAACACTACTATTGTTAGACAAGGGGAACTAGAACTTAGGAGTCCACCTCCCAACCACCCACTATATAGCATGGCTCCTAGCCCTTTGCCCTAGTTGGACTCTCTTTCCACACTGCCTACCCCGGCCTTGCCCTTGTCTAGTCCGGCCTTGCCGTTGTCCTGACATTACTCCCCCCCTTAAAGAAGAGTTTTCGTCCTCAAAAACAAAAGTGAAGAACTTCTTCCTAAGAACACTAATGTTTTCCCAAGTGGTACCTTCCTCAGGTCGATCTTTCCACTTGATTAAGGCTTGTTGACGTACATGATGACGTGTACGTAACTCATGATAGTCGAGAATACGTTCAGGTTCATGCGGTAAGGTAGGAGGTTCAACGAAATCAACCAAAATTTGTTGGTCAATGAAATTGTCATCCCCATGTAACCGCTTATGTAAACGGCTTACATGAAACACCGGATGAATACGAGAATCTGTAGGTAGCGATAATTTGTAGGCACGATCACCTACTTGCTTGAGTATTTTGAAAGGCCCACAATATCAGGGAGATAATTTAGGTGTTGCCCCAATTTTTAGACTTTCTGAATGTTCTGGCACATGTAAAAATACTTCCTCCCCTTCCTTGAAGGTAACTTCCCAACGTTTCTCATCAGCATACTTCTTATACCGATCCTGAGCTTGTCGGACATTTTGACGAGCGAGTTTCAACATATCCATGTGGTCTTGGAGAAAATCCTTAACCTGTTGGAGCTTTTCGGTTGCCAACCCCACCATAAGAGGTGACCTAGGTTGAAAACCATACATGAGCATAAAAGGACTAAACCCACTTGTGACATGCTTAACACTATTGTAGGCAAACTCAAGAATAGGTAAGTATTCTTCCCAGTCTGACTGTTTTTTGCTAACGTATGCTCTTAGCATATCCTCTAGCACTTGATTAACTCGTTCAGTTTGACCATCTGTTTCTGGATGATCGGCTGTACTAAGGTTTAGTTGTGTACCCAATCGTTTGAACACAGTCCTCCAAAACTGAGCGTTAAACTTGGGATCACGATCACTGACAATGTTACTTGGCAAACCATACAACTTGTATAGATTGTCCACAAATAACTTGGCTAGTTCTAGTGTCTTAACCGTTGATTTGGTTGGAATAAACTTACATAGTTTAGTCAACCGGCTACGACCACCCATACCGAGTCATGATCTCCGTACAGTGGTTGGTAAACCCACAATAAAGCCCATAGAGATACTTTCCCATTTTTCGTTGGGAATCTCCAAAGGATGCAAGTCCTTCTGCTTTCAGGCACTCTGCTTTGTTAACTTGACATTTTTGGCAATGCAAGACATAAGCTTGGACAAAGCCATGTATACCTGGCCAGTAAAACTGTCGTCGTATGAGAGCATAAGTCTTTATAATACCCGGGTGCCCTGCACTTGGACTATCATGACATTCATAAAGAATTTGACACCAAATGTCTGTGTCCATTGGTACACAAACTCTCCTCTTATGGAGTAGGTACCTATTGTCGATGGTGAAATGGTTCCATCGTTGTAGTTCATCACTCGATAGAGGAGAACTAGGTGTGGAGGCTAATGTTACACTACCATCATTGGAGTGAGAAGTATCCCTCATTTGTACATGGCTCCACACTTTGGAATATGCTTCATCGTGCTCATGTTTTCCTTTGAGAGAATCCAAAAATTCACTACGAAGTTCCGTGAACAAGAGAGAATTGATCTCCGGCATACGACTTAGAGCGTCAGCCACCACATTGTATCGACCCTTACGATACTAGATCTTGGCGTCATATTCTTGAAGGATCTCAACCCACTTGGCTTTTCGACCCTTCAAATCCTTTTGTTGTGTAAACCATTTGATGCGTTCATGGTCAAGCACAATCTCAAACTGAGCACCATACAAATAATGCCGCCATGTTTTTAAGGCAGACACTATTGCATAGAGTTCGTGCTCATAAGCAGAGTAGTTCTACTGAGTTGCATCAAGTGCTTTCAAATGCAATTGGCCATCCATCTTGTAACAAGACTGCTCCAATAGCACGGTCACTAGCATCCATTTCCAAAATGAATGGTTTCAACTGGATCTACAATAGCTAGTATAGGAGCTGTAGCTAATGCATCCTTGAGCATATCGAAGCTGTGTTGTTGAGCGGGTCCCCACTGAAAAGCTTTGCCTTTGCCTTTCAGTTGATCCATCATGGGAACAACAATATTAGCATATTTTTTAACCAACCTTCGGTAAAAATCTGCAAATCCTTAAAAAATATGTAACTCTTCCAGATTTTTAAGAGAAGGCCATTACCGGATTGTATCCACTTTGGATTGATCCATATATATCCCATTAGCTGAAATAACATGCCCCGGATAATGAATTTCTTCTTTCAAAAAATCACACTTAGATTCCTTGGCATATAATTTATTTGTTCGTAACAATTCGAACACCTGCCTTAGATGCTGTAAGTGTTCTTCTTCAGAAGCACTGTAGACTAGAATGTCATCGAGAGAAACGATGAAAAATTTGCCCAAGTACGGCCTCAAGACACTATCCATAAGTGTCATGAATGTTGTGGGCGCATTGGTTAACCCAAAGGGCATTACCAAGAACTCGTAGTGTCCAAACCTTGTTCGGAAGGCAGTTTTGGGTATATCAGCAAGTCGAATATGGACTTGGTGATAACCTGACCGCAAGTCTATTTTCGTAAAAATGCGAGCAGGTGCGGTGTTTTTCAACAACTCATCCACTCGTGGAAATGGGTACTTGTTCTTAATTGTAACCGCATTTAAGCCATGTTAGTCTACGCACATGCGCATAGTGCCATCTTTTTTCTTCACTAATAGGATAGGAGAAGCCCATCGTGAAAAACTGGGTTGTATAAACCCTCTGCTAAGGTAGTCAGCAAGATGACCTTCCACCTCGGCAGCTTCAAAGTAACTCATACGGTAGGGAGGTTTACTGACAGGTTTACAGCCTGCAACCACATCAATGCTATGTTGCCGATCGTGTCGGCGGTAATCTTGGTGGCAAATCATTAGGAAAAACATCTTGAAATTCCTTTAATAATTTTTGTAACTCACTAGCAACGTTTGCTTGTTTGGAAGTAGCCATTGGTGGAAGAGATGAGAGAGAAGCATGCGACGTTGAGGAATGTTCAATAGATTCAATGTTAGAGAGAAAATGAGACAATGAGTAACACAAGAAAACTTGATCTATTTCATTATCAGAAATGAGCTGCATAAGCTCAACTGTACATATCAATGGTGAATAAGGTACATCCTTCTCTCCTAACAACAACACATATGAGCCATGGGATTTGAATATCAAGGTGTTGTGCTCATAGCTACGCTTTAGTGATGGTTCTAGGCTATGCAACCATTCCCTACCAAGGACCACGTATGCCCTCTCCATGTTCATAACCTGAAAATCCAAGGATGTGGAGTAACCTTGTACTTCCAACGGAACAGCTCGGACTTGAGTATCCCAGATTTTGGTATCATGTCCATTCATCATTGCTACCTTGTAGTGGTGGGTACTTGGAGTTTGAGGAAATTTGAGTTTTTTCACCAATATGTAATTGCTGAAATTGTGAGTAGCACCGTCATCTACCAAGATGCACACCTTGTGCCCTTGCAGAGATACGTGCATACGTACTAACTCATGTGGTCCGAAGGTCTCTTGCCACATGGAAGCTGTGAGACAACATTCATGCACCACCTTGGTGTGTGTTACTTCCACTATAGAGAATCGTGAGGAAGACTCAAGAGGTAGTAGTTGCACCGTGTGCACTGCTTTCTCCTTGCCATGAGCAACAAATTTCCCCTTGGGACAATCCTTTTTGCCATGAACGCTTCCTAAACATTGAAAGCATAATTTCTCTTTCTTAGCTTTATCAAAGTCCTCAGGAGAGAGAGGAACTCTAGACCCCTTGGGTTTTTTAGATGCTTCTGAATTGGCTACTATAAATTTCCTTTTATTGTGCCCATACTGTGTGCGTGTATTACCATGTGTTTTAGCAGGCACGTGAGTATTATGTGCTTTCTTTTCATCTGGATCATCGTGAATATGTGCTTTCACTATGGCTTCCTCAAGTGTTTTAGGGTCTTGGGTCTTGACGTGCTTCTTAAGTTCTGGTGTCAGACCATGTATAAATCCCCGTATTTGATGAAAGTTATCTAAGCCTTCCAACTTGAGGATAACATCCCGATAGTGAGATATATATTCAAGTAATGATGGGTATTGGTGCATGGAACACATGTCCCAAGCCGTCCAATTCCGATCTGCCTCATTTGTAGGCAAACATTCTTTGAAAAATATAGCTTCAAAAGCTGCCCAACTCTGTGGTATGATATTCTTCTCCTTGAGAGACATCCACCATTTGTAGGCCTTGCCTTCCAGAGTTACACTCGTTTGCAGTGCTCTGACTGTGCCCGGAGTATGCCGTAAGGCGTGAATTCCATCCCACTTGCTGAGAAAGATATTCACTGCATCCTTATTGCGATCGCGGTTTTCTCCGTTAAAAGTCGGTGGTTTGGTATTTTTCAACAACTCATCCACCTCTTTTGCAGTGAGAGTGTGCAAAGTATCAGCAGCTGGGCCTTGCCCTTGATTAGAAGGGCCTGGCCCCTGTGTAGCAACGTGCTCATGCATGTGCCTGTCAGCAGAACCCTTGGACTGCCGTTGCATTAATTGGATCACTAATGTGGATAATTTAGTGACGTTTTCATTTAAAGACTTGAAATTTCCTTCCATGACTGATATGCGTGTCTGAAGTGCACGAAATTCTTGAATGTCAAGCAATTCATAGGTGTTGTCACCTGCAGTAGCATCGCGTCCGACCGCGAGCCATCATGGGCAGGATTATGTGTATTTTGCTCGAAATCAAAAGTCATATTGATATCTGAATCCATGGCGACACAGTGTAGTGCAAGGAATAGCAAGAAAAATACCTGATGTACCGCAACTGGTAAATATCGATAAATAATCCCATTGATATCGGTGATTAGCCTTGCTAATTTTGTTCGTTCTCCAACTGCCACTGAGGATGTAATCTTGCTCCTCCGTTCAAGAAAACAATGCAATAGTGTAGGTTTGTTTTCCTTGAGCACCCATACTGCACTTGGTTGGTGTATGTTGGATACCTTGCCGATGACTTGAAGGAAGGTATGAAAAAAGAATATGGAGGGTACACAACAAAAAATAGTAGCTTGCCTTTATTTTTCCCGGCCTTGACCTTGCTTGGCTCTGGTGGATTTTCCTAGCTTCGCCCAAAGCTTCACAAGAGGGGGGGGGGGGGGGGGGGGGGGGGGGGGGGTACCGCACTGTGGGTACCGTCCCTTAGTTGTTGAAAAAAATCGTGGCCACTAACCCAATTGGGTTGGGTGCCCGTCGGGTGTGAAAAATAACTTGCTCACTGGCTATGGTAGCCCGCAGACAGCGGGAGGGGGGAGCGTTTGCTCACCCCGCCTCATATGGTGGTCAAGGGCGCCTGCTAATAGGCACCGGAGTTGCTCCTCGCACTCGTGCGATGCCGTCAAGCCCGAGCGGGCGCAGTTCCGTGCAGGTCGCCTGTCAGTCGCTTCCCCTCGCAAGAGATGTTGTCCACGCCATCGGCCTTGTTGTCCTCCTCACAGGGGGTGAGTTCCATGGCCTCAGTGACCCCGACATGCAAAAACATGCAAGGATTGTGTGGCTCCCCTCCTCCACGGCTGTGCCTTCCCAAAAATAGTAACCTTTCTCTTAATACCAATGTTAGACAAGGGGAACTAGAACCTAGGAGTCCACCTCCCAACCACCCACTATATAACATGGCTCCTAGCCCTTTGCCCTAGTTGGCCTCCCTTTCCACACTGCCTAGCCTGGCCTTGCCCTTTTCTAGTCCAGCCTTGCCATTGTCCTGACAACTATCATCAACTACATCTTCAAATCTTGCCCTACTACACACAATCTTCATGACTTTCTCCTACTAAAAATCATATCCCAATTGTCATACTATGAGAATTGTAATGGAATTGGCCTATTTAATTTGAGAGTAGCAGAAATTAATGAGAGTACTTTTGAGAAATGACTTTGTGAGCATAGCGGGTGAACATAATTGAAGATAGCAACATAATCATAGCAATTAGTTAACTTGGCATGAACAATACTTTTTGCAAGAGAGAGAGAATTTAGAGAACATGAAAACAGTTGAGGACCGGATTTATGTAGAGTCGGTCCCCCCTCCAATAGGCATTTGTATTCTGATTTCTCCCATTAAGAGAGACTTGTTACAATACAATCTTTGTGTTCCTTGTGACCTAGGTGATGCAATTAAGATGGAAAGCTTCATGCATCACAAACATAACATAAACTTGAAGAAAGCTTTAACTATCCCAAGCCTCAGTCCCAAGACCTCAAACACCTTCGAAGGTGGAGAGAGCTAGCAGGGAATGAGGGTCGGGAAGAGGAAGAAGAAACATTTCGTAGGAGAAAGAATTAGTCCCTCACTTATCATAAATCTTGTTGCTAGCATACATAATAGCATAGTAATGAAGAAGAAGGAGATGGAAAGCTTAAGCATTGAAGCATGGCTCTTGTTGGATTTGCACTCCATATCCAAGAGTGTTGGTGTAGGCTCTCAACCTCTACTTGCTTGGAGAAGGAGAGGGAGCTCTTGCACTTTGCATAGCACACCATGAGAGTGTTTGTGAGTGTGGGTGAGTATATCCCCTAAGCAACCCCCTAGCTTGCTTGGATTGACCCCCCCTTGTAGCTCATGCTTGAAGCTCATTGGACCCCTCCAGGCCTAGCCAATCACAAGCAAGAGGCATTACAAGCAGCAAGGGTAGCCTTGAGACAAGTGTCTCCCTTTCCCCTTTGAGAGAGAGAGGACTTGATAAATGCAAAATCAATTAATTAAATATCCTAAATTATCATTGGACCCCTTGGGTAACAAACCAATAGGCTTGAGGCACACCATGAGGGCAACATGAGGAGAAACTTGACAAGTGTCCCTTTTATTTTCTTTGTACCATGCATGCCTTGTGTGAGTGTGTGGGTGTTCTCTCTCATCCCTCCTGATGTAGGGCTCTCCCCCTCCTTGTAGGGATTGAATATTTGACTTTTTGACACCTCAAGCCCTTCATACATAGGCCCAGTTCCCACCACAAGCTTGACCGTTAAGCACTTTAAGCTTGGGCTAGGTTCTCACATCAAGTGCAACCCTAGCATCTCAAGCATGTCAAGCACCTCAAGCATCTCAATAATTAGGCACCTCAAGCATCTCAAGCACCTCAATCATCAAGCACCTCAAGCACCTCTTAGTCATCAAGAATGACAATTAGGACAAGCACCTCGAGCTAGGTTGGATTCCAGCGCCTCAAGGTCAGCCCTAGCTTACGTAAGGTCAAAGGACTTTTACACACATTATTGGAGGTCTTCAATGAAGCTAACCCTAAAGTCTTATGCTCCATTGGTTAGCCTTGCTCTTTGATAGACCATATCTCATTTGGGCCCCTTTACCATTCTCCCCGTGTTGAGATAGATCTATAAGCACATGTCTATATCTTAACCCTTGTTCCCGTTTATTCTCCCACATTAAGTGATCAGTTTAATATGAGAGAATCATTTGGGTTGGTTACATATTAGGTATTAGATTTTATGACATTACCTCTCTCTTGAAATCATAGTTGTTCTCGACTATGAGGTAGAAGAGATAAAGCCTTAGTCATTAGTCAATTTTACTTAGCGTGTAGAGGATCCATTTTTACCCTACGACATCTTTCCAAGATGGATGACTAATCCATTTGGTGCTTGGGAGACATAGCTGCCGCAAGCATGTCTGCTCTTTAGTCCATTTCATTCTCCCAAAGTAGAGTGACAAATTCTACTTGATGTTTGAGAGACGTCTTCATCACAAACATGATTCTAAGCATGCATACTAGTTAAATTTGTGCACAATTAAAAAGAGGACTAGTCTTATAAGACAAAAACACGAGTCATTTAAAAGAAATTTTTACATTTTCTTACTCTAATGTAGCATTGTAAGCATTGACAGGGTTCATACTATCCTTAAGCTCTATTCCTTGCATCCATCTAGAATCTTCAAAAGGATAATTTTTGAACTTAATAAGATACCGTCGGGAGGGTCTTCAATAATTGGTTCACTTGGTGGCTCACCTTTGTAGGGCTTACATAGGCTTACATGAAAGGCATTGTGTATGAGCCAATGGTTGGGCAACTTGATTTTGATAAGCCGTCTCATTGATGGGCTTCAAGATTTGGAAAGACCATAGTATCTTTTTGCTAGTTTAGCATAATACTTTTGATGGCCCGTAGGATTTTTGCCCGTCGTTTTCCTTAATCGAGCCTTAGGAAACTTGAGTAAGACCCAATCATTTTCTTTGAACATTAAGGCTCTTATGTGCTTATCAGTAGCAGCTTTTTGCCTTTGTTGAGAGATGGATATAGCCTTCTTAATCTTTTGAAAAGATTCTTGTAGGTCACGGCTATACTCATCAACGGCGAAGATCTTCCCATGTACTTTGAGTAGCAAGGGACTTTTAGGTATTCCCTCAATGATCTCAAAAGGTGCTTTTCCCGTAGAAGTATGTACATTATTATTCTAGGCATACTCTACAAGAGGTAAGTACTTTTCCCATTGTGAGCGTTGATCTACTTTGGTAGCATAAGTCTTGAGTAGATCGCGTATCGTAAGATTGGCTATCTTACTTTGGCCATCCGTTTGTGGGTGATAGGCCGAAGAGAAATTCAATCTTGTTCCTAGATTTTCAAGAGACCTTTCCAGAAATTATTGGTCATTCTAGGATCTCTATCTGACACGATGGATGTGGGTAATCTATGGTGCTTGAAAATATGAGATATGAAGAGAGTTGCCATTTGATGTGCCTTAATAGTCTTTTTGACAGGAATAAAATGTGCTTGCTTGCTAAACCTATCAACTATTGTCCATATTCCTGTATTCCCATGGATAGACTTGGGTAATCCAAAGATGAAATCCATGGATATACTCTCCCATGGTGAATTTGGGATAGGCAATGGCTGGAGTAATCCAGGTTGCTTCCCGCTATCATACTTGGTCTTTTGGCATACTACACATTTTGAAACATACTCTTGTATGTCCACTTTCATGGTAGGCCAATAGAAGTACGTCTCTACTCCTCGGAGAGTAGGTTGAATACCTCTATTCCCTGCATATGGAGGAGCATGGGTTTCATACATAACTTTCTCAAGAAGGGAATGGGTAACACATAGACTATTGCCATAGAGAAGATAACCATCCTGCAAGGTGAATGGTTCCTCTTTCTTCCCCAAAGCAAGGGCTGACATTATGTCTCTAAAGTCAGGGTCAGTAGCATGCTCATCTATCATAGAGGATAGATCATTGTGAGTAGCTATAGACACAGCATTAACTTTAGGTCGTCGTGAAAGTGCATCAACCACTTGATTGTGCTTACCAGCTATGTGAGCAATATGGAAATTAAATTGCAAGAGAAAATTTTCCCACCTCATTTGTTTGTCGGAAAGCTTGGTTTGTGTCATGAAATACTTGAGACTTTGGTGGTCGGTTCGTAGGATAAATGGAATCTCCAATAGGTAGTGCTTCCATGTGTCTAGGGCATGTAGAACAGCTAAAAGCTCTTTCTCACAAATGCCCAAGACTCGTTCATCAGTATTGAGCCTTCGGCTCTCATATGCCCTTCTTGAAGCAAAACTGCTCCAAGGCAATCACCACAAGCATCACATTGGATCTCAAATGTCTTTGAGAGATCTGGAAGCACGAGGATTGGTTGGAAAGTAAGCTTCTCTTTGAGCCTTTGAAAAGCATTTTTCTCCTTAGCAGTCCATACAAACTTAACGTTCTTCTTAGTTAAGACGTGTAGTGGTCCTACTATTTGAGAGTTTTTTTCTATGAAGTGTCTACAGTATGCGCACATACCAATAAAGCTTCTTAGCTCATGTAGATTTCTTGGGTTAGGCCATGCTTTTATTACCTCTAACTTTGATGGATCCATACGGATACCATCTTTAAAGATAATATGACCTAGGTATTGAATCTCTTGAAGGAAGAATTCGCTTTTCTTTTGGTTGAGAAAAAGCTTGTTCTCCCTCAATGCTTGAAAAATCACTTGGAGATGTTTCTTATGTTCCTCCAAAGACTTGGAGTAGATGATGATATCATCAAAGAACACTCCAGTGAATTTGCGATAAGGTCTAAAATTTTTCTCCATCAAACGATTGAACGTAGCTGGTGCATTACTCAAGCCAAAAGGCATGACTAGATATTCATAAAGACCAAATGTTGTGTGAAACGCGGTCTTTAGGATATCTTCATCCACTATCCTTATTTGATGATAGCCACTTTTAATGTCAATCCTACTGAAGTAGGTAGAGCCTTGTAGCTTATCAAACAGATCTTTTACGTGAGGTGTACGGGAAATCTGTTTTTGATAGTGATATGGTTTAGTGCTCGATAGTCCACACACATACAGTATGTACCATCTTTCTTTTGCACTAAAAGGACTGGAGAACAAAAGGGAGAGGAACTAGGCCTTACCATTCGTTTGTCTACCAGCTCTTGTACTTGCCTCATGATCTCCTCTTGTTTAGCTTGTGAGACTCGATAAGGAGGATTGTTAGGTGGTGAGCTTCCAAGAAGGAGCTCAATGTGATGGTCATCATCCCCTCATTTTGGAAGTAATTCCACAGGGATATCATCGATGAACACATCTTGGAATCCTTTTAGAAAATTAGACAAGTCTAACTCTCCTTGATTCCTACCATTTACATTTGATGAAACATTAGTATCTTTGAGACTCTTTGACAAAAATCATGTACGCAGAAAGTGAGCTCTTCATTGACTTATCAAAAGCAAGAGGATTTACAAGTGGAATAGTGCGACCACGCTCACTAGCATCTATATACATGTTCTTTCCCCTATAGGTGAAGTAGATTCTCCTTTCAGGGAACTTCATGTTGGCAGCCATGCGATCAAACCATGGCGCCCCTAGGATAGCATCCTCATGTTGGAGAAGAGAGATGAAGAAGTCTTCTTTGTCGACATAGCTTTGGACATGAAGCCTCAACTTCCCAATCAAGGGAGTAACGGAGACTTGCTGTCCCTTGAAAGCTGCATCAGCCATTACCATATCTCCCATCTCAAAAGCTTGAATGCCCAACTTGGTGGCCAACTCCATTGATATGAAGTTCAGAGTAGAGCCAGGGTCAAACAAGATGAAGGTATCATGCTCTCTTACCTTTCCCCAAGCATAGGAAAGTGATGATCCTTTGCAATGAGCATCCTCTTTTGGAGATTCGATGGTGGAAGCCCTAGGAGTCTCATTGCGAGTATTCTTCTTGGGGCAAGAACGATAGACATGTCCTTGCTCCCCACACTTGAAACACTTGTGGTCCTTGCGAAAAGCTTCAAGATCTTCAGGAGAGAGTTTGTTTTTACCTTTGTAAACTCCCTTCTCCTTGGACCGATTGTTGTTGTTGTTGGAAGTGACTTGGGAAGTATTTTGAACATCGGTTTTCCCCTTTGCATCATTTTTGTCTTTGTTTTCCATGGGCTTGACATTACATCTAGCCTCTTGATGGAAATTGATGCGTGAAGCAACCATGGTGTGATGGATTACTTCACTAATAGTACCAGGCCGTTGAGAGTTGATGTATTCGGCCATGTCTTCAGGTAATCCCGCAGAGATTTGCTACCTTTGCTCGGAAAAGTCTATCTTTTGAAAGACAGTAGCCTTGAGATGTAAATCCCAAAACTTTTCTACGTACTTATGGATAGACTCATGAGAGAGAAGCTTCAAGTTGTACCATTCGGTAAGCACTTTGTCTTTTGCATCGCTTGCAAGGAATTTCTTCATGATGGAAACTCGTAGAGTTTTCCATGTCTTTGGGGCTTCACCATTGCCACGAAGGCTAGCCCACCTCCTTGAACTTCTTTAGCTTTTGTGACCTTCACCATGCAGGAAATGATTTGCGATGTCCTCCCCTCTTGTATTCTCTAGGAGAATAGACATAACTTTCGTCGGAAGAGGAGGAAGGTGAAGAAGAAGGAGAAGAGGGTGACCTCTTCCTAGCCCTTTTCTTCCTTTGTTTCCTCTCTTGCCTTTCAGAGTGATAGGACTATGTGTTGATCTTTTCCTCTTGGGAGGAGTGGGCGATCTTCTAGACCGCCGTCTCGTGGAGCCACATCTTCAGAGGAACTTAAACTTTCATTGCTTTCTTGCTCTTTGGATTCCTCCTCTCGAATGGGAGAGAGTCTTCTTTTGGGGGTCTCTTCAAGAGGCCTCCTAAGCTCTCTCTCCTCTTGAAGAGGAAGGAAAATTCCATAAGCACAAAGTTGTTGAGTAACTTCGGCTTGCAAAGTAGGGTTTCCCATAGCTTGCTGCAACCTAGTGACGAGAAAATTCACAAACATGTGAGCATCATCATTAGCACCTTTATGTGCAAAATCAAAGCTATCAATGTTCATTCTACTCTCTTGATTATTGTCAGCCATGTTAACAAAATTTATGTATGTACTTAGTGTATGCTTTGGCAATTCAAAACCTTAGTTGCCACTCCTCTTAGCCTTTAAAAATTGGCTCTTAAGTATCTACACCCACGGCTCGAAGTGGTTAATTATAGAGAGTAGAGGAGTAGGTCTGTAAGGTCTCTGACCCGATCACAAGAGCACCCTTGTACCACGAAATGAATACAATGGAATAAGTTACTATTTTTAGCAGTTTTCCATATCCTGTCAGTGCCATGATGTTTAGAATGTTATTAAGCTTCAAAATGTGAATTAAAATAATTTTTGTGAAAAATTTCCAAAAATAGTAAGTTTTTGGTCACCCGACCCGTCTAGTTTTGATCGTCTCGAAGCCGTACCCCAAATTTGAAAAAAATGCATTTTCGGACCCGAGGGGGCTGCTATATATGACAGGTACTCGGGCCAGTACGCCTTAGTTAGAGCTTCGTATGGCAATTTACAGCATCAAAATCCGCTTCGTATGACCCGTTTTAGCCTAGAACCAATTTTCCTAAAAATTGTCCGGGGAGGTACCAGGGGCCTGGGACTGTGTGGGAACAGGTCCCAGGCCACTCCAGATCAGCTTTAGCAGCTAGGGGGCGCCCTCTTTCTTTGTGGGAGTCTTGGGAAATCTGCCAAGCCTGCAACTCAGTCTCAGAACCAGTTAACCAAGCCAACCTGACACTTGGTGGGCAGAGAACTGGACTTGCCATGCTTAACTGGAGAAGCTCCCAGATGCAATTAGCAACCCATATCGATTTTCAGCCTGTAGGAGCCTATTTAAAGACCTGCATAAACACACACACACACACACTTATGATCACACACTCACACAGTGCATACACACACACCCACACACATTGGGAAGGTGCTGCCGGATCACACACCTATTGAAGAAGAAGCAAGGAGGGAGGTGCTGCCGAATTTTCATCTCAAGAAGCTCGATTAGATCAGAAAATTGAGAAGATTACCAGCTCTTAATCGCGCTCTTTCTCCAAGATAATCATTTAAAGTAGTGAGAAATGGCCCCGATTAAGAGAACTCGCTTCGGTGGAGCCCACGACCGTGAGGGGGGAACAAGCAATGTCAATGGAAAAGGAAAGGCTCCCATGGACGAGCAAATACCGGCCATCTCACGGGCCATCGATGAAGAAGTGGAAGAGGTAGATCATATTTTTATTCAAGTTGTTTAAATTAACATTGCATACGCTAGTTATGAATGCTCATATCCCCAAACATGCTGGAGAAATCCGACGGAAACCTCGGCATTGAAATCATTGTACATTAAGTTCTAAAGTAGGAAGGTAATGTCTGATGGGTATGCTGTTTGCAAGAGGAAAGAATGTGTTGGAATTAGGGTTGCAGAGAAACACACACAGCTTGGAGAAGACGAAGGAAGCTCAAAGCACACAATAGAGAGTGTATTCCTTAGTGTGCAATGGAAAGATAGATAGCCCTAGAGTGATGGGCGTATATACAATGCACGGGGGAAAAAACCTCCTAAAGAGGGAAAAAATGCCCCGGCGGTCCTAGTGTGTTCACACACATCACTACCACATGTATATGGTAACAAATCCCCCCTGGAGTGATGCGGTGAACGAGAGCTGGCACATGAGTAAAGGGAAGTGCCATGCCCTGAGGACAGGATCAATCCACAAAGGGGAGTAAGCCCAAAGCTTTGCGGAAAGCTTCAAGCTTCTCACGAGACAATGCCTTTGTGAAAAGATCTGCAAGGTTGTCCTGTGTTGGCACATAAGCCAAGCTGATCTCTCCTACTGAGAGCCTCTCCCTGACATAGTGGTAATGCACCTCAATGTGCTTTGTGCGAGCATGAAAAACTGGGTTCCTCGCAACTGCCAATGCGCTCTGACTGTCAGTGTAGATAGTGTTGGCAGTGTCCTGTCCAACACCCAAGTCAGCCATAAGGCGTCTGAGCCATACACACTCAACCGTAGCTGTGAAGACTGCCCTGTACTCAGCCTCACAACTCGAAGTGGCCACAGTAGGTTGCTTCTTGCTCAACCATGATATACATGAACTGCCAAGCATGAAACAAAAACCACTTGTGGACACTCGCGTGTCAAAACAACCAGCCCAATCTGAGTCCGAAAAAGCATGTAAGTCTGGCGGCAATGATCCCCCCTTGGGATAAAACAAGCCAAGATGTAAAGTGCCACTAAGGTAGCGGAAAATCCTCTTGACAGCCTGCCAATGCTTAGACCCTGGGCTATGCATAAATCTGCTGACCTGCGAGACTGCAAACTGAATATCTGGCCACGTGTTGCATACATAAATGAGGCAGCCAACAGCAGTTTGGTAAAGAGTGACATCAGCAGGATCGCCAGCATCATGTAGACTCAACTTCAAACCTGTTTCCATGGGAGTGGCAATAGGTTTGCAATCCTCAAGTCCAAACTTACATAGCAATGTCTCTATGTAACTTTTCTGACACAAGGCAATACCACCATCACACTGCTTAAACTGTATACCCAAGTAATGATGCAACAGCCCCAAATCTTTCATCTTGAAAGTAGCATTCAAATCAGCCTTAAATTCAGCAATATGTCTCTCATTTGGTCCAGTGATCAGCAAATCATCAACATAAAGAACCACAATGAGAAATACATCATCCTCACGCTTTACATACAATGTGCTTTCTGTTGGACTGTTACGAAAGCCTCGTTTAACCAAATGAGTGTCAGCTTTCTCATACCAAGCACGAGGAGATTGCTTCAACCCATACAAAGCCTTCTTACATTTGCACACTTTGTCCTCTTGTCCTTTTATGACAAAACCGCGAGGCTGCGTTACATAAACTTCCTCAAATATGTCACCATTCAAGAAAGCAGTAACAATGTCTGATTGATGTACATCCCAACCAAAATGAGCTGCCAATGCACATAGAAAACGCACAGTAGTCATACGACAAGTGGGAGCAAAAGTCTCTTCATAATCTATGCCTTTTTGTTGTGCATAACCCTTTGCAACAAGTCGAGCCTTATGGCGATCGATCTCACCATCCGGCTTGCGTTTCAACTTGTAAACCCACTTGGTACCAATGGCCTTTTTGCCAGGAGGCAAATCACATAAAGTCCATGTGTCATTCTCTATAAGTGCATCATATTCTGATTTCATGGCAGCAATCCAATTTTCTGAATTCTGTGCTTCATCAAAAGACAGAGGCTCCTCAACATCATGTAAACTAGACACAGCCAAAGCATAACAATCTGATGCATAAGATGCATGGCGAGAGCCTGAACGAGTACGACTAGATAAAGGTGCATCCAATTTACTGTCACGCAAAGTGTGCACCAGCCATTTTGGCATACCTCTAGCCTGCTCATTTTCAGCCCTTTCCTCATCAAGTACATCATGTACATCTGCATCAGTAATAGGCTGTTCTAAAACATTTTCAGAAACCCCCATAGGCTGTACATTTGCCTCATTGGAACTTACATTCGTATTTCCACCACTGAAAAGAGGCAACAAAGTGTCATAAATGTCCTGTGAGCTTACATTACTGTCTCTAGTACATGACAGCAAGGGTTGAACAGAATCTTCCACAAACACTACATCCCGTGAAACCAAAATACGTTTTGTTTGCGGATGATACAACCTGTAACCTTTGCTTTCAGCACTATAACCAACAAAAATACATTTGACAGCCTTATCATCCAATTTTCTGCGCTGCACTTGTGGCACCAAAGCATATGCCAAACAACCAAAAACACGCATGTGCTCAATAGAAGGTTTTCTATCATGCCATGCTTCATATGGAGTAATAGACTGCAAAGCTTTCGTAGGACACCTGTTAAGTACATAAGTGGCACACATGATGGCCTCAAGCCAAAAAGAATGCGGCAAAGCTTGACTTTTGACCATACATCGTGCCATTTCCGTTAGTGACCTGTTTTTCCTCTCAGCAACACCATTTTGCTGAGGTGTATAAGGCACTGTACATTGGTGTTTTATCCCACGAGTAGCCAGTAATGCATTAAATTCATGAGACATATACTCCCCCCCTCGATCGGAACGGAGGGTGCCCATAGTACATTTTGAGACATTTTCAGCCATAGCCAAAAATTGTTTGAAGCACATAAAAACTTCGGACTTCGCTTTAAGCGGAAATACCCACGCATGCCTGGAGTAATCATCAATGAAAGTCACGAAGTACAGGTAATTGCCCAAGGACGGAGTTTGCATGGGCCCACAAACGTCACTATGCACAAGCTGCAACCTGCATGTAGCCCTAACTGAACCATCCTTTGGAAACTTAGAACGCTGCATTTTACCCAGAATACAGCCTTCACAAACATGTTTGATAGGTGCTTCAAGAGGCGGCAAAGAAGCAACCATATCAGATTTCTGCAAACGCAGCAAACTGGCAAAATTCAGATGGCCAAAACGTGCATGCCAAAGTTTTGCATCTGAAATAGCCCTTGAATCTGCAACAACATTTGCAAAATTTTGTCCACACTTGTCATACAAAGTGAGCTTATACAGCCCACGGCACAAAAGCCCAGATGCAACAATTTCATCACCAAAACTGAGATCATGAACTGTACATCTGTCATCCACAAATTTGACTACAAGTCCAAGTCTAGCAAGTGCGGATACAGACAATAGATTCTTCTTGATCCCAGGTACATAAAGTGCATCAACAAGTGTGAAGGAACTGCCATTAGCAGCAGTGAGCACAATCTTTCCAACTCCCTGAACTGGATAAGAGGCGTTGTTGGCACAAGTGACTGAATTCCCATGAGGGACAGACTCGAGAGAGGTAAACAATTCACGATGTGAGGTAATGTGCTTTGTAGCACCACTGTCGAAATACCACACATGTGAATCTGCAGCAACTGACAAGCATGCATCATGGACAGCAGGATTGTAAGTGCACTCTGCGCTAAAAGCCCATTCTGCATCAACATCAGCATCACAATCTCCTTTCACAGAAGACTCAACAATGGCTGCATTTGTAGTGGAACCAGCATTTGCAGTGGAACCACCCTCTTTCTTCTTAGCCTCTTTGGCCTTCAGCTTAGGACACGACTTGATCAAGTGATCATTGGCTTTACAATAATGGCAACGCATCTTCTTTTTGCCCTTATCACCAGAATTGCCAGACGAAGTGCTGCCAGCAGAAGCATTAGGAACAGAATTTTTGCCACTCGCAGCAGAACCATAAGAAGTGGCTGCATTACTGTTACCACCCTTTCTTTGAGAAGCAATAAAAGCCTGTTCAACTGCACGCTGCCTAGTCCTGTTTTTTCTAGAAAGTGACTCTTGCAACAGCAATGTGCATAATGCATCAAACTTGACAACTTCAGGATTTCCTTGGGTCATCAGTCTCCAAGTACTAGCAAAAGTCTGGTAGGAATCTGGTAAGGCATCAAGAACAGTCTGCACAAGGGAACTGTCAGAAATGACTTCACCTGCAGAAATGAGTTGCTCATTGATATCCTTGACACTAGCAAGGAAAGTGTCCATATCATCTTCCTCATGCATAATCTTCGACTCTAGCTCTTTACGCAGCAAAGCAATTTTAGCCTCATTGCGGCTTGCATAAAGACCTGCTAGAATATCCCAAGCCTGTTTTGCAGATTTTGCTGAACGGATGTGAGGAATAATGGTGCGCTTCACAGACAACGCAATCAATGCATGAGCCTGCGCATCCTTAACATCCCAACGAGCTTGTTCTGCTGTAGGCAAAACAACTCTAACAGCTGCAATCCTTGCAGCAAGACCTGCAACATCCTCAATATCGCCTACATCTTCAGAACCAGGACGTACATCAATGCCCTGCACAATGTTCCAGACACCTTTTGACACAAGAACGTGTTGCATCATATAAGCCCACATAGGGTAGTTGTCCCCATCCAACCTGTCCTCAGCAGCAAACATCTTGAACACATCTGTGTTGTTGTTGTCAGCCATGGTAAATGCTGCACCTGATGTGAAAACTGCCCGAAAATAGGAGAAATGGAGCGGGAACAACTTGTGCTATATAGCACAAACCGTAGAAGACTATAAGGCACCTGTTATGCAGAAAACGGCACTGACAGAAAATCTGCACAAAATGACGAAATAGCCTGTGCAGTACTGCCCGTAGTGGAAACGGAGGCCGAAATGAGCCCAAATCAAAATTCTGAGCAGACCAAGCTCTTCGAGCTCTCCCAAAATATTTGACGACCTGCGAACGCTTGCCAAAGCTCACTGAAATCGGAGAAAGTGAGCAGGCGTGTTCTGGAGCAGCTGGCGACTAAGCCCGGGAGGACGTGACCTGCTCTGATACCAATTGTTGGAATTAGGGTTGCAGAGAAACACACACAGCTTGGAGAAGACGAAGGAAGCTCAAAGCACACAATAGAGAGTGTATTCCTTAGTGTGCAATGGAAAGATAGATAGCCCTAGAGTGATGGGCGTATATACAATGCACGGGGGAAAAAACCTCCTAAAGAGGGAAAAAATGCCCCGGCGGTCCTAGTGTGTTCACACACATCACTACCACATGTATATGGTAACAGAATGTTTGCTAGGGAAAATTTAGCTCGACATGTTCATTTTATTTCCAATCTTGAATGAGTCCTGACCCCCCCTACTGATCACAGGGGGCAGAGTTCCTCGTTAAGGGCTCTTGAATCCATGACATGCTTTCTATGCGGTGGATACCCACGACTTGATTTCTATGCGGTGGGAACCCACGTCTTGCTTTCTATGCGGTGGGAGTGTCCATGACGTGCTTGGCTCGGATTGCCAAAGCCTACGAGATGGGTGGTCCCGATTGGTCGGGAACTCTCTGTCCCCATTGTGCTTACTTCGATATTAGTAATACTCATTGCCACGAGAGAGGTGAAATCTCGAGAGTACGTACCTCTGAGACATGGGGAAAAAGGCACTCGAGGTTTCTCTCCTCTTGGAAGGTGGGTCTTAGGATCGCTAGATAGTTAAGTACGCTTCCCCTGCGAGGTGGAGCTAGATCTCGTTGCTAGTAGGCTCGAACTCGACTCACTTTGTGATGAGAGATCGTCCGCTAGTTGAACCCTGAACCATTTTGTTTGCTTCCGCTATAGATCTAGTGGCCACCAGGTTTACCATCAGATCGGTTGTTTGATACGACGGGGTGGGGACCTCACACCTGGTATCAGAGCCTAGGTTAGGATGGGAAAATAAAGTCTTATTGTTTGAACATTTAAAAGGAACTGAAAGTATATAGGTAGTTGATCTGAATTCCTTGCATTGGTGCTGGAGGAAGACCCCGTGCTCGAATATCGGAAGTTCCAAGTGTTTGAGCTTATTTATGAGCAAGCTCGAAGATCCCCTGTTTACCAGTTCAGGCGAGATGTCATGGAGATACTGTTGAAGGCTTATACGCCACACTCCACTCGCATTGATAAAGGATGGGAACTTGATTGGACATTTGCAGGAGGGGTTTACTACATCAACGCTCGGAAGCTAGGATGCCTGGCTACCGACTGAAGAAGATACGTTGGGGAGAAGAGTTGAGAGTGATAGAGATATTCTACTTGGTGCCCACACGATTGGACCAGACTGTTTCGGGCAACTCCAACCAAACCATCAACGACTGGCTCTTGGAGAAGGTCACCAATGTGATTCCAGCAAACCGAGTCAAAACCTTTGGATTAGTGAAAGCGGAACTCCAGCCCGATATCTTAGTTTATTATCCCCTCAAGAATGTGTATAAGAACTATTACACGAATGAAGTAGTGCATCATGTCAATACCAATTCCTAGGCGTATGTTATACGCAATCCATAAAGCCATGTAATAAGTGGTCATCAGTCATTCTAAACCTTGAGGGGTTTCAATTGTAATAAATTTCCACCAATAAAGTGCTTTTTGTCTCTAAATCTCTGTCTCTTGATAAAGTGGAATTTTGAATTTTATTAAAGTCTCGTGTCTATCTTGAAATTCAAGTAATGGTATCAAGAATTTCGTATAACCCATGTAGGTACCGCATGTTGCTCTGTACTCAGCAGCGCAAGAGAAGAAGCTTCTCCTCAAACAAGCCCAACCTCCGATCTTTAAGGGCGAGGGGGTAAATGTGGAGAGAGATGCGGAAGTATGGATGGAAGCCATGGACGATTACTTTGAAGCTGCGGGAACCCAACCCGTAAATCAGACCATGCTTGGGATGTTCTGCTTGACTGGCGATGCCAAGATATGGTGGAAGCAACATTGCAGAGACCTGGACATTAAAGGATCTTCCCAACCTTGGGAAGACATCAAAGCTGCGATAATGGGGCGTTATTTACCACCTGCCTATAGGACCTTGAGGATGAATGAATTCTTTTCACTTCGGCAGCTGAATTCAACTGTCGAAGAATATTATGCAAAGTTTGTCACTCTTTGGAGATATGCTCCTAAGATGACCTTGGAACAACAGGTGTCAAGGTTCTGTCAAGGACTAATCGATCCCTTGAACACTCGGTTGGAGGCTCTCAGGCCGTCAACACTACAGGATGCCTTGTTGAGGGCTAAACCTCTAGCTCTCGAAGTACAAAAGGCTAATCAGAATAGGAGGAATAATTGGGCAAAGAGGGCAAGGAACACTGCTTGGGACAACAGACCAGCCAACCAAACCTATAACCAGCGCTCTATTGTGGCTACCACTACAACCATGGAGTTCCCTGATGTTTGATGCTATGGTTGCGGCGAGCATGGACACTACAAATCCAATTGCCCCAGGAACATTCATGCAACCAACGCCAATGCCATACCCTTGAATACCCGTGGGCGTGGCCAAGCTAATGGAAGAGGAGGACGCGGAAGAATGAACAGAGGGCGAGGGCGTGGAGCTATCGCCAGAGTGAATGCCGCAGTAGTTCAACCAACTGTGGGTGATGAAGCAGTGGAGAGAGAAACCCTACATGCTGCAATTGACAATCCCAATGGTTGCGAGCAATACGCAGTCATTCATACGCCAGGATCTCTAAGAGGTGAACAAGTTAACTTCCTTATAGATTGTGGTAGTACTATTTCATTTCTTTCACCCAGATGCATGAGAAAGCTTAAGCTAGATAAGTATTCGTCAAGCAAGCTAATTGTCGAGTTAGCAAACGGCAAGGAGGTAGTATCTCAACACTCTGCAGGCAAAATTGACTTCGATTTAGGGGGACACCCAACTTCTGCCCAATTTCGAACCCTACCCTTAGGATTCTTTCATGGGATACTAGGGATGGACTGGCTAAAACAAAATAGGGTCCACATACATTGTGCACAAGGGAATTTTACCTTTACAGATAACTTGGGTAATGAAGCCTTAATCCAGGGGGAAAATGGGAGACCTAAGGCTACTCTAGTTAAGGCCAGCAGACTTTTGAAGGGACTAAGGAAGGGTCAGCAAATATATGCAGTTAAACTCAATAAGGTGGACCAATCAGATACCTCACTTCGACCAGTCTGGCTGAGGGAGTATGATGACGCATTCCCCGAGGACCTTACGAATCTTCCACCACACAGAGAGGTAGATCATGAGATTGAGACTATCCCTGGGTGTGAACCTATCTCAAAAAGAACTTATAAAATGTCACTTCCGGAGGCCATCGAACTCAAAGAACAACTTAGGCAACTCATTGAGCAAGGATTCATTCGACCTAGTACTTCTCCTTGGGGTGCTCCAGTTCTTTTTCAGAAGAAGAAGGATGGGACCTTAAGACTATGCATAGACTACCGTGGGCTGAATCAGGTAACCGTCAAGAATAAGTATCCAATTCCAAGGATCGACGAACTCTTGGACAGGCTCCACGGCGCCAAAATATTTACAAAGATTGATCTAAGGTCAGGATATTACCAAATCAGGATCAAGGAATCAGATATTCCAAAGACAGCTTTCAACACCGTGTATGGACACTACGAATTCACAGTAATGTCTTTTGGTCTAACAAATGCTCCTGCAAGCTTCAATCGACTTATGCAGGATATTTTCAAACCTTACCTGGGCGACTTTGTCTTGGTTTTCTTTGATGACATTCTAGTCTATTCTAAGAATGAAACAGATCACAAGGAACATGATCGCAAAGTACTTGATCTCCTTCGAGAACACCAGCACCCATTCTCAATATGCGACAACGGCGATGGATAGAGCTATTACAAGAATATGACCTTGACATAAAGTATAGAACAGGGAAGGAAAACGCAGTTGCAGATGGTCTTAGCCAAAAATCGTTTCTCGGAGCTATCTGTATTCCAAATAACCCTATCTAGGATGGAATCAAAGAAGCATCCCTCGAAGATCCAGAGTACCAACGTATGGCTTCATTAGTCCAGCAGAATAAGATGCCTGAAGCTAAAGATTACTCTCTTATGGGAGGATGCCTTTACTACAGACATAGACTTTGTGTACCCAGAGACCCAGCTTTAAAGAAGGCCATTCTATATGAAGCACACGATAGCCCTACATCCGGACACCCAGGCTATGCTAAAACTCTTCACGCCGTCAGAAGGAGTTATTTCTGGTCTGGAATGAAAGGAGACATACTTCGCTATGTGAGGGAATGTCTTTCTTGTCAACGGATAAAGGCCGAAAGGATCAAATTACCAGGGCAACTTCAACCTCTTGACATACCCCAGATGAAGTGGGAATGCATCAGTATGGACTTTGTTACAGGGTTACCTTCTACAGGAGGTTATGATTCTGTTTTCGTGGTTGTTGACATGCTCACAAAAGTGGCTCATCTAATACCCGTAAAGACGACCTTTACTGCTTGAGATGTTAGTCGGGTATTCATCAAGGAGATTTTCAGGCTACATGGCCTACCCAAGCGTATTGTCAGTGATAGAGATGCCAAGTTTACATCAAAATTTTGGACTTCTCTTTTCCAATCTATTGGGTCACAATTAGCTTTCATTACAGCATACCATCCACAAACAGATGGGCAAACTGAAAGAGTTAATCAAGTCATTGAGGAAATTCTCAGAGCCTATTGTTCGCAAGAACCAAAGAAGTGGTTACAATATGTACCTTTGGTAGAATATGCTTATAACTCTTCCGAACACAGAAGCATTGGAATGTCACCTTTCAAAGCTCTTTATGGACAGGACTGTTTAGCACCACTGAACTTTTCAGATCCAACCATCAGAGTAGAAGCCTCTAGAAAGATGTTAGAAGATATGGAAGCATAGACTAGAGCCATTCACTTCAAGCCCTTCATACATAGGCCCAGTTCCCACCACAAGCTTGACCGTTAAGCACTTTAAGCTTGGGCTAGGTTCTCACATCAAGTGCAACCCTAGCATCTCAAGCATGTCAAGCACCTCAAGCATCTCAATAATTAGGCACCTCAAGCATCTCAAGCACCTCAATCATCAAGCACCTCAAGCACCTCTTAGTCATCAAGAATGACAATTAGGACAAGCACCTCGAGCTAGGTTGGATTCCAGCGCCTCAAGGTCAGCCCTAGCTTACGTAAGGTCAAAGGACTTTTACACACATTATTGGAGGTCTTCAATGAAGCTAACCCTAAAGTCTTATGCTCCATTGGTTAGCCTTGCTCTTTGATAGACCATATCTCATTTGGGCCCCTTTACCATTCTCCCCGTGTTGAGATAGATCTATAAGCACATGTCTATATCTTAACCCTTGTTCCCGTTTATTCTCCCACATTAAGTGATCAGTTTAATATGAGAGAATCATTTGGGTTGGTTACATATTAGGTATTAGATTTTATGACATTACCTCTCTCTTGAAATCATAGTTGTTCTCGACTATGAGGTAGAAGAGATAAAGCCTTAGTCATTAGTCAATTTTACTTAGCGTGTAGAGGATCCATTTTTACCCTACGACATCTTTCCAAGATGGATGACTAATCCATTTGGTGCTTGGGAGACATAGCTGCCGCAAGCATGTCTGCTCTTTAGTCCATTTCATTCTCCCAAAGTAGAGTGACAAATTCTACTTGATGTTTGAGAGACGTCTTCATCACAAACATGATTCTAAGCATGCATACTAGTTAAATTTGTGCACAATTAAAAAGAGGACTAGTCTTATAAGACAAAAACACGAGTCATTTAAAAGAAATTTTTACATTTTCTTACTCTAATGTAGCATTGTAAGCATTGACAGGGTTCATACTATCCTTAAGCTCTATTCCTTGCATCCATCTAGAATCTTCAAAAGGATAATTTTTGAACTTAATAAGATACCGTCGGGAGGGTCTTCAATAATTGGTTCACTTGGTGGCTCACCTTTGTAGGGCTTACATAGGCTTACATGAAAGGCATTGTGTATGAGCCAATGGTTGGGCAACTTGATTTTGATAAGCCGTCTCATTGATGGGCTTCAAGATTTGGAAAGACCATAGTATCTTTTTGCTAGTTTAGCATAATACTTTTGATGGCCCGTAGGATTTTTGCCCGTCGTTTTCCTTAATCGAGCCTTAGGAAACTTGAGTAAGACCCAATCATTTTCTTTGAACATTAAGGCTCTTATGTGCTTATCAGTAGCAGCTTTTTGCCTTTGTTGAGAGATGGATATAGCCTTCTTAATCTTTTGAAAAGATTCTTGTAGGTCACGGCTATACTCATCAACGGCGAAGATCTTCCCATGTACTTTGAGTAGCAAGGGACTTTTAGGTATTCCCTCAATGATCTCAAAAGGTGCTTTTCCCGTAGAAGTATGTACATTATTATTCTAGGCATACTCTACAAGAGGTAAGTACTTTTCCCATTGTGAGCGTTGATCTACTTTGGTAGCATAAGTCTTGAGTAGATCGCGTATCGTAAGATTGGCTATCTTACTTTGGCCATCCGTTTGTGGGTGATAGGCCGAAGAGAAATTCAATCTTGTTCCTAGATTTTCAAGAGACCTTTCCAGAAATTATTGGTCATTCTAGGATCTCTATCTGACACGATGGATGTGGGTAATCTATGGTGCTTGAAAATATGAGATATGAAGAGAGTTGCCATTTGATGTGCCTTAATAGTCTTTTTGACAGGAATAAAATGTGCTTGCTTGCTAAACCTATCAACTATTGTCCATATTCCTGTATTCCCATGGATAGACTTGGGTAATCCAAAGATGAAATCCATGGATATACTCTCCCATGGTGAATTTGGGATAGGCAATGGCTGGAGTAATCCAGGTTGCTTCCCGCTATCATACTTGGTCTTTTGGCATACTACACATTTTGAAACATACTCTTGTATGTCCACTTTCATGGTAGGCCAATAGAAGTACGTCTCTACTCCTCGGAGAGTAGGTTGAATACCTCTATTCCCTGCATATGGAGGAGCATGGGTTTCATACATAACTTTCTCAAGAAGGGAATGGGTAACACATAGACTATTGCCATAGAGAAGATAACCATCCTGCAAGGTGAATGGTTCCTCTTTCTTCCCCAAAGCAAGGGCTGACATTATGTCTCTAAAGTCAGGGTCAGTAGCATGCTCATCTATCATAGAGGATAGATCATTGTGAGTAGCTATAGACACAGCATTAACTTTAGGTCGTCGTGAAAGTGCATCAACCACTTGATTGTGCTTACCAGCTATGTGAGCAATATGGAAATTAAATTGCAAGAGAAAATTTTCCCACCTCATTTGTTTGTCGGAAAGCTTGGTTTGTGTCATGAAATACTTGAGACTTTGGTGGTCGGTTCGTAGGATAAATGGAATCTCCAATAGGTAGTGCTTCCATGTGTCTAGGGCATGTAGAACAGCTAAAAGCTCTTTCTCACAAATGCCCAAGACTCGTTCATCAGTATTGAGCCTTCGGCTCTCATATGCCCTTCTTGAAGCAAAACTGCTCCAAGGCAATCACCACAAGCATCACATTGGATCTCAAATGTCTTTGAGAGATCTGGAAGCACGAGGATTGGTTGGAAAGTAAGCTTCTCTTTGAGCCTTTGAAAAGCATTTTTCTCCTTAGCAGTCCATACAAACTTAACGTTCTTCTTAGTTAAGACGTGTAGTGGTCCTACTATTTGAGAGTTTTTTTCTATGAAGTGTCTACAGTATGCGCACATACCAATAAAGCTTCTTAGCTCATGTAGATTTCTTGGGTTAGGCCATGCTTTTATTACCTCTAACTTTGATGGATCCATACGGATACCATCTTTAAAGATAATATGACCTAGGTATTGAATCTCTTGAAGGAAGAATTCGCTTTTCTTTTGGTTGAGAAAAAGCTTGTTCTCCCTCAATGCTTGAAAAATCACTTGGAGATGTTTCTTATGTTCCTCCAAAGACTTGGAGTAGATGATGATATCATCAAAGAACACTCCAGTGAATTTGCGATAAGGTCTAAAATTTTTCTCCATCAAACGATTGAACGTAGCTGGTGCATTACTCAAGCCAAAAGGCATGACTAGATATTCATAAAGACCAAATGTTGTGTGAAACGCGGTCTTTAGGATATCTTCATCCACTATCCTTATTTGATGATAGCCACTTTTAATGTCAATCCTACTGAAGTAGGTAGAGCCTTGTAGCTTATCAAACAGATCTTTTACGTGAGGTGTACGGGAAATCTGTTTTTGATAGTGATATGGTTTAGTGCTCGATAGTCCACACACATACAGTATGTACCATCTTTCTTTTGCACTAAAAGGACTGGAGAACAAAAGGGAGAGGAACTAGGCCTTACCATTCGTTTGTCTACCAGCTCTTGTACTTGCCTCATGATCTCCTCTTGTTTAGCTTGTGAGACTCGATAAGGAGGATTGTTAGGTGGTGAGCTTCCAAGAAGGAGCTCAATGTGATGGTCATCATCCCCTCATTTTGGAAGTAATTCCACAGGGATATCATCGATGAACACATCTTGGAATCCTTTTAGAAAATTAGACAAGTCTAACTCTCCTTGATTCCTACCATTTACATTTGATGAAACATTAGTATCTTTGAGACTCTTTGACAAAAATCATGTACGCAGAAAGTGAGCTCTTCATTGACTTATCAAAAGCAAGAGGATTTACAAGTGGAATAGTGCGACCACGCTCACTAGCATCTATATACATGTTCTTTCCCCTATAGGTGAAGTAGATTCTCCTTTCAGGGAACTTCATGTTGGCAGCCATGCGATCAAACCATGGCGCCCCTAGGATAGCATCCTCATGTTGGAGAAGAGAGATGAAGAAGTCTTCTTTGTCGACATAGCTTTGGACATGAAGCCTCAACTTCCCAATCAAGGGAGTAACGGAGACTTGCTGTCCCTTGAAAGCTGCATCAGCCATTACCATATCTCCCATCTCAAAAGCTTGAATGCCCAACTTGGTGGCCAACTCCATTGATATGAAGTTCAGAGTAGAGCCAGGGTCAAACAAGATGAAGGTATCATGCTCTCTTACCTTTCCCCAAGCATAGGAAAGTGATGATCCTTTGCAATGAGCATCCTCTTTTGGAGATTCGATGGTGGAAGCCCTAGGAGTCTCATTGCGAGTATTCTTCTTGGGGCAAGAACGATAGACATGTCCTTGCTCCCCACACTTGAAACACTTGTGGTCCTTGCGAAAAGCTTCAAGATCTTCAGGAGAGAGTTTGTTTTTACCTTTGTAAACTCCCTTCTCCTTGGACCGATTGTTGTTGTTGTTGGAAGTGACTTGGGAAGTATTTTGAACATCGGTTTTCCCCTTTGCATCATTTTTGTCTTTGTTTTCCATGGGCTTGACATTACATCTAGCCTCTTGATGGAAATTGATGCGTGAAGCAACCATGGTGTGATGGATTACTTCACTAATAGTACCAGGCCGTTGAGAGTTGATGTATTCGGCCATGTCTTCAGGTAATCCCGCAGAGATTTGCTACCTTTGCTCGGAAAAGTCTATCTTTTGAAAGACAGTAGCCTTGAGATGTAAATCCCAAAACTTTTCTACGTACTTATGGATAGACTCATGAGAGAGAAGCTTCAAGTTGCACCATTCAGTAAGCACTTTGTCTTTTGCATCGCTTGCAAGGAATTTCTTCATGATGGAAACTCGTAGAGTTTTCCATGTCTTTGGGGCTTCACCATTGCCACGAAGGCTAGCCCACCTCCTTGAACTTCTTTAGCTTTTGTGACCTTCACCATGCAGGAAATGATTTGCGATGTCCTCCCCACTTGTATTCTCTAGGAGAATAGACATAACTTTCGTCGGAAGAGGAGGAAGGTGAAGAAGAAGGAGAAGAGGGTGACCTCTTCCTAGCCCTTTTCTTCCTTTGTTTCCTCTCTTGCCTTTCAGAGTGATAGGACTATGTGTTGATCTTTTCCTCTTGGGAGGAGTGGGCGATCGTCTAGACCGCCGTCTCGTGGAGCCACATCTTCAGAGGAACTTAAACTTTCATTGCTTTCTTGCTCTTTGGATTCCTCCTCTCGAATGGGAGAGAGTCTTCTTTTGGGGGTCTCTTCAAGAGGCCTCCTAAGCTCTCTCTCCTCTTGAAGAGGAAGGAATATTCCATAAGCACAAAGTTGTTGAGTAACTTCGGCTTGCAAAGTAGGGTTGCCCATAGCTTGCTGCAACCTAGTGACGAGAAAATTCACAAACATGTGAGCATCATCATTAGCACCTTCATGTGCAAAATCAAAGCTATCAATGTTCATTCTACTCTCTTGATTATTGTCAGCCATGTTAACAAAATTTATGTATGTACTTAGTGTATGCTTTGGCAATTCAAAACCTTAGTTGCCACTCCTCTTAGCCTTTAAAAATTGGCTCTTAAGTATCTACACCCACGGCTCGAAGTGGTTAATTATAGAGAGTAGAGGAGTAGGTTTGTAAGGTCTCTGACCCGATCACAAGAGCACCCTTGTACCACAAAATGAATACAATGGAATAAGTTACTATTTTTAGCAGTTTTCCAGATCCTGTCAGTGCCATGATGTTTAGAATGTTATTAAGCTTCAAAATGTGAATTAAAATAATTTTTGTGAAAAATTTCCAAAAATAGTAAGTTTTTGGTCACCCGACCCGTCCAGTTTTGATCGTCTCGAAGCCGTACCCCAAATTTGAAAAAAATGCATTTTCGGACCCGAGGGGGCTGCTGTACATTAAGTTCTAAAGTAGGAAGGTAATGTCTGATGGGTATGCTGTTTGCAAGAGGAAAGAATGTTTGCTAGGGAAAATTTAGCTCGACATGTTCATTTTATTTCCAATGTTGAATGAGTCCTGACCCCCCCTACTGATCACAGGGGGTAGAGTTCCTCGTTAAGGGCTCTTGAATCCATGACATGCTTTCTATGCGGTGGATACCCACGACTTGATTTCTATGCGGTGGGAACCCACGTCTTGCTTTCAATGCGGTGGGAGTGTCCATGACGTGCTTTCTATGCGGTGGACATACCTAGTTGTATGGGCAGCTAGGCGACAACGGGAGGAGTGAACTCTCGTTGGAGGGGGGATGTTGTACCTCCAGAACATTGGAATTTTTATGAATAAGTTTGAGTAGAATTTTTACTAGAATTCTGTCTTGGTGTTGTTTGCAATACTGGTTGAAGGGTTGTTTTAACGAACCATGTGATTCGGAAATAAACAAGGAATATTTATGTTGAACAACCTTTGTGGTAGTAATTAAGTCACACGATGAAGTGTGAGTGTGGGGGTGGAAAGTGGGGGCTTGGCTCGGATTGCCAAAGCCTACGAGATGGGTGGTTTCGATTGGTCGGGAACTCTCTGTCCCCATTGTGCTTACTTCGATATTAGTAATACTCATTGCCCCGAGAGCGGTGAAATCTTGAGAGTACGTGCCTCTGAGACATGGGGAAAAAGGCACTCGAGGTTTCTCTCCTCTTGGAAGGTGGGTCTTAGGATCGCTAGATAGTTAAATACTCTTCCCCTGCGAGGTGGAGCTAGATCTCGTTGCTAGTAGGCTCGAACTCGACTCACTTTGTGATGAGAGATCGTCCGCTAGTCGAACGCTGAACCATTTTGTTTGCCTCCGCTATAGATCTAGTGGCCACCAGGTTTACCATCAGATCCATTGTTTGATACGACGGGGTGGGGACCTCACAAGGTCTAACATAGCAGAGTTGTCGAGGGCTAGCTCCTTTCGGACTTTTTATGGCTCAATAATGGTAAAGCCGTAGGCAAGTCTAAAAAGACTCCATTATTAAGTCCAAATCTCCCGAGGTGTGCACCATCCCCCACATAGTGGGCTCAACAAAACCGATAATAGATCCCAGTTCCACTTACCCTAATATAATTAACAACATCAACCATTTATAGGCTACTTAAGGACCTCTCTTCTTAAGCCAGAAAAGAGAAACCAAATGCTATGATACCAATGTAATGGAATTGGCCTATTTAATTTGAGAGTAGCGAAAATTAATGAGTGTACTTTTGAGAAATGACTTTGTGAGCATAGCGGGTGAACATAATTGTAGATAGCAACATAATCATAGCAATTAGTTAACTTGGCATGAACAATAATTTTGCAAGCGAGAGAATTTAGAGAACATGAGAACAGTTGAGGACCGGATTTATGTAGAGCCGGTCCCCCCTCCAATAGGCATTTGTATTCTGATTTCTCCCATTAAGAGAGACTTGTTACAATACAATCTTTGTGTTCCTTGTGACCTAGGTGATGCAATGAAGATGGAAAGCTTCATGCATCACAAACATAACATAAACTTGAAGAAAGCTTTAACTATCCCAAGCCTCAGTCCCAAGACCTCAAACACCTTCGAAGGTGGAGAGAGCTAGCAGGGAATGAGGGTAGGGATGAGGAAGAAGAAACATTTCGTATGAGAAAGAATTAGTCCCTCACTTATCGTAACTCTTGTTGCTAGCATACATAATAGCATAGTAATGAAGAAGAAGGAGATGGCAAGCTTAAGCATTGAAGCATGGGTCTTGGTTGGATTTGCATTCCATATCTAAGAGTGTTGGTGTAGGCTCTCAACCTCTACTTGCTTGGACAAGGAGACGGAGCTCTTGCACTTTGCATAGCACACCATGAGAGTGTGTGTGGGTGAGTATACCCCCCAAGCAACCCCCTAGCTTGCTTGGGTCGACCTCCCTCTTGTAGCTCATGCTTGAAGCTCATTGGACCCCTCCAGGTCTAGCCAATCACAAGCAAGAGGCATTACAAGTAGCAAGGGTAGCCTTGAGACAAGTGTCCCCCTTTCCCCTTTGAGAGAGAGGACTTGATAAATGCAAAATCAATTAATTAAATATCCTAAATTATCATTGGACCCCTTGGGTAACAAACCAATAGGCTTCAGGCACACCATGAGGGCAACATGAGGAGAAACTTGACAAGTGTCCCTTTTGCTTTCTTTGTACCATGCATGCCTTGTGTGAGTGTGTGGGTGTTCTCTCTCATCCCTCCTGATGTAGGGCTCTCCCTCCTCCTTGTAGAGGTTGAATATTTGACTTTTTGACACCTCAAGCCCTGCATACATAGGCCCAGTTCCCACCACAAGCTTGGCCGTTAAGCACTTTAAGCTTGGGCTAGGTTCTCACATCAAGTGCAACCCTAGCATCTCAAGCATCTCAAGCACCTCAAGCATCTCAATAATTAGGCACCTCAAGCATCTCAAGCACCTCAATCATCAAGCACCTTAGTCATCAAGCATGACAATTAGGACAAGCACCTCGAGCTAGGTCAGGTTCCCACGCCTCAAGGTCAGCCCTGGCTTACCTAAGGTCAGAGGACTTTTACACACATTATTGGAGGTCTTCAATGAAGCTAACCCTAAGGTCTTATGCTCCATTGGTTAGCCTTTCTCTTTGATAGACCATCTCTCATTTGGGCCCCTTTACCATTTGCCTCGTGTTGAGGTAGATCTATAAGCACATGTCTATATCTTAACCCTTGTTCCCGTTTATTCTCCCACATTAAGTGATCAGTTTAATATGAGAGAATCATTTGGGTTGGTTAGATATTAGATATTAGATTTTATGACAAGCATCATTATGTGCATCACCTTAGAAACCCATAGTCAACTCTTGAACCACCAATTTCAACTTTGTTCACCAAAGAATACAGTAACACCCTCTTATTTTCTTCCCAAGCATCATTATGTGCATCACCATAGAAACCCATAGTCAACTCTTGAAGCACCAATTTCAAATTTTTTCACCAAAGAATACAGTAACACCCTCTTATTTTCTTCCTTGGCAATCAGTAAAAAATCATCTTCCTCAAAGAAATCTATGAGTGCATCTACCTCATCAAAGACCGTGTCAGCATTGCCATGATAAAGGTTTTTGATGCCATATCATACCCTAAAATGGTGAGAGAACTTGGAGTGCCTATCTACAAGCCCACTCTATCATAAACATATGGGGAATGCCCACCACCTTCCTCTCTCGCTGGGTGATCCATTCATCATTCTCTCTTGTGGTTGTTTTTCTCTCTCATTAGGAAGTCCCACTACAGTATGCCCCTCTCACACTGCCATCCAATCCACACGGATCTCTCTCTCTCTCTCTCTCTCTCTCTCTCTCTCTCTCTCTCTCTCTCTCTCTCTCTCTCTCTCTCTCTCTCTCTCTCTCTCTCTCTCTCTCTCTCCCCCCCCCCCTTTTGTGTATATCTATAGGTGCCATTTTTTGGAGGAAAAAGAGGGGGCAGGGGGGGGGGGGGGGGGGGTGGGCGAGGGGCTAGGGCAAGCCACCTAACTGTCCATCCATGCACATATGATCAGGGGACTTTCCCTTCCCTCTTTTTTTAGAAAAATATGGCATACATAAATGAATAGAGGGAGGGGTGTTTACAGAAAAAAGGAAAAAAAATGCATCCTTGATAGCCACCATACCATGGCTTTATGGAGGAGCATAAAAAAAATTGGGGGGGGGGGGGGGGGGGGGGGGGTGCTAGAGCCTTCCAATCATCCACACACATGTGGATGATGGGGAGGCTCTAGCTACCCTTGTCTTTTTTCTCATGCAAAATCTTGAGTGATGCCCATTCAAAGGTAGGAATCCAACGTTTTCACAAAAACAAAATGAACAAGCTCCATCGAGGCTCTATAGGAAGGTATAAATCCAAAAAAATTGAAAACAGAAGGTGGAAGAAGAGCCCCTGATCATCCCTGTGCACTTGGACAATTAGGTAGCTCTTGCCCCCCGTTTTTTTTTTCAAAAAATTTGGATATTTTACTTCTTCAAGTACTCAAAAATTATTTTTTTTAGATTGAATTTTTATGAAAAGTTTGTTACATTTAGTATTTAGACAAAATTGTGAAAGAAATTTGATTCTTGATTTTTGTATTAGAGAAATACTCAAATTGTATCAATTTGGATTTACTTCGACCTACACGATGTGTAAAGGAATGGCACGGGCTCCATGTGGGGTATAGGGAAAGCATCATGAGGAACCAAAAGCAATACGTTTTTCATTTTTTATCCCACTAAACTGTGGGTTACTTCGGAGAGATGCATATTTAGGGACCATAGTTGAATGGGATACCCTCATGAAAGCATGAGAGGTTCTTATTGACCTTCCTATCCTATACTTGGAATGCATGATCTGGCATGGTTGTGGCAAGGAACCTCTACCATGTGGCAAGGAAGCCTTGCGATTAAATCTTTATCAAAATTATGGGACACGAGCTATGAGCACCCTCTCATCGTCTGCACGCACGCGGATGCGCAGGGTGCTCTCATAATCCCCTCTTTATTACTTGGTTGGCTCAGCCCACACCGGCTCCATGATCTCCCATTTGGAAACACCTTCAAGATGTGGTTTGTAGTTGA